>NW_020884873.1:9159460-9759460 GCF_003945725.1 Corapipo altera | reverse complement strand
GTTGAACCCTTCTGTGGGATGGTATTCACAGCCATCTTCTTCCCAAGGCATAACATAAGTCTTCTGCCTTCTGCAGTAGAACTGCTTCTAATATGTTAAATTTCTGCTGTGCAAATTCCTCCTTTATGCATGGAACTCTTTAATATCCATATCATGAAATCTCTCAAAAACAAATCTGTCTTTTCACCCTCGTGAGACACTTTTTCTCACCCTTTTCTGCCATGCATTTAAACAATCTTTGTTTCCTTCCTTCTCTAGTGCCTCCTTAAATCACTCTTTTATTATCTAGGGGTTCTCTCTGTTCTACATGAGCAAAAGGCAAGAATATCTCCAGATAGTGCTTTCAGTCACTGCAAAATTTCTTAGGCCCCTGTAATGTTCCCAAATACTGGAGGAATTGCTTTCAGACAGTAACACATCAGTGTGTGGCCTGGTCTGGGACATCCTCTTTCCTCTTCGGTGCTTTACAAAAATTTACCAAAGACAAGAAATTGCAGTGTCATGTGGAGTTTGCTGTTTGTCAGCATGAATCTCTAAAGGTGTCAGCCTTTGTAGAAGACAAGACTTCTTTTCTCCCTGGTGAACTGCTCACCTGACTCTGAAGTTGTGGAGTTTCTTATGAAGTACCAGCAGTCCATAACTGGCATCTTTCTTTTGTGATTGTTTCTGGTTTAAATAACTGTGAGAAAATTTAAGAATTCTGACAGAAGAAATCTATGTAGATGGACTTGTCCTGACAAGAATAAATCATGTGTCAGGATGTCCATTCTACAAACACCTCATCCCGAGGGACTTGTTGACTGGCAGAGACCACAGCCAGCTTGAGAAGTTTCCTATCAGCATTTCCTTATTGGCAAGTTCACACGTGCTGGCAACCAAACACTTGATACTTTGTCACACAAACAACAAACTCTTGTCAAGAGAAGGTGGTGGGATTTTTTGGTTTAGGAGATGTTATGCATGTATCTTATAAACCCCACTGCACCTCTGGAGATATGAAGGCTCACCTATGTCCTTGAGAGAGCCAGTTTCTCTTTTTGTAAGGGTTTTCTGTTGCTCTTTCTCTCAGCTTTGAGAGAGTTGTGTTTTAGAGTATGTTTGTGAGTGCGTATTTCTGAGTCACTTCCATATAAATATAACCCACTGTTACTTTTGTTGGAGTGGGTTGTACTCATTGCGATTGCATTAGAGTAATCTTTAAACTGAAGACTGGTTTGCCACATGATTCAGTAAAAGGCACTCAGAGATTTTAACTGCATCTCAGGTAGACTAATACATATTTCTTTTCTTATCTCTCCATACCTGAAGCCGAAAGAAAAGATTAAAAACCTCACCCTCTATTTGCCAACCTCATCCAAAATACAGTCTCGAGCTCTGCAGAGAGAATAGTGAGAGCCAGAAGATGCCACTCAAAATCACCTGCATTAACACTCACTTGTTTATTGTACCTGGGAGCTGCTAGGGCTGGCTTTCAATAAAACACACATCTGTCCAATTTTGTCTTACTCCCCTGAAGTTTTGAGGTGAGATAAGAGAATAGATGATGTTAGTGAAAGATACCTCTGTGCTGCTGATTCTTTGTAAGAGAAGTAATTTAAACAAAGCTCAGTGAAATCTGGTAAATTGTGCTCTAGGACTGTGTGCTGTTCTTGAACAATTTCCAATGCATATATTTGTTGGGAAAAAGGAAAAGAGTGATTTAGATATTTTTAAGTACCAGTGATCTTAATCCCTGCTAAAGACAAATCAGAGGGAATCTAGTACAGGAAGGTATAGATTGAAGTGACCTGCAATGAGGGATTATGCAAAAGAATTATGTCATCCCAGTCTATTTGTGCTTGTGACGTTACTGTATCCTAACATTTGGTCCTAGAGTGGTACAGAAATCAATCTGTGATTTCTTTTTGTTTTCCCTTTTTGTTGGGACCCCTCAGGAAAGAAAGGTGCTGCACCCAGAATGTCTCCTAAGCTGTTCTAGATATTCTGCATACAGACTTCAGGGTCCTTAGTCCCTATGGACCTTTCAGTATTGGGAGAAGAAAGGAGGACGTGTAGGATGGATATCTGAAATACTATTTGCAGCAGTTTTGCACTTTCTGATGGTCTGATAACAAGCACTGTAGTTTGATCTGCTACTAAATGCTTGAGAACAAGCAATTCTGAAAGCAAAACCAGTGCTATGTGGCAAAAGGGCTGGCCAGAAAGCCTGATAATATAGATTCAATTATATACTCCTCCACAAACTTTTCATGTAGCTGCGGGCATGTTGACTATTCTTGACTTGGTTTCCCCGTCTTTCACAAAAGGCTCATATATTCCTTGCTGTATGCATTGTGAGGAAAGAAATCTCTAGTATTTTGGAAGTACTAAACTCTGTGGAAAGGAAGATAGAAAGATACCAAGAGGAAGACCAAGCCCTTGCTTTAGAAAGATGACTTGCAATTTCAAGGAAGTGGACAGAACATCAGAAGTCAAAAAGGCATGTTGAATTTTTCAAGAAGCAAAGCTGATTCAGAACATGTTATGTTTGCAGCTGCTGGGGTGTGAAACTTCTTCCACGATGTGATAACCAGCATGAATTACTTTAGTGCTCATAACAAATACAGATGGACAGATATCAGGGTGAAAGAAAGGGCAAACTGACAGAGAGAACCTTCCACTACATGTTGCTTGGAAATAAATGGATCTTAATCAGCTTTTCTGCCTTTATTTATCTTCAGAAAACCTCTAGAGTTAATATTCTACAGCAGAAAACTAAAATGCTTTTAGGAAATGCACGTTGTTGTATGAGAATCTGCCTCTATTTTAAGGAGGTTGTCTAAAATGCTAATATTTCTCTTTTTATCACGATTCACAAAGCTTGCAGCTTTCAAATTTACCATTTCAGTTTTAGTCACAGGAATTGGATTACTTCATTCCCTGTCCCTTCTCCATTGTAAACAGTTAAGAGATTTGTTGTTTACAGAGTTCATGAATGCTGTATTCCTTGCCTGGTGATCCATATTGATTTTGAGTCAGGATTGAGTTTCCTGCCTTTTACATGCAGCAGCACCTGTAGCAGCACTAGGCATGAAAAGGACTCCCAAATACAAGATATTCACCCATAGCTTTTAGTCAGCATCAAAAAGAAAAAAGGATGTAGAAAGTGTCTCTAAAACATGTGAGGAAAGATAATATTGCACTTTCACCCACAAGTGATGGTGGTATCTACGTCTATACAGCAAATAATTGAAACTAGTGGTCATATAGGCAAAGCATTAAAACTTGACTTCTATATTGTAGGTGTTACAGAAAAAGCAATGTAACACCTTCCTTATTTGCACCTTGTAACTACATTTCTGAAGGTTCAGTTTGCTAGATAGTGGAGAAGGGGAATTCAAAGTGTCCCTGCAGTCTGTGCACTTTGCTGCAGTGTGAGGACATGGGATGGGTATCCAGGAGAGGATCAGCTTTATAACCAGCTAAGAAATGCACATGAATGCACTGAGATAAGGTGTGTTTGCTGTTGCAGCTCCCATTTGGCTGTATAAGATACAACAGTGCATTTTGCTGGCACAGTCACTCATTCAGTTGATTGAGATCATCATGCCATGACCCTGAGATGCTATAGTTACTGAGGGAGGTTTTCAAAGAGAGAAAGAATGTAGAGAACTATTCATTTCATAGTCTAAAAATAAGAGCAATTTCAGAAAAATAAAGCCACACAAACTCAGGATATGCTCAAATGACATCAAGTGGTGTTACATGACAGCATGACCCTTTTTACCTTTGCAGGATGCATTCAGGAAGGGTCTTATCAGTGCCAATCAAACTCAGACAAAACCCCATCAATTTGTACTGATGAGCTATTGTTTATTTATATGTCAGCCCTCCATCCTAAATTAGCAGAACAAATTTAAAAATTGCCTCGAGTACACAATGCAAATCTTTGCTTTTCTTCTGTCCTTTCCATGTGGAGCCCACACCAACAAAACAGTGATCATAAAAAGTACCACTAATAGGGATTGAGTCCAGGGAATATAGGCTCCTGTTCCCTGGCCTTCACTAAATACCCTGAGGGTGATGATTCATTTACATACAATAAGTACTTTTCTGCAAAAGAGCACTGACCTCAGCTTCCTGTGGGCAGGTGAGGAGCACCAGGAAGATGCTGTTGGACAACTGCAGGCTATTATTGAAACCAACTTTGAAACCCCCTTTCCCAGCGCTGCCTTTTGCAAGGGCTCCCATTGGCAGGACAAAAGCCAAGATTGTTTTGAATAGAAAAGAAAGTTTATATTTTATTTGTTTCAGATAAGCCCTAACCAACGGACTTGTGAGGAGCAGATTTGCAACTGGCCTAAGCAGTGGCAATCTTAAACTAAGCTCACTGAACTTGTGAAAACTAAGATTTCATAAAGAAGTTCAATTTTGAATTTTTTTTAACATGTGATATTGAGTGTCTGCCAGAAGTTAGCTTTCTGGCTTTTTTCAAGAGATAATGTAAGCCCAGAGTTAAGATGATGAATTTTGCTGTGTTGTTAGAAAGGGAGTTTCAGGCTCCATCAGGAGGAGAGGTCAAGTGAAACAAACATTAAAATTTGGCCTAGAAGTCTTGGTCCTGGTCCTTTAACTCTTCAGTTCAGTGGCAAAACTCACACTGGTTTTAGTGGGATAAAAACCATTCCTTAGTTTGGTGTACAGGATGTGGGAATGCTTGTGATCCACTCTGGGACCTATGAAAACTGGCTCCATCAGCTAGGCGTTGGGGTAGGTCGAGGAGTTATAGACATCTTGCAGCTGAATAAGGCTATTTAAATTCAGCTCATTAAAAGCAGGTTGTTAGGGTATGTTTCCATTAGGAAGAACAAGTGCTGTTGTTACCCGGAGTCAGCAGTCAAAAGTTATAATGGAAGGAGTTTGTAGGGCTGACACAGACAGCTGTGCAGCACCTCCGAGAGACATGTTGTGCTGTTATTGAAGATGACACAGGAAACAGTAAACATTTTATGTTTTCATTCATCTTTCAAATTGAGCCTTCATGGGCTGAAAAAGCAGGGAGACATTCGGCCGTCAAACATGCTTACCAACATTGCTGCTTGTTTTAGAAAGCACTCAAATTCCCAAGGAGCAGAGGCTAGCATTGCCTATGGGAAGTACAAGTTGCTGCAGGAAATGCTTTTTTTCTTTTTTCTGCACTACAAGTCCTTGAACATACTTAAATGTGGTGGGACAATCACAAAACCTAAGAAAAAAGTACAAATTTTAAGATGTGTATCTTATTTAAAGGGCCTGATCACTGGTGGCCTGAAGACCTGGTTATCTGTTGTCAGAGAGACTCCTTGAAAAATCAGTGACAGTCTACAGGAACCTCTTATAGTTTCAAGGGAGGGGTTACATTCTGCAACTTGATCTTGCATAAGAAGGGCTGTAATGAACATGAATCTGAGTAAACTGCCTTCCATTAAATCAAATCATTCTGTCCCAACATACGTATAGGCCTTGTGGACACTTAGTATTTTGGATACATAAATCTCTGATGGCGGGATTTTATCACTGTTCAGAAATTCCATTGAATCTGCACTGCTGGTGTTGGTGGTCCTTTTATCCACTGTGGGAAGAACATAAAAAACTACAGAAATTGAGAAATAGTCCAAGGCCAGCCAAGGAGAAAAGCTGCCATAGAGACTGGAGGATGATTCACAGTTTTCAAATCTTCTCTGTCATAAGCATTCTGTTTCTTGAAAAAAAATAAAAGTAAAATCATTGCTATGCGAAAAAAAAAAAGTTTTAAGAAGGAAACAAATGTTTGGAAAGCTGACTTGGCTGGAATTTTCCCCGTACATATACTCTTGACATATCAGTGCTTAAACTTTTTATGTGTGCATGAGGGGGGACAGGGAACAATCAAATGTTAGTGAAGATAACCCCATCTGTTTCATTATTTGAGGGTGTGAAAATGCTCTTTAGCTCACATAGTCCTTGCTCTTTCGGTTGCCAGGTGGTCTCACTGCCCAGATTTCAAATCAAAACCAACTGTGAAGAATTTTATTTTTTTTCCCAGCACATACAGGGACAGGGATCCCAGCAGTCCCATCCTTTTTGCAGAAGGCAAATATGCAACATAGCCAGGCCTTAATTTAAGTATTCCTTGCATTAGGTCTTGGGGGTCCTTTTCCTTTAATTGTGAAACAAATGCATGTCAATCCCTTGCACCCGTATCAGAAGTGGTACTCAGTCCACACTTGAAAAGCACAAAATGTTTCACTCCAACCCCCTGCCCTCCTCTTACTCTTAGTGCTCCCTGGAGCACTCGAAAATGTCCTCACCAAAAACCATCCGGCAAGGTCACCATCTGGATACAAGAGAGGGCAATGAAGTGTCCTGTGTCGCAGCCGTGCATCTGCAGCACATTTATTATGTGTGACACCAGAATACCCGTGTGCCTCCCTGTTCTGAATGTCCCGGGTTTCACTCATCCCACTCATCTGCTGGACACCAAGGCACTATGGCCCAACTCACACGTGGGAAGCTGCAGCCCAGAGGGGCTCAGTGACTTGCCCAAGATCACACAGCGGGTCAGAATCGAGGTGAATCCTCTGTCACATCCTTTGTGCCCGGCACAAAGCACAGAAACCTCTTCGCTGATCAGTTTGAACAGGTGCATCCACTGAATGCAGTGGAGTAATGGGCAGAGATGAGAAGGTAGGATGTAAACAGATGTTGTGCTAGTACCCAGAGACTACAGCTATTAGATACAACGTTGCACTGAGGCCATTTTACAACTTCTAACTCCTGAGCAAGTTGTCACAAGTCACTTGAGTGCATCTGCGCTGAGCCTTATTGTGTGGTAAAATGGTCACCTGCTCTCCCTCCCCAGCCCAAGTTAGTATCTTAATTTATGGCTTGTCCCCTATCTTACTCAAATCATCCCATGCCAACACACACTGGTGACCCTGCAGGATCAGTAGCGTTTTGGATTAAGACTGTTATGAACCCATGATCATGCTGATCTATCACTGTTCACACTCACATTGATTTTCTGTCTTCCCCACTGCAGATCTGCGCAGGATGACAGCTGGCTTCATGGGCATGGCGGTGGCCATCATCCTCTTTGGATGGATTATCGGGGTGCTGGGGTGCTGTTGGGATCGAGGCCTTATGCAGTATGTGGCGGGGCTTCTCTTCCTCATGGGAGGTAAGAATGTTGGTGTTTGAAGAAATGTATTTGTCTTCTTGTTTTTGTGTTCCCTCTTTCCACATGTCCTTTCTTTTCTAAGTCACTGAAAACGTGTTTTCAGGGTTGTTTTGAGTGATCTGGACTTGGTTTCATTTCAAGTGCCTTCTGGGGTACATCAAGGATCACCCAACCATAGCTACATGTTACTTCTATCACAAAACAGTGTCTGTAACTCACAGGACTAGAAAGGGCCCTCTGAGTTGTTTAATCCAATACTCTGTGGTTGCAAGTAACAGTGTCACCCTTAAACTTAATAAGCTCAATAAAAAAAATCTGAAGATTATGCAGATATTATTCCCACCACTGTCCCACAGTGGGACACTTTGATAACTAGAAACTGTGCTGCAAGTTGTAACATGTACTTATTACTTGTCAGTTGTTCTTGAGACAGATGTAACCCTTAGTTTATGTGTCTCTCTCTTTCTCTGATGTACATATGAAGAGCAATGGTATCCTTTGTTTTCTTTTTCCCACTCTACATATGCTTTCTTGTAGACTTCTCTGTGTAAGACCTGTTATCAATCTAGCAGCCCTTTCTGCAACCTGTTCTTGTTTGTACTTGCCTTTCTCACATATGGATGAGAAGGACCATTCCCTAATAAGGTCTGATCAATGCCTTGTATAAGTGGGGCGATGGTTCCCTTTCTCTGATGGAAATTCCTTGCCTGAAGTATTTTGTGGTTGTATTTGCTTTTTTCATGCTGCATCACACCAGACACCCACAGTCATCCTTCAGTTGGATGATGCATCCAGGCCTTTCTCTTCCTTTGTGATTTCCTACTGGTTCTATCACAATTTACAGCAGAGGTTCTGTTTATTACTCCCTAGGTACATGCCCTGGCACTCTGTGCTTTTGAACTTTTTCACATTTCTACTACACCAGCCCTCAAGGTCATCCAACATTTGCCATGTCATGTTCCAGCCTTCCTTACTAGAGATGCCATCCAGCTTTCTGTTAGCAGAAATTTCAAGGCACACAGTTAATTGAAATTAAGGGTGTGAGAGTCAAGTCCCATAAAAAGTGGTGGGTGAACGTCTCAAAGTGAACACCACTCCTTCTGTTCTCTCTTATTTTCTCTGGTGGTTTTTGTTTAGCTGGGCTTTTGCCCTCCAGGCAGATCATCACTTCAGTGCATTTTATCATCTGTTTATCTGTACTGTGGTGTGATACAGATAAGTGTGTGACATACAGAAAAGCATGCGCAGTCCCAGAAGAGGAGTTAAGTGCTCAAGTAACAAGTATTTATGTTCCAGTGATGTTGTACTGGTGACATTAGACATCAGCTCTCTCTGTGCCCACAAACACATTTGAAGTCACTTGCACCTTGTGCAAGCACACACTGATCTTTGTGGGGATTCTGTAAATGGTTTGTTTTGGGTGTCAAAGTGTTATGGACAATGGGCCTGATGAATTAACTTGATATTTCTTATATAATTAATTTGCATTTAATTAGTTTGCATGGGGGTTATTTTGTTTTACTGTGCTTAGATATCTGTGTGATATTTAACTTGCTACAGCACAACATTCAGATTAAAACATTAAGAGTATACAAAATAAATACAGAAAAATCTGTTAGAAACTAGCTATGTCTTGTTTCCTAACTGGAAATTATTATATATGGGGTGGTTTCTAGTGCAGCTGCAGGGATTTCTTTTTGGCTCAGTGTTATTTGGCAGTGATTTGAAAGATGACTGTTAAAGTTTTCAGGTGAAAGGAGATTCAGTGTAACCATGTGTCATGGGAGGGGTCACTCATAGCTTACAAAGCCATCTTTTGGTGTGCTTGAACAATACACATTTCAGTGGAGACACGTCCAAGGTCATGCAGCTGGGAACAAAAGGTGTCAGTCATCCTTGCAGAACAAGAGGCCCCCTCAGAAAGCAGCAGCTCTGAAAAGGTCTCAGATCATGGTTGCTGGGACCATCCAACTGCACAGGAGCTCTCAGTGCAGTGAAGCTGCTAAATGTGTTAGTTTTTATGGGAATATGCGATGAAAGCATGAGGTGGGGTTATCTCTGGGCAAAGCAAAACTGTTTCTGGACATCCTAATCTGGTGTCAATGCTAAAGAAGGATGTGGAAAGATTGGGAGAGGTTTGCAGAAGAGCTACAAGAATGACTCAAGGTTTGAAAAACAAGAAAAAGACAGCATGCCACAAAGAGCGAATTGCTTGTAACTGTTTAACAGAAGGTTTATAAATTACTTGAACACACTGTGTAAGTACCTATGCAGTGAGAAGCCATCTGATAGGAGAACACTCTTTGCATAGACAAAATAATAACAAGATCCAGCAGTTGGAATCTGAAACTAATTGAAATGAGAGGCACCAGATTATTTTATCTGCCAAATTCTGTCACTATGTGTAATATTTTAAATAAAGATGTTTTGGGAGGAGATGAAAATTGTTCTCTGCTTCAGCGCATACACGTGGATCAGCGTTACCCAAAGGTTACTCTCTTTCTTGTTTTGCACAAGTCAGTAGCAACTGCTATACTGATTTCTTTTAACAGCAAATGTGTGTAAAGTAACATCTACAAACTGAAGCAGTCAGTTAATAAAATACACAACTAGAGCCATCTAATCTAAAAGCCGGTATCTATCGATGTTCTGAGACTGTCATATGTTACAGCCAATGAACCTTTGAACTTAAACTATTTTATTGCTGGATGGTGTTCGAATACAAAGCTGGTTCTTCTGTCATGACATAAATTCTGTCAACGCAGTTTTGTATTGGTCCTTAAAACGCATGGAGCCAGAGTGCCTCTCAGTTTTACTTAACTGTTTCTCTGGTCCAATAATGAGAAAAAATGCTTTGGAAGGCTTATGTCATCTGACTTCATTGCAGCTGAGAGGAGACTGTGTTCAATTGGTAGCTATAAAATCACCCTGAAATCTAACTTTCCCTTCCATTTGCAACGCCACTTGTCTTGGCTGTGTTTGTAGCATTCCCTCTGTTTGTGTTATAGACAAATAGCTCTTTTATAATGCTTAAATGTTGCTGGCTTAACACATCTATGGGGTTTGTCCCTTATTGCCTGTAATTCTTTGATCAGGAAATCTCAACAGAGCACTAAGAAGTGTGCTATAATAATCTAACAAGGCCAGACGTGGTTTGCTTGGACCTCTGGTTCTTTATTATATTTACCAAACAGTCTTCTTGCTTGCCCATGTGGCAGTGCCTCCTTAAGGACTTACTGTAGTCTGGTTGATCTGATTTCTCAAGTAAATTGCTAAAACAAGTCATTTGTGAAATGCAGGCCGTTATCTGGTATTGGTTCATCTGGAATCCAGGACATGTAAACTGTGATTTAGAGTGTGTTTTACAGTGTTATTCAGCATGTTTTGTAACAAGTTAAGATTATTAATAATTCATCTTTTCTGTTTAGTCCAAATGTATCTGTATCAACAGCAACCACAGGTCTCTTATGGCTTTGAAAGGGGTTTTTTTTGCATAATTTTCTGAATTTATTGTAGAATTTGTACTTGGATCCCTTATCTTGAATGACAGCATTTGCCTGACCACAGTAGGATTTTTTTTGGTCCCTCATCTTGTACGGAGCCAGATGGATACTGCAAATTATGTTTACTATTTTTTATCTCATTGTGCATGATGGTGTTGTTACATTGCCTTCTGTACCCACAATTGCACTATCTCTTGTAGTTCCATTTCAGTATTGTCAGTATCATTTTACCCTGCAAGGTGGGAGAGTTTCTCCTTTTGAGAGTTTCTCCATTTGGAATTGTGCTTCTAAATTTCACTGATCAGTTCATTTTATTCATCTTACTTGAGACTGTTTAATTCTATTACAGAACTGGGTCACACTCAAATTATACATGACTTGGAGCACATCCTCTTGCAGCTTCTTGTGTTTTCTTTTCATGCAAATTACTGAAAATCTGTGCACCAGTAAAAGCTCCATCCAGTAATTTTGTAATTTTATAATTTTATAATAATTTCTGGAGCCTTAGAAGCAGCTGTGACACTACTTCCAAATGTTAGAGTCCTGTGGCAAACCTGATGCTTTCATGCTCATCAAGGACCTACTTGTAGTCTAACAGGAATTCAGTTAAACATCTATCTGAGGAAATGCATGGGGGGCATTTTATATGCTGTGTTTTTAACAAAGAAAATTTACTAGCCCTAAAACTATGCCTTAGCTTTTTGAAGTCTAGATGTGGCCTGCTTATCAGTTGCCAAGAAGTGGTGCTCACATTTTCTGGCTTTGAGAAGTTCTTTTGGATGTATTCAAATCCTGGACTTGTTTGGGTTTACTATCGTGGCAAACCTGTCAATTAATTTGGTTGGTGTCCCTCAACAGTAGTATTGTCAAGGTCAAATTTCGGTTTTACTTCTAGCTCCAAAGAGTTGAGATATTGTGAACTGGCACATGGTAACTCTACCAAGGCAAATTCTGTTGTCTTCAGGAATCCCTTCTTTCCTGTATCATGACAAGCAAACAAGCTTATATCTATCTAACTCTTGGTTTTTCTACCTGCTCTCCAGCACATTCATTCATAGGAGTTTCTTACTTCAGCATCTCAGATTCTGCTAGGTTGCTTGTTCTTCCAAAACCATGCAAAGCCAATCTCACCACACCTTCTGTTATCCTACATGCTTTATAAAATCATCTTTTAAAGACAATCTCTGATAGCCTGTTGTTATCCCAGTTCAGCTGATTTCAGTCAGCTGTTTTGACATATCCCATGGCTTGCATTATTTCTAATTTGAGGGTAGGGCTGACTTTGTACCTAAATGCTCCAAACTCCTTTTCCTCCTCATCAGTGCCTGCTGTGGGGAAGGTGGAGCTGCCCCATGGTGGCATGCTCCAATGTTTTGGCAGTGGTTGCATCCTCCCCTTCCCTGCCTGTGCACCTCCCTGGCTGAACTGCTGTCTGTTGTCCCAGCTGGAAATACAAAATGGCACTTCCAGTATCTTGTTCTGGTACTTGCCTTAGCACACAATTATCCCTGGTCAAAGCTACATCACTTGCCATCGTAAATGTATTAGAAGACTGACAAAGAATAACGTTTTATCATCCTTATCGGAGCTCTGTCCTTCAGCTGCACATTCATGTATTTTCCTTTTGTAAGTCTGTAATTTGTTCTGAGAACACATTTCAGTGAAATAGTTTGGGGTTTTACTGCACACCTAACAAGGCAGCCCTTCAGGGAGAGACTTCTGTGTTGTCTTATTTTGTTCCAAATTTACTGCAAATAAATGCAATAAATAATCTCTGCATTTGTTTACTGTTTTACCTGTTCTCTTCACTCTTATCAGGATTCTGCCAGTTTTGTCTTGTGATATGTACTTTAGGATCACTTCAAGGTTTTTCCCCCATTTGCTAACAATTTCTTTAGAGAAGCATGTAATTTTACTAGCCTTGCAAATATTCCTTATTCTTTGCAAAGTCAAGTGTATTTCTTGCTGTAACCTTGCTTTGAGCCAATTAAAAATTTTACCATTAAAAATTCAGTCTCTAATTAGACTATTTGGAAATTATTCCAGCTGTTAAATGCCCTTATTCATGTGATTTAACTTCACCATGAAGATCTGTAATAAAATGATCTAGAGTCTCACATAGTAGCTCATTTCTTGTCTTTGCCTAGTGACATTTTTGCATGAAGTGCTGGGCTTGGAGCTCTGCTTGGGGGTCTGAAATTCCCTTTTCTCCTGGCACTTAAAGGCCTGAAAGTCTTGCTGTACACATACAGTAGTGATATGGAGTTTTTCCTGTCTGATTTTTTGTCCTAGCAATTGCTCTCGGAAACATCAGGAATTTCTTTCATCCTCTCCTCCTCCCTCCCCTCCAATGATGATCTGCCAGTCTGGGGGATTCAAGTGCCATTTGCCAGCTCCAGTTCTGCCACTGATTTGGGTTTCTCCTCACCCTCTTGAGAGTAGTGCAGAGACATTGCTCTTTGTAGCCCATCCATACTCAAAGGACTTAGGTCAGGGTTAGAAAAGCTTTAAATCTTTTCCCAGAGCAGAGGTGAACACCTATTCTTGCCAGTGCTGACTGCTGCAGCAGAGATAAGCAGGCAGGAAAGATGTGTAAGAGGGAAGAAAAAATGAACTTATGCCGGTGTGTTGGCACAATTTAATGCTTTATTTCAGATATGCAAGAAAGGATGTCTATTAAAGAAATAAAGAAAAACCCCCTTGCATATATATGAGTGCATTCTTCTTTTATATTTTAATCTAGGGAGAAACAGCTTTTTATAAGTAATTTCCAGACCTTCTCAGAAATACTTCCAAAATATTCCTTCTCGCTGTCCAGGGGTAAGTCAACAAAATGCTTTATTATCCTTGCAGCTAGAGGATGGACTGACCATTTACACCGAGTCACCCTCTCTTGCCCCAGCCATGCCATGCTGTCGCGAGGTCACACCCGGGGCTTTGTGCCAGTGCCTGCCAGAGCCCAGCAGCTGCCACAGGAGCTGTGTCCAGGAGCTGATGACCAGGCTGATACTGAGGGATGCAAACCCCGTCAGAAAGTGGCGTTCCAAAACTTGGCTTGTGAGCCCGTGCAGCACAGTTGTTGGTATTGATGCACTGCACACGTCTGGATCCTCTTTCGCTCCCCACCTCCACAGAGAGTCTTGTCTTCCAAATCCCTGAGCCTCTGTGCTGTGCTTCCTCCTCCTGTGCTGTGCATATGTTAGTAGCTGACAACTGAGGCATCTGTGTATTTGCAGCCACGGATCGTTACCAGCTGTTGAGTCATTTGAGTCCCAAATTTAACTCACTGTACTTTGAAAATAGCACATAATGGTAGAAAATAAGAGTGTTTATTCTACAAGACTGTGGTCCTGCCATCTCAAAATAATCATTCCGCTGCTGAATAATTTAAGAAACAAAAATGGAGCAATTTAATACAACACGTGTAAGGGAAAGCTCTGTGACTGACATTTCCCAGGCAGTTATGAAGTACCTTCATAGCAGCTGCCAAGAGGAAGCAAAGAGAAGGATAAACAAAGAGAGAAAGTAAAAGCTATTCTTTGGAGTTCATCAGGAAATATGGTAGGTCCCACAGAGCACCTAGGATTTCTATTTCTTATTAATAATCAAGACCTCTACCCACCCTGCAGAATGTTCACTTGTGGTGAAATGATCAATCACAACACTGAAGATGGAATGTATTTCCTGTGGTCATATTTATTTCTTCTTTTCCACAACATTATTCTTTGAAAGTACAGTTTCCCATGCTTCTTTCCAGAAAGGAATAGTTTTAGAAAGTTTGCATAAAATATTTTTTTCCCTATGGAAAGGCAAGTGTAAATACACATGTGTGTGCATAAGTGTATGCATACAGATCTTAAACAGCAGTATGTGATCTTTTCAAAAACTGAGGTCTACAATAATTCACTGGAATCTAAGCTGTGAAGCTTGGCATAAATATAGTTTTCACAATGTCAAAATACTTTTGGCCACTTTGAAGAGTATTTATAATTCAAAAAAAGTTGGAACACTGGAAAAACAATGAGATACCAACCATGTTTTAATTCTGTGGGAGGCCCTAAATTAGTGAAGACTGCAGAGGGGCTTAGGAACTTTGCAAAACTCCTTGCAGATCACTGGGAGAACTTATTTATGTGGATTGACCTCCAGATGGAGACAAAGGCTGGTTTGTATCAAGAGATGCCATAAATTGGTTATGAAAGTCTTTGAGGCAAGTCTCAGTACAACAAAGCCAGTCCCCCCCTACCAGACCTCCCCCACCACACTCGTGTACACTCTGGCTTCTGCGTGTGCTTTTGTTTAAATTTTGCATTATGCTCTAAAGTGATTTAAGGCCTCAAGTTGGAATGAACTTGAGTTAATGTACAGTGTTAATAGGCTTTAAATGTTTAAACCTCTCTAAGGCTCTTGATTGTTTAAAACCCTCAAACACATTACAAGGGTGTTGTAGGAAACAAGCGGATGACGCTCTTTATGGACCTGTGAGGAGATGCAGAGCTCGGAACAGTCATGCAGGTTTTGTGCCTTTGTGCCCATCAGGCAGTACTGTAACAAGGCCAAGAACATGCATATTCAGGAAGTAAGAGTCAACCTGTTTCTGAAAATGTCCTTTTTTATCACTTTAAGGATTTAACAGTCTGTCTTTATAGGGACTGGTCGAGGGAGCCAGGGTTGTTAATCCTGGAAAAAAGGAGGTTCAGTGTCTCTTCTCCCAAGTAACAAATGATGAGACAGGAGGAAACTGCCTCAAATTGAGCCAAATTTCTTCACCAAAAGGGTGGCCAAGCACTGGAACAGGATGTCCAGGGAAGTGGCAGAGCCACTATCCCTTGAGGTATTTACAAGATGTGTAGATGTGGCAATTGGGGACATGGTTTAGTGTTGGATTTGTCAGTGTTGGTTTAACGGTTGGTCTTGATGATCTTAGAGGTCTTTTCCAACCTAAACAGTTCTATGATTCTGTTAAAACATTTCTTCCTTGCACGGTTTGTGGTGTCTCTCACAGACCTGATTTCAGGTCATGTTTCTTGATCCCATTTTAGGCTATGTTTTTGAGGTATAAAAAGTGGCCCTTCTTTTCTTATGTATTTCAAAACAGGGACAGTGGTGAATACATATCCAGACACATATTATGGACAAGTCCAGTCCTCATACATGGGTAGGACTGGAAGTGCTTCTTCATCCAGACCAGCTAACCATTAGCAATCAGCTTTTAGAAGCTGGTTATCACTTTCCCTTTGAAAGTTAGCAAATTTCCTATTTTCACTCAAAAAATAAATATTTGGGAAATCATCCATACAGATATACATCCCCTTTGCCATTTTTTGGGATTCATACAATGCCAAGGTGGCCTGTTTAGTGTTTCCAAACTAGAAAGAAGTTGTTCAGCTGATGGCATCACAAGGCTCACAATATGTTATGCTTTAAAGGCAGAGCTGTGGGAGCATGTTACATCTTTTCTTCTAGTACTTCTCTCTGCTCTCTGATGTACCAACAACATATTTTGCATTTATTTATTAATGCTGGCCTCATTTTGAAAAGGAAATAGGGGACTCTCTGGAAATACAAAAGGTCACTTCCTTTCGCAGTAGAGACATATGTATGTCACGGCATATCAGCCACTGAAATGCTCTTTTATAATTTCTTATTATAATACTCCTCGGGGGAACCATGACTCCCATTTTTGCATCTCCTACAACATAAGTTCAAATGCAGAGTTATGTCCTTCTTCTAACAGAGAATTATCTTCAGTAGACGCTATTTTTCCCAATACCTCAGGAATATAGCTGATTCTCTAGGCCAGTACTGGCAGAGCTAGAACTGAAATGTTGAGACCTAAGAGTTAACACCTTCATAAGAAAATGGGGGTGGGATATAGAAATGTTTTTTTCAAGTCAATAACACAACTGTACTGCAGGGTGTAGTCATTTAGGGGTATTGTTGTGCCTTTTTTTTTTTTCCCCTCTGGAAAGAAAGGCTCAACAAGAGAATTCATTGTCAACTCCGTAGCATTTGATCTCCATGGAAACATTATCAGCTGACTTCAAAGGCAACCTTCAAATGTGGTTTGCTTTTTTTTTTTCCTGTAGCTTGTTTCTGATGCTCCTAGATGTGCACTTGCATGCTGTGAGGGAAGAAACACCAACACAGGCAATTCTGCCAGCCTTGTATCTGATCATGGAAGAGCACTGGCACTTGGGAGGAAACGAAAGGCTTCTTTAATGAGGTGTAGAGATCTTATAGTTTGGAGCAAAAGACAGGGCAAGTACTGTATATGCACCTGTAAACTCACTGTTCTTCAGTCTTAGCTCAAATCTGTCTCCCTGAACTTGGTGGTCAGTAAATTTAGGAGTCAGCTCAGTCTGGCTTTTCAGCCAGAAGAACGGTTCATATTCCTCTGAGTGTTTATTTTAAGTCAGCTATACTGACTTGTAATTTCTCCCTCACCAGCATAGGAGGTACTGGCAGAAGCATCAGTACCTTCCAGAGTTACAAGAACAGACAACTGAATGTAGTCAGTGAAAGGCATGCAATCTAGTTTGCTTCTCAGAGATGTCAGTAGGTCTTTGGGGGGCTGACAGAAGGTGAAATAAAGTAGAAGCAAAGTGGGAGAGACAGATTCCATAGAAATACAAAAGACTTTCCCACCCACAGCCCTGGAAAACAAGTTCTGTGTATTTTAAGATTCAGTGGTTGTTCCCTAGCCTTTAATAATGTCACCAGGTCTTTGATCTGTTGCTGGCTTCTGAATTCCAATGGCAAGATGCATCAAGGCCAAAGGAAGACAATGAAAACAAAACTGGCATTTATTATTGGGTTGGATTTTAGTTAAAGAAAAGTTTGCTGAGTTGTTTGCTTGCATGGCATCAAAGAGGAAAGAAAACTGCACATGCAACAGAAGGAAGAGTAACACTGGCATGATTTTCTGGACAGAAAGAAATCCTTACAGGGGGAATGGGGAGCAAATTTCTGTGTGTGGCAGAACTTTTTGTTAAACGCAGAGGCCAAAGCAAGGTTTAGATTTACCTTCTTGGCTTCTCAAGTTGTCAACTTAGAAAAACAACATTCCCCTTAGACAAATCACTGCTGTGCTTGCTTGGTCTGATCTGTCTGGACAGGGCCCAACTGGAAAGTGGAAATTCCACTCAAAAAGCAGCTGGACCTGGTAAAAACTAGATGAGAAACCTCCTCATTTCTGGCCAACCTGGCTCTTTCAGACCATACAGAGATGTCTTGGTTTAATGACAGTATGTTCAGGGGGTGAGACCCCAAATGAGATGAAACCTCTCTTTTCTTTTATTTCTCTTCCCCCGATATAGACAAGGTAAAAAATTACAGGGATTCTGAATGAAGAAGAAACAATAACAATTTTACTAAAAATTGAAAGAAACAAAAAAACCTCAGCAATAGCAGAAAAATATTACCTAGCCATCCCCCTCCCCCCTAGGTTAAAACAAAACCTGGAAGGATATTTCCAAAGGAGAGTCCCATGCCACCAAGATGGTAGCGTGGGTTCTGGCATAGCAAAACCATGTGGAGTGACAGTGATGGGACTGGGATGACCCAGCACAGTGCTGGAGCATGCTTGCTTTTATCTCCTGTCTCCTCAGTTCCTGGGATGCTTCACTCCAGGGACCCACCTTTCTGGCAGGTCCCGAGACACTGGGGACAGTCTTTCTCTGATCCAGCTCACGTGGGGAGGGGGCGAGGGGGGGAGCAATCCCCCACGCTCCAAATTACGTGGTGGTATGAAAAAAAAAAATCACTGAAAATCTTTCCCATTTAATTAAAACTACAACAAGAGATTATGAAACCCTGAAAGTGTTCCCTCTAGGAGTATTTTTAGTGTCACACACCAGGCAACATGGAAGAAGGCTGCACTGAATTTATTTGTGCTGTATCTGTTCTCCAGTCTCACTTGTCTTGAAGAACATCTGCCTGTAGACTTTTCAGCAATTTAGTGTTTCCTACAAAGGAAAGATTCCACAAATTCTCTGAGTCTCCTTCTGAGAGAAGTTCAATTTTTTGAGTGGGAGACAAAGATCTTAGGAGAGAGGTGGAATGACCTCACAGCTAAAAGGCCAAATGCAACGTGTTCCACAGATTTCCTATGCTACACAGTAGCATGGCCTGTGACAAGGCAAACCCAAACTGGTTCAACAACTGGCACAATTTTTTTTTATTTCAGCTCTGACAAATGCTTAGGCTGGGAAGCACCTGCCTGAACTACAGCTTGATACTAAACCTATATGTCTTGTCATCTGGCAAATCTGAGGTCTGTTGGAGTCACTTGAGTCCAGTGACCCTTTCTGTTTAATCTTTTAAACCTCTGCCTGGGTCATCCTGTGGAGTCCATATCGTAAGAGATGAAAGAAACCTGCCAGTAGCCTCTGTTGTTGCCAAGGATGATGCTTGCCAGCACATGGATTGGATAATTTCACTTCCCTTTGATTAGGATGTTTCTTCATTTTAATATTTAGAGATTCTCTTTCGCTTCTGCTCCCAGTAAAATATGGAATCATATCCCACTCCTACAGCTGGCACAATTTTTGCTTCCTCCTCTGTTATGACTGCAAGTTCACGAGCCCTGATGTTTGGTTAATGGCTGTAGTCAACTCTCTTTATTATTTCTGGGTTATTTTGAGTTGGTCATAGGAATTACCATTGCTAAAGTAATCAGAGGGTTATTCACTCAGGCCTTGATCTGAAAGCTTTCTTTTCTCCCTCATCTGTTCTATCAAAATCATGTCCCTTTAGCTAAGTAGTGTTGCCTTTGCTTCAGTGCCAACTCACGACTTCAGAGGGTGCTTGCTCATAGCTGGAGCTCACTGGCTGCTGCAGTGCACAGCACTGCAGTCCCATGCCCCGAGGGAGACGGTCACAGAAATGTCACCATGTGCAAATCTGCGATGTGCAGTATGGGCTGACTGGAGCAGAGCAAACTGGAGCTCAGCCCTCAGCTGCTGTAGCGTTGTTCCTGGTATGACACTGATTTACACGAGCCTAAGGATGGCACCCAGTAAGTATTTGCAGTCACGACAGAGGATGCACAATCCTCTGGTGCCGTAACAGATGGCCTGTGCAGCGGCAGACAATGGGCAGGTGCTGCTGCTGAGGTGACACGCTGCAGGCACAGAGCTCTGCGTGGTGTGGGCGCCACTGGTACGTTGTGAGGCAGGAGGGCAAAGGCCAAATGCAAACTGCATTCCGAGAGTGGATATAATGCAATATCAGAGCACCAAGACAGACCCTGCGGTTTACCCTGGCCCATGGTATAAATTAAAAATGCATTAAGTCCCAACCCAGGTGGGTATATATTCTCACAAGGACACTTCGCTGAATCTCCATCACCCAGTCAGACATATCCTTCCATCTCAGCTTTTTTCATAAGGGCAATTTTCCAGTAAACCCCTTGCTATTCTGCAACCTATTGGTGATGCTGCAAGCTGCTTCTGCTGGAACAGTACATAATTAATGAATAATTTATATTCTATGCGTGTATGCACAAAGCAATAAAGTGTTCTCAAGAGCTGCGTGCTGCTGAGGCATTTAATCCGTGCACAGAAGGAGTTTACTGCAAATCTGCTCTCTCCAAAAGGCTTTTGTCATCACTGTGTTGGGAGGGAATTCAGTTTATTCTTTAATAATTTCCTTGGATTGTGATATAATTTAAATAGTTAATGCTACACATTCCACTTTAGGATCAGACTTCATTTTATTTGTTTGTTTGATGTACCTTGAAAATAGTGAAAGCAAGTAGGGTAGAGACAAAGTAAAGATAATGCTGTTCCACTTCTGAGATTTTTTTTCTCCCATAATACCATAACAAAAGAAAGAGATGATAATTAAATAAACAGCACTCCTTCCAAAAACATTAGTGGCCACAAGAAGCTACTAGAAATACTTTAAAGGCAGAGATTTACATTTATTTGAAAGCTGTGTGGTTTCAAAGGACATCTTAAAATCCATACCTTTGTGTTTCTCTTTTTATCTAATAGTTTATAAGCAATACTTCAAATTTCTCTATTAAAACAAACAAACAAACAAAACCACAAAACACAAACCAAAAACAGAAGGTGAGAAGAATCAGGTTTTGCATTTATTTACTTTGTACATCTGACAGCACAGTTTGTGAGTCATTTCTGTCTGTTGTGGGGAGAAGGGAAAGAACAAGCGTCATTCTGCCAGATGCAGAAGAAGTGTTTTCCAAATCATGAGACAGGTGATCTCTATAGAGGAGTGTCTCAGAGGTAGGCGTGGTGCCCAGATCATTTTAATTATTCACTTTTTGGATTTCCCTTGACTTCAAATTGGTGATGTCTCCTTCAGGTTTCAGTCAGACATCTCACCCCTAATATTAGAGCTAAGGATGTTCAGACGAAGCTCCTGCCAACAGGGACTGTTTGTGCCCCAGCACCAGGAAGGCTCACCTTCATTTGCAGCAGATCTAAGAAAGGCAGCAGTTCTTGCCTCACAAAACACCACAGACCCTGGGAAATTCCTCAAGGCCTTTTGCTGTGGAAGTCGAGCCATTTGTATGGGTGAAGGATGTGGCTTCTTACATGGTTCAGGGGGGCACTAGCATCAGGGAAAATTAAAACATATTTGGTATGGATGATTTGAGCCTGTCTGTGTTTAAATCAGTTCACAGAGAGCAGTTCTGCTCTCCCCTGGAGGTGAGTTTTAAAAACTGCAGAGGCGCTGCAGCCCCTCACAGAGCTGGGCTGATCAGAAAGAAAAGGGATATTTACCTATAAAAATATTAATTCCTCTCAGCACAGGCCAATAGCTCTGCTTGGTGTAATCATGCTTAAAAACAGCTACAGCAAAGGGCCCTAACTCATAATCCACACAGAATTAGGCTTTGACCAACAATGACATTACCTTCTCCTGTCATCCCTCTTCTGACTGTGTCTGCCCCTGCAGCAAGGATGGCAGGACCCCAATCTTATACACATATATAGCAAATAAATTCATATCTGTCCTAAAAAAATTTCCAATCTAAATGGAAGGGACATTCAATGTAATAATTAATATTCTTCTGTAATATATAAGAAGGAAAAGCGCAAGGTAGCCAAGAAGTATTTAATAGCTCATGTTCTCAAACTACTGTTGATTATCAGCCCATTAGCAGGACAGGCACTGTCAAAACCAGCCCAAGGAGAAGGGAGGCTACCTGATAAGTAGTCAGGATGGAGGTTTGACTACATGTCAAACAGCAGTTTCTGTGGCACAGGCACAACTTTATATGAAATTTCATCTCTCACCTGACTGAAGCATTTTGCAGTGACACGTGAATTACTTGTCAAAAATGCCACTGTTGCTTTGTCTCATTCATTAGTGTTTTACTTAGGATGAAAATGTGTAAATCCCAGCACAAAGAACTTTGTGTGTTCTGCTTCCCCCAGCTGCTGAAGGAGATGACCTTTATCTCCCCTGTCCAGCTTATATTCCAGCAAGCTCCTATTACCACCTGTCATTCACATTCTGTGTGTCAGTGCCACAGCTGGACCACCAGCCTTCAGCTCTGGTTATCTGCTGGGCCACAGTTACAGGGAGTGTTTTTCACAAAGAAATTAGAGTTTGTATTGCTCTGGCTGCCAGGGGTTCTGAGGCGTTAGTGCACATGTAGGGGGGCACATCACTGACAGCGAGAACTTGACAGGAAAGTGAGTAAGGGTTCACTTTAACTTCTAGAGAGAAAAAGAATTGTAGGGGTGGGGATGCTCATGACTTCCTGCAGTCCTGCTGCCTTTGATGCACCATGTCCGTAGTGCAGACAGTCATGGGCAGGAGTGACAGCCTCCCTCCTCCTGCCACCTCGGCTCCATGTCTTACCTGGACTAGCAGAGGCTTCATTTCCATATGTAAGCTTAGTTTCTGCATTCCTTTTATCCATGACTGTGGCCAACAATCAAGCAATTTGTGTTGTGATTGCCATGAGGAAAAGCTACTGAACAGTCATGAGGAAGTAACCTTACTCAGTTTCCATCAGCAGCCCTCCTGGTGAGAGGCCAGATTAGCTCCCACTTGTAAGTGGGAACTTGCTTGGCTGAATACAAGCAACACATAGGACTCATAAAATGGCCATAAAGATTCTTCCAGGTGGTATAAAATGACATTTTTTGTGTCTGCAATGAATAGCACTGGAGAGGCTGATAACCCTGTGCTGTACAAGACGTCCTGCAGAAGCACAGGGTGGTGACCAGCTGAGGACCGTCCTATGCACTCTGTGACATTGTGCTTGGCAGTCATTGTTTGTCATTGTGGGCTTAGCACATTCTCCAGTGAAGGGGCAGGATGGGGGCAGCCTTTTTTTAAAGAAGTCTCATGCTCGTGATTTGCTTAGTTCTCTAGTGTTTTTACTTGCTCTTTGTTGTTCCTTCCTTAAGGGACAGAACACCCTCAAGCAAGGTGGAGTGCCAACATATTGGGCACTGTTCAAATACAAAGAATAAGCAACATTTGTTGCACTGAAGAGCTTGTGATCAAAACAGCCAAGACAAAGCGTGAAAGCACAGGGAGTATTTGAAATCCAAAGTTATTTCCTTCCCTTTTGTACTTAGCAAATGCGGCTTCAGTCTGGCCACACAGATTTTCCCACCCACCTCTCTTATTTTAAGAGAGCTGAAATTACCATGTTCTTACTAGCAAAGAAAGGCCTTCCCTGTCATTTTCTAACCACAACTATTTGGAATGAACCACGGAGCTTGGTTCAGAGCACAGTGCTTCTGATGCATCCTTTTTTCCCGATCCCACAATGTAGTGCTAGTCATTCTGACACGTCACTCAGGGAACAACCGCATTCTTGACAGACACCTTCATGTTACTGGATAACCTAAGTCACATGGATAACCTAAAACATGGAAAGGGTGTGTGGTTTCTAATCAAACAACCTGATTTTTGAGTAAGGAATTGTGGGAGGGAGACCTCCCCATTTATCCGGCTCTGTGCTTTGAAGTAGTATAGGACACCTTCAAAAGACAGTTCCAGAGCCTGGGATCTCACAAGGCTTTTGCAAGAATCCAGAACCCTGACTGCAGACTAAGAGGGTGCTGGTGAGAGGCAAGAAGGCTGTTTTGATTTAAACAGGCATAGTACCTACTGCAGCAGCTCACTGACCCTCACTGGTACCTGGTGGAACTATCATGAGTCCTTATGAATACCCTGGGTCATCTGGCAGCTACTTATGGTGTTAGGGGAGGCACTCAGAGTTCCCATATCCCCGACTTTAACAACAGAGACTATCTACAAGTGATACTTCAAAAATACACTGGAGAAAAGACAGTCCAAACAGACACAGCAGTGACCAGAAGAAGCAACAGAGAGAGGGCCAGGATGGTGATCTCACAGCAGGTCCGTGACAGAGATTTGCCTGTAGATTCTAGACCTGTGTGATGTTCCTACTAAGTAAAGGAGGTGGGTATGGTGGAAAGTTCACGTATTTTTGGTGGTGTATATATATGCCTGCAAATGTCCCCAGTTTCTGAACCGAATTCCAGGTGAATTCACCAAATAATCTTACCTCTGTCTTCAGAGTGGGGAGTGTCAAATCCATTTTTTTTCATGCAGCTGCAATTAAAAAGAGAAAAGCAGCAGAGAAAGAACAGAAAAACTGCTGCAGAAGAGAAGCAGGAGCAGGGGCAGGAAGGAGTAGAAGGGGGCCAGGGCACCAGAAAACTGGAGCATGTCACTGAAACCAGGCTGGCTGTGACTGCTTTGGAAGATTGTGCTATCTTAGGGATGGGACCAGGAAGAATAGGAGATTCCTCACATGCAGCTGCTAGTGCACAGATGCAGGACATGCTGTGCAGGTAGCACACATCACACACTACTGATCTGGGCATGAACAGCGGGATGACACACGGCACTGACCGTGTGTGTACTACAGCACATGTCCTGTAGGCTGCCTTCCATTCCCAGGGCGCTCCAGGCAACTCAGAGAGGCCCACAAAGGGAGGAATTAGAGAGGAAAAATAAACTACCAACTTTATGTTGACTTGAGTTGTTATCTCTTGAGGCAGGCGTGTAGCATCTGTAGCTATCCATTATTCGGTGTGTGGGTGGCAATTGTGACATTTCAGGAGCTCAGAGTCTAGCTGTGATGAAGCTGGAGGCCAAAGATCAAAATTAGACTCATCTGGGTGGGATAAAGTTCAGCCTCATCTGATACTTGTGTCTTTCCATAACATCACCTGACAGAGTTATGAAGTTTGTCCTCGCAGTGTTCTCAGGAAGAAATAAATGAAATATTGCTGCAGAAATCGAAAACAAGAACAGGATATTTTGAAGATTTTACCAACACTGCACAGGGCATCTAGATTGACTGGAGTCATGCAGAGGGCAGAATCTGAATTTTGTGAAGGATTTAGAGATTTTTACAGTGATATTTAAAAGGAGGCTGTATAATGAAAAGTTCTGTATTTTGATATAAGAAACGTGTGAAGAAAATCTCCCAAGTAATTTCAAATGTACACTTCAACAGAGCCAGAATATGTCAAGTATTTTGTAGTATTCTATGAAATGCATCACTGAAAAATTGGAATTAAACAAAAAATTCGAGCTTTTTTCCCCTCAAAAAAATTTGAAACATGATTATTCACTCTGTGTTTGTCTAAAGCAAAGTTTCAGAAAAATCAATGGTTTCATGAAGCATTCGGGTTCAGCAAGGGAGTGCCCGTAATGAAAAACTGTTCCTATTGAAGTTTCTCCATTGAACTCAGTTCAGCATCAGATCAATATTCAAGGCTCTGGTGGCACTCTGTTCTTTCCCCGTGGAGCCACTAGACTAAGCCGCTTTCTGCACAGACATCTTCCTTTAGGCACTTCCTCACTGCTTGCACCCGCTCCTCTCGGGCAGCTTGGAAATTGATATGTCTGTCACTCTTCTAACTTCTCTTTTGTTTTTTTCCTCCCTCCTTCTCCCCTCCCTGCTCTCCTCCAGGAACCTTCTGCATCATTTCACTGTGCACGTGCGTGGCTGGAATCAACTTTGAGCTCTCCCGCTACCCCCGCTACCTGTATGGACTTCCCGACGACATCAGCCATGGCTATGGCTGGTCCATGTTCTGTGCGTGGGGGGGCCTGGGCCTCACTCTTATCTCTGGCTTCTTCTGCACTCTGGCCCCTTCTGTCCAACCTGTCCCCAGGACCAACCACCCCAAATCTAGACCTGAGAATGGGACAGTGTGCTAAAACAAATAGCAAACAAATACACACACACACACAATACATACATATATATATATATATGTCTTTGTATGCCTATACATGCATATATATGTATATATAATTATAAATATATATAAAATCTCAAATTAATGCCAGTGCCAAGGTAGAGCTGAGTCCAACACGGCACTCACATCTCCACTGGACTCTGTGTTGCTTCATTCTTTCTCACAGCGATGGGAA
This sequence comes from Corapipo altera, assembly GCF_003945725.1. NCBI lineage: Eukaryota > Metazoa > Chordata > Aves > Passeriformes > Pipridae > Corapipo > Corapipo altera. Next base: position 9,733,369 of record NW_020884873.1, on the reverse strand, counting down.
AGCTTTTCTCTCACATGGCTCTTCCATCCGACTTTTAACTTCAGCATCATACCTTAGAGGTCAAATGAACCTACAGTTGCACTTACCTACTGCCATTTGGGAAGGGGAAGAGGGGATCCATATGGGGAATCTGGAACCAGAATCTGTACAGGACATGGTGGGGGTGGGGGCGCGGGGGGAAAAATGACACAAAAAGCGTGTCCATTGCAACCAGAAGGGAAAATACAAACAGCAAGCAAAGGAGTAAATGAAGCATTTGAGCCACCTCAACAACGTACCTCCTCAAGGCCACTGTCAGAAACCCACCCATTTTCTTTTTCTTTCTTAAAACAAAATGACAGAAAGCCTGTCCTGTCACTGGTTTTGGGGTTTTGTTGGGTTTTTTTCCCTTAAAACACAGAAAACAAAACGGACAAAACATGTGAGGAAAAGCAGACAAGCATTTTCTCTTTGCCTGCCAAACTTTAGAGAGAAGCAAACAAGTAAAAAAAAAATAAATAATAAACCCCCACAGATTTAAGAAAATAAAACCAGAAACAGCAACAACAACAAAAAACTCCAAGAGGACATCTCAGCGGACTTTCCAACAATGCGGTTTTAATCTTCCAGCTGCCTTACATCCAGGCTTACAACTGAGGCTGAACTGCTAGTGTAAATGCAGCAGAAGGCCTTTTGAAAATGCTGTGATACATGTGTGTAGAACTTTTTCTTCCCTCTTCCTTTATTTATTTTTTTTAACAAAAAGAAAAATTTAAAACATTGCAATGTGATTGTCCACCAAACCATCCATGCTGTGTTTGTGGCCCAAGACTGAGGCACCGCAATGGCAGAAACGGGAAGAAATCCGTCAGGTCTGAGACAGCACATCTTCTCTGATGGATCTTGGGATGTTTTTTTTGTTTTCACGGAGCATCTGAGGGTTCAGGATGGTGGATCCAGAGGAAAACCGACTAAGGAGAAGGGAGGTGGGGGGAGCCCTGGCAGTTGTTCTTCCCAGATATTTGCTGGAATGGGATTTCATCAAGTTTCCATTTTGGATGTTTAAGACATCTGGGCAAAAGCCATTGCTGAGGAGGTAAAGGGAGCTAATTTCAGTCAGAGAGAAGTAAGAGATGCCTCTCATTGTGTTCATGTATGCCAAATAAGACCTTCCTACATCTTGTCTTTGGAAACTGGATCACTGGATATCTCCACTCTCCATCTGGGAGAACTGTGTACAGATGGACGTGAAAGGGTCAGATGCAGAGAACAGAGATCCATTTCCCATGAGCTTAAGCATTGTATGATATAACTGTGAATCTGCAAATGGAACTCTCTCTCTTTTTTGGTCTTTCTCTTTTTCCTGCTACTCCTCTCCCTATTGTCTCCTTTTTCCTTCACTCTGCTCTTCCCGTTGTTCAGGTCATAGGTCCCAGAAGATCTAAATGAACAGCTAAGTCTGGAGAGGTGGGTGAATGCCATTAGAGGAAGGAAAGCATTTTGGCTATGAGGACACTGAGTCCTTGCAGGGGACCAGTGGCTCAGGGGAATGTGGGGAAGAAGGGCCAAGGGTGTAACCAAAGGGACTGAAGAAGGATGACTGAATTGCCATATGCAGGAGTGAGGGCACCACTGACAAATATACAGACAAAGGGAGACAGGACAAAGAAAAAAGGTCTCCCCTAAACCAACCCAACCCAACATGCTCTTAATTCAGGGATAGTACCAGCAATCCTTTTGTACATGATAGCTGCATGCCATCATGAGTCAGTAAAAAGTCATCCTCTGCGCCTAAAAAATCTCACAAGGAGAAGGAGGCAACCTATTGAGGCTGTGCCTGCTGCACAGAAATGCAGGTATTAATTTATTAATTTCCAGGTCATACCATTTACTCAAGCTGGCAAGAAACAGTATTGCTTGGTTTAAAAAAATATGGCTAACAAATAATTCTTACACAATAAAATTCCATAGCCAGCTATTCTCCCTGCAGCCCCTCTTCCCCATTACACCTTGTGTGATGATGTTGCTGTATTAACAATACCCCGAGAAATGAAGTTTCTGAAAGGCATGTTGGAGTAGGGTAGATTTGGGGTTCTTTCCTTCTTTCTCAACTACCTAGCTTTTGCTTTTTGTTGTCTACAAATTCCCCAAACATGCCAATGCCAGCTGCTAAGTCAGTGTGTTGCCACTGAAGTGCCATCCCTGTCAACTGAAGTTTCATAATTTCATTTTCCATTAGATGTGACCAGAGAAATTATTTATTTATTCATGTTGAAAATACAAGCCTTGAAGAAACTTCCTTTATAAGTAGATTGGTTTATTTATTTTTTTCTGGCAAGGTTTTCAAATAGAGTGGTTTTGAAAAGTTTTGAAACCATTTGACTGTGCAAGTGCCTACTCGGTAAGGAGGATGATAAATTACCATTGAACAGAAGAAGGAAATTTAAAATAAAAACAGCCTTGGAAAGCTAAATGAAAGCTGAAAGCAGAAAACCAATAACTGGAAACCAGGAAAGACCTATAAAAAATTGTTCATTTCTTTGAGATATGAAAAATTTTGCAAACAAACAACTTCCCATTAAGATATTATTAGGAAAATTATAGCTGTTTCATTAAAACAGCTTTGAATGCAGACTTTCTTCCTCCTCTACAGGGCTGAGTGTGATAGAGAAGGTGTTTCATGTGAATACAGATATCTGGAGTGACCCAGGTAAACCAAAGTGCACAGAGGTATCTAGCTGGAGTCCACCATCAGACCCTGTGGCATGGAAAGCACTACAGAAGCTCCTGTGATGATGTATCCTTGTGTGGTCCATGAGTGCTCATAGGGTGTATTTTTCTACAGATACAGTTTTGAAAGAGGTATAGCAGTAAGATTTAAAGAAATTGAAGTAATTTTGCTGTTTCATGGATTTTCAAAGCTTTGCCTTCTTTCTGCAGCTGGCACGAAAACAGTTTTGCCTTGATGGAGTGATGGTTTACAAGATATATATGAGCCTGTGTGTCCATCTGTGTGTGGCAATGGTGGAAGAGGGTTATGATTATTTTCATTGTCAACAGAAAAGTGTTAACCCCGGATCATTGGGCCAGTTCTGTGATTTTCCACTTGCTATAGCACAGGGTCTGTAAGGCCTTTGTGGCTATGAAGCATCTTAAAAGCTGTGGGAATGTCTGAAGCAGCAGGTGATCACATCACCTTAATCTCCAACTGGATCCCCCAAAACAGTTTGGACTGGTTGTCCAAGCACCAGTTTCCTCATCACTGCTTTAAGTAATGGCAAAACCCCCTTGGGATATTGTGAATTTTCCCCCGTGCTACTCACAGAACTGGGAGGAGTCCCACGTGCTTCCATACCCTTGAATGGGGCTCACAGCCTCACCATGCTTTCTGTTGGCTCCGACTCGTCTTTAGAGCAGGGTTGACTCAAAATACACCTAGATCCAAATTTGTGATGGTTAGTGTCTCCATCTATCCTGAGCCAAAGCACACTCATATCTAGTCTGAGCTTCTGCATTTTGGGGAGGCTTTGAAAAATCCTTCTGAACAGAGATTCAAGCTTTTTGACTAGTGCGTGGTTTCTTAGTTGGAGGAGTAGCTAATTAGAAATCTGTTATCTGTTATCCCAGCATTAAGGGGCTTGACCCCATCCCTCAGAACTGCTCTGGCCAAGTGCCTAGGCATGTGCTTTACTTGGAGCATGTGACTAATCCCCTTAACTTCGGTAGACTATTCATATGCTTCAAGTTAAGAATGTGCTTTCCTGGGTGACATTCAGCTTCCTGCAGAGTCCAGCCCCCGCTCTTCTTTTCCTATCCTCCCCCTGCAGATAAAGTGACACTCTTGTCCTAGCCTGAGGTATCAGCACATGCTTGGCCTCCCTTTCCATGAGATGGAAAGGCAGGGTCCATACCTGGCAGGTTCTTCTTTCCTGCATGTGGCCTTTCATGTTGCACTGCTGGGACAACACTTCTCTGTGCTCCAGAGATCATGGAGTCACTTGACTGCAGTGAACGCAGATATCACAAAACACCCATCCCAAGGATGCAGGATGAATTGTCTCAACCCACTGCATTCTGCAGGCTGATGTTTTGTGTAGGTGACCCTCAGTTATTGTACAGTGACGCTGCCCTGTGACTGCAGCGAGTCAGCTCCAGGGGTTCTGCTGTCCATCCCTGCCAGGGACACTGGATATGAAAGGGGGCTACATGGCAGGAGAACATGTGACATGTGCCCTGCATCTTATGAACTGTATAGGACACCTTCTTCTTCAAGCTAAAGCTGTTCGTGTGTTACATTTCCTGACTCATATTGGCTGCCTGTGTATATCATCTCTCCCTTCTCCCTCTCTGCAAACACACAACTGATCTTCCCTCATCTAAATAAATAGTACAGTCCCTCCAGTTCTTTTTCTAGTTAAGCTTTTTTTCCTTTCATTCTACCCCAGGGACAGTAACAAGTGGATCACAAACCACCAGTGACCAGAGTAATTTCTTTGAAATATTGCTTTTGAAAAGTTGCCATTACTTTTTAGAATGTTATTTCAGCTGCAATAACAAATGAAAGGGAAAAAAACCCACCCCGAGTCTTCTAAACAGAGGATCCTCATCCTCCCAGGATTGAATCTTGAGAGTGTAGGTATTCTGCTGTCCTGTGGATGCAAGTCATTTGGGACCATTTTTGGTACGGCACATTAGCTGTGCAGTTCATTAGATGGTGAATAAAACAACGTTGGTGAGGGAGAGGATTGATATGCAGGGGGTATCTCAGATTCCCAAGCATTCCTGAAAGAACTGTGTCTCCATGGCTGTCCATTTACCCACCATGCAGCGCCGCTGAATCAGGCTCATCCCTGGAGCCCCACTGATAAGCAGAGCTCAGAAGAAAATCACTGTAATCTGTCCTTAATTCTTGAGTGCCAAGCTAACTGCCAGCAGTGAAATGGAGGGAAAATAATATGTTACCAAGTATAGCTTAAATAAAGACATACATTATTCGGGCTCTTTCTTCTGTGTGTCTCTACATAGGCCTAGAAGAGCTACAGGAATGCTCAGGCACATCACAGGAACCAACCCTGTTGGTTTCCTTGACCCCAGGTTTCACACTCTTTCGTGGCCCAAACCACTGTGCTCATCCAGCCAGCAAGGGAAGACTCAAGGTGAAAGACTGAGACAGCTCTGAACGATTGCCAGGTACCACTGAGAGGCAAAGAGTAAAAAGTGTGCATGAAGCACAAGCAGTATGTAAAGATCAGCGATGGATGAATTTCCAAGGTCAGGAACAGAAGTTCAAAAAAGCCTGAAGTTTGATAGCAAACTCCAGGCCAGATCCATAAAATCTTGATTTGGCCAGTCTAAGCTGAAAACTCAAAGCCCAGGGCTCAACTCAAAACTTACAGCCCCACTGTTTGCAGTTATAGCCAGGAATATAATGCATCTATTGCATAGTCCCTTGAAGTCCATAGAAAGATCAGGTGCCTTAGAAAATATTTTAGTGCTGTCTTAGTTAAAAGCAGAAATCGAGTACTTTCACACTCAAAATCTATTCTTTGGCTTTAGAAAGAAAGTCATCAGATGTTACCTCCCCCCCTTCCTGCTTCTCCCCCTCCCCTATTTAGGGTTTCCATTCTGTCTACCCCGCTAACACCCCAATCCTACAGCCCTCTTTGGAGCCATAGTTAGAGATTGCAACATTTTTAAAACAAATTCAGGTGGTACCAGGGGACTCTGACAAGCTCGTTGTTGCCATCAGTGGGAGAACTGGAGCCTGATACAATGCTGTCAGTCTAACTGCTGTGTGCCTTGCACTAGAGTTTAGGAGTTGGAGACAGAGCCTAGACAACTGCCTCAATATAGGCCACAAGAGGGAAATGAAATGCTGGTCACCTCTTTTAAAGCACTCCAGAGTCACAGATCAATTGTCCTTCCTTGTTCAGGGAAGACTTGAAATGAAGATATCGGTCTCAGATAGGTTATCTCCAGGGGAAGGTGGGGGAGTGAAAAAAAGGAAACCCAACAGTAGTTGCTATAGGTAAAAACCGATGGGCATTGGTAGAATTCTGTGAGGACAATCCAATGTCACCTGCAGCATCAGCATCAGTCCCTTCTAGGACTGCATTTTTATATTTTTCCTTCACTGATTAACACTCCCTCACAGTGGCAGAAAGTGACTTCAAAAATTTTCTTGTATAGGGTGTGTACACATGTGCGCCCTCACTCCCCTCCTTCCTTAAACACACACACATGTACATCCCACGTGATGTGGGTGCCAGTGACCTGTAAAAGTGTTCCATGTAGAGTGAAAACACATAGCAAAACACAGCATAATTGTTTTCCATTCTTTAATACTTAGCTCTGGAGTTGCAGTGCAATTCAAATGCCATCTGTGTCCGTGTTAGGTTGTGTGTGCAGATCACATGGAAACCATCTGCTGAAGATACGTGGGGAAGCACAATACAACTGGGATGAATTTGGTTTTCTCCATCAAAATGTGTTTGGAAATTTAGGAAAGAGTTGCCAATGTATCACCTCCAAAGCAGAAACGTTTATGATGCCCTGGTGTAAAAATTCCACCGTGCCCAGAGGCAGTGTCATGGCAGGGCACCACCTAAGTCTTATTTCTGTCCCCAGAGGGTTTGTGCGGGTTGTTGGCTGCATGAGGACCATGGTTAACGCTGCTCAGCACAGCAGGGAGCTTCATATCCTGTGGGTCTAAGTTCTGCCTGTGGCAGCAGGACATAGGAATATCTCTGTAAAGGTAATTCCTTCAAGTGGCCTTGTTATTTTGCCAGCTGGTCAGAAATACCCGATCCTGCAGTAGATGAGATAAAGAGTCAAGCCTTCAAAAACCTGTGGGGTTTTCCCCAGTTTCAAAGTGATATAGACTCCAAGGAGTGTGAGTCAGACATAGCTTAGTCTCCTGGGGCCAGATACACAAAAAAGCCTAAACATCCAATTCCTCCTTAGACAGTGAAAACACTAAATGCCTTTGGTGCCTACATATAGTTTTTTTAAAAAATCATATATGCTTCTAATTTGCTTAAGCTCTTGTGATGTTTTATCTCAAGAAGAATTTTCTTCTGGCTCTAGAGCATAAGGCTGTATTTTTTTTACAAAGGGTTATTCATTAACAATATAGATCATAAGAAAAAGGTTTGAGTAATCAGAACAATAAAAGTGCAGCCTTAGACTATTCAGTTAGAATGTACTGAATTATTTATAACTCCTGGGCACCAACAGCAATCACAGATATCTAATTTAAACTGTTACTATTTTTATTTGGCAATTTCCATCACTTAGAGTGTTTATGGCTATGTATTTGTGGTTTGATCTTTTGCAGAACAAAATTTCCCCTGTTTACATGGAAAAGCATATTTGGGAACTTCTGGAGGTATTTTTTTGTGGTAACTTTAATTATTTTAAAGCATTTTGAGGCCTAGTATGACAAATGTTACAACTTTCAAAACTGTAAACTGTACCTAAAATGGGCTTGAACTTTCAGTTCTTTCTCTAGTAAAATTCCCTTTGATTACAGGTCATTGGAATCAAAGGGAAATTTGCTTCATTAACAGCTGTAAGACTGGGTCCTATTTATGTGTATATGTGATGATGGGACTTACGTAGCGGGAATGTACTTAAATGTCAGCCCACTTGAGGATCTTTTGGATAGACACAGGAACAGTCACTGCTAAGTCACTCCAACTATATACCGATCTCTTTTGTAAAAAACAACCATTATACTTGTGTGTGGCTGAAATAAAGCAGTAGTAAATCTAGCCCTTAGGCTGACACACATATACATGTATATATGTGTATATCTGTATATATATTTGTAAATTTCTGAAAAATGTCCATAGCTTCATGATTGCCTGAAATAACCTGAGGCTGATGTACAGAATTTCAGGCAAAGGACTGTTTCTTTTTCACAATCCTCATTTATCTCAGATTTCAATCAAAACAAACTAAAAAAATACTATTTCCCAGGAAAATCCTCATTTTGCCATTGCACCAGCTGAGGAGGGGTACCACGCTCAAGTCAGCGGCACGCACATCCGCACACGTACATCCAGTCCAAGGACTGGGTCTCAAGGGCTTTTTTAAGGAAAAGAAATGGACTGAAAAAAACAATGGCAGAATTTCTGTTCAGTAGTAGCTCCCTCAATTGACTCACTTGTCCTTTTTTCAGAGGCCCTTTGTAGGAATGCTGTTCTGCACTAGGTGTATGTTCACAAGGAGCACCTTTGTGGGTGACCTCAAGCTACACAAAAGGCTGGGATTTTCTGACCTGCATTTGTCCCCCCTAACCTTAGGCACTTAACTGAGCTCTTTGTGCTGATGGGCTCATTTCTCTTGGTTTCTTGTACAGGTGGTGAAGAGACACAGTCACTTACAGATGGTGACCCAGAAAAACTCACATCTAACTCAGCTGTAGGAGCTCCTTCTCGCTTCATGCAGTGACCACTCACCTCTCTTTGGTGGTCCCAAAATCTTAAAAGATCTTAAATCCTGGTGAGATGAATCGGGTACCTAGTGCAGAAAAGCATCCATACGGAGATCAGCCATGTCCCTGTGCTTCAGGTGCATGGCCTGGGCTCACCATGTAAAACACAGGTTTAATTGTGAAAGGCTGCTGGAACAATAGGAGGTGTTCACTACAGCCTTCCCCTCCCAAACTGCAACATGACTGTAAAGGACAGGGCTTGCCCCAAACTCTGGGTGTAGTATTTGAGGTGAGTTCCTTGTCGCGTTCTCCAGGCACAGACGACTGGGTGGTCCCAGTGCTGGAGGTCAGAGATCTCTGGTCTGAACTCTTCACCTTTCTCTGTCAGTCATAGGCATTGCTGAAGCAGTTCAAAGAGTGAATTTACATCTTAAAAGTTTGAATGGCTGAGCAGTTCAAAGGTTAATTTCTTGCTCTGTCCCCAAACTGGCCTGAAAAAGTCATCTAGCTGGTAGTGATAATCAAAAAATTCTCCTCCAAGGTACAGTTTGGGTAGTTTCATATTCTTTCTTTCAATGTTAATAACTGCTTTACAAACAGCTTACATGGAGATTAAAGAGATTGCAATTTCATCCCTTATTGTTGGGATTATAGTTGTCATCAGAAAAACCAAACTGAGGACTCAACAAGAGAATGAACTGTGACTGTATTATTCAGAAAGCTGCTCTGACAAGGCTGAACATACGTCTCCATCTCATGGTGAGAGTCTCTCAGAGCCAAAATTTGGAATTGCATATTGATAGGCAGCCTGGCTGGAAGGATCAGCAATTTAATCTAGTACAAGAACTCTGGAACTCTTGTATATTCCCATATTTTACCTGAATAACGCAAACACAGAGGAGTGGGAAACGTAAACTGATTTCTGAAAACTCTAGGGCTAAGTGAACTTTGGATCTTGTGTCAATGTATGGTCACTACTATTTGTTTCTACAGCTAAATTTAAGTCAGTGACTTGACAATTTTCACCCATCTCTCAGACCAACTTAATTTTTAAAAATACTGTTAAGAGGGACTTCAGCTGGCCTGCAGGGACCTGTAAAGTACTGTGTACCAGTGCTTAAGGAAAGACTTTATCTAGAATGTGGAAGATAAAGCTGAGTTCCAGGGATCAAATGTTATTTTTAACATGGTACCACCCTGCCCAAGCTGTAGTGTATCATCCTGACATTCTTCTCCTGTTCTCCCTTTCCCTTTTTTGAGGAGTAAGATATGTATCTCTCTCTCCCTCTCTTCTTTTTCCTCCCCATGTGTGAGAATATAGACATACTTCCTGTAAAGACATTTTTCTCTGAATCCCATTCCATACCAGCTCTTGCATATGTGACTGTTTTGTTATTTGAGATGTCTGTGAAAAAGAAATAAAGGCTTTAAGAGTGAACTCTGGAAATGAGGAGGAGCTTGAGAATAAATCAAGTTTAAGGATGCAGCACCATTTTCTGCAAGACTTTTCAGAATGTTCTTAAATTCTCGTCATCACCCTCCTGCCCTCCCTCTCTGTGAGAGGAATGAGGAGGGTTCTGGAATGTGAGACTCTCAAAGTTTGCTCTTTCAACTGTTGACTCACGGTATCCCACAAGGGTTTTGCAGAGTTTTCAGAGTTTTACTGTCAAAGAAAACCTCCTTTTAAAAGGTGATGAAGTCAATGCCCAACATCACATGGGAGGAGGCTCTAAAGGGTGATTCTGTCCCAGTTTATCTTTCTGTCCCATTCTTTACAACAGCCCTGTGTGTCCAGCCATGCATATTCTCCTCCCTGCTGGGTTCACTTTGCCAAGAGTGTATCTTGCCAAGAGAGGCCTGCCCTGACCCCTCACCTCCCTGATGCACTTGGATTATCTTCTTGGATAATTTTCCACTTACTCTTATAAAAACCTGTCTCACCTCCTAGTGAAAGCCATAACCACTCCTGTGACCCTGCTGCAGAGAGGGAATGCACAGGTTCCTGTGGGACAGCAGCAACGCCTGGCACCACAACGATGCTGGGGCTAAGGCAGGGGGACAAGTGGAGCTCCCATGGTCACCTGACATCAGAGAGCTACAGTGTCACCCTCCAGTGCAAGCCCCCGTGCTACTCTTGAGCCACTCGGCCAGTTCAGCGTGTGGGTCTGACTCCTTGCTGTCTCCCACTTGTGCCCATGGCAAATGGCTGCAGATGTGGCAAAACACTCCTGTGTGAAGGCATGAGCATTTCACACAAGAGTCAGTGAGAAATCAGACTCACTGGACTCCCCTCTGTCCACAGTATGTGCATCTCATGCAGATACTTGCTCTTTAGGATATCTTCTGCCCCAAGTAATATTCACCCTAACCATGAGATACCACACTGCCAAAAGTTTTTGGAGGGTTCCCCTCTCCTGACTTCCTCATTGGTCCTTTTTTCCTTATGAATTTTTTTATTCTTGCTCAGAAATGAAACAACTCCCATAATCATCCTTTGATGAGGAGAAAAGTAGCAATCATCACTGTCTCTAATTGATAGCTTGGGAAGCTTAGGATAATAATTCACTTAAATGCCTGCAAATTGAAGTATGTCAGCACTTTCCTAGGACATTCCCGAGTACAATAATATGACTGGTACAAGACATTTGTCATGTGGGTATGTCTTGGCCAGATGTTTATGTTTCCTCTAAGTGCAGTACGCACACATCAAAACTGGATTAGAAAAGATCTAGTATGCCACAATACTCAGGCGTATTCAGAGAAATGCGGTGATACATTGCATTTATCTGGCATATTTTCTCTTCAGAAAATTTTACAAGTATGAGTCACATCAGACCTGTCTGAGGTAGGTAGGTATTTTAGCCATTTTGGAGATGGGAAGCCAAAAGCCTGGGAAAAGACCAGATGTTTAGTGATTTGATGCCCACTCACAACTTCTACCAGCTGCAGGTGGAGCCTTCTGTTTTCAGCACTTTTGAAAATCCAGACTGTAGCTGGTTTATTCAAATCTGCAGTGGCTGTAAATATGAAACCCAGGATTAGGACGCTCAGGATCCTGACTTCTTCAGAGCACTGCTACAGAGCTTTGATCTCACAAAGCACTTGCCTAATTTCAAACATAAAGGTCCCATTAAGGATGCCGTGCTCAAAGCTAGGCACATGCCTAAGTGCTTTGCTAGATTGGGAATTACATTGAAATATATTAAACTTTAGCATATTTTGAAAAATCCGAACCAGTGTCCATTTCTGATTATGTTTTGGGCACTGTCGAGGATATGATTTTTGGGTAGTAGCATCCATTTGTCAGAAGTAATTGAGAGTGACATGTCCTGCAAGGTTGGGACTTTTGTGCTGCTGCAAGAGGCAAAGTGGCTCCTGTGGCCATCGGTGCTAACAATACATCACAACCACTGACTATTGCGTTAGGTCCTTCTGGTGAGATGTGAGTGTGGTGGCTAATTTCACAAGTAATGTGACATCTTATCAAGTGTGTTGTACTTTTCCATTTCTTCCTGTAATCTGTTGCAGCAGAGGTGAACAGAAGTTGTTTAAACGTGGAACAACCCCAAATTTCTTGTTCTTTTAATCCAAGGTGCTAATCTGCAGACACACGGGTGTTTGTGTACATGCATCGGTGTTTGCAGGACTGTAGCCCTGAAGGAACATTTTAGTGGCAGGGTTGAGATCAGGGAACTAACAGGGGGAATGAACAAACCCCCATAACTTTGAAAGACAAAAGTTGCAGAAAGCATCACAGGACTTTGCCAAAAAACTGGCTACATCTTACAATTTTCCTTTCCTTTTTATTTTGTTTGGTTTTGGTTTTATCCAGATTGGCACAGAATATTGTATTTCCATCAATTAAAAACGTGTCTGGTAACTAACTAAACAACTTGTTCATGGAAAATTAAAAAATAAATAAGTAAACTGTCAGTTGTGGAATGTAAACTGATTAAACAAATAAAAAAAATCATGTTGTGTGTTTTAAGCGGCTGTGTCTGCTTGTGTCAGGAGTGGAGCTGGGCACCTCTCACCAATGCCCACACTTGGCTGAAGGATGGAGGACAAAGAGCATAACTGGAAGGTGGGTGGCCTCTGAGCTATAGGGTAGTGGAAATGCTCTTTTAAAACCAGCAGTAATGAAGATTAGATGGCTTCTGATCAGAAACAGCATACGAAACATTACAAACACAAGCAGTATCTCAACCTGACTATTTATGAGGAGGTTTTCTGCCTGCCATAGAAAAGATTGATTCCTGCTGGAGCCTTGGTGTTAGAGTATTGCATGTACTCTAAGTACTCTAACACCATGAATCTCTTTGTGTGTTGAAGTCTGTGATTTGATTGAAATGTATAAAGACATCACAGTAGTTCAGCTCCCACCTTCCCCCAGTAAATAAACAACTAAAACCAAATATGGAATACAGCCTGTCGGGTTTCTAGTGCTCAGCTGTGAGGGCTTTGGGAAACCTGGCAGGCACAGCTCTGCACTGATATTAGTGCTTCCTCATTGCACTTGTATCCTCAGGCCAACAACAGCACATCGGACACGCATTTTCTGTACAGCTTGGAGTGTGCAACTAGAGTCGGGCTGCAGGTGTCCCAGACTGAACACCCAAAGGTCAGGGTATTCATAACAAATGGAAAGGTACAAAAACTACCTCAAATGTATAAAAAAAGAAATGAAAAGAAATAAACAAAAGTGCTTGCAACTGTCCTAGCAGAAGAAAAGCAAAAGAGTAGGTAGAAGAGAAAACCACAACTTCATTTCTTTTTCAATCAGTGAGTTTAAAATGAATTAACCTAGAACTAAGCTATTACAAAAAATGATGGCAAGGCATTTTTAGTACACAATTATTTTGTGGGTTATGGTGTTAAATATTAAAACTGTCTGTGTTGGCTCTTTTTACCTGATTTAGGCATTGTACCTCTCAAGACCTGACAGTCAAAAATAAGGAGGCACCTAAAACATCCTGACAGGTGGCTGATGGTTCTTCCCAAGCTGACTGTTTTTTTAGTGACAGACTTTGGGTTGTAGCAACTGCAAACACTCTCCTGCAGTTCTCAGGATGGAGTCCTTCCTGCCCCAAAGAAGTTCTGTCTAAAATATCAGCTGCAGTAAGGAAATGACAGGTCAGAATGGAGAAGCATAAAAGGAAATTCTCTGTCAAAAATCTCATCAGTACTGGCATAAATTCCTTGACCTCTTCCCTACCAGAAAATGGCTGAAGAAGGGAGAAATCTTGGTGATATACTAAACACAGAACTCAAAGAATGTGCCTATTTTTGCCACATTTCAAGAGAACCCACTTGTTTTACTTATGCTTATGCCCTGCCTGCTCCTCTGAATAAAATCCATGGGACAAAGTGGAGAGCAGGAGTGGGGAAGAGCTGGACGGGGGGTGCAGAAGCTGGCAAACCCCAAAAGGCAAATGAAGGGACCAAAGGTTTTATAGTGGCATATCCAGCACCATGAGGTATTAAAACCCTTTTGATTAAAAGTCTGCTCTCCTTGCCTACTCCTGCCTGTGCCAGCAGGCACAGCCGCCCACCCAGAACAAAACCTCTCCAGTTTAGCAGCACGCCAGTGGTCGGGGCTGCTCAGGTCTTTGCCCTCTGCCATCAGCAGAGCCAACATGATTCATCAGTGCTAAAAATGGAAGTCAGCAGAGCTTGCTTTGTGGCAAGGGGGAAAGCAGGTGCCCTCTCTCGTGGCAGCGATGGCACGGAAGGCCTCAGGAGTGTGGCCGCCGGGGCAGAGGGCTCAGCTGCTCCGTGCTTGTACGGGAAAGAGGGAAGAAGAACACGAATGTAAGGAGCCAGCTGCTCCTTCAAGGCTGAGCTAGAGATGCTGTTGTGGAAAGGCCTGCATTGCAGAAAGAGAGAGGCCTGACTTCAAGAAAAAATTGTGCTTAAACTGCCAGGTTTGCATTAGCCACTTGAGGGCTGAATTTTAACCCCCCAGTGCACAGTTACTCCCTGCAGTGCCTGGGTTGCTCAGCCCTGCTGCTGCCAGCTCTGCGGTGCTTTGCAGGCTGCTGCTCATGTCCTGGGATCTGGCTCTCTGTCCGGAAAGGATATATCAGGTAGAGCCATAGGATCACAGAGAAACCTGCAATCTAGCTAAACAAAGCAGACAGCGAAGTGAGACAAGAGAAGATTCATTAACTGTAGTTCACCACAGACGGAACGGAGAATAGAGGGATTTGAATAACCCAACATCACCCAAGCTGCCCATGGCAGAGCAGAGGCTTGCTGTGCCCTTGTTAGGCTGTCTCAGGCAGGAAGACAAGGGCTGAGGTTGCCTTACACAGACACATCCCCCCTGCCATGCTGGGCAGCTGGACTTGGCAGCTCACAGTTTGGGAAGTGTAGCAGGAGCGCTCATTTCTCATGGTCCAGTTCCTGCTTTGGATTAGCACCATCTACTCAAAATTCCAGCTGTAACTACTGAATTAGAAAGGAAAGTAGTGAAAATTTTGAGAGTTACATTTAGGAGAAAGAAATCCTCATGAGCTTCCTCTGCAACACAGTGGGGCCTTGGCAGGTCAAACAGAGGGACAGGGGGCAACAACTCCAGTTCTTCAGAGCAGAGAAATCCCTCGCTATGTCACTGAGCAGCACCCCAAAGTGCAGCTTTCCCTTGAGTATCTGCTAATGTTTTGTGCCCACCCAGGAGCGAGGACCCCCTCACTGAAATGCAACTGTTCTGTTTCAGAGGCAGGATGATCTCAGGGTGACCTTTCTTGTCAGACACACGTGATAACTGCGGCAGGCTGGGGCTGCGTGGGGTGAGGATGCTGGTAATGAAATGCATTCATAGGTCGACACTCATTATTCTGTTACACTGTTGGGCTCTTCCCCAGGGGCCCTCTAAAGAGTCATGGTTGAGCTCTTTTCCTGCAGAGACCAAAACCAGACCACCTAACAAGCTACATTTACTAAAATTTTTCTCCTTCCCTGCTCAGAAGGAGCATGGTTTATTCATTTTCATGAGACAGAACTGGAAGAACTATGCCAGCTCAACAATGATTTTATCAGCCTGCTAACCTATGCCAAACAAAGCAGCAGCCTGTCTCCAGCCAGCAGTGACAGAGGCTGCTGCCACCCCAGAGGTCACCACACAGGCCACTGGCTTGGCCCAGCATCCCCAGCATGCCTCAAACACCCTCTCTCTGCTACTCTGCAGCTTCTATTGACCAGCAAATGTTGACCACTGACCGCTTCTTTGTAAAAAACTGCACTTTTCCTTTGTCTGCTTAATTCCCTCCTATTTCTTCCCATCCTCAGATAAACCCTTGGTCTTCTCAGTTCTGAAATTCAAAGTGGATGTCACGGGGAGCAAGGATGTCACCAGGAGCTGGCTGCTCAGAGTGAAGCCTGCATTGGCTGTGATAGCAAAGCCCTCTGACAGAGCTCAGCTCTTTACCAGGAAATGAGCTGGTGGCCCAAGGGCATGCCCAGCGGTGTGAGAGCTCTACTGCCAGCAGATAGGGTCAGAAAGAAGTCACAGAGTCTAAGCTTTGGGCCATCATCTCTCCACTGCTCAGCTCCCCAGAGACAACCCTTTCAGCCAAAGATGATGGTGGGTATTTCGGGAAGTATTAGACAGGAGAACTGAAGGCACTAAGGATCCTGCTTAGGCTTTTGCTAGCTGTTCACAGCAATACTCAAAATGCATACCAGGAGCATAAAGGGAGAAATAATAAACCCTGATATAGGGAGCATTTGGAAAGGCAGAGGCAGCCAAAGGGGAAGAGAAGGGAATAAAACATAAAGGCAAGGTCTTCATAGTGATAGTCAGTACTTGGAGCTGGCCATACATATTTGAAACCACTGTGCACAGAAAGCCACTTAGTACTTCCATGCCTTCTAATGCCTCATAAATAGAACACACACACACAGGGACACACACACGCCCTCAATGGGTAGGTAAAACATGAAACAAAAATGAATATCCACCTTCACAGCAAGGCAGATTTCCTTCTGTTATGGTTTCTTACAAGCTTCCTGCAAACCTGTCAGAGAAAAGGAGGCTGAGAGTGAAACGTGTTGCTCTGTGCAGTGAACAAAGCCTTGACTTCTCAGACTTTTTACATCTGGGGTGTCTCTGACAGGCTGCAGCTTCTACTTCATTTAACGTAGCTCGTTTCCTTTGGGAATTCTCTACTCACAATGTTTGCAGCAAGAAATACCATGTGCTGAGGTTTATGAAGAGCTTTCAAACAGAAGGGGTGACTGCTGAGTCCTTCCTTCCTTCCCTTCTGTCACATGGAGATTCATGCATTACCTTGCACTTTTTGTCTCTTCCCAGCCACCAACTTTCACAAACAGAAATTTAAATATTTTTGAGAATTCTAGTGCTCCATCAAACTTGTTTGCAAATAGCCAGTGGATTCAAGGTTTGATGGGGACAGATGGACAGACATGAAGCGACAGAACCTTCATTTCCTTAGGAAATCAGTCTAAAAATACTATGTTCAGAGCTCAGTTTTTTCCTTGAAGATGTGCAGTGTCCCAGGAGGCCCAGCCAAGCCAGGGGACGCAGGTGGCTGCAGCAGTTCTGTGTCCTGGGTGACACCTTTGCCCATCACAGCTGTCATTGCCACTCCTGCCAAAGGTGCATCGCATTGGCTCTTCCTTTCATCCGGGAGGCTCTGTCGTTGTTGAGATCTTTGCTCCAGGACTGAGTCCCCAAGAGGAGCCCACCAGGGAGGATGATATGGGAACATTCATGGTTGCAATGGAGATCTACATTATCTGAGACAGGATCTCAATGCTCCCAAAATACACCTGGCAAGTTGAAACACATCTGCAGAGAGGGGAAGATGCCCAGAGGGAAGCCGTATTTCAGGACGGGCAGTCAGCCAGGCTTTCCTTCCTCCTCCAGCTGTAACAGCACCACCCAGAATGGCCTCACAGGAAACCTTGCAACCCATCTGCCTGCCTTGCTTTGCCCACCAGTAAGCAGGAATAGAGGCTAACATCTGCAAGAGCTTATTGTGAAATCTACTGAGGTAGTGCTGCACAAATGTTGCCAGGTGGCACAGTCCCAGACTGTAAAAAAAGAGTCCCTTTTTGCCATTTTGCCAGTAACAACAAATTAATTTTCACCAGCCCCACAACTTCTCTGCAGAGCTAGATCTGAGCTGCACATTTATTAGGAACGTGCTCATCTATTTGTGAACACAGAGTGTGCTCCTGTGGCCCGGGGTCTCACAGGACTTGATAATGGGAGTGCAGGAGGTCGTGCACCAGGTTCACTGCCTGGCCTGCCTGGGGAGAGGGGAAAAGGAAGAGGGGAGCAGTGCTCTACCTCCAGGCAGTGCTGAGGTGGCTGCCAGTGCTTGGCCCCTGGGAAATGTTCCCAACTGGCACTGAGGATGGCTCTTGATTGTCCTGTCAGACCTTTGCTGACAAGTACTTAAATTGAGTGAGTTCATCCCATAAAATTTAAGGAAGAAGTGAGAGGACAGAAGAATGAAAAGCAATGTATTTTTCTTTTAGCACCTCTCTTTTTCTCATTTTCTCCTGAGGTGTCAGCACCTTAAATAAAAGGCCTTTTACTGCCTCACTGTTGTCTGCATCCAGCCACAAATAGCACCACTGGTGCAAACAGACCAAGGTCTCAGCTAGCCAGCTCTGCCCTCAAGGATGTCACCTCTGTGCCGAGCCCTTTGTTCTCCTTCCTCTCATTTCTCCTTTGCTGTCACATTCACTCCTGCCAGTTTGGAAAACACCCGCCTTTTGCTTGCAGAGACCAGAGGAGGTTGAGGGCAAACCCGAGTCCCAAGGTCTGCAGCTTAGCTTCCATCTCACCAAGAGAATGGCCAGGAAGGGAACCACACTACTGATTTCCAGTTTCTCATGGTTCATTCCAAATTTGCGCACCACAGTGAGAGCTGGCAAAGTATTGCTCTGTCCCAGCTCCCTCCTGCAGCCCCAAGGAGGGTTGGCTGGAAAGAGATCTCCTACAAATTCTGCATCCTGGGGAGCCCCCATTAAGCAGTGTGAAGGTGTTGGAGATCAGAAGCCCCCCTCTCAGCAGCGCCAGGCAGAGTAAGGAGACAGGAAGAGGATGAAACAGGGTCCTGAGTGGAACGTGCAGCCAGGCAGAGCACTGGGCTTGCAGATCGCTCTCAACCACATCACAAACACTAAACCAGGGGCACACGTTGCTTTTTTCCCGAAGTTGATTGCATTTTTGCATTTCCTGACTGAGCCCAGACAGGATTGCAGCAGAACAAATACTGTCAGCATGCAATTCAGGACAGAGGGGGAGCTTTGACCTCTTGTTCCTCCTCACATACCAGAAGACTTGCATCACTTTGAACAGGCTAGTGGGAGCAGCTGTGGCCTGGGACCTGCCTCATTTCTCCTAAAACTGACAGCATACATCTTCTGTGATGTATTTCTCTACAGGAGCACAGTCACAGGCCAGGGTAGCCCAGACAAGAAGGTCACACAACATGAATGAGAAAAGGACAAGAGATTTACAGGCCGTCATACCAGCAGGGGTGTGATATTATCCTTCAACTTCCCATTTTATTCTTTCTTTAAGGATCTAGGAGAGTTTCATATTTTTAAACCCCCTTATTTGTTATTCCTTTGCCCATTTTGCTAAAAGATGTACCTGGGTATCTCTGTATTTCTTTTTTATTATATTTGCAGTAGTAGTACTGAATTATTGAGATAAATGCCAACTTGCATATTAAAACAAAGAGAGATGTCAAGTATTTGGAGGAATACAGACTAGGAAGGTACCAGGCCAGCACAGAAAGGCAATGACCAGCAGCCTCTCCAGAGTCCAAACTACATCCAGGCTCCTCTCTCTGCCTTGGTCTTCTCTCACACAGCAATTTGCACATACACAGATGTATATAACATCCCATCCCCTCACTGATTTAATGGGACCTATTGTACTTCAGGGGCTGGATTTCTTCTTTGGCCATTTGGCTAAGCATACCAAAGAGGTCACAAACTCATCTGTGATACACAGGAAAAAACCCCAACAGGCCAGAATGAACATAAAATAAAGAGTAGAGTTGATAAAAATAGTGAAGTTGGCTCAGGATATTTTTGATGTACCCAGAGAGGAGCAGTCATAGATGTTTCTATCAGGTGTGCAATGTACCCATAAAATGTTCCAAATATATTTTGATGCATTTGCAGCTGGAAAAAAAATCCCTTACATTCGTCAGCTGTTATTTTTCCAGTGAGACAAATGATGATCTGTTGTTGGACTAGACAGTATGGATCAAAGCTAGGAATGGGAATTGTTTTGATACATGTTCAAGTGGCTCTGTGCAGGTGTAACAGAGCTGAATATAACCTGGCACAGCTGATAGACAAGAACAGCTTCAAATCTACCCATCTGTGCTTCATGAATCCATTTCCATTTACTCCCACAAGCTGAGTATGAAGCCCCAAATCTTTTAAATACAGATGGCTCAGAACAAAGCTGCGATTTTGCTTTGCTCATCTGGAGCCACTACATGTCAAGGAGAAAGGGATGGCTTTCCAGTCCAATGCAAGACCATTCAGTATGTCACCTGGAAGCATCTGACATACCCAAGAGATGTTGGATCACTGTCACAGAGTTCAGCTGGCCTGTGCAGGGACTGGTGTTTGCCATGGGAATCCAGCAATGTTGTCTCTGCTGAGAGGTCTCCCTTCTCACAAGGGGAAGGCTCTGAAACCATTTCTGGTCCTGACTGTGCCATTTTGTGGTAACCAGGTCACATAAAATGGCCAGACTCTAGAGGAGAACCTGGTAATTGAAATAGGATTTTCTTGAGCTATTTAAACCTTCTTTAGAAAATAATGGGAAAAATGCTATGAGAACAATCTGATCCAGAATTATCCATCACTCACTGTGAGATTCAAACTTAATTTTATTGCTATTATTGTATGTATTTTTATTGTCCTCCATTTGCTTAATGAATGTTGCAGTTGTAGTAATAAGATTATTGGTAATATGAAACAGATTTGCAGAATGATGATAAGATAATTAGATGATACCTTGAGGGTGATTTCTGTTTAACACACAGGAATTGTGTCATGGAGTAAATAAACTTGTTGAGGGAAGATATCAAATGCTATTAACCTAAGATACAATTATTCCCAAATTACCAGGATATACATTTCATTACAGTGAGATTCCTGGTAACTGATGCTTGGTCCAGGCTCTCCCATCCACTCGTGAGGCTGTGGGACAAAGCCTTGCCCGGGGTGTGAGCAGGCGAGCAGCTGTGGTTCCCCACAGCCCAGGATGTGTCAGCTGAGGCAGGACTCAGCAGGACTCCCATAAATACATTGGGTTATGAACTCTGAGGTTTTGACAGGTCCAAGAGATCAAACTGTGCCTGGTTTTCAGGAGCTCTGCCTTATGCCTTGTCCAGCTCCCATTGCTCTTGTGTGACAGCAACAAAAGCCTGACAGCACAGCACTGACAGGGATGCTGGGCCATCAAAGCCCTAATGTTAAGACCATGTGTTCCTTTCTAAATCGGTGCCTACCGACACTTCAAGCTCAGCATTAGAGCAAGGAATCTGCTGCTGCTTGGATCTGTGAGGCTGACTTGGGACAAGCATTCCCATATCCATGAACCTGCAGATCCTGAGGCCACCCACCTCTCCTGGATGAAACAACGGGCTCATTGTCCCCTTCCTCCCTCCCTTCTTGTTTCTGGAGATGTTCACACAGCTAACTGTGTGCTGCAGGTGACAAACCCCACTGAATACACAGTTACTTGAGTCCCACTGTTTTAATAAAGTGAGGGAAACTACAGTGCACACAGAGAAACAGATACAGCTCTGCAGCTTGTCCTCCATCACACAGATGAAGCATTTAAATCTCTTGCAGTTTCTGTATAACTGGTGAGTTTGACCAGCTTCCCCAGTGCCTTTAATGGTCTATGGAATATTTTCCTGGACCTTTAATTTTTCAGTCCCTGAAGGACTTTCACACATCCATTTTGATCTTAACTAATGAGAGTTTCTACATAATTTTTAATAGTAATTCTGCTAATAATGTTATTTATTTTTCTCTATAGTCTCTCTCCCTCTGCTATATCTCTGGCAATCTCAGTCTTCTTTTGTTCAAGGTTGAACAAAACTTTGGGTATTGGTTGGTTGTTTTTCTGAGTCAGATCAATGTATATTAAATGTAATTCTAAGCTGCACCCACTGCATTTTCATGCAGGTTGCTGGAAGTGTTTCTGGGCCCCCAAAAAGCCTGCCAACTGTGCATTTAACTGCAAGAAGGAATTGCCCAGAGGAACTGGCTTGACAATCTCAGTAGCGTGACATGGCCAATTTCAGCAAACACTGTTTTCTGTGAATTAAACCAAAATCTCCTTATTTACGAGAACACACGGATATCACATTTCATTGGTGTCTGTGGCACAGAAGTCATTGTTTTGCAGCTTTGAGCATAGCTTTGCAGCACCACTAATAATGTCCTTGGAGAAATAAGTGAATTACTTAACTCTTGTGCTGTGAACCATTGGAATAGAGTCCCCTAATCAACTCCTTCAGTTTCTCATACTCTGTATTAATATTGACACTGCACATCCATTAAACATCACCGTGCAGCAGTGCTCCAGGTGGTTGCTGCAAGCAGCTAGATTAGGGGCAAATGTTACCAACCTTCCCAATGAATCTTTATATATTTTCCTCGTCTATGGGGACAAGCTCTCCTCTGTCATCTCACCTGTGACATACTCATTCAACTTTTTATGTTAATGTAATCTATCCAAGCATTATTTGCATTATGTAGAATTTTCTGTTTTCCTTGCAGCTAAGACGGCAGTTCTGGCACTAGAAGAAACTGTGCTTTGTCCCTACAAAAATGAATGTGATGGTACCTGTTCTAACATCCTCCGTTCAGTGATCCTACCAACATCCCCTCTTTGCCTCTGACGTGAGAGTATCTTTCCCGAAGACAAGAACTGCAGGGAGCACATAGTAGCATGATGCTAAGGGAGTTGAGATCTTTTCTGGGTTAGCATTACAAATTATGCCTTTTCCAACATATTTTTCATTTATTTTCCAGTTTTGTTCACATACTTCTTTGTGCTTAATAAGCTTATCACTGTCCATTCTGTTTTCCACATTTACTTTTTGCTATGTGTGACTATCCTACAAGTGTCTTCCAGAAGTATTTCTGGCAACACATATGCTTCTGTATAACAGTTAAAAAATAAATATCCTATTTATTTCCAGTTAGACCATTTCATCTTTGGCTGCTGTGTTGTACATTTTCATGTATAATTTTCATGTAAGCAAGTGGTGCTATTCCTGTTTTTGTTACCCATCCTATATAATCCTTCTGTTGGTATTCAGGTCTTTTTGTGAAGCAAAGTAAAGTTTGGTGCTCCTTGCCTCTTTCATCATATAATGGACATTATCCCAACTTATGTTACCTGCTGCAGTGTGCATAAATCCATAAACTGTTTTACATGTTTGACATCTTGAGTCTCCTCTTTCCTATGACTGGGGATTCTCCATGCATTTGTCATGTCAGAGCCCCGTCCATCCTCTGCAAGATTCACTCTGGACTGAGTGATTTCCATCTCTTGGCAAAGCTTTTCTTTTCTGTTAATTCTTAATTGTAAATCTCCTGTTAGCGGTTTAATGCTTCATTCTTTCACTTATGTATTTCCTTAACTTACTTTACTTCAGGTACCTTATGGTATTCAGTATTTAAATTACCCATCCCATCTGTTCTTAGCAAGGGAAAGCAAAAAACAAAGAAGCAAAGATGTCATATAAATAGAGTCAATAACGCCTGTGCATTTGGAGAGTAGGGATAACAAGCACTGGCTTGTTACTATGCTTCAAACCACTTTCATTTAATGTAAAATACAAGGCTGTTTTAATCTAGCCTAGCCAAATCCTAGAGTTTTACACTGCCCCAGTAACATCTTATTATAGAAACTTAAAGCAGCATATTAAGTTAAAAGAAGGTCTAAACAGCCTGAAAGCAAAGCCAGCCTTTGAACTGACACCAGATCACAATGTGATAGGAATTCAAAGAAAATGCACTGTATGCAGTGAAAGAAATGACATGGGATTTAAAAGCAATGTCTGTGTCATAATTAGCATGCCAATTAACAACGTTAAAATAAATAAAAAAAAAATTTAAAACCATATTACTTAGCAACTTTCTGGAAGATAAATACAATGTGAAACTGTACAAAACCAAACTGGCCACAGAGCTTGTTGAAATACATTTGCTGAAAATGCTATGGAGTTTGTAGAGAACACATTTTTGGAAGAGCTCTCTAATGTCTTTCCAAACCTAAGGAAGCAGTATGTATGACCAGATCTGTAACTTCAGCAACATTTTTTCTCACGGGAAGAGCAAACTGATTTCCTTTGGAATAGTCAA
This sequence comes from Corapipo altera, assembly GCF_003945725.1. Taxonomy (NCBI): domain Eukaryota; kingdom Metazoa; phylum Chordata; class Aves; order Passeriformes; family Pipridae; genus Corapipo; species Corapipo altera. Next base: position 9,709,560 of record NW_020884873.1, on the reverse strand, counting down.
AAGCTGGGAGGCAATGAAAAAGCAGAATATCAGATTTTATTCCAGTTAAACTAATTACGTTAAAGAAAAGAAAAAACCCACAAAGAGCACTTATGCATTCACCGGTACCTGAAAACATTAAGATCTTTATTTCACAGACCGATGAAATGGCCAGTAACAATTCCTAAGCACAGGTCCTTGCCAGTATTACATGAGAATGTATCTTTTGGCAGGGACCGAACTGGACCAAGTTATAGTAACTAAGTGGGATTATACTTGTTCTAAGTGGCCATATTTTGTACTCCAGCATCCAAGACAAATTAAGCTTCTAGCTTCAACAGTGGCAAAGATACTTTGCTGGTGAAGAGGAATGGATGTGGTTCATCATTACAGTGATGGATTTTCTCAGCCTGCCTTTGCCTGCAACTGATTCTGTTGTTTCCCCAGCTCCACTTAAGGACAAGGATAAAACAAGCTGTCATCACAGAGCACTGCCACTGACTTTGGAAGGAGTGAAACTGAGCAAACACAGCAATGTGCTGGGTATGTGATCTAAGATGTCAGCCAGATGTGTTCAGTGGGCCATGGTGATGCACACAATTGAGTCAAAACAAAATGAAAATAGAAGCATTTAATAGGAAACCAACTGGGAATCTCTTTCCTTCAAACTGTGGCTGTTGCTCTTTGATTACAATTGCCCAAGGCCCCACTCCATCTGGTCCATAGATTAGTATGTCACTGCCTCAGTGAAAAATGAATCATTGCTGCATATGTATTAGTAGTTTTCAGGAGCTCTTCTGAATACAAGATCATCTGGCTATGGAATATAACCAGGATGGTATATAGCAGCAGCTGGATTTTCTGGTAGGCAATATCTCAATGTGAATATAGGTAAGCAGTATATAATATTTCTGGATGCACTGGAATCAAGAAACAGCATAAAAGGCTTAATTTCCTACCTCCTCTCTCACCCAGCTGTACAACAGGGATAAAAGGAGAGAATATGACTTTGTTGTTGTTGTTGTTTTGTTAAACAATGAGCACTAACCTCAGCCAAAAGCAAAATGCCTGAGTGAAGAGTCTCATGGTTTACATCCCTCCCTCAGATTCCATCTGCAGAAGTGACAATATTTGCCTGCAGATGGAAGCCCAAGAGAGGTTAGGCACTCCCAGCCTGCTGGGTGATAGCTACCTCCCTTCCAAATAGACACTGCTTAGAGGGGCACACACATCCTGTGAGCAGGACTGCACTGTGCATTTGATCTCCCTCCTCCTCTCTCCCTCCCTGCATCATACTATTTTCTATGCAGAGTTCTCTAATATGCATCACCACCATATTAACAGCATAAACTCAGAGGTGAGTGACCTTAGCCTGGGTCAGCAAGACTTTCTTAAGGGTAGGAACCTGTACCAGCAACAAAACTGATGTCCTCAGTGTAGCTCTTGCTGAGACCTTTACTGAAAAGCAGAGTGTAGAGCAGACAGTATGAGCACAGGAGCTGCTACAGACTTTTCCGTGCAGGGGGTTGTGCTGCTGAGTGAATGGATAAATCCCAGTCCCAGGGTACTGTCCTTGTTCCTTCATTTGGAGGAGATCCAGAGGAGATCTAACTGGTGCTATGCTCAAAGCTTAGGGTCCAAGCTTGCTCACCCTAATGCCTCAGTGGCTCCTGCATTTGCTGAATGCAAATGGTTTGGGAGTGAGTGTAGAGCCTTCTGAAATGTGTCTCTGCTAAAGGAACAAGTTCCTGACAAGATTGCCACAGAGCAATTTAATGGGTTTCTGCTGCTGTTCAAAAGCTGTGAATCTCTCTCTTCATTCCCTTGGAAAAAAGGTTAATAAACTCTGAGAATCAGAGAATATTTCTGTATAATAGCTCAGCTGTGGGAAGAAGGGGCAGGGTGTAAAGGTGGTGGGGCTTGCCATACAAATACACTAGGCACACTCCTGAATTTCCTTCTAGGGAGAGTGAAGCTCAGGTCATGTTCTGCTTACAGAAGAGCCAAGGAAGAGTGAGGAGGGGAAGCAAGGGGAGAGATTATTCTTGTGCAGAGCTTCCCTGAGTTACCCAACCAAAAACCCTGCCAGTATGATTCAGTTCCTTCTCCGAGCCAGTGGAGCAGGCACTGACTGCAGACATGACTACTCCAGGGAATCACACCTCCAGGCAGAGCTGGAAATGAGGGCAAGAGAATCCATCATGAACTTTCTCTGCTCTCACAGGCAGGAACTTTCTCCGATTAGCTTCAGTGGCTGCAGTGCTCCTCTCTCTTACACAAGTCATTGGCCAGGGTGGAATGGGGGGGCCTGGGACACAGTGGAAGAACAGCTTCGGGCACTGGATGCAAAACCTGGAGAACAGAAGCAGAGAAACACAGAGTGGGAAGCCCACCAGAGATTTTAGCTAGCACAAGAACCACGCCAGACAGGGAGAGAAAGAGCTCTGTCTGCAGCCAAGCCTATACCCATGGTTTGTGGGGACAAAAAGTTGGAGGAGGATGTGCCTGAAAGTCTGGAGCTCCCATCGCATGGTCTGACCTGGAGAGACACCCAGTCAGTCCTGCTCCCATCCACCAAGGAAAAGGGCTCTCCCTCACTTTAAATCATGCTTGCTGTTCAGGTGTTATGGAATTAAAACAAAGCAAATTATAATCTCCCTCACTGGTCAGAGGCATGGAAAAATTGAGATTCTGTGTTTTTTCTCATCAGCTGCACAAAAGCCCAAAGGTTGTGTGAAGACACTCTTCCCTGTCACTCTGGCCTCAGTGATATTAATCACGTGTAAAAAACAGGGGGATGTGGGTAGACTATAACCAGACAACGCTGCCTCGGTCTGGCAGGAACACGGACTTACAATGATGTGGTAAACACAGCTCCTACAGAGCAATACATTTGCTCTCCTTGCAATACAAGCAGCTATTTGCATTTTACTTGTAAGGAAGCACCTGAAGAGATACAATCACCGTGGTGGCTGACAGCACTGCTGTTCCACACCCTCAGACCGTCCATAGGTGAGTCACAAATGCCAGGATAACCAGCAGGCAGAGGAGTCTCAATTCTCCATTCCTGTAGGGATGACAGAATGACTACAATGGACCGGGGAGGTCCCTTTTTCATGCAAACATAGGCCCAGACTGTGCTAGACAGAAATGGATACTAAATAATTCTCTGCCCTTATCAATTGTAGGGCACTGCCAAGTGGTAGAGAAAAATCTCTCCACTGTTTTCCCCACATTCTGTGGCTAAGAAGAGAACAGAGATGATTGTGGATGTGACTTTCCTAAAGTCACAAACAAGTTTGTGCCTGAAGCTTCTCCTGCTAACAGGCTTGGAACTGATGGTAGAGACAGGAATATAAAAAACCTGCTCTTCAAAAAAGGGTCAGACATGAGTAACTGGGATGAGGCATTCACCTGTCTTCACGCACAACTTGTGTGATAATTTTAAGTGACATATCCCCAGAGTTGCAGAGCAGCTTTTTGAAACATTCTTTTTTACACCATCCATCTAGCAATCATAAGAAAACAAAACCACACATTCCAGCCTCCTCTGAACAGTTTTCTGAAAAAAAACCCAGGAATTTTACTTGGCCTAAAAAAGTACTACAGCACATGATCTAGAGGATGTTTGAGATCAACCCTTTATCCTCTCATTTTCCATTGCACATACTCTAATACCTACTTCTGTTGATCTGACATGCAGAAAACTAGGACAGATAAAAGAGCAGTACGTGGTACATGCAGCAGCATGGCAGGTGTGATCTACCTTGAGGGTGATCAGACGGCCAGGACCAAAAAAACTAGGACGTACATGTTTGCCAGGAGGGATTTCAGAATGGACACTGCATTCTAAGTAAAGTCAAGTAAAAAGACAAGTGCAAAATCTGTCATTGTTGGCTGCACTGTCTCTAAGGGTATTTCTCTTCAAAAAGCCCCATCTCAAAACTCACCAACCCAAATTCTCAAGTAGCATCACACAGTCCCAATAGTGGGGATAGGATGGGACCTCTGGAGCTCACCCAGCTCAGCCACCCTGCCCAAAGCAGGGTCAAGTCCCTCTGCTAGGGATGCTGAAGACCACTAATATTTGAGCTAAAATTTCTCACTTATACTAGCCCTGATGTGTTTTCATGGTTATGAACTCAGGAAAATTTCCATTCAGCCATCTTAGAGATATTCAGGTCTTTCATACATTTAAGCATTTTTTTCTGACTGCTCCGAACGTGTATTAGCATGCTAAAGAGGCTTTATTTTAAAAATTCAAGTTTGTTTTGGAAACATCGTTAATAAACATAACTGTACTCAGAAGACTTGGTTGCAAAATAGGAAGTTACAGATGCTTGTGAATTATTTGTGGCACCACATGAGAATTATGAATTTGAAAAGCATTTATCAGCGCAGTCTTTTTATAAGTGAAGGAAAGCAGGATGAGAGTACTAATATTTGTGGTTATCATTGCTGTTAGCAGTTGGCCATACCACCTGAATCCTCGAATAAAGCAGGACAACACAAAAAGAAAAGTAGGACATTTAATCACTCCACGCCACCTGGAACACTCAGCACTGCATCAAGTGCATGCACTCAGTACACTGAGGTGCACTGGACAGATGAACCTGGAATATTGAAGTGGCTACTGGATGAGGTTATGCCTGAAATATTCATCAGGAGAAGATAATTTAATGTTTTCTTTGAAAAAACAATTCCCAGATCATCTGCTTTACAAAAAGAAGTGAAAAGAAAACCCAAAATATAGTAGGGAAAATAATCCATAGGGTTTAGTCTGCTTTTCTTATCACTAACAGCAGTGTGTCTTCTGGACCATCTTCTGCGTCAACGTGATTTTTGTAGAACAGACTTTTGCATACCCAGAATCCCAAATTTGGCCTCAAGCAGCCACCTTATGTTACTATTCACATCCCATCCTGACATTCTTAAGCAGAAGGATTTGGGGAAGCTTTTGACAAAAAAAAAGCCATTTTATTGACTTTGACATGTTTGTATCGCTGCAAATGGCATTTTAGAAAAGGGAAAAAACATAATGGAAAAAAATTTGTGTCTCGTGTTAAGTTCATTACCCTGACCCACAGGTCCCTGCCAGACTGCCAGACTTGTTCTTCTGAGTCCTCAAGCTCAGGCCCCTGTAAAAAGGAGGGTTGTGGTCTACAAAAGCAGCATTGCTTCCTCACACCATTTAGCCAATGGTTTGTTGTGAATGGCCAACACCTCTCTTCCTCTCTTATACGATGGGGTCTCTTGGAGCTTTTATGAAATCTCTGAGGCTGTTCACCATCTTTCAGACATCATGAGAGACCATGGCCTGAGTCAGAATAATAGAATATCCTGAGTTGGAAGAGACCTACAAGAATCATTGAGTCCAACTCCCGGCCCTGCACAGGACAACCCCAAGAATCACACCATGTGCCTGAGAGCATTGTTGAAACACTTCCTGAAATCCATCAGGCTCGGTGCTGTGACCACTTCCCTGGGGAGCCTGTTCCAGTGCTCAGTCACACTCTAGGTTAAAAACCTTTCCCTAATATCCAGTCTAAACCTCTTTCTGACACAACTTCAGCCCATTCCCTTGGGTCCTGTCACTGGTCACTGCAGAGAATTGATCAGTGCTCCTCCCCTCATGAGGAAGTTGTAGACTGCCATGAAGTCTCTCCTCTTCTCCAGGCTGAACAGACCAAATGACCTCAGCCACTCCTTGTATGGCTTCCCTTCTAGATCCTTCACTATCTTTGTTGCCCTCCTTTGGACACTCTAATAGCTTAATGTCTTTCTTATATTGCAGTGACCAAAACTGCACACAATATTACAGGTGAGGCTGCCCCAGAGCAGAGTGGGACAATCCCCTCCCTCAACCAGCTGGCAATGCTTTGCTTGATGCCCCCCAGGACATGGTTGGCCCTCCTGGCTGCCAGGGCACTGCTGACTCATATTCAGTTTGTCATTGACCAGGACTCCCAGGTCCCTTTCCTGGCACTGCTTTCCAGCGTCTTATTCCTCAGTCTGTACTTATATCCAGGGTTGCCCCATCCCAACTGCAGAATCCAGCACTTGTCTTTGTTAAGCTGTTGGTGATTGCCCATCTCTCTAATTTGTCGAGGTGTCTCTGCTCTGGAAGGAGTCGACAGCTCCTCCTAATTTTGTATCATTGACAAACTTGCTTAGTATCCCCTCCAGTCCTGCGTCCAAGACATTTGTGAAGATGTTGAAGAGCACAGGGCCCAAGATGGAGCCCTGTGGAACCCCACTAGCGACAGGTCACCACCACTAGTTTGTCCCAAAGCATTTTCCACGCTGAGGTCAGACCCACCTTTCCCTGGCAGGATGTTCATGCTGTTCATGGCTGCGTGGCATCCTTCTGAGGTTGGTGTTTTCCGTGCGTGATGGGAGACATTTCTCCTGGTGCCTATGGTCATCCCGTTGGTTCGGCTTAAACAGCAAACCCCGGGTCCTTCCTGGACAACGTTTCTTCTGGCTGGAATATTCTGGAGTACTTTCAGGTTTTACTATTATTATTATTATTATTATTATTATTATTATTATTATTATTATTATTATTATTATTATTATTATTATTATTATTATTTGTTTTGAGAGTTGTTGTGTTTGGGGGTGGTGGTGTTTTTGTTTGTTTGTTTTTGCTCGTTTTGCCGTTGTTGTTGTTTTTTGTTTGTTGGTTTGGTTTTTGTTTTTGGCGGGGCGGTGGGCACCGTGTGTATATTTATTGGTGTGAAAAAAAAACCCTGTTCACTTTCTCCCTCTGCCACACAACATCTCCTGCTCCCCGTGCACCGGCAGCGTCAGCGCTGGCAGCCAAGCGCCCGCGGCAGTGGGTCACCTCGGGGGCAGGAGGGTGACTCCGCAGCGAGGGCCGGGACACGGGGGTGGGGGTTTGAAAACACTTTTCCTTGGGGTTTGAAAACACTTTTCCTTGGGATTTGTGTTTTTTTGTTGTTGTTGTTTGTCCCTTCCGATTGCGGCCGGGCGCCGGCGCGGAACGCCGGGGCCGCGGGAGCCGTTTCCAGCCGAGCCGGGCCGGGCGGCGGCAGCGGCGGCGCATCCCGGGGGCGGGATGGCGAAAGTGGTGGCGGCCCTTAGGAACCACTGGAAGAAATCCACGGTCGGCGCCTGCCTGCTGGGCTGGGGCGGGCACTGGCTCTATGGGAGGCACTGGTAATGCCGGCTGGGGCCGGGCAGGGAGGCGGGAGGGAGGGGGAGCTCCTACAATGGGGGTGTCCCCTCGGAGGGCCCCGGCACCCTCAGGGCTGGGTCTCCATCCCGCTCCAGCAGCCGTGGGGAGGCTCAGTGGCTTCTGTCCTTCCCACCTTGGCCGTGCTGTGCGCCTGGCGCTGGTTCAGGCGGGAGGTTTAAACACGGGGGATGTCTGGGTGGCTTGAACGATTTTGGGGCCTCTTGGAGAGCAGAGAGTTTTTTCTCTTCTGACGTAAAAAAATGCCCTCGTCCGTGTGCGTGCCATCAGCCTGCCTGCTTTTAACCCGTGCTGTAAGGATGAATGGAACCAGGCTGGCAGGGTTCTGTGTGCCAAGGACAGCCATCCCAGCGCGGTGGTCGTGTGCCCGTGGGTTTTCCCAGTTCCTTTTTACTTTCAGTAGTGCCATACACCACATGAGGGATGCCAGGCTGCTGTTGCAGGAGCCCCTGTTCCTTTCTGGAGGCCGGGCGTGAGCAGCAGCCCTGCGCTGTCCTTGCTGGTGTTACCCACCCAGCTGCAAGGAGCCCGTCACTGCTGCTCACATAATTTGTACTGAATGGTGTCATTCCCACTGTTTACCTGTGGAGCAAATGTCCCTTATGGTGAACAGAATCCTCATTTCTGATTTTTAAATAGCTGTGTTTGTATTTTAGTCCCTGTCCATTAAGATGACCATAAATGCATCTGACTAAAATGCAAGTGTAGCCAAATTATTTTTAAAAATTGTTACTTTTGGTACTGCTGTTTATCCTGTCCCTGTCTGGGTGCCTTTTTTCTTGTTAAGTCGGGATTTTAGCGGTGTTCTTTTCTGCTTGCATTGAAATGCTGCCAAAGCCTCGAGGGAAAAGTTAGGAAAATAAATCTGTTTATGTTGTTTGTTATACCTTCCTTTTGCCTCGGGACTTTTGCATTAAATCAGTCTTTGTTTTGCATGGTACATCTGCTTTAGTTGCTTGCTTCTTACCTGAAGCAGCTAAGGCTCAGTTGACTTTCAGAGAAGTATCTGGGGGTCCTGGTGGACAACAAGCTGTCCATGAGCCAGCAGTGTGTCCTTGTGGCCAGGAAGGCCAGTGGTATCCAGGGATGCCTTAGGAAGAGCATTGCCAGGAGGTCGAGGGAAGTGATCCTGTCCCTCTGCTCAGCACCCTGGGGAGGCACATGTGGAGTGCTGTGTCCAGCTCTGGGCTCCTCAAGTACAAGAGAGATTTGGAGCTCCTGGAATGGGTTCAGTGAAGGGCAAGGAGGATGATGAGGAGACGGGAGCATCTCTCTTAAAAGGAAAGGCTGAGAGAGCTGGGCCAGTTCAGCCTTGAGAAAAGATGACTGAGGTGGAACCTCATCACTGTCTGTAAGTATCTGAAGGGAGGGTGTCAAGAGGATGGACCAGGCTCTTCTCAGTGGTGCCAAACAATGGGACAAGAGGCAATGGGCAGAAACTGATGCACAGGAAGTTCCACCTGAACATTCACACTTTCACTGTGCACTGGAACAGGTTGCCCAGGAAGACTGTGGAGTCTCCCTCACTGGAGATACTCAGGAGCTGTCTGGACACAATCCTGTGCCGTGTGCTCTGGGATGACCCTGCTTGAGCAGGGAGGTTGGACCAGATCACATAGCTTACCCTGTTGTGAGCAGAAGTGTTTGTACTAAATAGGTTGGGGTTTTTGATGCCTCCATGTAATGTCAGTGACCTCGCATTCACCTTTCTCCTCTGACGACTCGAACTTTGAATTTTGATGAGATAACAAAATGTAAAAGAGCAATTATTTGAAGTTCTATCATTCTAAATACCTCTTAGCCAAAAGAATAAACTTAATGTACAAAATGAGGAGGAAGAAATTGCTCAGTGGCATTCCTGTGAGGGGCTGGCTGGTGGGGCAGAGCAGCCTGTGACCTTCACAGGTACCCAGCTTACGTAAGTGGCCTCTTCACCGGTCGTCTGGTGCCACAGATACTAATGACAGCAGAGTGCACACTACTGAGAGCCACTGGAGTAGACTTTAAGGAAAAGGCTATGCTCCTTGTGCATATGGAGAGTGGGCACTTGAGAAGGCCTGGGAAAGGTGACAGGCACAACCAGTCTTCCCTTTGTGTCTCTTGTTTCTGGGAGCTTGTGTGCCTGTTCGTGTGCTGTTGGTTTCAGTTGTATTGATTTCCTGTGTGGTAACTGTGAAATCACATTCTGATCACAGAGAACGTGAATAAAGAGGAAAATATGAAAGGCAAACAAACAAAAAAAAGGGAACCTTTGGTATCTAAATTTCAGTGCTTGGAGGTTATTTGCACTGAGTGTAGGCATGGTGCTTTAACCCAGATGATATACTGGGGGGAAAAAAAATACGTTCACATATCCCATTCTTCAGTGTCCCCTTTTATCTTTAAAGGAAAGTAAAAAGAAAAATTTCCTTACCAGACACTGGAAATACAAGGTAGGAAGTCCTGTGATGACAAGCAGCTGTGTGAGACTTTGATGCAGGCTGAAGCACAGCTGTGAAGTACAGCTTTCAGAGATTTAAACACTGTTTGGAAACAGTGACAACCGTTTAGCCATTTCTGTGCTATTCTCTGTGGAGGATTGTTTTAGCCAGGGAACAGAAAAATGAGGAGTGACAGAAGAACCTGATGGCAAGAGTGTAAAAAAGTATACAAAGGTGGTCTCAGCAGCTCTTTCATAGTACTCTGTGCACAGTGAGTGCCTTACCTTGGTGCTGCTGGACAGGATCCCTTTCTGCAGCTTGTTTTGCTTTCGAATGCAATGGCTTTTGGTGTCTTTTTGTATATTCCCTCTTCCCGGTGTCTTTGTCTATGTACCAGTTACTTTTGGGAGCAGGAGAGCTGCCTTTTGCCCCACACACAGACTGCCACAGGCAGCACTGGGAGAGGTTAGTGAAGGATCCGTGTATGGGCTGTGTTGGCCCCGAGGCTTGCTGTTACCAACATCAGAGGCTAAATTGCTATGCATGAGGCATACCTGACTAGACTTAGATTTGCCCTTTTAGAACAGATTAAAGGTTTAGTGAAGTCTCGTGCTTCGGTTTCTGGCATCACGAGTTTCTGATGATGGGGTGTTTTGCTTTAGCACAGGATCAGTTCAGATTAGCCACTGACTTCTTGGAAGGAGCTCTCTGAGATGTTGCTCATTTGTTTGCAGCTGAAGAAAATTTTTGTTTCCCATCCTGCATCCCTCTTTCCATCCTTGTGGATTTTCTAAAATGTTTCTCTTACAAGGAGCAGATAATTTTCTTTTTTGACTTCTCAAGGTTCATTCCTCTTTTGGATGCAGTGGTTATGATGCCTGCATTAAGTGGAGCTATTGTAAATAACAATCTATCCTGCAAATAAATGGCAACTCTTCTGTAGTCAGTCTCTACATGCTCACTGGGACAGAAGAGCTCTGGAGTATTTCCTTAAGATTTTGGAGGGTGCTACATGGCCAAATCTGGACAAAAAGAATGTTACCTTTTCCAGACTTGTTCCCAGTGCCACTTCCCTGCCTAGAAGTGGACCTGGGTGTCCCCCTCCTGCACCCTGAAGACTGTGCTGTGGGTCTTATGTGGATACTGTTGTGCTCCGTAGGGCGTAAAGGAAAGAGGGGCACTGGAGTGTGATGGATCATTGCTGAGTTAGTCTAAAGGCTGTGGATGACAATAACTAAAGTAAAGGTCAAGGAGCTGCTTAGTCTGGCCTTGTGTGGTACTTAGTTCATGCAGGGTTTAGTTTCTGGATTGGAGTATTGGCCTTCTGACTTTGGGGCCTTTGTTCAAATACTGACTGATTTAAAAGTAATGAGTTTTTGGGTGAATAGGAAGAGCAAAGAGGAAACCTTGTGCTGATTCCTCCTCCCCTGTTTGTAATTCAGCCCTCCTGAGTGTGTGATATAACAGAAGGTACCTCTTCAGCAGAGGCATCGATCAGGAGGTGGCAAAGGTTTTTCATGTGTAAAATGATAGGTATTACGTCTGGTTGAACTGATGTTAACTAAAAGCCTGTTGCCATTTTTACAAAACCTCAGTGAGTCTTAAAACTCCTTTTGTTCTCATGAAAGGATATATTTTTAAAATCCATTGTCTTGCATTTAGGATAGTAAATACTCTTATAGTGTTGGAGAATTAAGAAGATAACTCAGTGTTGCTACATGTGAGGTTGTCTTTAATTTCTCTGGATTGCATAAATTTACATATTACGCTCATTTTAATCTATAGCATATCATGCTGCAGGTACAAGTGACACTGAATTTAGTATCCTAGATCAAAGCTTAGAGGGTATTCAGATTGTCAGGTGTGTGCTCATACACAGTAACATACTTCTCTTTAATGTATACACATGAGATTGATTACAAACAAAGATACCATATGATTGTTTTAAAATGTCCACCAGGTTTGGAAGCCCCTCTCACCTTTATGTCCTGGGTCACCTTTCCTGAGTTGAGCTGCTGCTGTTCTTTGTACGTCCAGGTGGTGCAGTGAGTCACCAGCTATGCCAAATCAGCAGAAATTTAATCTCTGGCGTGATGGACATCAGTTTAACTGATTGTCAGATTTGACCAGACTGTTACAGTGATGTCCCTGCGTAAGTGATCATCAGTTGGTCAGGATGGGGACCCTCGATGTTGTACTGAGGCAGTGGACTCATCAGACTCTTGGTTTTACTCTGTATGTGTTAAAGTATTGACTTGCTCCTTAGAAAATGCTGGCAAAGCACCTGAGCCTTTGACTGCCTGCCAGTAATCTTCAGTGTTATTGTTATCTACAATTTGAATGTTAGTCTCTGCGTGTTTGCCAACTGATAACTCACTTTGTCACCTTTCTGCATATACTTCCTGAGTGGCTGACTTTATTTCATCAGAACTTAGTCAAAAAAACAGAGTATAAATTCTGAGTCTTGGGTAAAGCTGATGAAAACTGAGATTGTCTTTCATGCCCTTCCAAAGCCAAGATGGAAGTAAATGCTAATATCCAGCACAGAGGATGCTGTGCTCTTGCTGTATTAGAAGCAGCCAAAAAAGCTCTCTCCTAAGATAAAATCTCTTTTAGGAGTTCTGTTATAACTCCTGAGGAGTAATCCTATATGCAGAGCTTTGGTCAAGTTTCTCCTCACAAAACTCTTGTGTTTTAATGCAGACACTGAACTGGAGAGTTTTTAGGCTTCTTCTTTCTTCAGTATACTTAATAGTCTTAGATTTAATACCGATAACGCTTTTGGAAATGGGATCTCACACCTGAGCTTCTTTATGCATTTGTAGTGTGGTCACTTCTAAGGGAGTTGCTTTGGTTGACTCTCAGACAAAGGCTTACCCTTGCTGCTGCTGCTGTGGGCCTCAAACAGCCTTGGTTTGACTTTGTTGTTCTGCTTATTGCCTTCATTTCTGCCCTGGCTGACCCTTCATCATGGGAACTGTCCTTTCCGCCCTGGCCTCCGCTGGAGGAGCATCCATATTAAATTGTGTGGATCTCTGTGCTTATGTATAAGAGTGCTAATTCCCTACTCTAACTGAAAACACTCGGGACAGGAGCAGTGGCCACCAGTCCTGCACTGGGGATGTTGCCAACAAGTCAGAACAGCCCAAGGTTCAAGGGGTCGTACGGATGTTGTGCTCTCCCAGCACTGGTGTGTGGGGAGCTCTGGACAGTTGCTCTTGTGTTCTCTCTGCCTTGGTTCCTTGCTTTGGTGTAAACCCTCTCTGCCCTCTGCAGTGGCTGCTGGCCTTGAGGGTTGACTGGGAATGTTCTCTTCGTGGGTTCAGCTTAGGACATCCTCTCTCTTCCATACCCCACTGCCTCTGTTTGTTCCTCTCCGTCTCCCAATTTTTTACTGCTTAAGCAAGTTGGCCCAGCTGTAAGCTGTGTGATGCTTAATTCTCACAGCGGGAAGACAGCCCTGAGTTGGCCAGCAGATGCAACACTGCTTGTCTCTTTTGCTTTAAGCTCGAATTGTGTAGATAAGCCCTTAGGGGAAATGTAAAGTAAAAATTGATTTTCGGTTTGCTGTGGATATGGTACAAGTCAGAAGAAATCTCTGCATGTTCTTTAAGGCAATGCAGCAATTTCCCTCAGCCTCCACCTGCTCGTGTTCAAGGGTTGTTGAAAAGGCTTTGTTACTGCCTAATAGTGGATGATAAAGTACAAAAAAATCAACAAAATCTTGTGTGTGTTGTTAAAGTCTCTTTTTCTCTAGGAGCTGGGGTGCAGACATATTTTGAGAATTAATACATACTGAGACACAAGACTTTAAGAAATTACCTTTCTGCTGTTTTTAACATTTTTCTAGCAATGTTTAGTAATTGGTATGAGTCACAGAGGGCTTCCAGACCACTTGTGGTACTGTTTGTGAGCGACATGAGGTGAGTAGAGGAAAGAGCTGTGATGAAGGAGGAGAACTGCTGTTCTTAGAGGTGCACTCCTGTGAGGGCACTTGTGCTTTTTAAACTTGAGTTTGAAGTCAATTAAGTGTTGACATCGCATTTTAAGGAAATAAAATATTTCCTGTTACCTGGCATCCTTAGGCCAAACTTGGGGTATCCTTAAGACTCAGATGACTCTGAAATACATGTCCCAGTTGAATCAGTGGGAATCCCATGACTATGGCTGGGATGGTATGGGATTCTGGATGCTGCACTGCTGGAGAGGTGAGACAAATCACATATAAATTGCTGAATGGTAAACGGTTCTTCTGGTCTCTAAATTCTTCTTTTGACACAAAAATATTAAGTGTCAGAATAGACTTTTTCTGTTTCTGTAAGTGCTTCACTGCAGGAGAAGATGAACATAAATGTTGACATCTAAATTGTCAAGCTTAATTTTTATGGTTGAGTCTCCATTGAGCTGAATCGGGCTTGCATTCTTGGCTGTTGTTTTGAGGGTCTTTGCAGGTTGGGAAAGAGAGCAAAATATCCTTTGCTTACATTTGGAAAATATTGCTGGGCTCCATTTTAGAGGCAACTAACACTGCAGCATAAGGTTGTGGGCACCAGGAGAACATGCAGGCTGATGGTGTGACACAGCTTGACTCCTGGACAAAACAGCATCAATGTGAAGTAAACAGATAACGTGGGTTTGACCAGGATTTGTGAATAAGGTCAGGGCAGCAGTTCTCAAAGACATCAACTGTGCTGCCATCATTTGATAGCACGGTTTGCTTGATATCCCATAATATTTCAACTTTATGTATAGAAATTGCAGTTGCTTTGTGTTTGCTCTGGTCACACATAGTCACACAGGGGGGTAAAAAGTCCCTGTGTGAGGGCTGATGCTCTCAGCGGTGCAGTGTGGGCTTAGCCTGTCATGCTGTCTTGACTGAGCTGGAATTAGCTGTGACAACGTTGCTTAGCTTGGAACACAAACCTTTTCAGAGGCAGTTACTTTAACTGGTGTGCTTTCATCATATTACTGCAATCAAACCCAAGTCTGTTGCTTCCCTAAGTAATATTGCCAGTGCTTAATACAAATTATTTACTCCTTTAGTTTTAAGGAGCAAATATGACAGCATGCCTCTGAGGAAATTTTTTCTTAGACATTTCAGTTTCTTGTTATCCCGATGAGGTATTACTCACATATTTTCTTTTTCCATGCTTGACTCTTCCTTTGTCCTTTCGTTATTACCAGGAATAATAATGTGGCTTTTTTACTGTGGAGTTATTTTCTCGGAACCCAGTTTGATATCTCACCTGAAGTCACCCTACTTCTCATTTTATGGCATTGCAGCATCTCTTGTTAAGCCAAAAAGAGCAGCTTATATAGCTCCAGTGAGAGATAAATACTGTAAACTCATGGAATCGAATAGATGGCACTCGTGTTTGGGCCTTGCCCTCTCTTCTGCCATTTCCATCGCAGGGTTTGGCCTGATGAGCCACTCGTTGGGGCACAAGTGTGCTGGTTTCTTAGTCACTTGTTTTTTTCTGGTTGGCCTCTTATCCTTTCAGTGTAATGTTCATTTTGGTATGCTGACTGTAATTGGGTTTTTTTGTACTTGATATTTTGAGACAGTAATATACAGTCTTGCCAGGTATTGGCAAGGACAAGCTGAAAGGAATGTTTTGGTTTTAGCAAGGAGGGGCAGTGTCTGGTATCTAGAGGACAGGTGAGACTCTGGACACTGCAGAACAGTACTCCCCATTTTATCTGCAAGGGGAAATAGGGAATTTTTTGGTCTGGGAAAGAGCAGACTTCTGTTCCTCACTCAGTAGCTCTGTCTCCTGTGTGCTTGCCAACTATACCCTGCTTGTCACCTTGCTAATGCTGTCACCAATGACAAGCACAAGGATTAGTCAGGAATTTATGTCTGAAACAAATGTCCGGGACATATCTGATATTTTCTCCTTTGTTTTTAAACTTCACTTATGTGAGTTGAGTGTTTTTCACCTCTGTGAGTTACTGCTTTAGGCCATGCTCAGACCTAGGTGGGTGGTAGGTGCTGCATGAACACGTGTTCAGCTCACAAACTGATGGAGAGGGGAGTTTACAATTGTAATGCATAAAGATTGAAGTCCGTGGAAGTTACACTTAAATCTGCTCTAAATCCCTTCTATACTGCCAGGGTGGTAAGTACCTTCAGTGTAAATAACAGGCAGCATGAACACTGGAAAAACCCTCACCTTAGCTCTGGAGTACAGTTATGTAGCAATTTAAAAATAAATTACAGTTATACAGTGTGTCAGAGCTTATGTAATCTCAGCACGCTTGGCATCTTGGTCTTTGTTTCCTGCTTTTCTTTATTTTACAAAGAATGTTCGTGTGCACAGGCAGAAAAAGGATTATGTTTGTGTGCTTAAATGGGTGCATTTCATCCTTAAATTTTTTTTTGTTTTGTTTCAGTGTTGTCAAACTGTGTGTAAAGGGGGTATGTACCTACATTTTAAAAATGAGCAAAGTGTTTTAAACTTACACAACGTAACACCTGCTCTCTCTTCTGTCTCACCTGATAGCGATAACCTGCTACGAAGAGCTGCATGCCAAGAAGCCCAGGTAATACCGTTTAAAGTCATAAAATCAGATTAAAATCTCCCTCTTATCTTGGTTGTGCAGGGCTCCTGAGATTTTCCCAGCGGGCCCTTTCTGCGTGACAAGCCTTGTAATGGTGCCATCTGTGTTCCTTTGCTGAAGGGCCAAAGGGTGTCGGAGGCCCCTCCTGCAGCCGGGGCACTGCACCTTCCCTGCCCTCGCTGCTGCTGCGGGGGACGGCACAGCCTTATCGCCGGGGTGATCTTAGTTACTGCTGGAGCTGCCGGACCCACACTACTGCAGCTGTAATTGCTCTGTGCCTGTGAAGTTCTGGTAGGAAGAGGATTTGTCGGTAACACTGAAATCGCAGACCCACCGCCAGGGGTGTAGTGTGGGCAGGAGCATCGCAAACTACTTCGTGTCAGTGCTCAGCTGGAGAGACCCTGGCTGTTGTCTGTTCAATCCTGTGAGGAGGGACTGACCCAGCTCTTTTGAGAACTGGAGTCAACCTGTTTGCTGATCACTGACAAGAAAACAAGTGTTGAGGGGGAGATAGTTATCTCTGAGGGTACTGACTTTTGCATTTCCTAGTTTGTGGCCTGTCTGGGCAAACAGCAATCAAAAAATTCTCATACCGTAGTATTCCTATAAAGAAATCTTGTCCTTAGTAAACAGTCTTTCAGAGGTGTAAGTGCTGCTGCCCATGAATGACATCACTTCTGTAGGATTTTAAGAGTCTTTCCACCTCCCACAAATAAAGTTTACTTTAAACCTGCTTCTCAGTGACAGATCTTTGCGATTTTGAAGGGTGTAACACTGTTTCCATCATTGCTACATACTGGGGCCTGAGAAGAATAGGGAAAATTATTTTTCTCAGTAGAGAACTTTTCTTCAGATTACCCTGCTTCTGTGGTGCACCTGAATAATTGCAATTTTTAGCCTGCCTGCTGTTGAGAGGAAGATTTTCACAGCAACTCGCCTTGTGTAGTGGATCCTCATGCCAGAATAGATGTAAGGGAGCTCAAGTCTCGGGAAAGAACAAGAAAAATCTTTCCCTGAAAATAGTGCTTTCATAAACCATACTTACAGCCTCAGAGTCAAGTGCATTTACAACTCAGAGTATCAGTTGTTCTTGATTTTTATGTTTTCAATATTCATTTTTACTGCATAGTAACAAAGTGATAGAAGTTTTTTATATCACCAAAAATAGCTGTTAATACCTCATTATTTGAAGCATGCTGGCCAAATTAAAACAGTTTTTTAAAAGGCACTGATGAAATGGTGAGTGTGTGCTGTCCAAAAGGTGTAACTGCTAAGGAAAGACTGGTACAAGAAGATAGTTAAGTTGTGTGGAAATTCTGAATTTCCTGTTTCTTAATTCCAGTAATTAAGTGACAGGTTCTGTTCCATTATGGCTTATTCTTATAAATGAAAATACAAAAGCACTGTCAGTAGAGTTTCCTACAGTTTCAAAGGTTAAAGCCTGGGAAAATATCCTGCAGAAGACTCCTGCATTCGAATGGAATGAACCAGAAAGCCTAGTAATCAATTCTTGCTGTAATTTCTATTCTTACTGATGTGTCAGTGCCAAATAGTTCTTGAAAACACACAGTAATACAGCAGTAAGGCATTAAGTTTCTGATATGTTCTTCAGAGTAACAACAATCTGAAATTGTTTGAAAAATGCTACTTGCATTTATAGTGCTGTATAAGTATTGGGAAAGAAATAGCGGCAGACTCACCCAAGAAAAGGTTTAGTCTGAATGAAGTGATGTGTAGAGGTCCCTACTATTTTGGATTTTTTGAGATTTTAAGCCTGTTACAATATCAAATTGATGAGGCAGCTACCATTCTGCCAAAGTATCCCCTACAGCAGTACTTCATGCAGAAGTTCCACCATGCGTGTCTGAATTTAAATATAATTTTAAGATGACAGCCTTGGTGTGGCAAGTGATTATAGGAAGATTCTATAATAAAGACCCCATTTATCATATTTTAACATTTTACACTTCCTTCTCTAGAATAAAACAGTATCAGCTGACTTGGACTTTCCAAATCAGTCCTGCTGATTAACCTTGTTGCTGTGAACTCGGGGCATGTGTTAAAGGTGCCGTCTATCTGGCAAACAATTCACTCAAGGATAGTTTTCTGTAAAAGAATGTATTTTCTTTGTTAGTATTCACAAAGCACTATAAAGGCTTTGTATAAAGGGTTTTTTATAGTTGCAGAATAGTGATTGTCAGGAATGCAGAAATACAATACCTGGAAATGTGCATTTGACAAGAAAGTGAAAAAGGCATTGGCTTACCTAAATTATACCTTCACATATATATTTAATAACCATTTTTATTGTCTGACTTTAAATTGTCTTATGTGCTGCTCTGAAAGACTTCTAGAATGTTGCATTATTATTTTTATATTTCCTGTCTCACAAATCAGCATTTGCTTTAGAAATGCCCCTCTACGTAACATAAATGTCTAAGTATATTACATAAAGAAGTAATTATTTCTTCAGTGATAAATTCTTTATGAGTCTTGTAAGGTTGTTTGGAGCCTTGTTAGATTGTTTAGAGCATGTAAATACATGACATTGTGTTGCCCAGACAAACAGTTAGTTCTTTCTAACAGCTGTAACATGCTAGAGGTCCCCTATTCCCCAATTCCTGCCCAACAATTGCAATAAAATAAGTTGGTCTGTTTTCCAGCTGATCTTTGAGTAAAGCTTAAGAGCTATTGATTTGTTTCCATTTCTTTGAAGATTTCTTCACTCTCAGCAACTTCTCTCATCCTTTTCCTTTCTTGAAGAAGAAATGTGAATGTTTTAAGCAGCATAGCAACTGCACCCTTCTTTTAATTGAGGTTTCCTGAGCAAAACTGGCAAGTGGAATTAATTATAAATTTGAACCAGCTAATGACCACTAAAATGTACTGTTCTTTGTGTACAGTATCACCTTCTTCAAGTTAAAAATTCCTGCTAGGGGGATTAGCTTTCAAGATAAAGGGGAAAAGAAGCCAGGGACAGTTGACTGTCAGCTCAGTAGTCTTTTGTTCCTACTTTATTTCTGTGGCTTCTGGATAGTATTGCTGAATACGTTGTCATGCTTGTACTCAAAACCAGTTTGATTTGGTGTGTTAGTGAGGATGCCTTTAAGTGACCTTAAAGAGGTTTACAGAGTCGGATTTATGCATGGAAGCCTTGCCTTTTCTTGCCTCTGCTGTGCTGAAAAGCTATGGAAATAGGTACAAGAGGCTGTATGGAATGACTCTCAGAGAATTTAAAATAGAGGCACCTCTTTGAAATTGGATTAAAAATTGAAGAGGAGTTAAGTGATTTTTATAGAGAGACATTAGGGAAAAAAATGTGAGAAACAGTGAACTTGCTCTGGTAATTCTTTCATATCTCCAATTCTTCAGTCTCTTCTACTCATTTTAGTATTTTCTGTGCTTCAGTTTTTGAAGTTCAGAAGTGAGAAAGGATGCAGAAAGAAGGTGGCAGGCAGGTGTATGAGAATTACATAAGGAAAGAAAATCAAGTAACCTTGGAGTCAAGGATAGCTCCCTGGATCTCTGCCCATGGCAGAAAACCAGAGGTCGACAAAAATGAAATGGTGGTGGAATTGTAAAAATGAGCTAAAGAGTACTTATGACAGTGATGTGAGCTGTTTCTAAGAGTGCAGTCTTTGAATAGGAGACCTGTACAATGGCTGAAGATGGAAGTCATTTGAATGTCATGAGGCTTGAAAGCCCATTGACATTTGTAGAGGAGCATTATTTTGAACTGTTTTAGCAGCGTGCTTAAAAGATAAACTGAGCTCTGCTCTTTTTCTCTTAGGCTTTTGGCAACGAGCTGATCCCTCCCACTATGCCACTGAAGAAAGCAACAGTGTTCCTCAACCCAGCAGCTTGCAAAGGGTAAAATTCCCCCTTCCCAACACTCTCATTTGAGGCACTCTTTCTTCATTTTTGCTCTACCATCCACTACAAAAGCCAGCCAGATTTTTGAGCTCATTTTTGCCTCCCTCTGATACCAAGCTGGCGCTATATAACTATGCCAAACTTTATTTCACCAAATATATTGGGATGAGAAATAGAATTAGTGGCTTGAGGTGAAAGAATGATTTCTAAACATATGTATATTTTGAATTTTTTTTCTTTTATCCTGTGTTTTGGCCTTTGTCATTCCTTCGGATGTGGCATTCCTCTGTATTCCCTCCAGACTTTTGCATGTGATATATTTCTGCCCCAAAAGCTGTAGAAACAAGAGATGACCTTGATTGCTTCAAGACTTGACATTAGCCAGCAGTGATCTTACTTCTGTGGGAACCTGTCCTTGAAAGGGATGTGCCCACAAACTGAGAGGCTAAATATGGGCTCAGAGCAAGACTCCTGGAAGAGGTCTGCTATTTTTACCTGCTCATTAGCAGAAAACCCGTAATCTTGGATATGATGTGTGTCTGTTTCTGCTGATCAGCTAAGCTTTTTATCAGTTGCATTTTGGGAAGGGGCAGGGAGTTGTTAGTACCAATATAAAGGGAATAGTATATCTGATGTGGAAGTGCTTGGACTTGTGTGCTTTTGTTCAAAACACACATAACTGGAAAATGCCAAGTATTGATAAAGCCTCATGCTTCTACTTGTAAGCAATTTATAGTTAGTGACATAATTATTTTAGTATGCAATTAGAGGCAGAAAATGTATCAGTCCTATAACAAAAGGGCAGATAAAGTTTTGGTTCTAAACTCACTTAGTAATATGTCGTAGTAAATAGTTGGGGTTTTCTGATGTTTCTGAAAACCTACGTGGGCCTTCTTTGTGGTCGTAAAGCCTGGTGCTCTTTAAGTTATTAATTTTCTAGTAAATTTCTTTTTGGAGATCTTATTTTGTTTTGATGGATTTCTTAAATTATTTTTGGAGAAAGCTAGATAACGTCTTCTGCATTTATTAAAACTGCAACAAAAAACCTGACATCAGAGATATGAGGCTAGAAATGTAATACATTTGAACCACATGAAATCTCATCTTTCCTGACTGGCAGGTTGAGTGGCCGATTGTGTAGATTGTATGCTTGGCTTTAAGTAGATTTCTTCTTGCTATTCATTTATTTCTTTCCTTTTTTTAGTTTCTTTTTAGCTGCCAGACTAATTAAATACTTTTTACTCCATTATTTCTAGCAAAGCCAGGAACCTTTTTGAAAAGAACGCGGCACCAATTTTGCACTTATCTGGCTTGGATGTAACTGTGGTTAAGGTAAGAACTGATAGGTTCTGCTTATGTAGAGACATTGTCTGCTCTGCTTTCTCCTCTTGAAGAATTGAAATTAAAATCTGTATGCATTTGAAATACTCCGTTGTCCTGTAGACATCTCATGGGAAGAAATAAATACTGAGATATTAAGCTGGTACTTAATATTTTTCTTTTTTAATTCACAACTAATTTACAAACAGTATACTGAGATTTTAATTTTCAGCTAAAGCACTTCATATGCTCGTTTGTCTGTCTAAAGCAGCCCTTCTGTAATTCATATTTGAGAGAAAACTCTCCAAATACTTGAGTGCTGGCTAGTGGTGCGTGCCCAGTGCTGTTGAAATTGTCATTTCTGCCTGAACTTGCAGAATTCAGAAGTGAGGAACTTCGACGTGCTGTGGAACTGTTCAGATTAATTAAAAATAACCTTTTATTTTTCCAGTGGAAATATCTCAGTGTCTCTCCAAATAATTCAACATTCCCATTGCAAAAGCAGAACACTGAGATCTAAATGCTGTGAATTAACAGACAGGTTTTCTTTGGAAAGAGAAGAACAAATAAACATGAAGGAATTCTGATCTTTTTGCAGGTTTTTGAGGTTGCAATATGAGGATTGTTTAATAGTCAGTGAGTTCTAGCAGTGAAGTACTCTAATATGCATCTTTCTGTCTTGGAATCCTTTTCACAAGGTTTAGTCTTAAAATGCGTCTTAAAATGCTGTTTTTATTAATGCCTCTCTCTTATCATTGAAAATACATAGTCCTACCCTAAGAGGAAAAAATTATTTTGCAAGACTTAAAACTGATGCTTGGTAGCAACTGATGAGTTGGCAAAACAGGGCTGGGCCAGCAGGTGAGGCTGAGATATCTTCATAAAAGACAGTAATTTTTCGGAAAACAGTTTTCATGGTTTAGAAAGTCAGTGTACTTTTCACTATTAAACCCCCAGTCAGCAGCTTGCTGTCGGGCCTTTCATGTAGCTGATGCTGTTTCAAGAGATGCACTTGAGCACTTTGGCTGCTAAAGATGTTGGGAGTTTTTCTGCAAGAGCATGGTTGGCTTCAGTTTCACTGTAAATTTATCTGGAAATAAAATTATTGCTGTGATATGGTAGATGTGTTGAGTAAGATATACTCTGATATTTCATTTAACCTTTGTGTGTGTGTCTGTGTGTTTACTGCACATATTCTATTGGACAGCAGCTCTGATTTTGAAGAAATCTCCGTGAATGTAAGTAATATACAGTACTGTGTGCCTGTATGAAAATAACTATTAAGCAGATGGATAGATGATTCTTTTTTCTCTAAGAGAGATATACTAGAAATAACTGTCTGAGTTCTCACGTTTGGATTTCTGCTTCTTCAGACTGATTATGAGGGACAAGCAAAAAAGCTGCTGGAATTAATGGAAAGCACGGATCTGATCATTATTGCAGGAGGAGATGGCACAGTACAAGAGGTACTGCAGGAGCCTGGTTTGCTGAGAATCGTAGTGGGGCTGCGAGTGAGAAGGTTGAGTCTGTGCAATGTAGCAGCACCATAACAACTATTACTAGAGATTTGTCAAGTTTAATGTCTGTGTTTTCAGTCAATGTTATAATCTTCTGGGAACAGGGACACTCTGCTAGTTGGTATTAATCTAAAAGTGATGATGGGAGTGGGGGAAAAAAGAGCGTGTGACGTGTCTTCCCGAGTTTTATTCAAGAATGAGCAAACTGTCTGGAGAGACACGATTCTAACTTTTTCTTTCTGTGTGATTTAGTTGTAATGGTTTAATTTTCCAACTTCACTCCTGTCTGTATGCTCCCCAAGAGGAATGCATATTTTGCTAAGTGGGAATCAGATAATTTAAAAGTTATGTGGGAATGATAACAAAGCATGGTACGTATTTAATAAATGCCTCTTGTCAAGATGATTAATGACAGGAACAAACTACCAGCAGAACTGGGGGATACTCTGTTTTTCAAGTAAGACTGTATTTTGTTCAAGCATTTCCTGGAATGCTAACTACTGGTTTCATAAGACAATGGCTAAATGAAATGCAGTGACCTTAAGAGAAAGTGGTCAGAGTACATCTGCAAGTTCCTCCTGGCCTTAGAGTTGATTACTGTTAATTGAACCGGCCAGTGCTATTTTTGCATTATGCAGAGCATTATTCAGTGTTAAAACATCTACACTGGCATTGATTGTGGTGCCAGCATATGCTCAGGCACACTCATGACCCTGCTGTTTCCACCATGTTTGCACACTGAACATGCCTTCTTTCCCATGTAAACAGCCATAGCACCTTCCATGAAAGAGTAGCTGCTCCTTAAATCTTTCCAAAGAGTAAATGTGGTTAAGAATTTCATAGCTTTCTACTGTAACTGAAAAATAAAATCCCTGGAACTGAGCATTTCCCATGTTTTTCAGGTCATAACTGGACTTCTCCGCAGGGCAGATGAGGTGAGAAAGTGTAATTTTAAAAATTTTGTGCATTTCTTAGTGTCTTGTGCATCCACTGTGGTCTCTTGGCCTCAGCTGTCTTCTGCAGATACGTTGCTTCCTAATCTGGAGCCAGCTTGCTGCGTACCAAGTCAGCCCTGCTGGTGTCCTGCAATGCTGCCTGTTGTTCTTCGTTCCCATTCTAAGGGATGCAATGGCTCCCAAACCATGGCTTTGGGAAGTTTCCAGCATCAGAAGAGATGCCAAATGCTCAACTTTCAAAGACCCATGGACCAGCTGTGCATGCCACTTTGTTTGGCACAAGCATTGGGAGAAAGTACATGTTTTTTCTGTATTTGTACAGGCTTGAAAACTAATTCAGTTTTGGTCACGCTCCCACTGCTTTGGGATTGCTCTGCTGTTTTTTCAAGCAGTGAATATCTACCTATGCAGATGGCTGCACTAAGCAAATTTTAACCTCTCAAGGTGGATCGCTCCAAATGGAAATGAGGGAGATTTTTCTTTTCAAAGTGGGAGGACAGTGTTACTGAAGAAAGGAGGGAATCATTGTTCCCAAAACCTTCTGACAGGAACTGGCAAAAACTCAATTAAATGATCCAGACAAGATTATGATGATACCCTTGGCAGCTAGAATTGTATCTGTTTAGGCATTTGCTTTGTCTGAATGTGACAAGAGGAACTTTGCAACCAAGCCAGCATTTTTAAAGGAGGGCTACCTGTATCAATTCTGAGAAATCAGTTTTTTAAGTTTAATATTATTATAGTTGGCTCCTGAGACCTCTATAATCTGAAGATCGTGGAAGAAAAGTTTTAGAGGCTTTACTGGCTAGTTTCTTTTCTCTATTTTCTGACTTACTATCTCGATGTAGCTTGAGTCGTTTTGCAGCAGTGTAGGAAATTCTGCATCCAGCACAATTACAGGTGGAATACTGCATTGTAGTATTGCCACTGTGTCACTTTGTGTCTTTGGCCAGGGAATTCTTCTTGTCCTTCATATCACTGTGTCCTAGGAGTAGAGGTCTGCACTTCATCCCCCTCTCTCTGTGCTCTGCTTCCCTTTCCACTCGGGTGTGTCATACCTCTGTTGACTGGATAAGAAGAACCTCTGCAAGGTATTCCAGAAACGTTGTTCCTGGCAGCCAGGGGAGCAGAGCTTGACTGCATGAGCTGCAGACAGCCTCTGGTCTGCACACTGTAATACAAACAGCTCTGAGGAAAATGAGAGAAGGGTGTTTGAAGTGCATTAAGACTTGCAGGTGACATGGAGATAGCAAGGGAAAATGGTGGGGCAGTGAGATGGGAATTACTGAGTCGGTGCGGATTGGCACTATCCCGGTGCTGCTGGCAGCAGTGCCCAGGAGGGAGATGGTACAACTGTGATATATGGTAGTTTACAATGATTTGCTGACATGCTTCAAGAAGCACATTTAATACGAGGCACAGTGTAATAACTTGCTCCTTCAACAAGCCCTTTTGCTGAACTGTGGTATAGAAAAACAACATCATCAATGACTTTCAAAAATTAGACCTGCTGCTGCTTCATGATTTGGGTGCCAGAGGAATCAATTGATTTCCTTTCCTTAAGTGAGAAAATCTCTTTGCTATGCAAGGTTACTCTGTCAGAGGGGCATTTCTGCAATAGTAATGAGATTCAGAGCTTGTGGTGCCACTGTCAGTATTAAGAAAGATGGCAGATTGCTGACAGAATCCGTGCATTAGTTGGGATGTGGCTGCCAACCTGCATGTAACAATGCTCTTAATGATTATAGAGGGCTCCTTTGTACCCAGTTGGCAGTGGTAGATTCACAGATTTGGATGCCATGTTCTGAGTCATTATGTGTTACTGCCTCGTTTAAGGAAGTGCCTGGCTGCTCAGTGCCAAAGAGGTGATACCAGACACAGCTGTGATCTCCACACAGGAACTTCCTTCAGCTGATGCAAATGTTAATTTACTCTCCTCATGTGTCCAGGCTGCCTTCAGTAAGATTCCTATAGGATTCATACCTCTTGGAAAAACCTGCACTCTGAGCCACACGCTGTACCCTGAGAGCACAAACCAAGTCCAGTAAGTATTACATGGTTCTGAAACATATTTTTTGTTTTCAAGGAGCAGTGCTTCTTGGTAGCTTGATACTTTTCTTTTTCTTCTGTGTTACATAGAAGTTGGCAGTCTCTGGGCAGAGCCTGACAGTTCTTTGAACTTGCTTGAGTTAATGACTTCCAAAAACTGACTAAATATTAGAAGAAGGAAATGTATGTATTATTAGAACATGATATAATTTGCTGTGGCTAATTTCTCTGTGATCGTGTGATGCTCAGGGTTTTTTTTTAAAAAAAAGGATTAAAAGGATCAGCCTCTTAGGAATAGCAGAAAGGGTATGACAAGGATATAGCAAGGATATGACAAAGTAAAACAAAAATAAGTCCTCTTTCTGTCTCTTCTCCAGTCTAAGAATTCTAGAAACCAGTCTGCATATAACTGGGTTAGCACCTGCAAAGTAAGGATTAGTACAAGAATATGGGAAAGGCTGGATCCTATTATTGAATTTTGCAGAGTGGGACTGGCTTTTCCCTGTGGTGGGACTGATGCTGGCAACAGTACAACAACCTGATTCTTATGTTTAGCATCCTGGATATGATCCAACCAGGTGGTATCTGTTGCCTGCATTTCAGTTTGTTTGCAAGATCGTTTTGTCCACTTCTAAAGTAAAAAGCCTGGTCAACTAATCTTTCTTTTTCCCACACTTCATTTCTTTTCGATTGTTCCCTTCCTCTTCTCTCATACTAATAATATTTCTTCTTGCTGCTGAAATCTCTTCACTCTTGCTCTCCCACTAACTCATTAACATTTTTCTTTCTGGAACCCTTGCTGGTATCCATCATCCATAAAACCCACGAGTCAACTGGCATAACATCCTTCATTAAAACTGCCAGAGTGCTTTGAAGCTCAGCAAGATGGACAAGGCTGTAATCAGCAGCTAAGATTAAAATAATAATTTATGTTTGGGTTCTAAAGAAGCTGTTTGAAATGAATGATCTTCTTGTCCCAAGGCAATGAACTGTGCAGGTGAGACTGCAGCATGTTGGTGAAGTTGAAGGTAATTTGGTCAATAGGCTGCTTAACAGTCCACACCAGTAACACAACCTGACTTAAAAAGTGCAAAAGTGATATTTTTAAAAGAAGTATTTGGGCTTTGGTTCCTTCAGCACTCTTACTTTGGAGTGTAGGAATTGTAAAGGTCTTACAGAAAGATAAGAGTTAGGAGAGAAGAAGGGCTGTGGGAAGAACAGCTTCCTTATCTGTCTCAGTATTGTAATCCTGATGGAGCCAAGGGCAGTTTCTCCCACTGATTCACAGGAGTATTGGGCTTGATCTGAAAACTGCATTTTTTCCTTGTCCAGCTGAGACACTGGAAATGTATGCAATGTGGAATCTGAATTTTACCCAGCTTTGAAAACAAAGGAGTTTTAATCAAGTATATGCTTCAAGGTTTGAACATAAACTATTTAATGGACTTAAACACTTTGATTACAAAATCTTTACAGGTTGAAATGACAAAGTGCCTTAGCTACTGCCCACAACTTAATGGAGACCAAAAGGACAGGAGCATGGCTGATAGGTAGATTTATGTTGATTAAAAACTTCAAAACAAATTAGCATACTAATGCAGTTCAGTCCCAGATACATGAGCTGAGACCAGTCTTGTGCTGTCCCCTACCACTAAAATAAAACAATGATTTGGGTCCTTAGTGTGTTAAGTATCTGAAACAGCAGGTAACACAGTTGGCATATGATCTGCCAGGTTAGCTGAAGAGGGAGGAATCTGTGAAAAGCTTAGGCTGAGAATTTCCTTTTGCTTTTTGTCTATTTTGCTGTTTGTTAGGACTCAGGCTTTGTCACGTGTTGCAGCCACCCATTTTGCTTTCTAATTTCAGTGAAGTCCAGCACTTTTCCCCAGGGTTATTATGTTTGCTGAAAAAAGGCCCCACCCGGACTTGTACTGGAATTTTTTAGAAAAAAATGTAATTTTAAAGCTTACTCATTTCCTTCCTTCCTGTTTGTTTTCCTTTGCTTTTTTTTCCCCTGTTCGTTTTGCAGACATATTACTAATGCTACACTGGCCATTTTGAAGGGAGAGACAGTTCCACTTGATGTCTTACAGATCAAGGTAAAAGCATCTGCTTTTTTGGAACTCAACATTCCTAAAACTTTCCTATTCTCATGTTTTTGTGTTTATATGGACTACTTTTTCCTCTGTGTAATGCTGTTACAAATTTTGGTTTATGGTATCAGCAGTTCTGATGGTAGTAATTTCTCCACTGTGACATCAGATAGTCTAACTGGGAGAAAACAACAGAATGCCTGAACATCAGCTTTTCTGAGGCTCAGAGAGTATTGAGGAATACAAAACTTAGTAACAGCAATGTCTCTGTAGCAATGTTGAGAGACAGCAACAGCTGTCTGAGCTGATTTGGTGCATTCATATGTATTGTGCCGTTAATGGCTTTCTTTGACAAACTGGAAAATGTAAAACAGGAAAACCTTTGAATATTGTTTTTCTGTTACGCTGTAGAATGGGTGGTTTTTGAATATGGTTTTTCTGTTACGTTGTAGAATGGGTGTGTCTGCAGTGAGAGCGCAGGGTGCTGTGCAGAGCTCCTTGCTTTTGGCTGGCAATATCCACAGAATGAAAACGGCCACTGCAGGGGGTGCAGTCCAACTCAGTCTACTTCTTCAAAAGTTCACCTCTTATATTCCTCTCCAGAGCAGACAGGATGTACAGTGCTTAAATTCTGCTAAGCTTTATTGCTGTTAGGTGTTTATCATAACACTTCTGTTAAATGTCACTTTTGGGATTAATGAGAAATCAGTTTTTATTTAGAAATGCTATTTTTCCAAATGCAGAATATAAATGTGGAAACAAGGTAAGAGAAAGTAATTTTGCAATCCTTATTTTTCTTCACAGGGAGAAAAGGAACAGCCTGTATTTGCAGTCTCTAGTTTGAGATGGGGATCTTACAGAGATGCAGGAGTTAAAGCTAGCAAGTAAGAAAATACCGTTTTTGAAATTGTGCCTCTTTTAGCATCTGTTGCCAAAAAGATATAACCCCCTCTCTTAAGTAAGTCTTTTTTTGAGTGTAGGCATTTGACAGACAGAGGCACCCACTCTTGTTAGGCCTGGCGTTACACATGGGAGTGTAAGATGTATCAGCGTTTTTGTAATTCAAAATAAACACTTATCTGGTGCTCGCCTGTTCTTTTAAGTATTTACTTTCTTCTTGCCTTGTGATATCCGCTTCTGGAACTTGATTCAGATCATAGCAGGGGGAAAATCTCTCCCTTGAGTAAAGTCTAAGTAAAGTAATTGGCCATTGTTTTTCATCACTGCCAATGAAAAGATGCATGTGGACTCTGTAACTCAATTCCAACAAGGGACATCAGATAGATGTAGAAATGCCCTGAAGTTCCTGCTGGAAATGGCGTGGACTGTGCTGTCTGATGACTGTTCTCTGAATGCTAAACTAATAATTATTGGGCTTTCTCCAAAAGGACATTTAACATACCATGTCTATGTATCAAATGACAAGCATTGTCTGGTGGAGGAGCAGCAGTGCCAAAGCAGCTCACTTCCCAAACTCTTGTGGAGGGAATGCAGCACATGCCTTGGGGGTGCAGTTCTAAGGAAATACCATGTGCTTTGTGAAGGAGCCGTCTTTGTCAGGAAGGAAGAGGTAGCTGACCTCTGGAGTCTGTCTGGCAAATATTTGAGAGGTTTCAGAGGGGATGGGGGAGATGCAGTAAACGGTCAGATCCCTGGGAAACAAGGAACATTCTTAGTAGGCTGTGTAGGTGCTGACTTGGCTTTGCTGCAGTCTCTCCTGCAGCCCCAAGTTCAAGGAAGTGCACTTCTCTTTGCTCTGCACTCTGACTAGGCTTCCTGCCCATGCCCTGTTTTTTGCCTAGTGCCAGCCTTCACATCTTTTCCTGCAGCAGTTCTTTTTTTTAAGAGTCTTTTGGACTGAGTGCTGGAGGCATAACAGCACCTCTTGTACTTGAGGCAAGAATGTTTTCTAATGCAGAGAAAATGTAGAGAAAATGTGCCCAGCTTAGAAAGCACTTCAGCCACAAATGAATGGGTGCTCAGAGTCTGCTTGGAACAAGAATCATGTGTGCTTGTTCTGTTTTGATAATTCTCCACTTCATCTGCTTTTGGTCCCCATGAGGGATGAGTTATTGGTCTAAAATAAACATTTGGTGTATTCCAGTACAACTGATCTTATACTGAAAAGAAGGCACCTATTTAAAGGGAGTTAAGCTGTAAGACAAAGTTCCCGAAATTTATCTGACTATCCCTCTGCTAAGCACTGTCCTGCTGGAGACTTGGTGCTGATTTATGTCATTATTTTACAGACAACTTCATGGCTTGATGGGAGTGGTGGACAGTTGCACACTTAGTAGTTAGTGATAGACTTAGATCTGCAGTACTCTTGACCTGATGGTGTTTAGTGTGCTTTGCTGACCCTGTTTGCTGGAAGACAGTGATCAAAATGTGCACCAAGCCTGCCTAACTATAGTCACATCTTTGGATTCTATGCAGTGTGTAGATTCTACCAGCTGTGTGGCTGATGGGATTTTTATTTTGTAAAACTCTGATGTTGATGTGAGAATCCCCGGGACAAATGAATCTTTTCTGGCTCTGTTCTTTTATCTCTGAAGCTTTTGATTTTTGTTTGTTTCCTCCAGCATAATGCTTCATTACATATTGTGGAGGTGCAAACCACCAGCTGTTGGACCACAGGCCTTTAAATCATCCCCAGTTGTGTCACATAACTAGGTAAAATTCTGCTAGTGAGATGTCCTGCTGCCTGTAGTGAAGATTATACACTGCATTTTGGTGATCTGTAAATCAGGAAGGGGATGTCACTGCTAAGCTGCTGGTGATGTGTAGAAACTGTCTTACAGTATCAAAAAGCTAAAAGTTGTCAGGGAGCACTAACTCAGTGGCAGACAAGTCTGTGTGCTCTGACTGCATGCAAGGTTTCTCCCTTTCCCAGTATTGACCCCTGGATATCTTAGAAGGTCTGTTTGTGTTCTCTTTTCAGGTACTGGTACCTTGGGCCTCTGAAAACCAAAGCAGCTCACTTTTTCAGTACATTTAAGGTAAACATTAATTGTGAGGAAAGTGTATGGGAAATGAAAAGGCTGACTTTGCTTTGTATAATTTATCTGCTAGTTTTTGTGAAGGATTCTGGTAACAATATAAAATAGGAGTGAATCTGGACTTGTTAAAAAACCTATGAATTGATAGACTTACTTCAGAAGAGATGAAGGGGAAGAGAAATGCTTTTTTAAAAATTCCCTTCACTGAAGATCTGTTGCTGCAAGATCACCAGGGGGAGCCAGTAACCCTCTGAGAAACTGGTGAGCAGCAGTGGTGGTGAAGATAAGCACCAAAGTGCTCAGTCACCTTTTCTCAACAGCCTTTCTTGTGATAACATTTCACTCTGATTTATTCACCTGGCAGAAGGGTCTATAATTAGACTGCTCATGCACATTGATAAGGCTTCTTTGTGTGGTAAAATGAACATGAAGATTAATAGCTTATATCTCACCTTAAACTTTTCTGTTGCTTAAAATCCTGGAAAGATTAAAATTTGATCTGCATGAAAGGTGAGACAGTTTCATACACATGCTTTTCCTGTTCTCTGAACATATGAGGATCCTAATGAAAGGCTGTGGAAATACCCAGGAGCTGGTACAGTAGATCAGACTGTGCAGTCTAGTCATGCTGTCTGTGATAGTGCCAAGGATTCTTTTATAGGAAGCTCCTGTAAAAGAGAGTTTAATGGTAATGTATCCATGAAAGTTTGGTTGGTTGTTTTTTTGTTTACTCCCCCATCCCCAGGAAGTTGGAGATGATGATTGTGTGCTGGCATTCTAGGTAGAAACCTCCTCTTGATTTCTCTCCAGCCAACTTTTGTTGAGTCCTTAGCCTCAGCTATGGGCAGTGATAGTGGATTTCACTGGTGAGCTATTCATTGTGCCTTAAAAAGATCTGTTTAACCTGCTGAAGGTTGAAGTGGCCACTTTTTCTGATATTACAATAGAAAAGTTTCTACCTGATCTCTCCTAATTGTGTTATTTATTGCTTTATGTGCTTCTTATGTTATCATTCTGTTAATTTCTAAGAAGTGGCTCCAGCCTGTTGAGCTTAATCTCTTCCTAGCTTGTCTTTGCTGCTGCACACTTCATATTTTCTGGTTTTGCTGCAGCTGTCTATTGAAACAGGGTGACCTGTAGCTGAAAAAAGTGTAATGGGAATACCTCTGGTATTGGTAGGGGCATTGTTGTTAGTGTTATCATCTCTTCTAAAATACACAGGCTTAAATTATCACAACATTGCTGCTTTTCCCTTTAATCCTTAATATTTATTATTTGTATTGCCCTACTGATACAACCTCTGTTTGTTCTCTTTATTGTGTAAGTATGACAGTAGACTCCTTCCTTGCTTCCAGAGGTGTGAAGTGAATTAGTTTAACAACCTGTGTTGTATGATCCAAAACTAATTTTAAAGTTTTGTGCATAGAAAAATAATTGTATTGAGTTCATGTGGGCTCTTGGCTGTTTTGTTTTACTATATATATTTAAAAACCTATTAAGTGATCCCCTGCCTTAGTCCTATGTTTGGAGCATTTCAGAAATTATTTTCAAAACGAGAAAAAATACCATGAAGAATAATGTGTTAGTACTTTTTTCCCATTTTTTCCCCCTAACATGCTTTATAAAGTACACCTGACTTGCCTTAAGACCTGTTGCACTGCTGTCTATAAGCACCTGACTATCAGATCAGATCTGGATTGTTTGAGTTGTTGGAGAACAAAGGCCTGCCAGGTTTCAGTGCCCCTTGGCTGCACACAGCACTGTCTTTGTTTGCTCTGGATCCTGCTGTGCAGTTGCTCTTTGAGGTTCCCTTGTGCCATGCAGAGACCAATTGTACTTTCAGACATTAATGTTGACCTTGCTGGTTTTGGTCGTTCCCTCCAGCCAGAAGCAGCCGTGTCACCCTGCCACACATCAGCAGCAAAGAAAACATCCCTTTACCCTCTGCTCCTAGAGGGAAAAATGCCTCACTTTGTGCAGGGAAGGAGTAGGTTAGTGGACTTGGGGACTGTGGGTAATCTCTTTGAAGCTGCAAAAAATGTCATCTCAGGTATGAATCTGGAGCCTGGAGACCACAAAGTAGGCTGAGGCAGTGGTGGGGCCTGGGTAGATCTCAGGAGTACTTGGGAGCAGAGAATAAATAGGCTAGAGGACAAAACAGGTAGGTGCTGAAATGCCTTTATGTTCTGTCTTTCCTTTTCATGTAAACTCAAGGAGTGGCCTCAGAAACATCAAGCTGCTCTCATGTATGTGGGTCCAACTGAGAGACCTCCAGAAGAGCCAGAGGAGAAACTGTCGAGACCTCCTTTGTATGTGAGGCTTTACAGACGGCTTCGCTCATACTGGTCACCTCCAAAAGGTGAGATGTGTGTATTTTGGCATAAACTCACAGGCAGGTTCTACTCCTCTAATAGACTGGGGTAGGGGGGATGTCTGCTTTACTTTTGTGCTCTTTTTTAGTTACTATTATTTATTAATTTATTTTTATTAATTTTTTTATACTGTGATTTTGTCAAGATACTTAACAGTGGGGAAATGGAACAGAGTAGTCCTGCCAGTCCTTGTGGTCCCATAAACAAAGATCCATTTGCAAAGAACCCAGGGCATTCCCTGGACTCACAGTTGCTTGCCATTGCTGTGGAGGCCTCCTTAGGGAATACTTGGCACTTTTGGGTGAGCTTCTTGAAATCTTCCAGTGGAATGGCTACTTAGTGAGCTGGTGAGAGAGGAGAAGCCCTTGTTTTCCAGGGTGGGGAGAGCTGCTGACACAGACCAATGTATGTTACTTAAAATAGAACAGTAAAATTTGGGCCATGCAGAAGCCCTAAGTTTCTCATAGTACATTAAATTTCTTTCTGTATCATAAACTTTCTTCTATGTGAACCTCTCTTGGGTGGGCTGTTGGCTGGGCAGTGCACCTGGCAGAGCACAGAAGGAAGGAGAGTGTGTATGTTGTGCAATCTGCTGTGATGCAAAGACCTCATTTCTTCTTGGCTGGCAGAGGTGATTCATACAGAAGCATGAATTAAGTGACCTGTATATGAGAACTGAACCGGGGAGTTTCCTCCTATAGAAAATACACGTTACTAGAGCATCCTGAATGTCAGATTCCTGGTTTTTTGGTAGCATCACTTCATGTGTTTTCTAAATGTTCCTGTAACTAGCCCAGGAGATCTGTTAATCCCTGGGCATAAGGACTCACAGGGCTGTCGTGTACTGTGCTTGACAGTCTTTTCTGCTACTGTGTGAATGCTGATGCTATTTTTTTCTTCAGTACTCCCAAGCTTCCTTTTTTAAGATTTTGACATTTTTAAGAAACAAAACTAGTGGCCACAAAGGCTCAGAGTGATTTTTGTGTCTGGCATTGATGTTTCATGGTTCATAATGATCAGTGCAGTTGAATTCCACTTAATGACTGATATCTTCTCCTTTTAATATGCAGAATTTCCCCGGGAGGTAACCCCTGAGGACTGGGAAGAACTGAAGCTCTCCACCATTGAGCTTTCCATTGCAACTCGGAACAGGCAGCTTGATCTAACAGTAAGACCATAATATAACTGGATTCCAAATGCTGGCTGACCACAGAGTTTTCCTTTCTTGTTATACTCCCATTGTTGTGTCTACATAAATAAAACTTACTGCCTCGTGCAAGGAGAGGCCCGTGACTGAATCCAGGAATGGGCAAGTTTCAGAGCCAGTGTAAAAGCACTGGAGATGGATATAAAACTGGGATGCAGTGGGATCAGGAGGAATCTTTACAAGGTTTTCACTAGCCACACAAGTTTAAGGATTGCCCATGAGAAAACAAAGCATCAAAATAGGTATTCCATTCCTTCTTCACCATGTGAGAGTGATTCTGTTTGATCAACTGATGCTAGAAGGAAGTTGAACCTGAATGTCTGGCTGGAATTTTGCCTTTTTCTTTCTTCTTTTGACTTGCAGAGCAAAGAGTTAAAAAGAACTGGGACTAGGGAAATGACAGGGACTACACCGATTTGAAGGAAAGGAAATGCAGGTTGTTGTGGAAGAGTAGAACCAAGGTAGCAAAGGAACTGCACCTGTCGTAACCTTCTCAGCTTGTTCATGCTGTTCATTCATTGTTTTAAAACCTGTCTTTAGCTTATGCCTGTGTTTTGGTGCAATTTTACTGCTGTGAAAGCTATTTGAGTAGATGTCAGCCTTTAATTTTACTGGAAAACACTAACACAGGTGAGCTTCCCTTCATGTCCTCCTCGTGGCTGCAGGAAACTGTAGCCACTACACCCAGATTAACAGGAGGTGTTGAACTTCCTGCAACATATTTCTTGCTCAGAATTAAATTCTTTAAGAACATGAAGATCTGAGTTACGTTGATATGTTATTTTGTAGGATTGGAAAAAAAAAATAAAGCAGGCAAACGTAGTCTTTAAAATATTCTCCTGTTTTCTCCTTATAATGTACCACATGAACTTTAGTTTCTCATTCCTCAGTGGCTTCTGATTTGCACTGTCAGTGTCTTAGTAATGGTAGAAGCTAGACAGAGAGTAGTATTTGGGTATTTGGGGTTTTAGTGGTTTCTAGATTGCACTTGAACACAAGAGTTTTGGTTGCTGAACTGGATTGGAGTCAGTGATGTAAAGTAAAAAACAGACCTACCAAGAACTGAAAAAGTATCTGGTTGCCGCAGACTAGCCCTTATGTCTCTTCTGTTGTTTCGTTGGTTTGGGGTTGTTTGTTTTGTCTCCTTTATGCCTTCAAGATGCACTTGAATACTCACTGGTATTGAAAAAAAGAAGTGATGTTGGGTTCTCCGGTCTCTTACATGGTTTAGAAAAGTGAACAAGTTTATGTAAGGCGAGTTGTACTTCTCTGTTTCTAGATCTGGAAGTATCTTGATGCTGCATCTTTTTTTTTTCTACACCTGTGGACCCCTTGCATCTGCTTATAACTCCCAGTCTTGAAACCTTTGTCCCTGCAGCCATCAAAGCTGAAGAGCAGCTCTCTCAAATCGATACCAGACCATATCTGCTGACTACTGTCAGCCACTCCTGTCTCTCTGTCTCACCTCAGATTCATGCCTAGGCTACCCTCTTGAAGAGAGCTGATAGAGCCATACAGATGCAACTCAGACAGTGCCAAGACTACCTCTGCAGAACAGCAAATAAACCGAGTTATACTAATAGATGCATTTATTTTTACTTGTGTCATTTTGATTGCATCTGCACTAGGACTTCTGCCAGGACAGAAATGTTAAAAGAAATAAAAAGAATAAATTGCATCTTAATCAAAGTTGCTTTCCTGGAAAAAGCTTTACTGTATACTCAGTTTAAGAGCAGGCTGTAAATATGAAAGAAGCTAAGTAAGGGGTTTAAAGGACTGATACCAAGGACACTTTGATTTCCAAATTGTATTGTTTAAAATTCTCTTACCGTAGTGCTTGGTGGCCAAATGTTGTATCATTGTACTATTGCTGAAATTCATGAAAGACCCACTGAATAGGAATAAATTAGTAAACCTAAGGGGTCTGCTATTGTCTTTAAATGTAACAAGAAGCCAAATGTGTGACTCATTTTGCTTCTTGTGGTATTTCTTTGAATATTCATCAATGGGAAAATACTGTCTATAATTTATAATTCAAATCTCAAGTTGAGATTTGAAAAAAAAGCATGAAATGCAGAAATGCATCTTCTGAGTCCTTTTGTGGGACAAAGGACTGGGCATTGTGTGAACATATTGCAGTCTCATGGGTGTGGCATTTTCAAATGTTAACTGCTTGATTTCTGAATCCTTTTTTGCACAGCGCACTGAGGACTTCATGGACATTTGCATTGAAGCAGATACTGTCAGCAAAGGAGAGTTTGTTCACAGAGGGTGAGTGTGGGAAGGCTGCAAAAAGGTGACAGAATCACTGTGTGAGTGGGAACACAAATCCTGAAAAGCTGGTTTTCTCTAATCTTGTACTGCAAAGTTCAGAAGGAGAAAACTGCAAAGGACACCGGTCAGTGGTGCTTCATGAGGATTAATGATTTTGTTCTTTAAAATTCTTACTCATTTTCTGTAAACAAGGCAGAACTCCAGAACCTGGAGTGTCAGAATCCAGGACCTGGAGTTCTTCGTAGCTTCTGAGTTTGCTATACCTTTCATCTTTTCCCCTGTTGCTCTAAGTCAGTACTAGTTGTATATTACTGTCATAGCCAAGTTTTATAGACAGCCATGCAGACTTTTCCCCAGAATCTTTTAGCCCTGGCTGCTCAGGGGATTGAGAAGTGGGTCACAGAGCTGATAACATTTGTACTAGTGATACCTGGAATTTTTGAACTGTGATTAGACAGGCCCTGCTGTCTAAGGGAAAAGCTTCCTTAACTCAGTAACTCTTGTGAGAAATTAGGTTTGAGCTGGATGAACTTTTGGAAGATGTGCACTGAAACAGGGACTTAAGGCAAATGTCTTGGTGCTGCTTGTATGTGGAGTAAGAAGGCTGCAGGTATGAAGAAGAAGCATATAGAGAAAAAGTGAATGTTGTCTTGTTCCTCCTGCTCTCATCAGATGCAAATCACAGCTGTCTTTTCCAGTTTCTTCATACAGTCCCACTCACAAATACATTGCGTCTTCAGTGCAGTTTTTACCAGCAACAGATTTTCCTGCTTAAATCCAAGAGTGCTTTTTATTTGGTTTTTTTTTTTTATTTGCTGTTTTTTAAGTCTTAGAGCTCCCTCTAGTGAAATCAGTGGGAGGATTTCAGCACCTGTTTGTCATCACTTTAATAATTCCTGCTTGTATCGCTCGTTTACGATACTAATGGCAGCTGCAGGCCCGTTTTTTGGGCATCCCACAAGCCTCAGTGGGAATAGAATCTTCTTACCTATGCATACACTGTAGGTCAGGTTACCCTCCTGCAACTGCTTTTAAGTTGCATGAGCCATGTGGACCATAGGTTGCTCTCAGGACTGAAATCTTTGCTTTGAAGGCTACAGAGGGAAAGGAGGAGGAGAGTCTCCTATTAGAAACCAGAGGAATCTGGTCTCCTAAAGGAGGGAGACAAAGGAGATGCTATACTGGGTTCTCAAACACTTTGGTAGTGGAAAAAATGTAGATGAACTTATGTGATTTAAGGGAGGCCTATCCAAGTGTATTCCCACTGTAAATAATGTCTCCCATGTCAACTGGACATGCTCCATGCAGTACTATGGCATATTTTCCAACTGCAATTACAGTGTCATGCAGAAAAAGTCTCTCATGAGCATTAACATTGCCCTGCTGTCTAGAGCTAATTAGAGGCAGTACTGAAAGCTTTGAGCTGCTGTTCAAGCAAAGTTCAGAGAAAGAAGCTCTTTTGATTAAATAGTGCCCAAAAGTCTACAGGTGACAAAGAAAGAGGGGTGTATGGGTGGGGGAACAGCAGGAGGGACTGGTTAGTTGTACAGAGAGGAGTCAGATCAGAAAAATGTTCTCTGTTTGTGCAAGGCAGAATCAGGGTGTTCAGAGATCCCACAGGGCCTTTGGCAGCGTGCTTTGAGTCAAGCCCATTATCAGAGGCTCCCCATTGCACAGCACCAACAGGGTTTGTCTTTGCAAATCTGTGAAGAAGCTCCTTCTTTTTTCTTCTCTTTTTAATGCATAGTTTAAACTCCACCAGAATTTGGGGGGGGGGGTGTGAAAAGGTGTTTAGGGAAAATACCTTATTAGTGCAGATATCAAGGTTTTTTTATATTGAAGAGGGCACTGACAGGAGCTGATGAGAACTGATGGATCATGCAGAGGAAATTACACATCCAGCAGGAAACTACCATGGAGGTTCAGGCAGTGTGTGTATGTGGGGATGCATCAGTGTGCTGGAGGGCAACTGCTGATAGTTTTCAAAGAAAAGAGTAGGTCATCCCAGGTGTATAGATATGCCTTCTGGCTGTGGATCAGATTTGTGTGAACAAGAGCATTTGCAGCAAGGGTAGAGCTGATGTTTAAGATAAGGTGGTGGAAGAAAAGGTGGTTACAACGGTGTGCTTACTAAGAAGTGCTGGAGGGGAGGAAAGCAGGGATGGAAAGTGTAGCATCAGTAATCCACATTTTGTTAGCCAGCTTAGATTCTGTATATGAAAGTTTTGAGAGCTGTCACTCCAGAGCATGAATACAGTTACCAGCTACAGTGCAGAAGACTGGACTGTTTTGGGGTTTTTTTGTTAGAGGACTTACTCTGAATCGTTAATCATTTAACACTGGCCACTTCTGGATGTGAAAACTAGGTTACAATTGTGTGTTACATGCAGTAGGTGTTGTGGTTCTCTCTCTGCCTGCATTTTTGTGATTCAGCATATGGAGTGGGATGCAACAATCAATGGAAACTGTTGCTGTTAGACTTTTTAGTCTTGTTCCTATTTTACATTGCTGTCATCTTGAGTAAGGAGCAGAGCCTAACAGAAATGAATTCTGATCCTTTTATACTGGGCCACCAGAGGGGCAGTCACTACAAGTGGAGTTGTGTCTATTTGTTTCTGCCAGTGTTCTCCTTTGACTGATCTTTATTTCCATGTCTTGGCTCTTTTGTCTTGACCCCATAATTGCATCTCTATAGAGTTTCATTTGCTTTCATTGACCAAAAAAATCTACTTGCTCACCTGAGTGCCATATCTAGGACCTTATATGTTAAACTCCAGGCAGGTTAAACTTTTAAGTGGGTGATCTTGCTGCTTGTTTGTACAGCACTGTATAAACTGACAATATTGCATGCCATCAATGATTTATGATTTATATTGCTGGAGAATGTTTAATTCCCTCACAGTCACTCATCAATCTTTTATTCTATACATATTTGATTAAAACCAAATTTTCCACAGTTAATATTGCTTCCGTCCTTCCCTGCCCTTTCCTTTGGTATCTTTGCTTTTCTTCCTTTGTCTTTGATTATCATTTCCTGTTTCAACCCTTGCTTGTCATGTTCTTTCTCTGGGATTTTCTGTGATTTTAAGAATCAATTGCATTCCTCTGGGCATAGAAGATTTGATGTATAGGGAGATTCTGACATGTTTTTGTGCATTCTTTTCTTTGGGCAATGTTTAAATAGACTCTTTCATATCAATCTACGAATAGATGCAAAAGCTGGGGACAGCTGGCATTGCCTGTCAGAGGAATATCTGTGATAATTCTGCCATGCTTGAGAGCTGTGATGTATCAACACTGTTATTCTCTGCTGTCTTCTTTGCTGTTTGTGTGGCTGAAGAGGGGCCCAAACTGAGAGGTTACTGCCTGGGGTGCAGTGACCCTTTGTCAGTGGTCAGTCAAAAGGTGATGTGTGTTGTCAGTCAGGAGGCCAGAGGCAAGGTCAGCACACCCAAGAGCTTGTGCTCACTCTGCAGCAGCACACATGGGGAGAGGGAATCACAGGGCCCTGTTCCTGTAACAGCTGATGCAGTGACAGGGCAGCATCCTGAGTCTTGGAAAAGACCCTGTGGCACTTGCACCACCAGCTTTCTAAGGCAGGCAGCTGCCTTCTGTGTGCTCCCATTTGATAGCCACAGAAGTAGGAAAGAAAGCAGCACTTCTCTAAATACAGTACATAAGTAAGAATCTTACAGGCACCGTGAGAGAGATACTGACAATACTGGATATGCTATTTAGAATGGATAAAATCATGAGTTTCTGGGGGTTTCTTCACAATAATTGTATAAAAGCAGCTGTTAAGAAATGTCATTCTGATTGGTACTGATGTTAAGAGTGGGGGTTTTGGCTTGTTTTTAGGTGGTAATTCAGTGGTTCAATGTAACTATAATTCTATCATTTTTTTGGCTTAGGGTTGTTTAGGTTGCTGGTAAGTTATGTGGGTGCATGGGATGTGAGGAGATAGTATTCACTGCAGGAATTGAACAGTTCAGCACAAAACTCTGCTCCTTTTTCAAATATGCAAAACTATGTTCATATATATTCAGTGAGCTCAGAGCAGAAGCTGGGTGCAGGCTGTCAGTGCATACTGATATGTATTGACTGCAGCAGAAGAGGGAAGGTTTATTTTACTTTCTCACAGTTAAACCCACAAATATTTGTATATATACATAACCTCTAAGTTTATCAAATGCATAGTGTTTTATCACCCCACAATGAAATGTCATCCCTAAAGAAGGCTGTTTCCTTTCTCTCTTTCTGAGAGAAACACATCCTTACCTTACCTCTCTTTTGGATTGAACAGAAGTCAAAAGATGCGTGACCCACACACATGTCCTGAAGGGAGTCAGTGCATCCAAGCCAGCAGATGCATCTTGCAACTTCCAGAGGTGAGACAAAGACTTGGAAAACTTTGTCACTTTATTTCCTTGTACCCATTGATGCTGCACATTAAGAAATCCCTATTCCAAACCTGGGAGATGGATTACACTGCCAGTGAGACACGCAGTTCCACAATGCAGTAACTGAGTCCCTGGCCAGGAAACACATACTGGAGTTCCCCAGCTGCTCTTTAAACCTGAGGGAGAGCTTCATTCTGCCAGTAAATAGTGGTAGATCTTTTATGAAGACAGTGATGATGGTTGTTGAGGATATTGCATATACACAGGAAATTCCACCTGAATATGAGGAAGAACTTCTTTACTGTGTGAGTGACCACAGCTGGAACAGGTTGCCCAGACAGGTTGTCGAGTCTTCCTCCCAGAAGATACTAAAGAACTGTCAGGATGTAATCCTGTGCTTTGTGATGAGCCTGCTTGAGCCAGGAGGTTGGACCAGATGATGCACTGTGGTCTCTTCCAACCTGACCCATTCTGTGATTCTGTGATATGCAGATCTTCTCCTTAGCACTGAAGACATGTACATTTTGCCCTAAAAGGGATTGTGCTGTAGAGAAGAAGATAAATATTAGAAGCTTTATGGAGACCAAGGAGGGGGAGACAAGGCAAGGAGGCTCAGATCAGTATAAGGAAGTGCCTCAAAACCTTGAATTGATGAGTCTGAGAAAGAAGACAAAACTGTGCCCGCCTGTGTAATTTAGATTTGTCTTTTTTTGCCTCTGGGACAGAAGAAGCTGTTATCGCAGCCCTGGAGAGGATAGTTTCTTGTTTTTACAAGGACATGAAATCAATCTCCTAGATAATTTCTATCTTCAAGTGATCTATCATTTGGCAAAATAATTCCATATTAAGGGTGAATAGAGTGTGCCAAAAGGTGAAAAAAAATCTGTTGCTACAGAGTGAAAATCTTGAATTATGATGTCATGGTTAGCCAGCATCGAATGTAAATACTTGCATCAAATTCATATCATGGCAGTTTTGTGATTCTGAAAGAATACTCTGGAGAGCTGGGCTAAGTATGGCTGAGCCATAAAAAAGGATTGAGATATAAAATGAGCTGTTCATCCTGCGGCTGCTGCTCAGAGTGTGTGTGCGTGGCACAAAGCAGTCCTGTTCTACTCCATGACCCAGCTCCAATGAAGGAACTGGAGGCAGCTCAGAGGAGTCTCACCAGCTTTGCAGAGAAGTGGAATATGTTGGACTGCTTTGCTGTACCTCTGACTTCCAGAACCTATACTAGTTTCTCTAGTCAGTGCTGTTCTGGTGTATGAGTTCACCTGGAGTGAGTTTGAGTATCCACGTAACACAGCCCTCCCCTGAGTCCAGTGCATGCAAAGCAGTCACTGAATTTGTTTTTAGGTATAAAGTCAGCCTGCCGTTTTGATGAATGGTTTTAATCACTGGTGACTTTATCAGCGTTAAAGAAAACACTTAAGAAAATTCTACTGATGAGTAATTCCTGACCAGTGAATTACTTCGCATCTCATGTTTCAGATCAATATAGTGAAACAATACCAAAAGGGGTTTGTAATATGGATTTAATAGGAGTTACTTAACAGGCACTTCTGCAGATTAGGTTGTGTCACCACTGGCAGACTAAGATCTAAGTGCGTGTAATTGAGGTTCCAATAGCAGAGAATCCTTCAGTATAAACAATGTGGATCATTAAAGCTTCCTAGCATTTAATTATCACTAATTAGTAACTAAGTGAGGCAACATCTTACGCAACAGACTCTTAATATAGTGAAGGATAGCTCTCCCTGTGTCGTGGAGAGCAGATGGGCTGGAAGGCACAGGGATAGGGGTCATCTTGGTTGAGACTCAGCTAAATATTCAGTTGTAATCTATTGGTAAAATCGGGTATCAGCGTTCCAGCATTGCTGAAATAACATGCTTGATGTTTAACTGTTATGTGCACACAGGGCACTGAGGGATCCTTTGGCATTGATAACGAGGAGTATGAAGCTATGCCTGTGGAGGTGAAGCTATTACCCCGGAAACTCCGCTTCTTCTGTGATCCCAGAATGAGAGAGCAGATGCTCCATGCAGCAATACAATGAGAATTCATGTCAAAGGGGCCAGTGTTTACTAGTCTTACCAAAGTCTCTTCAAAGTGCATGAGACCTCACTAACTTGATT
The DNA here is from genome assembly GCF_003945725.1 of Corapipo altera. Classification (NCBI taxonomy): domain Eukaryota; kingdom Metazoa; phylum Chordata; class Aves; order Passeriformes; family Pipridae; genus Corapipo; species Corapipo altera. The sequence goes on along the minus strand of NW_020884873.1, from coordinate 9,666,185 downwards.
AACCCCAGCAGACTAATAAGCCTTTTGGCTATTTTTACGCACAAGGTACTTCCATTGGAAGTGGATGATTTGACCGGTCTCAAAGGGGTTAAAAATGCAAATGAAAATTCTGAGAAATGCATGTTAACTTGATGGCATCTTTTTTTTCCCCCCTCCCTCCGAGAAGTCATCAGTGTTCCATTTACAGCACTGCAGGCTGAGTGCTGTGTGCCAGATGCTACTGCTGTAATGCCATTGTATATTAAAGTAAAACGAAAGCACACTTGTTCTGTGTGTTCTAAGAGTTTAGGTCTACTTTACCCATGTATAAATCTGGAAAAAAATTATTTTGGGGGGAGTGATGCTAAGGAATTCTATGAAGTGTTGGAATTGCCACATTAAACAGGTGGTTTGTTATCTGCTCCATCACAAAATAAACTAGAGATGGGTGATACCAAGCTTTGGAGCAAGTTTCAAAACTCCCGATGTGTATCTGGATAAGATGTTTATGTCAGTCTTTTTCATCTTGCCAGATTCAACAGCACAGAGTTCCAGTAATAATATAGTAGAAATATATTCCTTTGATCAAGTTTAGGCATATTACACAGAAGCAAATTGGAAAACATCATTGACCCAAAGCTGTATGAGGTACGTGTGGAAAGACTCTTTTAACAAGCTGAACGAGTCTTTTTTTGTAAGTATTCCTTTTATTCCTGTAGTAATATAACACAAGTAAGGGCATCCAAATAATTTTTATTATTCATCGTGTCTGGTTGCTCTCCTCTAATGTAAACAGTGCTCACCACTCCTTATGCAATCTATATCCCCTTGAGCCTCAGTACCTTAATTAGTTTTGTTGCTTTTCTGAGCTTTTGTTTAGAGCTTTGCTTTAATTGCTGAAAGGAAATATTATTGACTTAGGCAAGGTTATGTGTTGCCCTTCTTATTGTAGCTTATAAATTCACTTGATTCTGCCTTGCTTACTGGAAGAAAAATCATCTTTATTTTTCTGATGTGATTGTTGTTTGTCTGTAGTCCCTGTGTTACACTGTGATGTAGTCTAAGTTCAGCTGTTGATTCCTTGCTGTAATCAAAATACGAACATTAGTGAATTGACTTCCAGCTGCTTTTTTAAGGACTGCATCCTGGCTACATGCTGCTTCACTAGCATCCTCTGCTGGAGACTTCATAAAGGAAAAATGCCTTGAAAGGGAAACCAGGGTTGGGTTTCTGCATGATGCTGGAACTACACTGAATGCTCTCCTTCCATGGACTATTCTGTGGAGAAACTAATTATCTAAAACTAGATGATCTTTAAAGTCCCTTCTAGCCCTAACCATTCTTCACTAAGATCTCAGGGAGTAGAAGCCTGCTACTTCCTTTTCATAGTTACGCTGGTGATAGGTCCTGTTTTGTGCTGTCTTTCTTTTGGTTTGCAGCAATTAAGAGTGCCCAATGGACCCCTGGGTCACTCTCCAAGGAACATGTTGGCTGTGCTCTGCTCTTTTTGCTTGCCACAGAGACACCTGGGACATTGCTCTGCAGCCACTGGCTCGTTCAGAGTCAGGGGCAGTTCCCACCAACAGAGTTTTTCCTCAAGCTGATATTTCTGGAATAAAATGTGTTTTTTCTCAAGTGGCAGGAAAGACAAGGCAGCAGCCATTTCAAAAAGGTAAGCTTTAATTGTATTAAAAAATACCCATGTTTTTAGTAAGCAGTTTCTCTACAGAGCCACAGGCCTATGGGAGCAACCACACATCTGCAAGATGCAAACAACATCAGAGCTGTTAGAACTACAATCAGCCTGCTGCAAGGGGGGAGATGATGAGAACTAGCTTCTTGTTCATCTGTACCATTTTACAGGGAAAACAGCTAGTTCTCTTCCATGGCATCAGATACACAGCTCCCATTGCAATGTGATTCCTTGCTTCAGGGTAACCAAGAGCTCCCTTCAGAATTGATGTTAATGTTGTTCTGACGTTAAAGTACCAAGAATCATCTGAGACACAGGCTGATATTTAAATATTCATATCTGCATAAGTTGAGTACCTTGTATAAATACCCTTCAAGTAATTTTCCTCCTTCTGCAGTTCAGAGTTCTTCCAGTAAGGGGTGGTTCTAAACCTCTAACTGCAATGTTCAGAGGGGAGGTGTGAGGCAAACATTACATAAAATAAGCCAGGGCTGAACCCGCTATCTACACTGTTGAGGAAAGGACTGAGTTCTCATGTTTCTGTCTGACAGCAACACAAAAAAACTTTCTTTGTACAAACTCCCAAGACAGGATGGAGGAGTAGAATCCTAGGTCCCACTAATGAAAACACCCTGGCTTAAACCTACAGTCCATTCTAGAAGGGCTTAAAATACTGTAACATAAATAAAAAGGAAGGATAACAACCTAATAATGGACCAGCCCAAGGCACCTGTTTATTTTGACCACAATTAAACATTCCCATTTGAATGGCATGTTGCATTAGCCAAGACCTGAAATCTTAGTTCACAGGCATTTAGTACCACCTGTTTTAGACAGACAGATCACACTGTTAAGTCAGTACATTTGACTCCCTCACAAAGGGCATTTATGTTGTCTTCTCCCATAGTCACTACACTATTGGCTTCAGGGAGGTGGAAAGAAGACAGCAGCTAACTTAGAAGTAAGGGCTAAGACAAAAGTTTGGGTTAGTGTGCATGCTTTGTACCTAGACTTTTGTGTTAGGACAGAGTGCTTTTGCCCTGCTATTCCAGAAACCCCTGCCTTTCCACCTCCCAGAGTGAAGCTTGCCTGTCCCTTGCATAGTCTGTCACCAAGAGGGCCACAGCTACTCCCAGCTTTTTGTCCATTAACTTCGACAGTTCTTAAAAAGGAGGAAGTATCCCGATAACCCTGCTTTACAGAATAACCTGTACACTAGATATTTTCTCTTGAAAAGGTGGTACAACTTTCTTCTGCCCCTAAGGGTGCTGGACAGGTGAGCTCACCTCCTGAGACAGATGACCATTAGCTCCTAAGATACACTGCAGTAACTTCTTCATATATGCTGGAAAAGAAGGTCTGTAAGACAAATCTGAATTCTGATTTCATAAAGTGCCTTTCTTCTAGTATCCATTATAGTTCTTAATTGGCTCTATGCAGCTTGGCCTAACCTTGCAGTTAGAAGACTTTTGGCTGATTTAAATGTCTGGCATGGTGTCCCTTCTTCAGATTGCAAACCTAGTTTTTACTTCTCTCCCAAGCTTTACACTTCCATCTAGATAGGACAAGTAGTAATAATTCATTGCTCAGTGATACATTTCTAGTGCAACTTGAGTTAAAATACAGTTATGAAGCTCTTATTCTCCTGGTTAAACTCAAGGAAGTACCAGCTGAGAACCTGCAATGGCTATACCGTGACTCGAGTTTTGGAAAAGAACACACTGGACTGTCCGCCAGGGCACAGGATACACCTGGTCACTGTAACCACCATTCAGCCTGGGCTCTGATCACAGCAACTAACCAGAGGTGTTACACCAAAGAAACAAAAGGCACCACTGTAAAGGCAAAGTACTTTGAATGGATGATTTTATACTAATCAGCAAGTTTTGCCACACTTTCCTCCCTCTTTTAATTCAAAATACACCACATAACTCTCTCCCTTCCAGCTGCTGGTGTTCAGCAGAGCAACTATTTAGCTGTATTTTAAATGTGTGCACTTAACTGTTTTACCTTGAATTATGCTATCTCCTAGAACCACTTAAACTGGTTCCACACAAAACCAGCCTCATGAACAGGCCTTCATGTCCTAAGCTATAACCATTTGTTTGTATAATGTACCCACTTATCAAGCATTTTCCACGTGCAATAACAGTAAAAGCAGTGTCTTTTAGAAAAGGAGTGCAGGTGGAAAGTACTTTTGCAGCAAATCAAATAAGGAAGTGTTAGGAGAGAAAAGTCTTTTTGTTCTGTCAGGCAACTTCCTGACTTCTGTAGCAGTCACCTGGCAAGAGAGGCTTGGTAGAGAAGCAAAATTACAAGGAAGAGCAGAATAGGCTATAGCCATCCAGCTGGATGTAGCATGTGTGCTACTTCTACAATAATCTGCCTGCTTTGATGCTTCTGCACCCATAATATTGCTAACAACTGAAGACCCAATTTCTGGCAAACAGAGGTTTAATAAATGTCAGATGGTAATTTCTGGAGGTTCTGCTCCGTGGGGTCTAGCAGTGCTGTCTACTTCACCTCATGTTCTAACAGCTTGTGAACATGGTGCCCTAATGCAGGGTTGTTAGAAAGCCTCTGACTGCAGTGGCTGTAAAATTTCAACAAGTTTAAGGTTTGTGTCTATTTAGTTTAGCAAAAGAACTACTGACAAAGAGAATAGAAAGTCATTAACAGTTGACCACAGCTAAACTATGTAGCAAACCTTCAAGAAAGCGAGAGGAAAAATTGCTAGACACTAGTTTCAGTTCCTTTTTTTTTGGTATCTGAAGGAAGTGGCAGCAATGCACTGGCAGCTATATTTCCTCAGAGATTGTTACTGCAGGCAGCAGGTTAAACCTAAAGTGGAAGTTAGAGAACAAAAGCTTGGAGATTGTGGGTCACTTTTATACTTGAGGTGTCAATTTAAAAACAAAGCCATTTCTTAAGGAAAAGAGACTGGTCTTTCCATTAAGTGATACTCAGCTGTTTTTACCTCTCTCCCCATTTTTTCTCTGCAACCTTCTAAGGATGACGATGTTACAGTTGTGAGCAATTGACAAGCAACAGCATGTTTTCTTCTGTACAAAAACATCCAAAGCCTTGAAAAAGCAGGCAGGGGAGTGGCTGCCCAGAGACAGGCAGATCACAGGAACATAATATGCTGAAGCTCATACCAATGAACTGTGCAATAAGCCTTGTGAGGCCCCTGATCCCACACCTCACTAAAACTCCACAGCAAACAAAACTACCCCCTTGCTGCAGACAGCCTTCAAGGAAAAACAGGACACACCAGCCTCCTCCTTTCCAGAGGGGAACAATCCACAGCGGTCTACTTGGGGAACATTTGCTCTACCTGTTTTAAAAGGTGCTCACTTGCTTTAAAGTGGGTGAGACTTTGATGGTTCAGGCTCTGCCTCATCCTATAAATTGCAAGGACAAATAGATACATCAGCTACAGTTTGCATTTCTACAAACTGCAGAAAGCCTCCAACGGTGCTGAACTCCATAATGGTGGAAGCAGCAACTAATCAGCCACAGTTCAGGAAGAACAGTTAGCTTAAAGGTGATGCTACTACTGGCTGAAGGATTTGGGACAAAGCAATATTGTCACACCTGGAACCCACAGTACCATTCTTGGATTTTGCATGGTGATGGGATTACTCTTTACTGGGACAGCCTTCCTGGAGGTAATGACTAGTCCTTCATGAACTGAATCTTATTCTTTCCACAGCATAAAAATAAGAAAACACTGTTCATCTAGTTCTACAGTTCTGCCCAGGAAAAAGAAAGACTTGCTGTTAGACATTGCTTCTAGTGGCTGTGCCAGTTAAGAACACCAGAATCCAAGGGAACCTCCTGCAAACTTCGAAGCTGTTCCAGCTGAAAGGTCACAGACTGCTCTCTGCCTCACACCAAAAGCCAAGGACAGCAGCAGGCAGTGCTGAAGGCTCAACAAAAGGAGGATCAGCAGACAATGTTAGAGCAAAGGAGTGGCAAGTACCATCAGCTACAAAGGAAGGGCTGGTGACATTAGTTAAAGCATACTTATTCTACCCGGTCCAGCCAGCACCATCTGAGCTGAGGCCAGAGAACATAGTAACTGCAAAGTGGCTCAGTGATGTTGGTCCCTGTTAAATGGGAGACTGTCTTGCTGGTTTGAAGATTTTAAACCAAAGCAGCAGGAGTGATGCAACTAAAACCCAAAGGAAGTGGTAGGGTGGATTAAGTAGAGATGGTGTTCTTCTCCAGCTGTGAGACAGGCAGGTGCAGTCTTTGCCAGTTTTTACCACCTCGGGTGCTGGAAGTGAAACGATGCTGTTCCGGTAGGCAAAGTCATGAGATCCTGAAGCACCCCCAATCCCAAACTTGCTTCTGCCATTGAGGAGGAAGGGTGGCTTTATTCCAGTTCAGCTGCTAGAAGTTGGGTGAGGAATGATTAAAGGAGTCCTGGTTTTTATCATTGGTTTAACTGTCCCCACCAATAAACTTGGTAGGGGACCATGAGACTGGGCCATTAACAGCCTGTGCCCTCTTCAGTCCCCAGGTGGAAGGGGGAGTTGATAGAAGGGTTTTCCAGTCAAGTCTGAAAGCTCAGCTATAGCATTTCACATTGGTTGTCATCAGACAAAGTGCTTTCCTGAAGTGTTCAGTCCTCAGGTATCCAGGCTAGGGCAAAACCTAGCTATCACTGCCAACAGTGAGGATTGGTGCAAAGGTGCCACTGGTCCTAGCTAAACAAAACCAAAAAACACAAATGAAAGGGAGACAAAACAAACAAACAAACAAAAGCCCTAGAACAAGTATTCACTGGGAAGTTGAGGGGGAGAAAATAAAATCACATTTTGTTTTAAAATTATAAATACTCTCCATATAAAGTTATTAAATAACTGTGGCTGTGGTGAGTTCCAGTGATCCTCCTAAGCAGTGTCTGGTAGTCTTAAAAAAGTGATCTTTGCTCCCCATCTCTCTTGCCCTTGGTTTAAGTGCAGCAGGGGTTGTCAATGACTAGCATAACATCAATGCCATACACTTCCAGCAAGTCCATAAGGAAACTTCGATCCCCTTGGGGATCCAGGCCCATGCCTCGTGCGTGGTCAGCTGTCAGTGTCTTGTCCTGGCTGGCTGACACCTCCATCAGCGTCTGAAATATGCGGTTGTTCTGCTCCATGAAAAACCTGTAGGATAAAGTCAGTGAAGGTGACAGCATTGGACCTCCAGAAATACAGCATATTTACCAAACAGGCTGCAGAGCCCCAGAACTGCATTTAACCCCCTTTAATCAGAGATCCCACCTTCTTGGGTGATGCTGAAGTTTTCCACTCCCCTATGGATGACCCAGAATAAACAAAGATAAAGCAGTAACTTTTCCTTTACAGTGGTGTTTCCATCTGGTTTATGGGAGGCATTTCCCTCCTCAGCATCAAGCCGTGTTATCAGCCAACATGTGCCCTGTGGTCACCAACTGGGTGAATCAGACTTGTAGCTCCCATAATGTAAATGAGGAAACAGTGTTGTCATCCATCTAGTAAGCCAGTGAGTAAATGAATTCTCCTGGTGAAAAACACACCACTGAGAGCTACTTCTTACCTCCTGCTTTCCTAGAAACATGCAGGGCTATTCAGAAATCACTCTGACTGTGTCCCTGCAGCTCAGAGGCCTGCCCTGACAGCCCTTCACACAGTTTCATCCCATTACTTCTCACCTGCTGCAGACTGTAAATAGCAACAGGCAGTGAAGGGCTTCAGAGGTTGTAGATGTGTGGTCTTCATCTAATTCCGTACCTCCTGCTCTACACCCAGTTCTGGTTCCTCTGTTTGCCAGGTACAATACCAGCCACATCAATGGGCCCATCCTTCCCATGCAGGTCTTATCTCCAAACCATACCGCCCCCAGTGCCTGCTTCCCATGAACACTGTCCTTTCCTGAACCAAATGTTCTGGCAAGAAAAGTCCTATAGTGCTCGTTTTCAAAAATGGGAGGGGATTCTTGTATTTCTGATTGTGTTTTTGAAATTCACTTCTCCCTGTCAGCACTTAAGAGACCCTAGTAAATACTAATACAGCTGCAATTGGCTTCTCAAAAGGAAAGGAAGATGATCTGAAGAGGAACAACCCGTTTGGTTCTCAGAGGAAGAAAGCTGACTATGGAATTACGTTAAACATGATGTTTCATAATATGGCAAACCAGTGCAACATGAAATCACTGCAAGAGGCTCCCTAAACTTAACAGAGACCAAGTATCAAGAGGTAGCCACTCACAAGATGAAAAGGTCCTCTTCACAGGAGCTGCAATCCTCACCCACTTCTTGAGAATACATTAACATCTGCCTGAGAGAAGGGAGACAGATTCATTGCACAAGTGAACCTCAAAGCATTATGTGAAGACCAGAATCTCCAAGAGATGAGCTGAAGCAGTGGAACACTTTGAAAATACTATGACAAGGAAGAGAGTACAAAGGAGCAGTGTCCTCTTTATCCCACGTCACACAGCTCTCCTTTCAGGATCAGGACCACCCAGACTTCTGTTATTACCTCTGGTCGTTGAGCCGTCGGTACTTCTCCTTGTCAGCATTGTTAATTTTCAGGAGGGGCTGCAGATGCTCATGATGCGTCTTCACATTCTGGTTGTCCACATAGACATCATAGAGATCCCTTTTCTGCTCAAAGATCTTTTCTGTTGTACCTGCCAAAATCAGAGGAGATTTTCAGAGCAGCACGTCGCTTTCCCAGCAGACCAACTGTTCTTTCCTGCTTTCATAGTTAGTCATTCCATGCACAACCTCTTTCTCACCAGTTTTATTCCACAGTCTGGTGTCTCAAGACATTTTTGCAGCCTGAAGTTAAAAACATCACACCTAATCCATCATACTTACAGGCCACGTACGATACTTCTGTCTCCAGCATTTCTATGTCTGCCACATTCACATAGAAGAATGGTTTGGACTCTGGGACAGTTCCTCCAAGACCAGGCAGAGAAACATTTGCAAGGCAACAGCAGCAATACACTGCGGACAAGAGAAGTACATCCTGAGATGCTTTTGGTTTTCCCTCAAGGGCAATCTGAACCCCACTTACCCAGCCCTCCCGCACACTTCTATGAAGACAATGGTTAGAGCTCTGAAATGCCCCTGAACACCAGAACTTCTCAAGTGACAACATCCTGTTTTGGACAGGAAATAATTGGTTCTCCAATAGGAATCTCATGTTCTGGATTCCACAAATTCAGTCAGTGCTCTTATTGTCCTGTGCTAATAGGAACTGTGTTTGACAGTGCCAAATATGTTCTTACTCAAGAGGCCTGAAGAAAAGAATTTTGTAGGAAAGGCTTAACTGCAGAGTGAATGGTATCTTTGTGAGGAATGGTCACAATGCATTTTGAAGACCTGCATGATGTCTACCCCCTTGGTACCCACAGGTATTTCTGCAAAGCTTCAGCCTACTAGATCAGAGCTCTGCAGTGTCCCTGGAAACATACCTCTATAGCAGACAACTCCAACTGGGGGTGGTGAAAATATCAATATGCGCTTGCGCAGCAGGGCAAACTTCCAGAGGACAAGGATCTGCTCACCGAAGAATTTGATGAACTGAGACATACAGCCAGCAGGGTGTGTGATCTGCAGGTGGAGAGAAAGGGAAGAAAACAGCTCAGAGGTGAAACAGGGACACATGCACAGATGCTAAGTCTAAATGTGGGAGCAAGACCAGCACACAGCTTGTAACAGTCCAAGTAACAAAATCTTATCTAAGGCAGCCTAAAAAGGGCAGGAGTGACTGCTTACATAAAGACATATGAGACACCAGCAAGGAGCAGCAGCACTCTGACCACTCCTGCAGGCCTCAGAGCACCTGCCTCACCTTCATCTCTGGGTACATGTATCTGTGGATGGAAGGCAGCCAGTGGACAGGTTGCTGAGAGCCGGGGGTGCCCTTGCTGTCAGGGAGAACTCCTTTCTTGTCATCGTAGAACGCCTCTAGATGGGAGTAGTGCCCTGGCATCTCCAGCTGGTGTCTGGAAAAGAGAGGAAAAAAGGGGAGATCTGTAGTGTCTCCAGACTATTTATTTAGTGCCTTGCCCTCAGCCAACATCTGATCTCCCAGCCAGAAGGGGTCCTGGGTGCCTCAGTTGCACAGACTCATCCAGGAGGGCAGACAGAGCGTCACGATTAACCAGCAGCTTTCAGTGCAGCCAGAGAACACGGGCAGGACTGATGCCAGCAGCAAGCTGGTGTATGCACAGCACTGATCCTGTTTTAAATACACTCAGGTAGGAACAGCTTCCTTTTCTACCATCACCATTTTCCCTGCTAGATCCACTCAACACAGCTGAAGTACACACCTAGCCAGGATCACCATCATAGGTTTAGAAGCCTTTTGTAAGCCCTTAGTAAAATGGTTTTCAGAAGGAGAAAAGGGGAAGAACTTCTTGTCCTCTCACCTCTCCCTGGGACAATTGTGTCCACATAAAATAAGTAGGGCTTGGGTAGCATTTGACAGCCTGTTAGCAAAGAACAGACTGCTGCTAATTGCTTCCTTATGTCCTTCACCTTGTGAACCTGTAGCACTTTCTGGAGAAATAGTCATTCAAGGCAATCACAGCACAGCGTTGTAGCCGAGTCTCACTCAACGCCAAAAACCACTCTCCACGGAGGCTACGTTACCTCTCCCAGGCCAGTCCCATTCCCAAGGGAACTTACCTGACCTGGTTCTCCAGGAAGTGCATGTACCTATACAGCAGGGTGTAGGAAGGGGAGAGAATCCCCACGGACTTCATGCGGGCACCACGCTCTAACTCACTCTCCACAGGCATGTTGGCAAAGCAGGCCAGGCCAAAACAGAGCCCTTTCCGGAAATAACTGGAGACAGATGTTTGACAGAAGGATTAATGTTAAAAAGAGGAAAAAAAAGAGAAAGAAAGGTAACTGACTGCTAAAAATACTGATTTGGGAACACAGTTTCTTCTTTAAGGATTCCCCTGAAATCCCACCCTGCTATCTGAAGGGCTGAGGACAGGTGCCCCAGTCTTCTCAGGAACAAGACAGGATATTTAAGGCAAGAGTGCACTAAAGCCCCTACCACACATCACAGGCCAGTAAGGAATGCAAGTAAGGAAATAACTTGGAGTGAAGACTAAAAGGATGCATAACTCAGTCAATGCAGTGCCCTTCCTCCAAGGAAGACGCCTGCAGTCATGCAGTTCTGAGTACAGTCTAGCTACCTACTCATATTTTGGGTGCTAGCACATTGAAACACACTCTAGTTGACTGCAAGGGTTCAGTTCGTGCGCCTTTGAGAAAGTAACTGTTCTTCCTGCCCAAAAGGAATTGTGACACTGCAGTTCATTGCAAAACATTGCTGCATTGCAACACTGGGTTAGCAAAATGCACAAACTTCCTATGCCTTTCTGCTGAAGGAAGGAGCTAGCAAAGAAGAAAGTAAGCAAGAACTGTTTATCAGAACATTTAAAGGATCCACAAGCACTGGCAGAATTAAGAACCTTTTTCTAAGACCTGTTTCTGCAAAATCCTTCCCATTCCATTCTGCTGTTCTTTCCCCTTCTCCCTGGGCCTCTGCTGACAGTCCCAATAGTGGCAGTGAAGTGTAATTTGCCCCATACACATTAAAATTTGCACCCCACTGAGAAGCTGGCCTGTCCCATTCACCAGTTGGCCTCCACAGCCAGAGCTGTCACACAGCAGATCCCTGCATCTAGCTGGTACTTAATACAGTGCTGAAAGTGTCTGAAAAGTACCTTTGGCTCAGCTAGAAACAGTTTAGCAGCACATTTATGCAGGATGTATATTCCTGGATGGTATTTTTTCTTGCATTTTCTGAATTAAGGGATGGTGGTGTAGATGTACAACTAAGAAAAGGAAGTAGTAACATAACATAGCTCAAACATACTCACATGAAATCTGACTGGATTTTGTGGGACCCGCTTGCCATGGATTTGAATTCCACACCTTCCAAATCTATATCTTGGGGTAAACACCACTCCACCATGTTACCTGCAGAGAAGCAAAGTTATTTGGGTAAGCTTGAATACAGTACTCATTTCTAAAGTGCAAAGAGCATCAACAGCAGGTTGTTGCTTTTATAACACGGAGATGCCAGCAGTGTGCCCTAACACAGCTCCTGAACTCCTAAATTGTCACAGACAGTAGCTGACATACAGTACTCCACGCATCTCGTGCAAACTCGTTACTGTTGTAACTCAGATATTGCAGGACTTTTGGGGCCATTTCTGAAGCTGGTGCTAGACTGGGGGGCTATACTTGATAAACTTAATCACAGAGCAGCTACAATTTTACCTGACAGTGGATAAGCTTTGGTCTACGCGAGTATCCCATACAGAAAGAACCCAAACTATAGACTGCTGCTCTTTAGGATGAGTTTCTGTGATAGCTCACACCACCACCAATACTGTCCTTTGGCTGTGCTTGGCAGGGCTGGTCAAACAGGAACCCCTAAGCCATCATCCCAGTCATCACTACTTCCCTGAAATCTCTCCTATTTTCTTTAGGATAGGAGATGTTAGTTGAAGCTTTATATGGAGGCTGAGGCGATGAAGGTATGCAATGTGTTTGTGTATGCTAGAATAACCAAACAAAACAGCACATAAACTACAACCTAGATCAAGATTAGCAAACATCTGTCACCTGCCAAGCCAGCCAGAAAGCATGCAGTTGTTCCGGGGAAAAGGCCACCTGAGGAGCCTGATTCTGGAACAGATGATATCAGAGAAGTCACAAAATGTCCCTATAGCAAATGAAGTCCAGCAGCAAGTTTACCACAGACAAAAAAAGGGGTGAATTCTCACGCTTTCCCGTGCCAGCCTTTCAGAGCCTCACCCGCTTACCTGGGCACTCCCACTGCACCGAGCTGTGCTCCAGGGTTACCCACTGAGTTTCTGTTCTCTGTCAGTCTGCCCACAGCATTTGAAATAATGTGGCTTAGTTTTAAAAACAAGGCAAACAAACATTCTTCAGTATAATGCAATGGCAGATGCAGCACAAAGGTGCTTCCTACAGGTACAGTCCTTCCCCTGCCCTTTGGGGTGAGCATCCCAGCTGTGCTTGCACCAACAGCACACATTTGGAAGGGTCTTACACTCAGCTGAGACTCTTGGAGATATTTGAATATGAGGCCTCATTTCTGAAGCCTGTCTTTTGTCTCATTACTCATACTGCACAAGTACATGCCTGCATTCTCACACAGGAATTGGGCTTAGCTACTGACATTTAAATAGGCTATTTTTCTTCACACGTAGATGCTGTATTCAGCAGACCTCCCCCAGCCCTGCCTGGCAAGGACTTCAAAAAAAACCCAGCAGCGTTAGGCATGGCAACAGGAGAAGTTTGCATCCAACTAACCACTTCTAGTGCACAAGGAGACCTCTCCCGCAGAGCTGGGCTGGCCGGGGAGCAGCAGGAGCCTCGTGACCCCAAGCCCAGCTCTGTGCGATCACAGGCGAAACCACAGAGCTCTGCTGTGAAGCGCCCTCGCCTCTGAGGCGTGTGAAAGGCTGGCAGGGAAAGCCAATGACATCATGTCAGCCTGCGCGGTCCCCTGTAGGTTTTGCATATTATATATAGATGGTGGCTTTTGTTGTTTGGGGTTTTGTGTGTGGGTGGGTTTGGCTTTCTTTTTAAAGGCACAAGACACTTCCTTGAAAGAGTGAGGAACTCAACCTTCGAGACTGACTGTTGCCTCTTAGCCACAAAATTGTGGTTAAGGCCAAGATCTGCTTTTAAGCCTTGCACCAGAGAGGATCACTTACTGGTAGATTACCTGTAGATTAAGAGATCGATATACAAGAGTGCCATCAGCAGCAAAAGAAATTGGCTTTGCTCAGTTTAGTCACAAACACTGTCAGGTGTCATATCCACTGCAGAGGTGTCCAAGTGGACATGGCTCAAACAATGTCTGTTCTGTAGCAGTTATAAGGAAAGAACTCCTTGAAACAGATCTTTGTCCTACATGTGACCACAAAACCAACTCACATATCATGCAGCTTTTTTTTTTTTTCCTAGGATCTGTCAGGAGCAACCTGCACCTGCACTCCTGGCTGTTCCTCACGCCACCTTGCCCTGGGAACATACGGGCGACGTGGCAGTCGGAGAACAAACGTGGAGATAAAAAAATAAGAAAGTTGGTCTGGTGAAACAGCAGAGCAAACAAAGGAGAGACTTCAGATGCGATAGCGACTGCCGGCCTGCCTGAGAAACTGGAGGAGGGAGCAACGTTGTAGAAAAACAGGAAGCATTGCCCTTCCCCGTGGAGAAAGCAGGTCTCGTGCGCACAGGAAACTTTCCAAGTGAGAGTGACCCAGTGTCAGAGAGCAGGTGAGTCATTTTGCTGAGAGTTAAATCTGCAGATCTGATCTCTTAGGAGCAATCTCCCAGCTTCAGGTCAGGTCAAAATCAACACTCAGTTTCTGGTGTGCAAAGTTTTGGATGTTCTTCCTCTTTCTCTTGTATTTTCTTTCCACTGGATTTGCACATCCTTACAAAAAAGATAGTTGCACTAGCATTTGGGGATCATCACCTGGCCCTCCTCAGCATTAGATGTTTCCCAAGAGCTTTAGGGTACCCAACTGTGCAGTGCTACCATGTTGTGCCAGCACAGGAGAAGCATAAAGTGTGACCTAACCATACACAAGGTTCACCATGCTGGAGCTGAGGACAGCACCACTGATTTAGAAGCTGCCTCTGGCTCTTATGTTCAGTCACTCACATGAGCACTGACACAGTCACAGGGACACCGGAACTGTAACAGTGACCTGGCAACCCCACAACCCACCTTGTGAACTCATTGCATGCAACTGCTGTACACTGAGCTCGTCTGCTTCAAGCCCCTCTAAATTCAGGAGAAAAGCCGTTACATTCTTTATTGGCATAGTCACCACTTCATCCTTCTACAGTAAAACATCTCCTGCCCAATTGCTCGCCTAGTTGAGCAGACACTACCTGGCATAACTACCAGCCCAGCCACCACCAGAAATTTTGCCTTTCATATGCCTCAGCAAGCTGCCAAAGGAGGTCTGGTGTGCTCATCCTGGGCAGGATCAAGCAGGTTTCCAGCTCAGACACTAACTGGATGATTTTCTTTAAGTCACACATACAAGGACCAGATACCCTTATGAACATCACAGAAGTCCTTCACACCCTCTGATGTGGTTGACCCAGGAATTGCCATATCCTCTTTCTGACTCTAGCAAGTTCAGACCACTCAAGATCTTTTTTCAGGTCCACATCTTTCATAGGGCACTTTGCTCTCCACCTGTGAAGCTGACATGTGTACCTCACAGTCCTGTTATGCTCCTTACATTCATCATCCGTACTGAGTAGCAGCTGGAGGATGAATCTTCCTGGACTTGACAGACTACTCCAAGGCTGATGACACCCAGCATTAATTGCACATCACATGTGAGAAGAGCTGTTTCCCAACTTTCCTTGGACTTCATTCAAAGCAACAGCTGGCTCAGACAAACTCCTGAGAAAGCTCAGCTTTCTGCCAACCAAGAAAATCTCACCATTTCATAGAAGGCATATGCTCTCAGATTGAAAGACAACCTGCTGTTGCTGCAATCATCCAGACTCTTTCATGTTTTGGATACTTAGGAGAAACACCTCTCCTTCCCATCTCCTGTTGGAAAGATGACATCTAATTTCATTCTGGATTTTGAAAAGTCAAGAGCCTCTGACATCTAGATTGAAGACACCTCTCTCTGGTGCCGTATGGAAGGGGTAATTTCTTGAAAGCCCTTGGGTGTTTGAGGACACAGCAGCCATGCTGTCTGGCAGTGTGCATTTCTGACAGCACATCACACCTGGGGCTTCCTTCTCTTCACTACTTCTTTAGGATTTTCTGTTCAAGATCAGCATCCAGTCTTTACTATCAGGACCCCCTTGTGAGCATGATGTCTGTTACTTTCCCTTTCCACTGAAGAGCAAACCCCACTATGCTTCACAGAGCTCTCTCCTGTCTCTAGTACTTTTGCTATGGATTTGCTAAGGGAAGTGCCTGTCTACAGAGGAAGGAGGAGCTTGCTTCCACACCTGGATGCAAATGGGCTCCTGAATCTCCCAAGCTGATTCCTAAACTTTCTGACTGTACCAAGTCTTTCAGCTATGCACCACTCTTGCCTTTTTACCCCACCTGGCAGCCAAAAGACCCAACAATTTGTCTCAGGACATCAGACCCCTGCACACCTCTGCTCACAGGTGCCAGGCAGGTGCTAACTTCCTGTGTCGTAACATCCTGTTTGTGGATACCACTGGAGCACAGGACTAGGAAAACAAAGTTAAGATGTTTTCTGAAATGCTGATTTACAGATTTGAAATAAATAACCTCTGTCAGTAAAAGAAGTGATAGAACATCGAGGTCCAACAGCACTGAGGGAGATGGATATGGCAGCAAAAAGTGGAAAATACATTCCCTTGCTGTTCTCCTGTCCCCTCCTGGATTGCAGCACTCCTTCAAAGCACTAAGTCCCAGAGATCCTACCAGAGGCCAGCTTCTAAACACACCAGTCACTAAAAAATACACAGCCGAGCTGCTGCTGCCGCCGGGAATCATGCCCTGCGAGCCTGCCGGATTCACGCCTGCCACAACCACCATCCGTCACCGATAGCTGCGGGCAGGTCTGCGCCACGCCACGGAGACAGAAGGATGCTCTCAAGATGCTCTAACAGGTTGGTGCCCTCCGGGCAGCGCTGACCAGAGGCTCGGCCTGAACCTGTGCGTGGAACAGCGGGTGCCCCAGCGCCGTCCCCAAAATCTCTGTGCCGTGACCCGCTGTGGGGTAGAGACACCTGTCCCTCTCCTCGGAGTGGCGCCAGGCGCGGCGCCTTCCTCCCGCCAGAACTTCTTCTCGGCGGGATGGAGACCGAACGCAATCCCTCTTGTGCTCCGTCTCCGCAAACACCCCCGACCCCCGCGGACCCGCCGGTCCCCCGTGGGGGGGTGGGGGGTAGCCCGGCTCCCGCCGCCCGCTCTCCGCTGGCTCCAGCGGCGCTGGGGGGAGCGGTCCTCGGGAGGCGGGATGCGGGGGGAGCGGTCCCCAAGGGATGCCCGGCCCCGGCCGCATCCATCTTACTCCGGCGGCA
This sequence comes from Corapipo altera, assembly GCF_003945725.1. Classification (NCBI taxonomy): domain Eukaryota; kingdom Metazoa; phylum Chordata; class Aves; order Passeriformes; family Pipridae; genus Corapipo; species Corapipo altera. The sequence continues at coordinate 9,649,422 of NW_020884873.1, read as the reverse complement.
GCGGGAGCCCCAGGCCCGGCCCGCCCGCGCCGCGGCGCCGCTCACCCGTGCGGGGGTCGAAGGTGACCACGAAGACGGCCACGATCTGGTCCTCCTCCGCCTCCGCCCGCGGCGGCCCCGCCGCCCCCGCCGGCCCCTCGCCGTCCCACGGAGCCGCGCTCCAGCCCCCGACGAGCCGCCGCCCGCCGCTGCTGCTGCTGCCGCTGCTGCCCGGCTCGGCCGCGGGCGGTGGCGCCGACACCGCGGGGCCCTCGGCCCAGAACAGCAGCGGCGCCTCGTCCGAGCGCTCCACCATGGCCGGGCCGGGGCGAGCCGAGAGGAGCTGAGCCGAGCCGAGATGAACCGAGTGGAGCCGAGCCGAGCCGAGCCGGGACGGGCCAAGCCGAGATGAGCCGAGTGGAGCCGAGCAGAGCCCAGGTGAGCCGAGATGAAACGAGTGGAGTCGAGCTGAGCCGAACCCAGCTGAGCCGAACCCAGCTGAGCCGAGCCGGGCCGCGCCAAACCGAGCCGCACCCCCCGCGCCGCACCGGCGGGGGGCGGGGCCGCGCCTGGACACGCCCCCGATGGGCGGGGAGGGCGGGGCGTAACTGATGGGACGGGGCTATGGGCGGGGCTTGGACCAGGGGGCGGGGCCTGAGGCGTGACGCTCCAGGGCGGAGCTTCCCGGGGAGATCCCGGCGGAAATCCCAGCTCTGCTCCCGGAGGAGCACGGGAGGACTGGGGGTAGCTCGGCTCCCCGTGCTGCTCCTCCTCCCACCGCCCACCTTCTGTCCCCCCAGGCTGTGTCCTCAGAGCAGGAAGGCTCTGGGGGGACCCTGTCGGGACCATCCTACCGGGGGAGCCAAGGGAGTTGGGCAGAGCAGCCTCAGGGCCAGGAAGGGGGCAGGCTCACACACGCCCTGAAAGCCCCAAATCTGAAGGAGTCAGGGATACTGATCCAGTATATATTGATATGTATATCATCATCATGGCTGGGCTTCGCGAACGAAGATTTGGGAAGGGCTCTACCCATGTTTGTTGCAAGTGCGTTGGTGGCTAAAAAGGCCAATACGAGACAGGCATGTCCGGTTGCAAAAGGCACAGCAGAAAGACTCCTTAGGTGGTATATTCTGCAAGGCACGATTCTTTCTGCATTGTCTTTTCTCCTCAAGGGTGATCCTGCGTGCTTTCTCAAAAGCATCAGCAGCGTTATAGATGGTGTGTCTCCAGACCTCCCGATTGGAGGCCAGAGTAGACCAGTTATGTTGATCAATATGGCCAAGGCTGAGATGTTGTTTCAGGGAGTCCTTGTATCTTTTCTTTGGGGCTCCTCTCTTGCGGCAGCTGGTGGCAAGTTCACCATAGAGCAAGATCTTAGGGAGGTGGTGATCTTTCTCAGCAGGGTCAGCTTGGAGAGATCTATCATATATATGTGATGTGTATATCTATACACAAACGTGGTACAGAAGGATGTGAAACATTTTTAGGAGGAACAGGCACAATCAGCTCGAGGTTGAAAGATGGAGACACAAGCATGACCAAGGCATCCACAGGCAGCCAACTTTTTGTAATTACCGTCCTCGTTATGCTACCACCAATGTCATTAAGTGTCATTAGGTTTAATTTGGTTCCGTAGGTCTTCCTGATTAATTCAATTACCCAATTAAGCAGCCCACAATTAAAAGGAAGATATTGTAATAAAAGCCTTAGTTGTCCAACTTTTTTCCTGTTGAGCAGCTCTGAGTGTTCAATACGCCATTAAGAAACCCATCATCCAGTTTCCTCTGCAGTGGGATTTGGTTTTTTCCTCTTTTTTTTTTGGTATCATTAGCATCCATTTGCTGCGAGCTTCATTTAATCCAGCTCCAACACTGAGTGGGCATTTTGTTTCACAAAGTCCATGCACAAGTTTACTGTGCAGAGCTATACACCAGAGTAGGTGGTGTTTAGCAGATGGAGTTTTTCATAGAAGGTGACTGGTAAAGGAAAAAAAAAAAAACAAACCCTGCACAATATTTTGTTACTGTATAAAGAAAAGCCAGATTTTGCAAATACTTGGCTACATGCTTTGCTTTAACCATACAGACAGTGCCAAGCTTCATTTGGATAAATATATTTTTGCATGTTGGTGATGCTAAAGTGACAGCTCATTTCTCTCTTCTCTTTCATACTCATAAATGTCAGTCCCCAGTGATCCAGGCAGGAAACAAATACCAAATAAGAATTCCTCCATGATCCACACGAGCTGTTTGTGATACAGAACTGTTCCTGGTCCCCTTTGCAGTGCAGTCACACCAGTGTTGTCCCAGCTTGAGGGAGGGGATGCAGTGGGAAGAGCAGCCAGTGATAGGGAGCAGAGGCTGCCAGTGCTGGCCCCGAGATATGTGAAATGTCATCACGCTCTGAGTTCTTGGATTTCAGTGAAAAAACCCTATGGGACAAGAGACTTGGAGGTACCACAGCTATGTCAATAGCTTTGGCCAGCAGTCTGGGCCTGCTGAGGGCACACTGTTTGCTAGGTACATGCAAAAAACTAAGGCCACATTTTCTACTTTATTATTTCACCAAAATTGAAAAGATCAGGCCAGGGGATAATATTACCCTTTTAGAAGAAAAACCAAAATTAACACCTTTTCACTTGAACCGAGGGCTAAAAAATTGTCATCAGATCTTTGGGTAGTCCTCCAGAAAACATATGAAAAGAAAATGTGGTGGCTTTTATTTTGAAGATGCAAGGTGAACAAGTTGGGCCTTCTTTAAACAGCAACTTTTCTCCTTTATGTATCACATCCCTCCTTAGAAAAATGGATGTTGCCTATAAATCCCAAGGGAAAGAAGAAAGAAAAAAAAAAATTTTCAGGTGGGATTGAAAACTGTGGTCTGAAGGAGTTTCATTGTTGGGTTATTAATGAACATGTAGTTATGGGGACTAAAAACATTATTTCTTCAGACTTAAAATAACACATTCCAACCCAACACTCCAAGTACCGAACATCTGATTAGTACAGTCAACTCACAGCAGTACTAAAGTGGTCCTGGATCTCAGCTGGCCAGATGCTGCAGGGACAGCTTGTCATAGCAAAAAGCAGCTAGTGCTGGCACTCCCAGGCTTTTGGACCTCGCTCAGGGTAAGGCACAGGGAGACACAGCAGCTGCATTTCAGGCTCAGAGAGGCTGCACGGCAGCAGCAGGCTCTGTGCCTGCAAGAAATACTAGGAATACAAGAAATACTGGCTCTCTGAGCCAGTTGTGACCAGTGCTGAGTTCTTGGCATGTCCTCCTGGTACCGTTTTGGGAGCCTGTATCAAATGAATTGTTCATCACAGTCTTAACAGGCAACTTCAGAGACCCATATAGCCATACTTTTCATTCAAAGAGTGGGTTAGGAGAGCTGAGACACCTCAGGCCATTATGTCCCTTTATGTTCTGGTGGGAATTTTCCTTGATGTGTGCATAGGAAAGCAGGTGCTGGTTCTGACAAACCCCCATCTCGTCTGGGCTGCAGCCACTTCCAATTTCTGCTTGTCCCTCTAGCAGTTCTCCTGGATGCTAAAAAAAAGGCTGCTGTAACCTCATTCCCAGTTAGTTAAAACTCCCTCCAGTCCCTCTTTGAAGCTCAGACTCACAAAGACATGGATCACAAAGACATGGAAGATCCCTGTTTTTCAGAGAGAAGTGCAATGGGAGGAGACATTGACCTGCTCTCAGTGAGTGGCCCTACCTGAAGGGCTGCCTTCACCGACACAGCCAGCTTCTCCCTCCTCTCCCTTGAAACCTCAAGATGGGAACCCATACAAAGACCTGTGTATGGCTCCTAACTCTCTCCTGAAGTTTTATAAATTATACAGCTATAAATTTCTACATTATAAATTACTGACCCCTCCTTGCAGCCTGCAACTCTTGCCCAAATTAACACACATCTGAATGCAGGAAGTGAAATTCAGACCTAAAAGAAGGAAGTGCAGTGCCCCATCACCAAAAGACTAATAACTTAAACATGTAAAGCCCACAAAGACTGGATCTCTGATGGGATTAACATGGAGCAGACTGGCTGTCAGCAAACATCATTCCCCGCACAGGCCCCAGGAAGCTGGAGAAGGGAAGAGTGTGCAGAAGTAAGGGGATGACTTAGACTCAGAGGGAGCTCCCTGCAGAGTTGATTGCAGGCACAGCAAACCCACATCCACAGCAAAACCCCTCATCCACCAGGCAACTGTGGGCAGGTGCTGCCAAGCTCCAGATGTTTCCCATTAGCATTGGCTCAGGTGTTTGGGGTGGTTATAAATGTTCCAGAGGAAGAGAAGGGGTCTCTGTGGGGTATCTGGTAACTCCTCAGGGCACCCTCTGCTTTTACAGCTGTATGTACCATGGGTTCTTTTTCTCTGGTTGAGAAATTTAAGGTAGAAAAGGGTGAGGGGAGGATTGGTGTGTGTTGTTTTTTAGGATGGGATAGCTTTGTTTCTTTGTGTGATGAGAACAGTGATTAAGTATTAGTGGAGGGAAGAGTTCTCTTGGAGCCTTACTGGCAAAGGTAGCGGCTTCTGAGTTGTATCTGACTTGCACCAATAAGACAAAAGGCAAAATCTGCTGTTACATGAGCAGTAGCTGAATGGATTTGTACTTAGTAATTCTGGGATACTCTTCATTAACCAAGGCTGTCTAATGACACCTATGAGTGATTAAGGCTTCTGTGTCTTTGGGATTGGGTTGGGGGAGTGCAGTCAGCAGAACTGATGTCCTTGATGAAGCAAGGAAGAAGATAGTTAATCTGTGTAAATAATGCTGTCTTCCTCTCCCTCTGACGTTCTCCTTCTAACGAAACAGGTCAGTATCAGCTATACCTGTTCTGTTTCATGTGGTGACATGGGTGACTGGGACAACAGTGACGAATTTGTTCAGCGGCTGGATTTTTCCAGTTGTGGTGAAGAGAGTGAAGACAGAAGCGTAAATGAGGAGGACTCCCTAAGCTTGAGCCCTCCCAGGAGGTCCGAGTTCCAGAAGTGGCAAGAGAGCAGTCCTCTGCCAGCAACCCCCCCTCAGAGAAAGTTTAGTGAGATTTTCCTGAGCAGGACAAAAGCCTGGGTGAGTCCCACCTTGAAGGCTTCCCCAGCCGTGAATAAGACCTGGGGCAGTGCTGAGACACCACTGCACATCACCTGGAAAAAGCTGCAGCTGTGTGACACCCCCCACACTCCCAAGGTAATGGCATGTATCAACGCTCTGCCTGAGCAGGCAAGGTCTCTGGTGTTGCTGTGGCATCACTGTGTGGGTGGCGAGAGGATCTGTTTCCAGCTCTGTGGAAAGCTTTTTTTAATGTTACTGTTGATAGCTTGTACTCTTCCCTTAGAAACTTGGACAATGAGTAAAGGAAGGGCTATTCTGTGGGTGTGAGTAGAAACCTGTGTGTGGGAGCAATTGTGTTGACTCTAAAAAGATGTTGTTAAAACCAATTAACTGGTATTGGGTCAGTCTGAGTTAGAAAACCTGAAGCAACCATATGCTTTGGCTTCCCATGGGCACTTGACACTCTGCTTAAGGAAGTGGATGTCTGTAGCATCTCTGTAGGAGATAATGCATTTCCCTTCAGGAAGCTCATCATTCCAGGGGGAGTTTGGAGATAGGCAGCTACCCTTACTGCTCTGTTCAGCACATTTTTGGATGCAAGTGGGTTTTCTCTTGAAAGTTGGAAATGCTGTGGCTGAGTATATCCTTTATACTAAGGATCACTTATCTACAGAGCTAGTTTCTTAGGAGAGTGATCCCAGACTCTATTTTCTGTGAAACTTCTTGCATAGAATATGATACAACTCATTTTTTGTCTTCTGTAATCACAGATGGAGACTTAGCACCACCTTCTCTGCTCCTAGGTAATTTCTGGTGTGTGCACTGGGTCCTTGCTGTCAAAACTGGCAATGAAGTGTAGCTCTTGGTCCCTCTCTCAATATTCCTGCTCTACTGATGGACTGGTTGTTCCTTTGCTCAAGTGATACACAGCCTATCAGACTTTTTAATACTTATGAGCTAGGATTTGACTTCCATCCTCCTCCAGAAACCTGATTATGTGGATAAAAGGATGATCCTCTGGCCATATATGATCAACTGTGTGGCAATATTTGCTGAGGAGTGGCCTGCCACTCCTTAGGGAAGGAGCAGCTCTAAATGGCATCACTCCAAGAATTTCCTGCAGTGACCCTTTATAAAAAAATCTCCCTAAATCTCACCTTAACATACGTGAGAGGTTCTGGTTTTGCCTGGAGTTAATTTTCTCCCTAATAGCTAGTGCTGTACTGTGTTTTTTTGATCTAGTGCTAACACACTGATGTTGTAGTTGTTGCTAAGTAGTGCTTACCCAAAGTCAAGGACCTTTCAATTTCCCATGCTCTGCCAGTGAGCAGAAGCACAAGAGCTGTGTGGGAGCATAGCCAGGACAGCTGCCAGGAACCAGCCAAAGGATATTTCCTACCACAGAATGTTGTGCTCAATGTATAAACAGGGGGGAATTAGCCAGGAGGGGCCGACCAGCGCTCAGGGATGGACTGGGCATCAGTCAGTGGGTGGTGAGCAAGTGTACTGTGCATTACTTCTCTGTCCTGGGTTTTATTTGTCTCTTTTTGTTGCCTCTTTTCATTGCAATGATAATAATTATTATATTTTAATCATTAAACTGTTCTTTTCTCAATCCACAGGTTTTATCTACTTCTCCCCCCCCCTCGGCCCCATTTCTTCTCCCCATCCTACTGGGGGAAGGGATGGGGTTGGGAACAAAGGGCTTAGTCGCTGGCTGGAGCTAAACCATAACAAGGGTCTAGAACCTTTTCCAGACAAGATGGGCTGCTGGAAGGGGAAGGGTGCTTTCAGTGTGTGCTCTTGTGTAGCTAATATGTTGGCTGGATGCTTCAAGATACGCTGCTTTATAGTTTGTCACCTTGTAGCTCATGAGCAGCAATCGCACAAAATCGACAATTTCTTTTCCTTTGCTGTCATCTGGGAGAAAGGTCTTGGTTTCCAAGCATGCTGCAGAAGGTGGGCTCTAAAGGGCCCAAATCTTATCAACAAGGCTGGGAGCATTGATTTTGGAACATTTGAAGGTGATAGAAAGGGTAAGAGAGCAGAGCCACATCTAACTGCAGACAGATGAGCACCAGAGCCCCAGCTGGGATGCATGGCAGGAAGCAGATGATTGCATTTTGTAGGTTTGCTCAATCCTGGAACAGATTGCTAGAGCTGGTTATGGTAGCTGCCCTACACTGCATGGCAGCAGCTACTCTCAGATGATGTTACAGGGAGACAAGTCTGCTGGATTGTGAAATAAAAATAAAGCCCCTGTAGAGCAGACAGGAATTGCATACGTGCACACATCAACAGGCTGGAATGGTATTTGAGATCCCTTCCTTGGCTTGTGGTTAGACTGGAATTTAGCCACAATCCTACACAGCTTCTAGGCTGCTGAGTAAATTGGGCTTGGATATATACTGCTTTTAATACATCCATAAGCAGGATTTTCCCATTCAGGAGCAATGAGATGCAGAGCTTGAAAAAGAGATCAAGAGTCATTTTCAGGGTCACAGTAAACAAGGAGCCAAATTTTTAAGCACAATATAGAAATAAAGGAATGTCCCAGAAGTAGCTATATCCACGAGTGCAGCACCAGTTAGGTGGATGTAGGATACTGTATGCAGCTTTAGGTTTTTTATCTTCAAAAACTTTTGTTGAGAGAAAAGAGCAACTCTAGGTGTGAGTGAAGATGTGGCTCTGGGATCATAATAGCTAGACTACTGCTGGACTGGAAAGATATCAGAGTACCTTCATCATCAACAGGGAGAGTTCTTGAAGAGCTTTTAAAACTAGAGGAAAGCAGTATATTAAAAACCCTCTAGAGCTAATATTGTTCTCTTGAAGCTGAAACAAGTCAAAACCAAACTGATGTTTTTAAAAAGCTGATGGTTACTGAAGAGGTTAGGTCAAACTGAGTAGATTTTTATGTCTCCAACTCAAGAGTGATGTGCTTCTCTGAAGGTTTTGGAATAGTAGGTGAAACCCAATAGTCTGTCTTCTGTGGGAAGCTGAAGTATAGAAGATCCAGAGGCTTCTTTTGAACTTAAATTTCTGAAACTCTCTTTTTTATTCATGAGGAGAAATGGGATTTGGTTGCTTTGCCAGTGGCCATACAAAAAATATTTCTACCAACTTACCATGTCTTAAAACTGCTTACTGTTGGAGAACCAAAAGGAAACTTGGGTGGTGTTCCAGCTCATCTCCTGACAAACCTGTTCTGACCAAACTGATGCAACAGTCCACGCCTGACAGAACTAGGTCTTCCATGTTAATGTAACATACAATGCAATTTCTATGTTTCTCTAGGTGAGAAAGAGGAGCAGCTGGCACCTCTTGAGGACTGTGCTTGCCAAAATGGCTCTGCAGGCCTCACCCAAGTGAGCAGGGAATAGAATCTGAAAGGGCTAACAAAGAATGAAATGCTTTGTGGAAGAAGAAAACCATCAGGACTAAACTAGGGACACAGGGATTTAGGAGTCAGCGGTCCCAAGGAAGGGAGCTGAGTTCTCTGAGGAGAACAGAAATTTTGTTCTGACATAGCAGATGCAAAAACATTTTTGCTGTTTATTTTCCACTTCTTTTTCCTCTCTCAATACAGAGCCTGTTATCAAAGACACCTTTTCCTTCATCTGGGATGAAGGTCCCAGCCAAAGGCTATCGACAGCCGAGATACGCTCCTGGTGCTGACTCAGATGACTCTACCCAAGCTTCTCTTGTCAACATTAATCCCTTTACACCAGAGTCGTATCGACAAATGCTCTTTCTTTCTAATGGCAAGAGGAAGACCAGAGAAGAGCTGTAAGTGAGCTCATCTTAAACAGCAGACTGGAAGCAGACTGTTTGAAGGAGACAAGTAATGGAGACATTCAGTATCTGCACTTATTTGCTAACAGTGAATCATTCACTTCTGTAGTATTCATTGGTGCAGAGCAAACATTACTAGACATGTAAAGGTAATGAAAATATGAATAAAAATCAATCACTTCCTCTGTTCAGAAATGTAAGTGGAGGATCAACAGCTAACCTCAGTTCTGTGACTGTAGCTTCACCAGTAATAGGGTGTCCAGGAGAATGATGCCTCTGGACAATGCCACTCTGTTGTGTGGGCAGTACTGAAGTTGCTTTGTGGAGGCTTTCTAGATGGAAACAAAGATTTTCTAACCTAGGACTGCAGTCTTTTAAGGCCTTGACTAAAAACTTGTGTGTTAACTCTATAAAATACATTTTAAGCTGTGAAGCAAAGTTGGAGGTTCTTTTGAAGGATGTTTTCATGTCAAATCTCAGTTGCATTGCTTCACTGAAATGATTACACCAGACTTTCCTAAACTTCTGTTGTAGGAAGGATCCTCGTCCAAGAAGCCAGATTAAACAGGAGCTACCTCCACAGGTCAGTGCCTCTGTATTTCCCTCCTGCAGAGTGGATGTGATGCTAGCAGAGACTTAGTGTTTAAAATTTATTCTGTTATTGAAATATAAATCTTGACATCATGCCAGAGGATGAATACTTATGTCAGAATCATTCCAAGGTGAATGTTTTGTTAACATTTGTTTGAGATGACAAACTTGGGAGTGATTCCTATCTCTAAAGGAAACTCGTACTAAAGCAGATCTGAAACTTTGACAAGTAATACTATAAAACTCATTGATTTTTGGTCAGGAGGTCTTCCTGGGAAATATAATTTGGGTTCCTCAAAGGGAACTGTATTACTAAACTGCTGAGTTAGCATAAATAGGGATTGTACCACTGTGGTTCAAAAAAGCAGGTATATTGCTGTTCCTATGAATTGGTGTACTGAGCATTTTTGGGTGTTAAAGGAACATGGCTTCTACATTGCAAATAGCATATGGACCTGCACTGCAAAACCACAAAGACTCAGCTGTGGATAAGTACTGAGAGCAGAGTTTGAGTTGCAGTAGTACTGATGACAAATCTCTGAAGCAAGGTGGCAAATTCTGTACTCCGTGGGGAAAATGTCCAGTGGGGGGGGGGGGGGGGGGGTGTGTGCCTTGGGGTCCAAGGGAAGGCCCCACCACACCTTAAATAGCTACAGGACAGCAAACTCTATCTTATAGCTCCAAACAGAGTCCTCTTGCTGTTGCTGAGTGCTGTACTTCTCTGGCAAACCTCAGCTGTAGCCTTGGTGTGAGGTCCCATCTGCTCCCAGCTGTGATGGCAGAGTTGGGCAGTGGTGTGGGAACCCATGTCCCATAGTCTTCTTCTTTCTTCCCAGTTTTATCTGGAGGGATGCTGCCTATCCAGCTGGCTTTTGGAAAGCAAGCCAAGCCTCAATTAAATTTCTTCATTTAGATGAGGTAAAAATCTCAATTTTCCTGAGCAGCCCCTTGAAGGAAGTATCTTGACTTATGCAAGTCTGTAGTTGTGAGTTAGGCTTAGAGAAGAATAACGGTACCCTCTAGCCGAGCAGACTGGTATTGCAGGAAAACTGGTCTCCATGGAAAAACTACACCTGCAGAGCCAGTCTGCTACCAGGCAACATCCGGGACTGCCACAATTATTGTTTTCCCTAGAAGAAAGCCTTGAGTAGCTTGTGATTTACTGAAATATTATTCTGCTCGAGTGCTGATTAGATTATGTAATATAGATATAAAATTGTGTACTATGAGGTATCTTTATTCCCAAGCTTTTTAAGATAGTGTAAAATACAGCTGCCTTATGCCTTCACCTGTTGTGAAGGGCTGCTGTTTCATGTGAGCCACATCTTGCTGGCTGTGAGGGCCAACTCTTACCCCCTCCTCTTTAAGGTCATATACCACATACCACCATAATCACAGCAGTGGTTTCTGTGGAAACCACTCTGCCACATGAGCTGCTGTCCCTGTGAGGGATGCAGGAGCATGGAGAAAAATCACTTAGTCTGCTCTCTTGCTGTTCACTTCATGCTCCGCTGCTTATCTTTTCTTTACTCATCTCCCCTGCCAGTAGGCATCACTCTACAAGCAGTACCAGCAGTTCCTATTTCCCTGGTGGCCGTTATTGTAGCAATAATGATGTTCCAACTGTTCTGCAGGCTTTCAACCCTTTGTGGAAAAGTGTCTCTGGGTGAGAAATCAGTGGGGATACAAACAAATACACAGAGACCAGCTAATCTGCCATTAGTCAACAGCTGGTGCTTCAAACTTGAAGAGCCTGAACTGATGCAGAATGGCCTTGCTGCAGGCAACCTCAGCTGCCAGAGTAAAGCAGCTCTTACATAGCTGGAGCCACATGAAGCCAACATTCAGGCCACAAAACTTCTCTCCTGTATTCAAAATAGGCAATAACTCTTACTTAAACACAAATTCAGTACGTGGGTCTGGTTAATTCAGAGGTACTGAATTTCTACCTATCAAATCTGGTAACAGGTCTTCTCAAGCCTTGTCTTTAGGCCAGTTACTTCAGTATTTGGTTGTTGCCTGCTGTTCTTCCCTGACTGACTCCATCAGCTATGGGTCAAGAAACTGGTCTGGGCTGCCAAGAGAAGAGATGAGATGGCAGTAACCCAAGAAGGCTTAGGCACATACATCAAACGAGACTAAAATTCTCCTTAGCTGCAGTTTCTACCTCTATGGCTAGCAAGTCATGATTTTATAAAAAACCAAAACAAACAGGGTCCCACAACTTGGCCTTTGGTAGGTGGTCAGAAAAAACACAGTGTGGTTAAGTGAAAGGTAGTATTTCTAGAAGAACAGGCAGTGCACCTGCACACATGCCTGTGTGCATCCAGATGAGCATCCAGAATGGGAGAGAGAGCAACATGGGTAGTCTGAGAGCAAGTGCTACACACCTCTAAAAACATGACATATAATTTTTTAAGCCTTTGTTTAAATCTTTCAACTTGTACTTGTCTTTGTTTTTGTGACCTTTTAGAGATATCCTCTGAAAGAGAGCAATATGGTTTCCCGCTACAAGAAGGAGTTCCTGGAACTAGAAAAAATTGGTGTGGGGGAATTTGGCTCTGTCTACAAGTGCATCAAACGCCTTGATGGATGTGTTTATGCCATCAAACGCTCCAAAAGGCCTCTGGCAGGATCCTCGGATGAGTGAGTGAGCTAGCTAGAAACTGCCAGTTGAAATGATGGGCATGTTCTTGAGAGGTGTGATGGGGAAGGAGGGAGTGTGGATCTCAAGGTATCTGAGGGATGGCATGAGCAAAAATTGGCTGCTGTTGCACTTCAAAGTAACAGAAGAGTGGGGGAAGACGGCACTGTACAACTATTGGATATAAATGTCTAAGGAAGGAAGAAGTCCTATGCATTGCAAAGTGAGATGATGGCTTACCTGAATTCCTTGGGTCCATCCAGACATTTTCTTTAAAGTAATAACTGTCAAGTAGTTTGTTTGTGGAAAGTCCCTGCCCTGCTTTATGGCCAGCATTGCTCACATCTGTATTGACCAGCTCATGGTGTCCTGCATGTTAAAGCAAAGTCTTTGAAGTTGCTGCTACTTTTGCCTCTTTAACAAAAGACTTCCTCAGTGATTATTTTATTTGGACAGCTGCTCAGCACACTTGAGCAAGGGCAGGGTTTTTTTCAGCAGCTGTGAGAGCCAGTCTGTCTGTCAAAACTCAAGAGATAAGTCCTGATCACCTCTGTTCCCCCTTCCTCAAGCCAGGCTGCAATCTGGGCTCTCAAGCAGACTCTGCCACTCTGTAACCTGTGCTTTTTCTGTGTGTGCTTCTCTAGGCAGCTGGCGCTGCGTGAGGTTTATGCTCATGCTGTCCTTGGACACCACCCCCATGTTGTGCGCTACTACTCGGCCTGGGCAGAGGACGATCACATGATTATCCAAAATGAGCACTGCAATGGTAAGAGCTGGGACATTGTCAAAGGTTGAGATCTCAGGATGGGTGCAGTTGCCCTCTTAAATATGGGACATTTTGGCTTACAACAAAGCAAACTGCACCAGAGCTACATATCCATGGAGAATCCAGTAAGGGCTCATAAGATCTAGATGAAGCTCTGAATGGTGCCAGTGTATTAGAGGCAGTGAATACCCTCTAATTTCTGGGATTTTAAAACTGTTCCTCTGTGTTGGCTGCCCTGGAGGAGCATTCCCCATGCTGATGCTTAGAGTTCTGTGTGGGACTGTCCAGGTAACATCTGATATAAGTGACTCAAGAGCAGATAACTTAAAGGCCATGTACCTCAGCAACAAACTTGTCTTAACGAAGGTGGATAAGGATTGGAAGAGTGGCTACCTGGTTTTGAGGAAGGCATCTTGACTAGGAGAAAAGGGTTGACAACTGCAGAGGAATGGAGCAAATAATGAGGCAAAGTGTAAATGGGGTGCTGCAGGCAGGGTGGGACACTTCTTGAGTTTGCCCTTGGCCACAGCACTGTTTGAGAGAAATTTAAAAGGACCCATCTGGCTACCAGGGGAGCTGAAGGCAAATATGTAATGCTCATCTTTCAGCTGCACCTGCAGTCCTGGGGCTCAGTGAAGAGCTGAAGTGATAGCTGTTTGGAGTAATGCTTTCAAATGTGGTGGAGGGAACCATGAAATATGGTGCTTGTTGCTGCAGCACTGATGTATTGCTTGTGTTCTAGTGGATGAGTATCTGATATTAAAGGAGAAGTGGTGACAAGTAGGCTGATGGAGAGAGGAGCCATGATATTTATTAGTGCTAAAATAGCCAGAGTGCCTCAATGGAGACCCACAAAATTCTGTGTCTGTGTTGAACGTTACATTCTTCAGTCAAAAATCTTCTAGGACGAACTTAATTTTCTTGCTCCAGCATTCATATACCTGCTTCCTGCTTGTAAGCATGGCAGAAGTAATTAACTTTTCCACTGTTCACTCGAAGCACCATCAGTGTCACTACCAGGCCAGCCCTCCTGGTGCTGCAGTTGCTCAGTCCTTGGTGAGCAGGAGGAAGGGCATTCTGAGGCAACTGAAAGGCTGAAGCTAAATGGTGATGTCTAGAGCATATATTAGCTGGTCTGGTTCAGGTTTGCCAGTGCATCCTTGCAAGCCTGCAAGTGTTCTAGGCAGTAGTTTCTACTAAGCCGTTACAAACATGCTGTTCTGTAAAAACCTTTGTGAGGTCTCAGACTGCCTGTTTTCACCTAGGTGGGAGTCTCCAAGATGTGCTGTTGGAAAATGCAAAGCTGGGGCAGTATTTCCTGGAAGCAGAGCTGAAGGAAATATTGTTACAAGTCTCCATGGGGCTAAAATACATCCACAACTCTGGCCTTGTGCACCTGGATATCAAACCTAGTAAGTATAGTGCACTTTGTGGAAGGTCTTCCTAGTGAGCCTTCAGGGGTAGGATCTGTAACAGATCCTTCTACTTGGACCTATCATAATGCTTCAAAGGAAAGAAGACTTGCCCTAAAAGGTAAAAGTCTTGTGGTTTGGGGGGGGGGGTGGTGGTTTGAGTGGTTTTTTTTCTTTGTTTGTTTTTGTTGTTTGGTGGTTTTGTTGTTGTGGTGGTTATTTATTTATTTTATTTGTGCCACTACTGCTGCTTTAAAAGTGCTTCTCTAGTAGTCAGCATCATTTTACTTTTGTCTCCTGATCTCTGTAATCCTGGCTCATGGGAATCACCTTCATACCACTGGAGCAAGTAGGGCTGCTAATGAACACGGGGACTTCCTTATTTGCTTCTGCCTTGTTGCACAACACTTGACTTTTGTAAGTGGAGTTACCCTGAGGGATTAAGTTCCTGCAAAAATAGTAACAAGGTTTCCTTTCTGCAGCTGAGGATGGGCACCTCCTGGGCAGTGCTCCCCCCAGCCGCAGAGTTAATATTCTTATAGTGGAGCTCCTTTTTCCTGCTGAAATCATGCTTTTAGCTTAGAGGGCAGAGGGAGGGGAAGTTGATTTCACTAGGATATTTTCTGCACAAGATACAGCTGTCTTCTGCCAGCTGTGTTGCTGAATACGTGAGCTGGGCAGAAAGCAGACTAACTGGTGGGAAGCATGTGCACAGTTTCTCTGGCTGCAAAGCTTAACTAGTGTGACAGGCGGGATTTTTGGAAAGTTGTCAGGCTGATGCAGTCTGACTACTGATATCACGCTTGCTAAACTTTTCTGTCCTGCAGGTAATATCTTCATCTGTCACAAGCTGGCAGTTGCAGGCCCCGCTGGGCAGGAGAGTGACAGTGAAGATGAATTCTCTTCTGGTGTGGTGTATAAGATTGGTAGGTTTTAGCCAGCTTTACAACTGGTTTAAGACTAGGGCTGCCCATTAATGCTCGATACTGCTCTGTCCTGCTGGCTGAAGAGACTCGCATACAAAACTGACAGCAAAGTCCTGAATGCCCCAGTTACCTACCAGAATTAATTCCTCTGAGGAGACAGCTCCTAGAAAACTCATGAGCTTGTTTCCCAGCCCAGATTCCTGAGTAGGAGCAGGCTTGCTCTTTTACTTAGTATTTCGTTGTTGCTCTTACTGGTGCCTATAAGATGCAGGCTTTTATTGATGGAGAACTACATCACTTTCTTCATTACATTCCAGTTGCTTGTTCTTTGTCCCAGGTGACCTTGGACATGTGACATCAATAACAAACCCTCAGGTGGAGGAAGGAGACAGACGGTTCTTGGCCAATGAGATTTTGCAAGAGGTACAGCTGCTGGCAGGGCAGTGGGGAGCAAGTGGGGAGAGATCAACTGCAGTGCAGTCATTAGTGTAGTGTGTTCCTCACCTTATCTCCTCTTTCTTCTGTCTGGTCTGGCTGTGAAATCAGCAGAATTAATGCTTTATTATGAACAGTATAGGTATGGGTCTTATCATGTAAATATTTACAATACTTTATAAGTTACTATCATTGGATTATTGCAACTATTGCCTGCGAGGAATTAATGAGACAAAACCTTATCGGTTTGGAGTCATTTAATTTGCACACTCAGCTGATATTAAACTGCTGGATGTGATTACTGAGGAATATATTTAGCCAGACAGATGCCTTGTACAACAAACACTGAACAGGTAGTGGGGAGAGGTGAGAGGCACAACACACCTCTTAAACTTGACTGTAGTCTTGTCACTGGCCAGTGGAAAAAAAAGAAATCTGTATTGAACAACCAGCTTGGATGTGTTCGTCAGCTCAGGTACTTAAGTGACAATATCTGTGTTTGCAAGTGGCTTTGGGAACTGCTAGGTCAATGTATGAGGTGCAGCCTTGAGTTGGGCTTATTGCCTTGTGGTGAAGGGTGGAGGTACACATCTGTTAGGCCACCCTCTGGAGTTGCTGCAGTGATCATAAAGTGGGCTGCAAGTTTCTTGCAGCTGGGTGAAAGCCAACATGCTGTTAGTTACACTATTATCTGCTGACAATGTTTTTGTCCTAAAGAGAAGGAAGCAGCTCACTGGAATGGTGAAGCCAGTGCCATAAACATACTTGCTTGGCTGTTTCTTTTTGAGCTTGAACCCCAACCACCTTTGTTTAGTATAGCAAGATGTTCCCTTTCTATAACCTTTCACCTTCTCTCTGCAGCAATACTGCAACCTGCCCAAGGCAGACATCTTTGCCCTGGCACTCACAGTAGCTCTGGCAGCTGGTGCAGCACCGCTGCCTCACAACGGGACCATGTGGCACCACATCCGCAAAGGCAACATCCCACCAATCCCCCAGAACCTTCCCTGGACCTTTCTTGAGCTCCTTAAGGTGAGGAAGTAGTCTCTGACAGAAAGGTGGCTTTTGCAGTTGTCATGTGGCAGGAGTGTTAAACTCTGAACTCCTTTGCCTTCTAGCTCATGATCCATCCTGACCCAGTGGAAAGACCTTCTGCCACAGCTCTGACTAAACACCCTGTTCTCCGTCCTTCATGTGGAAAAGCTCTGCAGCTCCAGGAAGAGCTAAATGTGGAGAAATGCAAGACGGCCATGCTGGAAAGGTAGGACTGGCTTGGGCATGAAGGGGAGAAGGCATGGGCATAACAAGTGCTGGTCACTAGCCTTGAATGTAGGGTGGTAGTGCTGAGAGAACACAGATGCAGAAATACCCAGGCGGGTCCTGCACCTGGAGCTGGGAGGATGGTGAGGCTGTAGCAGGGACTTGCAGTGCCCAAACAGCTGTGCTTCAGTTCTGGCTCTGAGGAGCTGGCTGAGTTAGAACAGGGAACTTGTGCACTTACTGCAACCACTGGTGATGGAAAATATTGATATAGGAAGCAGCTGGGGGCAGATGAGGAATTGATAATGCACTGAGATAGTGGTCTGGCACAGAAGGAAGGGAATATTCAGGCGGTGGCAGACATCCTTTTTCCCCTTGCTCCCTCTCACTGATGTTGGCAATAATGCTTTAAGGTGCTGGGACCTAGGAACTGCCCCACCACTCCTCTTAGTGCAGTAGTCAGCTGGAGAGTAGGTTTTTTTGTGTAGACAGAAGAATGTATTCTCTGGAAGAACAGCAAGGGAAGAAAGGTGCTATGGAAAAGAAGCATGTGCCTTTATAAGTTTTGCCATTCATGAATTTCTGAAACAATGGGAGAAAAACTGAGCTAGGGGCTCTTCACGCTGGTGCCAGTGTGTTGCTGACCTGATACATAGTTTTCTTTTGGTAAATCTCTAAAGACAGTTACAGTAATCTTCATGTCACCCTCTTGGGTGAAAAGCTGCCCCCCTCCTGCAATGCTGGAGTACTACAGTAACCCTCTTGTGCAAGATTGTTCATAGCTTGCTTCTGTAGCTGATGGGGATTCATGCATGACCCGGTTTTCTTCCTCTCCTCTTCCTTCCATCTCCCCCCTGCAGGGAACTTAAAGCAGCTCGCCTTGCCCAGACCCTCATGAAGGACCAAGCCTTAGGAAGTGCCAAGTTGCAAGAGTCTGAAACCTCTTCTAAGCAGAAGAGCAAGCGCCTGGTGGGAGGGAAAAGCTGTCGCTCATTTAGCTTTACTCTGGGTTACTGAATTTTTGTGTTGTCCAAAAAGCTCTGACTGCTGAAGGGCCCTGTGAAAGCTGAGGGTTTGCACCGACCAATACCCCATATTATCTCTCCCTGTCGTGTTCTTTTTTTTTTTAACCTCCTTAGTTATGATGAGGTGTTGGCTGAGGGAAGAATGACTGGCTTACAAGTGTTGGATCAGGGAATTTAAGGTTATTGTCCCCAGTCTTTTAAGTGTTAAATTTCTTGCGTAATTGGTCTTGATATAGACTAAATGTAGCTCTGCCATACAAGGGAAAGGATGGCATTTTCTCTCCTTACTTCTCTCTTTCTTTAGTTGGGCCCTGTTACTGATGATTTTGTGGTCTTAATGCTCTGGCTGAGTGTATCTTTAAAGGGGCAATAGTGGCTGTACATGGAGACAGCATCTACAGCAGGGCCCTTCTAGGAGTGAGTAGGCAGAGACTATGGCTGTGTTAACTACACATCAGGAGACAGGCTGGTTACATAGCAGTCCTGGTGGACTTGGGATGCAATTGGAGTGACCTTTCACTGATGGGGGACAAAGAGTAAAAGGAAATGCTGAGTTAAGGAATGGAAACTGAAGAAAAACTTTCCTTCCCTTAGCTTTCAGCAACAAAATTCCTATAGCTGGGTAAGCTTAGTCCCTGATGCCGAGTTGTTTTCTGTCGATCGGCAAGGACTCCTTGTTCAAGTGGGGGAGGTGACTATGGTGTGCTGGTAGCTGGGTCTGGTACCCGCTTCTCTTCCAGTATCTCACACTTGGTGCAGCTGCCTGCCTGCAAACTGCACCCTTTCAGCAAAGATGAGGGGAATCAGAAAGGGCTTTTCCAGGTTTTTGGAGCTGCCCATGTAAATTGTGGTATGTATTTCGTATTTATTAGACCTCACACTACACCACCCTCCCCTTCCCCTCTAAATGTGTATTTGTGGGTCCTGGTCGGCTGTGTCCTGGTCGGACAGAGTGTGCTACACTGTTACGAGGGAGAGTGTAAACTTGGTAACTCGCTTATTTCCACTTTTTACTGAAGTTTGTTTTATGATGCTGGCTTTTAACTGTTAGATCCTATATTGTCAGAACTGAAAAGTGCAAATAAACATTTTATCTTAATTTTTTTTAACCGATGACGGTGTGACTTCTTTTTTTTTTTTTTTTTTCCCCCTCCTCCCCCGCCACCCGAGAGCTCCCGGTCTCCCGTGGGCCGGGCGAGGGGGGCGAGCCGGGTGGCCGTAGCAGTCGCTGCCCGTGGGCTCTCCAGCCCCTGTCCCCCCGGGATGGGGCGGGTTTCCGCCCGGAACCTCCCGTCGGTCCCTTTCCTGTTCCGGGCGCGGCGGCGGCGGGAGAGGTGCGGAGGGCGCGGGGTCGGGCGGCGGGAACGGGCCGGGGCTCCCTCGGGCGCTGCTTCAGCCCTGCTTTTCCCTCCGCAGGCTCGGCGGAGAAGGCATGTGGCGGCGGCCGGCGTGGCAGGTACGGCCGGGCGGGGCGTGGGGAGGCTCTCCCGGGCAGGCACTCGGGTCCCGTGTGCCCGCGGCGGGAGGAGGAGGAGGAGAAGCAGCTCCTGCCGCTCTCGTCTGTCTGGCAATGACTCTCCGGGCACGGCAGCGGCCCGGGAAGGGCGGAGGCGGGAATAGCCCAGGGCCCCGGGGCCGCTCGCCCAACCCGGCCGGGGCTGCAGCCCGTGAAGATGTTCTTGTTTGCGCTCCCTTGTATTTCAGGGATGCAAATGCCGGGCCTTAGTTACTGAGCTACTGGGAAAATGGTGTATTGAAAGGTCTGGCTTTTGCGTGGAATGAGTCTGAGATGATTTGAGTGTGTGTTAGTGAGGCACGCAGATGCACCAAAGAGCTTTCGTTTTGCAGATTGCATTTCCTCTGGTTTAGCTCCTCTGTTCATATGTCACAGGAAATGAGCTTTTTTTCCAGTTCCTGCACATGGGCCTCTTGCAGGAGTGTTCCTGGGCTTTTCTTGTTCCCTCCTTTCTTCTAGGATGGGATATTTGCTGGCATCAAGGCAGTTCCTTTACTTTTTTTCCCCACTTGTGCTTAATTGTGGCACTGGGTTTTTTTGTCCTTGATTTGCTGTCTGCTCAGGAACAACAGGGGTTGTCAGTGTATCCTGCCACTCATGGCGGTGGATGGATGTACATTTGGGCATGTCTTGTTAATCTCTGAGGTAAAGCAGAAAGTTGATGCAACTATCAAAACTGTTTTTGTTTCCGAAAACCAAAGCCAAAAGAACTGAACAACCACTGTACTTCAGACTTCTTCCTTCCTATTTATATATTACAGAATAACAGTAGTTACTGCAGGTCCCAAAAATAATTGCTGGAGATGTACCTGTGGACCACCCTTTCTCCTAGGCAGCTTTTTAATGCTGCTTTAACCAGATATTCTTTGAATAATCCCCCTGGCTTCATTTAGCTGAATGAATTTCTTTTCTCCCCTTAGTTACAGGGAAAAGAACATACTTGCAGAACCTCCACAAGTGTTCAGAAAATGAGTCATTAAGGCTTCTGAATGCTGTTCATACTTTGTGTCCTGGAAACTAACATGTGTCTGTTCCTTCAGGTGTTTCGCCAGTTTGTGAGACATGACTCTGATACAGTTGCCCCATTGGTACTGGAAAGATGTAAGTAGCTCCTGAGATGCAACTTACTGTTACTTGTTGTGTTTATCTCAGTTTTTTGGAAGTCTGAAATATGGCGGGAGAGAAATAGGTAGGTATAGTCGCTCCTCAGTGTAGTAACTAAGAATGTGTTGTTTCAAACACACAGGCTCTTGAGTATCGTAGAAATGTAGAATCAGCCGGGTTGGAAGGGACCTCTGAGATCATCAAGTCCAACCCTTGATCCACTACCGCCGTGGTTACTAGACCATGGCACTAAGTGCCACATCCAATCTCATCTTAAAAACCTCCAGGGACAGAGAATCCACCACTTCCCTGGGCAGCCCATTCCAATGTCTGATTACCCTCTCTGTAAAGAATTTCTTCCTAATATCCAACCTAAACCCCCCCTGGCAGAGCTTAAGATCATGCCCTCTTGTGTTACTGATAGTTGCCTGGGAGAAGAGACCAACCCCCACCTGGCTACAACCTCCTTTCAGGGAGCTGAAGAGAGTGATGAGGTCTCCCCTGAGCCTCCTCTTCTCCAGGCTGAACAGCCCCAGCTCCCTCAGCCTCTCCTCATAGGACTTGTGCTCCAGTCTCTTCACCAGCCTCGTTGCTCTTCTCTGGACTTGTAGCTTCCTATCTGGTCTCTGTCAAGTCAAGCAGCACTTTAGAGGGGACAAGAGAAAAGCCCTGACATAGAGTACCACCTGTAAAAAGCAGGTGGTTGTACTTTATCAATGGCAGTGAATTGAGCCTGCTGTTGTCATGATTTCTAACACCTGCCTTTAGGTGTCTCACGTGCTTGTTTCCCAGATTCCTCTCTGCCTGGGGGACTTGTTTGGGTGCTGCTGCCCCAATATGATTTCCTCCAGGTGTACACTTCGGACTTCACTCTTCACTTCACATGCTTTTGCAAGAATGATACTCCCCTGACCTCCTCCAGCTGTCCTTGAACATGGAGAAGGGATAAACTGTGTCTGCCTAGGCCTGGTACCTGTGTCAAAACTAGTCACCCTCTAATTCAGAGGATGGAGTATAATAATGCAACTGTGTTGTTTTAAAGGTACTGTTTTAAGGAAAAAACAATGCAATGCTATGGTTTTATCATAATGAAAAAAAAATAAAAGTCCAGTCAAGTAAATGCAAGATAGTCTCATGACATATGGATATGTCTGTGGAAAAAGATGACAAAAGAACATTTGGCTGAGTTATTTAGTGATAATGACAGTACAGGCACAGTCAACCATCTGCTGGGGGCCTGAATAAGGCAAAAGTCACAAGAGCTTGAAAAGTGGTTAGGAGGTGCAGAAAGTTTTGGTTCTGGCCCTTCACAAAAACTGCTGGTTTGCGGCTTGCATGATTAGAAGCATCATAGTTCACCTGTATATGTGTTTATTCTCTTGTTTCAGCCATGAATCGTGTCCAGTTACTGGGTCGGGTTGGACAGGACCCTATCATGAGGCAAGTGGAAGGAAAAAATCCTGTTACCATATTTTCTCTTGCAACCAATGAGATGTGGCGGACAGGGGATAGTGAACTAGGACAGGGAGGTGAGTCTGCAGCGAGCAACCTGCTTTTGCTGTGTTCTGAGCTCATGTTTGCATGTTCAGCAGCACCACGCTTTGTCCTTGTGCTGCTGTGTAAACCTCTTGGGTGCAGGAAAGTTCCTCTGGGGTCAGTAGAGATGCTGGTGCTGTCTCTTACTGATCCCCAGCAGCATGAAGAGAGATCTGCCTGTCAACCTTCCTCTGGAGAAGAGAGTGTTCAGTTGGCAGTTTGTCACTGTTGGGGTTTGTCAGAGGTGTAGTGGGTCCTCTCCTCTTGTTTGTGTTTCAAGAGAGGAGGAAAAAAAAAAAGGAAAAAATATGCATTTTGTCTCTGATTCTGTCATCATTCTGAAGCTACAGATGTCTTGTTTTCTCTAATTTCTATTCAATGTAGATGGGGGGGGGAATTATAGTACGAGCACTGTATTCCAGGAAAAGTGATCTCCTGGTTTGAACTGTGCTTCTGCAGAATACTTTCATGTGGACACAGATGAGTGGAACATTGAGTTCTGGAATGAAGTGGGATATTGAGTGCTAGTATACTTCTGTTTTCAAGTCACTTCTCAGAAAAACTAATTTCTGAGTCTTGTACCAAAAAGAGTTTGGCATCCAACTTAGTTATTTTTATGTAACTTAGGTGATGTCAGTCAGAAGACAACGTGGCACAGGATCTCTGTCTTCAGGCCGGGCCTCAGGGATGTTACCTATCAGTATGTGAGAAAGGGGTAAGTGAATAAGAAATGTGGCTGAGGATTTAATGCCTTTATAATTGATTAATGTAATAATTATGGTGACCAAGAGCTATGCTAAGATAGAGGTGCCATAAAATGTCAGCAGACCTGCTACAAACAACTCCTACAAATGCCTGTGTACTTAGATTCTGAATTCAACCTTTTCATCAGGAGTAGTGATGAAAAGGACAAGGAGTAATGAATTCAAATTTAAAGAGGGGAAATTTGGATTAGATTTATAGATGAAATTCTTTACTGTCAGGGTGGTGAGGCACTGGAACAGGTTGCCCAGAGACGCTGTGGATGCCCCATCACTGCAAGTGTTCAAAGCCAGGTTGGATTGGGCTTTGAGCAGCCTGGTCTAGTGGAAGGTGTCCCAGCCCATGGCAGGGAGTTTGGAACTAGATGGGTTGGAAGGGACCTTAAGGACCAAACCATTCTGTGATTCTAGATATAGAGTGGAAAACAGCAGCACAGTTCTCTGACCAGAACTAAATTGTTTTTTTCAGTTCTCGAATTTACGTTGAAGGGAAGATAGACTATGGTGAATATACAGATAAAAACAATGTGAGGCGACAGGCCACAACAATTATAGCAGGTAAGGAGTGACACATCAAGGTTCCCCTTGCCCTTTTAAGATGGAGAGGGAGTGAAGGGCCTCTGAAATAGAGCTTGGTTTGTCTCCATCCTCAGTATCCACACTCAGGGATTTTGAGAGAATGAATAGTCTGTACCAGTAGATTTCCTCTGGCCCTGCTTGTGAAGATACAGAGTATACAGTTGCAAACTGTTTGCATCCTTTGCTCACACAAATCAGTTGGTGCAGGAGGCAGATACTGTGTTTTAAGAACACTGGAATGTAGTACTACAGGTCAGGCAGATTCCTTTTCTAAGCAGAGTTTGTTTAGTAGCTTTGTCTCAGTTTGCTGGAGTTTTTTCTTCCTGTTAGAGACTGGAGACTTCACTAGCTTTAAGGACCTCTGTGGAAGATTGTTTTATGTGCAGATAACTTGGTGGAGAATTTAGAAACACCTTGTTCTGGTAGCCAGTAGTGATAAGAAGAGCACAGAATGGGTAAGGAGTACACTTGTGCCTTGGATAGACACAAGGAAGAAGAGAAATAGAAAAAACTCTTTCCTTGAACATTTAAATAGCGTGAGCATCCCACATCTTTATTGTGGGTAGAACTGCTACCTTGTGGCTTTTGAGGGAGTGGTAAATTATTTGGGTATTAGAGCAAACATTTCTATTACACAAGTATGTCTAAAAAAGCTAGGAGAGAGGAAAAGGAAGGAAAAAGAAAGGGAAAAGAACCACCATAGTTCTGGATGTTTCTGCAGCCTCTTTAAAACAACGGAAATCAAACTTTCACATGAACAGTTCAGCTAGCAGTGGTGTAAGTTGCTGTTTATAAATTGGTGGAGGGGAGAAGAAAGTATCTTTTTTTTAATTAGTATTATCTGAATGGTTTCCTTGTGTTCAAGAGGCCCCACCTCAAGATGCTTTCGAAATTCCTGAGGCTTGATGAAATAGGAGCTTCCCATAGGCTGTTGACATGGTTGTGCAGACTGAAAAAGGCAATAAGCTGTATCTGATTCTGATTATAATCAAAGAATCAAACTGTTATCTTAAAACCTGTCTAGTGTCTTTGACTGCTCCGTTTCATCAGCTTTAGCACACTTGTTTCATGTTACCACATTAATTTGTCAGCTTTCAGGGACATAGAGGGAGAACCCTGTATCGGACTCTCTTTTGTTGTATTAACTGTTCTGTTCTGAAATATACAGCTTATTTGAACACAGATAGGTGGTCTTTGTGGTTCTGAAGGCTTCCAATAGGGCAAAACAATCCTCAAGATTAATTTTTTGATTTCTTTTCAGATAATGTGATTTTTCTGAGCGAGGGCTCTCCGAGAGATAAGGTGTGAGGTCATTAATGCTTGAACCCAGGCCATTCAATTCCTTTGGATTTTCAGTGCTTCATAATTCTGTAATCACTTATATTACTGTAGTTGCTTTAAGAAATAAATAAAATGTTTGTTATCTATAGGGTATCTGTGTGGTTTTGTTTTCCCATGTGCTTTCTCTGTTATCATTGTTTGGATTCCTTTCTTTTTTGTTCTTACGAGAAAAGGTAACCCAGGCAGCTGTATTAATTCCTGAGCTGATGAATATTTAAATGGAAGTCACTCTTTGCATATTCAGCCATTTTCAAACCTTATATCCTTGGCTGCCTTAACAATCTCCTCCTGTCTTGTGGGGCCTGACAGTCTTATCCCCTCTCACTGTTAAAATCCATTCTCTGTTCTACAGGTGTCATTCCCTGTGTTTTTTTTTTTTCTCCACTAAGCTAGTTAGACAGTAGGTTTAAAGAGCTGTTTGCCTCAGCTAGTACTCAGCTGGAGGGTTTTTTTGTCACAGACCTTGAGAAGGCCTCCTGTGCATTTGCATCTGCCCCTCTGTTGATCCCAGCAGTTGATCAAATCAGGTGTTGTCTTTCAGCAAACCTTGCTTTGGTCATGTGTTTAGGTCTTGGTTGTTATAGCATTTCACGCGGGATGACATCAGCATTCCCATCCAGTCCCTCGTTAGGGTGCTGTGCCCATCGTTTGCCATCAGGAGGAGCTGGAGGAACGACTGCCTCGGCTGTGCGTTTTGAGAGGTGTGTGAGAAACGTCCCTGGTCCAGGATTCTAAATATGGGAGTGGCATTTGTTTCACTTTAACTTCATTTGGTTGTCAGACTGAGAATTACTTAGCATTATTAGTAGTAAATTCCACAACTAAAAGATGTTTCATTTTATTACATGAAGAAGTGGTGAAATTCCCATTGTAACACAGTGTGATGTGAACAGGGAAAGAAAAATTTTAGATGTGACAGTTTCCTGCCTTCAGAGCTGGTGGGATTTTGTATCTCATCTCTCTCTGAGCTGAGTACAGAGCACACTTATTTATAGCCTCTGCAGCTCTTCCCCCTACAGAATTGTGATTTTTTTTTTTTCTTTAAATGCTCTCTGTGAGCATTGTCTGTACGAACAAAAACTTCAATTCTTTCAATTCAGCAGTTATTTCTGGTTGAAGTTTAAAGCTTTGAGTATTATCTGAGCCCCTGCCACTGGCATAGTGAGGTGTTGGATGTACTGCAAATGCTTAGTTGCTTCAGTGGGTTGTTATCCACAGGAGATTGTGGTATCTTTTTAAATGGGAAGTTCTGACTTTAATTCCCTTAACTACTTGTTTAACCTGAGCCTGTTGTATTGCTGGGAGAATTGTGATGGTGCACTTACACAGTGGTGATCCAAGCACAGCTTGTGTTTGGTCCACACAAATTTTTCCTGCTTGCTGAAAGATGGGGTTTGTCTTGAGCTTTCTTCTAAGAGGCCTTGAGTGAATGTGCTGATTTTTTCTGTCCATTCAGTGGTCACCTCGTTTGCACTCTACTGTGGTGGTGGAGTTCAGCACAGCTTATGACAGTGTCTGCTTTGGAGCTTGGTAGCTGGCTTTCCACTCCAAACTCAGAGCAGAAGCAGCAGAGTGGATTCCCTTTTCCACTCCTATGGAGTGGCCAGAACTGCTAATCTCTGCCCCTGGCTCAAGATGGAGACAGCCAAGCTAGCACAAGGCGTAGGATTAGGTGACAGCAAAGAAAAATATTTGCTCAAGAGCTGAGTTTTCTTGCTTTTCCAGTTCTATTTAAAGTAGCTAGTACACTTTTAAAGATTGACCTGGTAAAAAGGCTTTGAGCACACACTGAAAAGCAGTGCATTATTTTGAGTGTTCATCACAACTTGGCAGTAGGGTAGATTTTCACAAAGGATTCTGCATTACTGATAGACTCAGTTACAGCAAAAATAACCAGTGGCAAAGGTGTGTTGTGTGTTCATCTCTTATGTCTGCGTTGCTGCTGTGAGGCAAAGTTAATCTGTAACTTAGGTGTTGGTTATGAGAAAATCCAGTGTGAAATCAGCATTCCTATAGCATCTGGGGTCTTTTGGCTTTTCATGGCTAGGTACCTGTTCTGCGAGGAAGTGTTACAGAATGGAAGTAGTATCACCTGAGTGAAGTACAGCGATTCTTTGTGACTAGGCAATGAGTATTTTCCCACACTGTCCCCTGGAAAATGCTTGTCTATGTTCACCTCTTGTGTCAACTTGATTAGGCAAACCCTGAGTGCTTGCATCAACCAGGACATTCAGAAGTGTGTGACCTTAACAAGGAATTTATTTTATGTATCTATGGAGATGATTGGAAAAGATGAAAAAATAGAGGTGATTTGTTTTTAAAATGGCAGCATATTCGCCAAGTAGTTGGAGCATTTCTTAGCAGCTCTGAGACAGAGTTATTCTGGTCTGCTGTGCAGCTCCATGGCACTCAGTTATTTCTGTCAGCTTGGTCTAAGGTGTAGGAAACAGGCTTCTCCTGTGTTTGTTTCTGTGGCTGGTTTGAGGAACACAGTGTAGGCATTGTGCCCGTGTCACACAGCAAAGAACACTTTCAACTGTGATTCTCGTTAATCTGCAGAAATTTCTCTGCGGGAATTATGAACCATACAATAGAAGTAAGAGAGGATGCTTCAGCCAAAGGAATCAAGTCCCACTTCACTGAAATAGCCCTCTTGTTACCCTCTGTGGGGTTGGGGGAGTTGTGTCTGTGTTCCCAAATACAGGTCACACTTTGGTTAAAGACCAGCAGTGCCTGTGGGAGCCCATGCAGAGGGGCCATGGATTGCAAAGGCAAGAAAGCTAAATGAGTGATTTGAGAAGCTCCTGGGTACAAGAACAAGGAATGTTCTGGTAAAGTGGAACTTGTGTCAATGTACCAATTATGTGGGTTTAGTAGTAGGCTGTCTTCAGTATTGGCCATCCCATTTTCATGAGTATTCATGTCAGAAAAGGAATAAAATGCCAGGATTGTGGGAAGAAAACTTCACTATTCGCAAGCACACCTATTTTTAACTCTGAAATTTCTGTGGTGGGTGCCTTTTTGCCAAGAAGTTGAGCGTGTCTGTATGTACAAACTAAGACTTGGTGTCTATTTATCTTGGCAATGGTGAGCTTCTCTGCACAGCAGTGATTTAGATCTCACTTACACAAGACATTTTCTTTGTTAGTGCATTACCAGGTACTGGGTAGTGTAAGTAATGTGTTTGCACAACACTCAACTTTCACAGGGTTTCTTCAGAAACATCCTCTTGTGGGAAACATGTTAGTGTGTGTGAGATTTTTCTTCTGCTTGCTGCTTTAAGTCCCAGGTAAAAAAAAAAAATCAGCTCATTACCATACTTGGCCATTTCACAAAAATCTCCAGCAACTACTGTGACTAGAAATTGATTGCTTGATCATTCTGTGTGTTCTTAGTCCTAAAGTTTGTGCCCTGTGCTCTTTAAGAGGTGCTAAGTTGAAGAAACCACCTGTAACTGTGGCTGTTTTCTATTGCTTTCAGGAGATTTTTATTGGGAGCTGGTCAGAAACCTGGCAATTGTTATCTGTGGGCTCTGTTGCTATTTGTTCTTTTCATGCTGGCTGGCTTCTCAAACTGATTAGAACAGAATGCCTTTAGAAAATGGATGGTTATCTTGATCCTGGTTGTCACAACTCAGGAAAATGTCACCTGTAAATATTTAATGAGCCTTTGTGCAACTGACCTGATCGAGAACTGAGTAATGATGCAGTTGCAGGAGTCGTGGCTTCTGTAACCTGGATCAGCAAGGAAAAGAGAGCACTTTTCCTCTGTCAGGCTTTGTATTGTTGCTAGCTTTATTCTTTGATATTTTAAGTAAGTGGTGGTTTTTTGGAGCTCTGCCTTAACAGCCTCCTCTTTCTTAGCTAGCTTGTTTTGCTGTGTAGGTTTTTTTGTTTGCTTTTCTGCATGGGTTTTCTGCTCCTTGCAGAAAGGGGACAGAATGCTCAGTAAACAAAAGCTGAGCTCTCCTCTCTCCTACTTCTGCAGACAATAACACCTCCCCACCCTTTTATCATCTTTTAGATTTTTTTGGTCAATTCTTGCACTGTTTCCCTGTGCTGGAGAGTGAGTTCAAATCCAGTTCAGAAGACTCTGGTGAGGAAAGGGTCTTACACAAAAGAAAACATCAAAATCCTCTCAGATGAGTTGGAATTTAAAAATACTACCAAAGCTGCTCTAAGAGGAAAGTAATGAAATGTGGAGAAACAGCTCTGGTTTTCAGCAGGCTAGTAACTATTGAAGTCCACAACTTAAAATCCTCCAAGTAACATGGGGAAAAGTTAGGATAGCTGTATCTGTATCACATTCTTGCTGGTTTTGTGATGCTTTTCACAGTGCCTGATTTCTGGTGTAGTGTCAATCCCATGTATTCTATCAGGACACTGAATAATTAATATTCTCTGAAAGGATTAATTCCCTCCACTCTTGTCTCATCCTTCTTGGTGCCCTGTATGTGCTGCCCATTCTTAGCAGAAACTTGCTAATACAGATTTTGTTCCCAAGAAGAACTTGTGCTGCAGCACAAACACTTCTTTGTGGTCTGTCTGCTCTTAGTTGCCACCATATGAAGCCAATACATCATATCTCCTTACAAAGTCTCAGGTAGTTGTTTCAGAAATGTTGAAGCTCAGAAATGACACGTAGCCTTGAACACTAATAATCTGGCAAGCAGCCTGCCCACTTACCAATATCTACTCACCAGCTACTGGTATTGTGGTTTATATTTATATTGCAGCCCCAGAAATGGGTAGTCTTTGTGTATCAAAATAATTCAGTGACTGAGGAAGTCTTCCAGGATGCTCCTGAATTCTCAGGAGCACTGTGTCCCATAGTGGCAGCTGTGCCTCAGTGCTACAAGAGAGAGCCCCTGGGGAAGTGCAAGGGGAGAGGGACAATTTTATGTGATGCAGAAAGAGAGGAACCCATTGGGAAAAGCAGCGCACTGTTTACCCAGGATGCCTAACTTCCCATGAGTTCCTTTCTTCCTTTACGCAAGGGGGAATGACAGTATGCATGTGTTAGACTGAGGAAGTTCAGCCCAGTACTCTGTCAAATACCAGTCCTTGGGAGCCCCTTGTTCTCATGGTGTTCAGCAAACAAAGCTGCAGTCACCCTGTCAGCACCTTCTTTTGAGGTGGCTTTTATTTTGTTGGCTTACAAGGCAAACATGGGTCTTCCTTTAGACTTCTCATGTGGGCAAAACACTAATTTAGTGCCCCAGCCCAAAGAAATTATCTAGTCACAGCAGTGATTTTAGAAGGATCTAATGTCAGAGTGATGGAGAGCCTTTTGTTAAACAGATTATCACAAGGCCACAAAGGCTTTGAAAGTAAGAACACATCCAGTGCAAACATGGAGGCTCCTGGATAAGGAACTGACCTTTACAAGTTTCACAATCTGCATCTCTGGACTGGCACAATGAAATTGCTTTGACAACAGTGCCTGGCAGTGCCAGGACACAAGTTTGTACCTCTGGTTGGGCTTGCCAAAGTGGTAGGTAGCAATGCAGGTGCTGGTAATTTGGCTTTAGATGTTTTCTGTGCTGCTGAGGGCAAATACCGCACTGTCTGATTTCACAGTGACCTAGAACGACTCACCTTTGTAGGAGATCTCTGGTTGGGGCAGTTAGGGATTTTTTTCTTCATATTCTTAAACAGTGTAGCGCTTTAAAAAAACAAACTTGTTTTTTAATCAAACTACACAAGATTAATAAATCTTAATAGGACAACCCTGATTAAATCATCATTGTTCTTCTTCTTTTTGTTGCTCTTGTGCCTGATGGGTGCTGGGAAATCCCTATGACTCTGTTTTACTCAGCGGGGAAAGTCTGTGCTCTCCTTAGGGAAGACTGGATCACTTGTGCTGCAGTGGTCACAAGTGCTTGCTCTGTGGGGGAATGGAAGTGGCCTGGCACAAGAGGGGAAGCCTAAATGGAGGTCTAGGAGAGAGAGAATGCACCAGAAAATCCAGGTATGGTTCCTGTACAATGCAGTGTGGAAATGCCAACTATGGTTGACCTGGCCCACAGCAGACTGCTCTGAGCTGCTCCAGGAGCTGCAGAGAAGCATGGAGGAACTCCCAGCTTTTTGGAATCGTAAACATTTGGCATCTTCCATTTTTGAAGAACAATGAAGTGTCATTGTTACCTCAGCTTGGCAGGAAAGCGAGTCTTAAAATACCAGAATTTCCCGTCAGTGGGATTATTTTTACTGCCCGTGGATGAGCACCCTGGGAAGGATCTCAGGCAGGCGACAAGAGCTGGGAAGTGCAGCTCCTTGTAACACTCCTAGTTTTCACCAGGTGCGTTCTGAGGTGTCTTCAGTAAACAGGCGAACTCTGTGCTCTTGCTGCCTCCTTTCTCGCTGGACCGACAGCGCAGGCAGCCAGTGGTTGCGGACCGTAACTTCCCTACCGCTGCCTGCGGCCCGGGGCCCGTGCGGGGGATCCCTTCCCGTCCCATCACATCCCAGGCCAGGATCCCGGGCAGCGCCACGACCCCGCCCTCCAGGCCCGGCGCAGTCTTGTCGCTGTCCCATTGGCTGACGCGCCCGTCACTCCCGCCGCCCCCGTTTCGCCATTGGCCGCGCGGGGCACGCCCACATTCCACAGCTGGAGCCGCTCGCGGTCCCCGCGCCCATTGGCCCGCGGGCCCCAGGCCGGCCGCGCTGCTCGATCCCGATTGGCGGGCGGGGCGGGGGGGGCGTGTCCGGGCGGGGGCGCGGCCGGCGGGGGTGACCCGCCCGCGCAGTCCCGGCCGAGCGGGGGGCGAGCGGCGGCTCCGCGGCCCGGGGCAGCGGCGGGGGCGGGCAGCGGGGCGGCGGACGGACCGGCAGACCGACCGACCGACCGACCGACCGACTGACTGCCCGGCCGGCAGGGGTGTCCGCGGCCGCCATGGAGGTGTGCGAGAGCGGCGGGGAGCAGCCGCCGCTGCTGCACTGGGACCGCAAGCTGAGCGAGCTGTGCGAGCCCGCAGACCCCGAGACGCTACTGAGCCACACGGTGAGGAGCGGCGGGGACGGGGGTGGGATGGCTGGGACGCCCCCGTGGGCGGCCGCGTTTGGGGGGCCGTGGCGGGGTCCCGGCCGGGGGAGGCGCCTTTGGCCAACAGGTGCTCCCCGGGGTCCCTCGCCGTGACCGCCGCCCCTCCGGCGCTGGTGTCCCCCGGGCCGAGGTGCCCCGGGCAGGCGATGGGGTCCCCTCTGTCCCGAGGTGTCTCAGCTCCTCCCCTCGGGGGCTCCCGGCAGCCGGGGCTCCCTCTGCCCCCGCGTCGTCGCTTCTCCTAAGGGCACCCCTCTGGAGCCGCGAGACGCGTCTTCTTCTCCAAGGCGAGACTCTCCCGGCACCGTCCCGCTCCTCCAGGGCAGGAAGGAAGTGACAGAAGTTTTTATGTTTGTTTTTTTTTGTGGTGGTTTTTTTTTTTTTTTTTTTTGGCTGGAATCCCCGTGTGTTGGCTTGCGCAAAATGCATAGTTAGGACAGTCCCGAGGAAATGAGTCTTGTTATCTGTGCCCTGTGGTTTCTCTGATTATCTGGGAGGTGTTTTGCAAGTGCAGAGATACACCTTTATAACGTTATAAACCTCTATAACGCTGTGCGGGTGCGAATCCTAAGTGGAAGCGAGCCGGAGCACTTTGGGACAGCGGTGTGGAAGACTCTTCCAGCCCGCTGTTTGTGTGAAGCACGAGGCAGCCAAGCTTGGCGTGGCTGTCGAGCACGTGCATGGATGGAGCCCCAGAGGAACATGGTGGCGGCAACTGGATCACGGCAGCGCCCAAGGAACGGCGCTTGGCAGGTGCTGCCGCGTGCTCTGCGCTTCTTCCTTGCGCCGAAGAGAGCGATGCGCAAATACAGTCCCGTGGAGAGGGGCCAAGCCCTTCTCCTGGGAACAGCGGTGATCCCATTGCACCATGGGCGCCCTGCGGAGATCTTGGTGTTAGTCTTGTAAGGCAAACAAGGAAAATCTTGTTTGTTGTGTGTGGTATGCGATAGCCTTACTGATCCGGGATCACGTCCATCACAAGCTCCAAGCCTCATTTCAGCAGGAAGCAAGCCTGCTGCACGCTTGACTGTCTTTAAACGTTGTTCGGCTGCTTTTTCTCTGAGGGTTCTTGGGCTTTCTTGCGCAATGTGTATCTTCTGGTAGATCCGGGGAAAAGGAATTGTATGTTACGGTGGCTTGGGGTTTTTTAAAGAGGCAGCTGGAACACTTAAAAATGGAAAGCTCTTCCATCGAACAATTGTTTCCTTGAGTTTTTTCATTATCAAGAGGAATGCTGTGAATGAAATGGGAGGCTCTTTGGAGAGTGTTCCTCTTCAGATTTATGGTTGTGGTGGCATACTTCCTCCTGCTTTGTTTGGATCTTTGTGATGAGAATGGACTTGTCACTCTTAACTTTAGTCTTCTTATTTCTTGTTCTCTTATTTCCTTTAATTAATGCCCTGAAGGAGACTTTATGCTTGGGATAGGACTTGTGGCTGCAGTGACATGGATATGTGTATTTTCTACCCTGTTTCAAGGAACCTGAGACTTGAGTTTAAGCATGTCTTGACAAAGAAAATGTTCTGGCTATCTGATGGATATGTGATGCTTTTCCCTTTGCTGTTTTCAGGTTTTATTGGGGATTTTCAGCTTCAAGTGCTATGATGATGAGTGTTTTGCAAGGGACAGTGTGTAGCTGAGTCTGCAAAATATTGGACTGTGACCACCTTTGTTGGGAGTAACACTGCCATTGATTTGTGTGGTTGTCTTGTTTGATTGTTTTTAGTTATTTTGGAGTTTAAGACTTTAGAGACTCTCTTGAAGTCACATAAAAAGTGTGAGATCAATTTGTCTTTTTGGTTGTTTTTGGAATTCCTCTGAAAAAAGTTTCAGCAAAAACAATCCAGCTAAAGGCTATTAAGTAGGTGTAGTGAGGTATTATGATCTTTAAAGGAGAAAAAAGTTTTATGAAATTCACATTCTCTAGAGGGGAAAAAAACCCCCACACTTCTGCCTGTTGAACAACTTCTTTTGTGAAGTGTGCCCTGCCATGTGGAGGAAAATACTGTGCTTGATATCATGAAACACAAGATCTCTATTTACCTCTGGCCAAAACTTCATAAAATCATTTGAAAAAACCAAAACAAACAGTCTCTCTAGATGAAGCATCTGTTCTTCTCCTGGCTTATGCTTCCCATCTGGGAGGACTGGTTTGACCCAGCTGACTCTGCTGTGTTTGTAAACTTACTACAGGGTATTTCTGAAAAGACTGTGGTGATGGAGGAGACCTTCCTATGCTCCATGTACAGGAGTGCCCACTACCTGTGCTGTCATCCTCATGGCTGTGGAACACGTGCCTTATGGAATCCTATGGTCTTTACCCACTCCTGGGATGTCTCTTAGCTGGATGTGCAAGTCTGCATCCAAGGGAACTTCGGTGTGGGCTAAGGAAAGGTGTCTGAGTCAGTCAAAAGCCCTAAGAGTGTGAGCTGGACTGGCCAGGGGGGAGGAGGGATAAGATGATGATGATGTTGACTGAGGGGAGAGCTCACAAGTAGAAAGAAGGATCAGTGTTGTTCCACAGTCAGACCTGTGTGTGCAGACTGGTGAGGGTGAGAATTCTGTGCCAACTGCCTTTTGTGTATTTTAAGTTAAATTTTAACTTTCTTACAACCATAAAGGCTATTCCTGGCTCTGGTTGATTTGACGCTGGTAGACAAGTGTGAAAGTACGCATGCACTGAAAAACTTGACCTCTATTTTAAACTTTTCCAGCCTGCCTTAATTACCAGGGCTGAAATCCAACCTCCTGAGGATTTACATTTCTCTTTAAGAGCTGATGATTTCACCAGTGCCTGAAGCTGTGTGAGGAACCATTCCCTCACTCCTCTGGTACTGTCAGTGATGTCACCGGCTGTGCCTGGAGAAGGTGGGACCTTGAGGAGCTCAGCTCTGCTGTTGGCAGGCAGCAGTCCTTGAGGTGGCTCATTAAAGTCCTCATAGTTTATAGTACTCACCTGGATGCCAGATAGCTTTAGAGCATTTATTTTTCCAGAGTGGCTTAGTTTCCCATCCAAGAAAAGGCTGAAAGGTTTCCCAGAGTTGTGTTCATGGCACGTGTCACGTGTTTGCATTATCTAATCTTCCTATGC
Source organism: Corapipo altera (assembly GCF_003945725.1). Taxonomy (NCBI): domain Eukaryota; kingdom Metazoa; phylum Chordata; class Aves; order Passeriformes; family Pipridae; genus Corapipo; species Corapipo altera. The sequence goes on along the minus strand of NW_020884873.1, from coordinate 9,614,556 downwards.
CCTGTAGCTTGTTGTGATTGTATGTTGGTAACGCTGTACACAGGCATAGTGTAAGGCATTATTATTATTATTATTATTATTATTATTATTATGTGCTTTTTCGTTTTCCTGGTGACCAAGCAGAAAGGAAGCACAATGCCTGCCACTGCCCAAGGGGAGCAGAAGCGTGGCCAGGTGAACTCTTCGGCTTCTTGCTACTGCTGTTACTTTCCATAACATGCAGGCGGGCTTGAAGTGGGAGAGCTCTACTTGTGGCCATGGGTCTCCATTAGAGTTGATTTGTGGTTGGACATGGCCCAGCTGGGATGGCGTCTTCAGTGACAAGTGCCAGATCTGGTGCAGATGGATAAGTGTGACAAACACGCTGTGACATGCCAACTACCTGTCCCATTCCTGGATGGGGGATGAAAGGCAGATGGTTCTTAGGAGCCCTTGACATTTAAAACTTCCTTATTTAATACTGGGGATGCAGTCTTTCCTCCCCCCCCCCCCCCCCCCGTTTTCATGGTTATTTTAACACATTGGCCGCTGCTTCCAGATGGTAACAAAATGCAGCCAGACAGGAGCATGACTGTGGTCTTGGCATGGCAGATGTAGAACTGTCACTGCCCTACACATATGTGGGGACAACAGCTGGTTTAAGTATTTAGGACTAAATTCCTAGATGTCATGTCCTGAGTGTCTTGATGAGTGGTTAACTGGAAGATACTTCAAATGCTAAGTAGCCCAAATTGTTTATTCTTTAAAGAGCTGACTATTGAACCTGAAACTCATATGAAAAAATTGAAGTTACTTAAATATTATATTGCTGAAGCCGTTGTCTGAGCAGTGTTTGAACTCAGTGAGCCTGTTGCCACGTTGTTGGTGATGCTGTGGGCAGCTTAACCCTGGAATATGGGTGTAGTGCAGGTTGGGATGAGTGGAGGAGGCTTCCTGGGCCTCAGCTACCAAGTCTGCCTGCAAAAGCAAAACCAAAGTGAGCTGCCCATGAAGGTTAATCATCAGAGTTGTTATCATCATGTAAGATGAGCTCAGGAAACTTTGGGCTGGCCTTTTTTCCTCCCTGTAAGAAGCCTCTGAACCTCACCGGGAGCTTGCCCAGTGACTCATTTCCTCAGCCACAAAAACGATGGTTGCCGTTACTTCGTGTTTCTAATGACTTCTGCAGAAAAGCTGCCTCTGAACGAGCTGCCAGGGATTGCCTGTAGTTTTTGGTGTAGGGCAGTGGCAGTTGTTAATTTAAATGGATGACAGCGCTTGATTTTTACGGTCTGTGTGTATTTAATTAAAAGTTGGGGTAACCGCAGCATGTGTAGATGTGGAGCTGGCTGTATCTTATTTTGTGGTGGCTGCATGTAGCCCTCTGTAAAATCTGGTGTCAATATAGTTGTATCCAGTTTTCATTTCGTTTTGGTAAGGGAGAGAGCTACTTCATTTATTTGAAAGCAGGGTTTGGTCTGTTGCCCATTAACCATAAAACTGAAATCTCTTGTTCTTTCTTCTCTGTACACCTGCATACGGAGGACAGGACAGCTGACTTTAGGTGAAATGTTTGTGCAGTCAGTACTTGAAAGGATTTTGCCAAAATCCTCCAGTAAAGAGGGAAAACGAGAAAGTGAGACTTTCAAATAGTTGTACACATGCCGTGTACGAAGCAGTAGTGTTAAATTTGGTCATTGACTTTCCATATTAAAAAAAATGATCAGCATCACAATTGATGAACAGCAGAACTAGTTGTACTCAGTGCCTTGCACTGAAAGCCATCCCCCCCCCTCCCTTGCTATCTTCCCAAATTTAAATAAGAAAGTCATTCCAGGCTGCCAGTGTACATGTCAGGTACTTGTAATGGCTCTAACTGATCTACAATTCCTCTAAAAGCTGAGATAAACACAAGTAGGAGACTTTGAAACTTTACCCTCCTGTTTTCTGACAGTTAAAATTAGAAAAATGGAGGTATTGAGTTGCTGGCTGGTTTCATTTGGACTGGCTGTAACTGTATAGTGAAGTGCTTCATCTGCAGTGAGGACAGGACTGGAAAAAATGTTAGTCTGTCCTGGGACTGACTTTGAAGCATGGTAGATAAGAATGAGCCAGCATTTAATGCACAAACCTAACTATTTATTCTTTTTCCCTATGTACGTGACTGATCTGCAGTGTTCTCTGTAAATGTTTCCTTTGGAAAGCCAGTCATTACACATGGAGCAGGTTGTGCACGATAGCAGGGGCAAAGGAATTTCACTTATGGTGTTACCAGACAGGGTTTTCCTGTGTCTGGAGCTGTTGAACTTATCTACAGGGAGGGTGGGAGCCTGTGCTCTTTGCAGGGCTTTGTTTTTGATGTGAAGAGTCCCTTCTTCGAGGTCTTTCATATCTGGGGCTAAGTAAGTTTTGCCTATCCTGGGATGGGGACCAGTTTTTCATTAAAGGAGTCTCACTTCTTAGCATCATCTGTGTCTGTAGAGGAGGCTGCTCTGACTAGCTGCAGATCCTAGGCAGGGATATGCAGTTTGATTTGATCTTTTTGTGTCCCTCTTGCTCACTGATGCACAGTTCATTTGTGTCTTATTTCTACTCCTCTGCAAGTCTGGCTTCATGCTTTTGCTTGCACACTGTGAGATCAGATCATCTTCATGCCAACCGTGACAAATAAAATAAAAATAAATATAAAATAAAGCAAGGAGGCCTTTGAGCAATGTACCACCAGCTCTGACTGCCTCTTAGTTGTCCCTGCATTTTGCTGTGTGGCTCTCACCTGTACCACTGCCCAGCAAATCCACTTTATGTCTGGGCTGCCTGACAGGTGTGAGAGGGAAGTACCCACTGCAGAATAAAAGTGCTTCAGTGCCTTAGGAGCCACTGTGTGCAGCAGTACTGTGCTGTGGTGACACAGGACAGTGCCCCTTGTCTTGGGGAGCTTGTAAGCTTCCCTTAATAGGCTTTTTTTAGGCTTTAATAGGCTCCTGCTCTGTTACAGCAGGAGCAGGGGGATGTCTGTCTCATGGACTAGTTCCTTCTCAGCGGTCCTGCTTGTGCAGGGGGTGCAGACCAGCCCAGGACTGTGAGCAAGGACTGAGACACCCAGCCTGTGCCATGCCTGGCTGGCTACTCCTCCTTCCAAAGAGCTGTGTGGTCTGTGCCACTGTGGGCTTGTTTTCTCTTGGTCCCTCAGTTAACAAGGCAACTCTAAGGCATGTGGTTGTTGCTTTGAAAGTGAAGATGTGGTGCTTTGGAAGTAGCCCCCTGCCTCTGATGGGGCAGGTTTTCTTGCTGATGTTGTACTTGCAGATAGATGCTGCTTTTCTGTGCCATATCCAAATGCTGGTTATCATCAGGCTCTGCTGTCCTTATTGCTGTTTGTATGCCTTCCTGCATTCCCAGAAGTTGTTTTCCAGTCACTTTGTAATACTTGATTTAACCATCCATCATCTATTTCCTCTGTCTTGGGCTGTTTGTCTCCCTTTTGGAGAAGGAATGTTCTGTGGATGAGACTTTAGCAATTATCAATAGCCAGTCAGGGTGTTTAACCTGGCTCAGTGGCATTTGTCATAGGCTGTGTTGGCTGCCTACCCTGGGTTTACAGGGTCTTCCCTCTAACTCCTACAATTCCCTAAAGCAGCTTGCTTTTTTCCAAGGGAGATAGGTTCCTGGTGGGTCCCTGAGGGGCGCTCTCACCATAGAGCTCTTCTGTGTTTTCAGGAGGGCACATTCTTTCATGCTGTTGCTCCCTATTCATCTCTCTCTGAATCATGGAGACTATCTGGATGCCCTTTGGCTGTGTTTTTTTTCTGAGTGACAAGACCTGACAGTGCAGTTCTGCACCTGGATGTAACCGCAGGCTGTCGTGGCAGCTGGCTGGGAGCTCAGCCAGATGTAAAGTGACTATTTTTTTTTGTCAGAAATTAGCTTTCAGGGGTATCAGTTCCCTGACACAGCTTACCCTGTAGGCAGCCCAGGTACTGATGCTGACATGAGGGGGCAGGTAGGAATGCTTGACTTGGGAAGTGGTGGTGGAACTGGATTTTGAGCTAAAGGAATGTGCAGTGGGAATAGTCAGAGTAGCTGTGTGGCTTGTGCTTAGGTGTAATCCTGACGTGTGCATGTGTGTATTTATTTGATACCAGTAGACTATTATTTGGATGTCACTGGAAAGAAAGGGGATTGCCTGGAGGAGGCAGTTGTTCAAGGATCAGTAGGAAAAAGGTTGTTTGATAAGAGTGTGGGTACGTAGCAGAGAAATGGACAGACCTGATGTTCAAAGAAGCACCAATGTTGAACTGGTGGATGGTACCACCACCTCTCCACGATGTTGAGTGCTGTTGAAAAGTGGGGCCTGTCTTGGACGCTAAATTGTTTATCTTGCATGAAAGTGAAAGAAATGGTATGCAAGGAATAAGCCTGGCTTAGGGCCACAATTTTGCTGGCAAGTACATTACTCTTCCACTCCACCGAAGTGAGTAATAGGCAGTACAAAAGACAGGTCAAAAATGGTGGGGTTTAACAGTGCAGAGCCAGGGTGGGCATTGCACTCGCTGTCTCCAGTCTGAGACAGCGAGCTGTTCCTAGCAGGGCCTGTCATTCTCTCTGTCTGTGAGCTGTCAAACATAGCTCTCAACTGCAGAAAAGAAAATCACTGAATTGAGTTGTGTCAGTGCTAAATGTGTGCAGGAAGTGTACAAATGCTCTATCAAATAAAGAGCATTCCCTCTCTTGAGGGTGACTTGGGAAGTGGAGAAAGCAATGTAAGAAAATAAAGTCCAGTTAAATGGGATAGACCTGAATTACTAGAGCAGTCTCCATAGCTGCCATCTCTCCAAATGTGTAGCTGAATAGTGCCAGTGACCTCTCTGTGCCTTCACTGTGTCTTGGAAACTACTACTTTTTTTTTTTTTTTTACCATCTGCTGCTAGCTGGCTTTCAATCTTCTGTATGTGATCTGGCTCTGCTGTGGTGACAGGCAAAAATTTAATGGAAAAATGTGACACTCACTTCATCTCTTTCCTCTCTGCCAAAGAAAAACATTCCTCTGCAGCTGCACTGGGGCTGGCTTTGTCCTTTCATGCAATCTGTTAGTCATATGGGGTGAGAAATAGAGACCTGGCTGCTCTGATAACCTCTTAGGGAGCTTTGGGCAGGTGTCTTAGGGAGCTTTTGGCCTCCTTCCTTGTGAAATCAGATATGTCCTGAGCAGAGATGCAGGACAGAAGCGAGTTGGTGTTGGTGGAGGCTTCTCCCCCGTAGTGTAGGGGCAAAGAGAATATTCCTAATACACTTTAGTGGCTTGCCTGGAGCTGAATGTGCTGGGCTAACTCCTGTCCTGCAGCTCCGCTGGGACAAGCCCTGGCAGTTTGGTGACACTGTGGAGCATTTGTCTCCCAGCTCTTACTGCATTTGAGGTTGCCTGCAGAGGTAAGGAGTGTGCTTCCTTGGATGAGATGTGCTGATGTCCAGTAGAGAGGGGGAAGACCACTGGCTCTTGTTCTGCACCAAAGAAGTTGAGGGCTGCCCCGATTTTGGATGTAAGTAGCGTCTTCAGCTGTGGCAAAATTCTTTGAAGCATGTGGTGGCTTGCAAAGGAAGGAAAGCATCTTTCAATTGCTGGCATTTGAAGTACCCTGCTCAATTTTCTTTCTCCAAAGTTTGGATGCTCTGATGTGAAGTTGTGTACAAAAGAATGAAAAAAGAGTTTGCACCAGTGTATGACAGGAGGGTGAGAGAAAATGGCCAACAGTGGAAGTGAGAGAGGTTCAGACTGGTAAGGAAAAAGGGCCTCACTGTGAGGATAGCTGAGCACTGGAGAGAGAGCTGCCCAGAGAGACTGCATTATCTCCTTCCTTGGAGGTTTTTAAGACTTGACTGGATCAAGTCCTGAGTAAGCTGGTCTCAGTTAGTGCTGATCCTGTTTGGGCAGGAGGCTGGCACAGAGACCACCTGAGCCTCCTTCCAGGTGGAGCTATGCTGTGGTTCCTTTCACAGCATGGACCCGAGGCACTGCCCTGCTCAGATCTAGATACAGCATTGCTAGGCAGCAGCCTGGTTTGTTTCAAGGCTTTGTCTATGCAGTCCCATACCTATAAGGACCTGTTTTATTTCCTTTTTGTGGCTAACCCTGAAACTGTAGGTGTGAGAAAAGACCACCCTGTGTAGTAGCATGGGGGAGGTTTTGCAGACCTAAAACCTGAAAAACAGCCAAGAAAAATCCCCCAAACTCCAAGCCCTGAATACTGAGCAGATCTCTGTTCCTTCACCCCTGCAGTTCTGCAGCAAATTTTGTGCACAAGAGAATGCTTATCCCAAGGCTGCCTTTTCCCTGGTCTTCTATCAGTTCTTCTGTTGGCTTCAGGAATCTACTTGCAATGTTTTGATTTTGTGTGGGTTATCTGGAGACACATGTATTCTCATTTATGGAGCTCCTGTATACCCACAGCAGAGATTTGTGTATATGTAGAACCAAAACTCAAGAGCAGCAAAGAACTGTTCTGCTCCTCCAGCTTTTCTTGGAGCAAAAGCAGCAATGCCACTGTTGACTTGGAAGGCTTGTGATATTACAGGCAGGATGAGATCTTCAGGAGGAACCAAGACTAAAAACTTAAAACTGACTGCATTATTTCTTGCAGCCAGATACCTGGCTTTCTGGGATCTGTCCTGGCCTGCGAAGGATGAAGACTAAGGGAAAATATGACACATAAACTCTCAGCTTTCATACCTCCTAATATGAGGCAGTGGCTGGCTTTCTGCAGAACATCTGTCTTTCTCATCATGGGTGTAACTGGCTCAGTCATCGGCACTGATGGTATGTCTTGCTCGAGCTCCTCAGTGCCTCAGCTCCCTTCCCCTCCTCCTCTCTGCCGTCCCCTCTGCACAGCTGTGTGTGTGACTCAGGGCTGGGGCTGCTGTGGTGTTTGGGGTGGGCTGGTAAGATGTGTTTTCAGAAAACTGGCATAAAGCAGAAGGGTTTTTTTACAAAGAGAAGAGACAACCAAACTGACGCTGCCTACATATGGCTCTAATGCCTTATGTGCTCCTTGGTGAAATACTACAGGGGACTGAGGGCACTCTAGGGAAGTCCATTTTGGCTGCCTGTGGCCATCTGCCCATGCTCTTATCGGGAAGAATTTCCCTCTTGCCTCTCCGGACCTCCATATCTGCCTGCCCCCCTTCCCTCCCAGCGCTCCTGAAGGAGCCGAAGCCGACTCGCTGGGAGGCTGCTGCTGCCCACAGGTCCCAAACTGGCAGCTGCAGGAGGGCTCCAGATGTGCGAGGTGCTGCTCCACAGCCCTGCCCTCGGGGTGCTCGGCCGGCTGGCCCCGCCGGCAGCTGGAAGGCAGCGCTCAGGCGTGACTCCCTGCAGGAAACAGGCACGGCAGGAATGAGCTTTGGCACTATTTTTAAGGCATGAGCTTTCTGACTGCAAAATTTGTCTCCTCCTCGAGCCTTAGTGTTTTTGAAGTTCTTTTTTCTGTTCAGCTGGTTTGCTTTTAGTGGATGTTGTTGCTTACAAGAAGGACTGAAAGAGAAGGAAAAGTCTTACTTTTGTACTTGCCCAGGGTGACTTGTGACTTCTCATTTGGCTGTACCGATTCAGGGCAAAATTTCAGCTGAATTCCTGTCAGTAAAGCACTGCAGGGAGTCTGCTCTGGGACTTGGGAATGTTTCCCTGTTGCAGTTGCTTGTTTGTTGAGTTGTTAGAAATATGTTGCAAAACTACAGGGGAAGGCTGAACTTAATTTATGTTGCTGGGTTTTTTCCTGAACTACAAACATGTCTGCAAGATCAAAATCAACAAAAAAGTGTCACCAACCTTGAAAACTGTGCACTAAATGTCTCGGTTACTTTTCCAAAAAATAAAGGCATTTCATTTTCTACAGATACATCAATAGCAAAAGGAGGGACATTGAAAACCTCCGTTCTTTATTGGACCCGGGCAGGAATATAGTTATCAAAGATGAGGAAAAGACTGAGGTATTTAACACCTTCTTTACCTCAGTTTTCAACAGTAAGACAGATTGTCCTTAGGACAGCTGGCTTTTGGAGCTTGTAGACAGAGATAAGAAGCTGAATAGCCCCCCTGTAATCCAGGAGGAAACAGTTAGCAACCTGCTGAGCCACCTGGATCCTCACGAGTCTATGGGACCAGATAGGATCCATCCCAGGGTGATGAGGGAGCTGGCCGAAGAGCTCACCAAGCTGCTCTCCATCATCTACCTACAGTCCTGGCTCACTGGGGAGCCAGGTGATTCCCAGATGATTGGAAGTTGGCAAATGTCATGCCCATCCACAAAAAGGGCCAGAAGGAGGACCCAGAATACTACAGGCCTGTCAGCCTGACCTCAGTGCCTGGCAAGATTATGGAGCAGATCATCCTCAGTGCAATCACACAGTACCTACAGGATGGACAAGAGATCAGACCCAGCCAGCATGGGTTTAGGAAGGGCAGGTCCTGTCTGACCAACCTCATCTCCTTTTATGATCAGGTGACCCGCCTGGTGGATGAAGGGAAGACTGTGGATGTGTCTACCTGGACTTCAGCAAAGCCTTTGACACCATCTCCCACAGCATTCTCCTGGAAAAGCTGGCAGCCCATGACTTGGACATGGGCACTCTGTGCTGGGTTAGGAACTGGCTGGAGGGCTGGCCCCAGAGAGTGCTGGTGAACGGGGCTGCATCCAGCTGGTGGCCGGTCACCAGTGGTGTCCCCAGGGATCAGTGTTGGGCCCAGTTCTGTTTAATATCTTTATTGATGATTTAGATGAGGGGATTGAGTCCATCATCAGAAAATTTGCAGATGACACCAAGCTGGGGGGGAGTTGATCAGCTGGAAGGCAGGAGGGCTCTGCAGAGGGACCTGGATAGGCTGGAGAGTTGGGCTGATTCCAACGGGATGAGGTTCAACAAGGCCAAGTGCTGGGTCCTGCACTTTGGCCACAACAACCCCATGCAGTGCTACAGGCTGGGGACAGAGTGGCTGGAGAGCAGCCAGACAGAGAGGGACCTGGGAGTCTGGATTGACAGGAAGCTGAACATGAGCCAGCAGTGTGCCCAGCTGGCCAAGAAGGCCAATGGCATCCTGGCCTGTATCAGGAACAGTGTGGCCAGCAGGACCAGGGAAGTGATTCTTCCCCTGTACTCTGCATTGGTGAGGCCACACCTGGAGTGCTGTGTCCAGTTCTGGGCCCCTCAGTTCAGGAAGGATATTGAGGTGCTGGAGCAGGTCCGGAGAAGATCAACAAGGCTGGCGAAGAGACTGGAGCACAAGTCCTGTGAGGAGAGGCTGAGGGAGCTGGGGTTGTTCAGCCTGGAGAAGAGGAGGCTCAGGGGAGACCTCATCACTCTCTACAACTCCCTGAAAAGAGGTTGTAGCCAGGTGGGGGTTGGTCTCTTCTCCCAGGTAACTATCAGTAAGACAAGAGGGCACGGTCTTAAGCTCTGCCAGGGGAGGTTTAGGTTGGATATTAGGAAGAAATTCTTTACAGAAAGGATAATCAGACATTGGAATGGGCTGCCCAGGGAAGGGGTGGATTCTCTGTCCCTGGAGGTTTTTAAGATGAGACTGGATGTGGTACTTAGTGCCATGGCCTGGTAACCATGGCTGTAGTGGATCAAGGGTTGGACTTGATGATCTCAGAGGTCCCTTCCAACCTGGCTGATTCTATGATTCTATGATTCATCTCTAGAACACCTTTTTTAGCTTTAATGAAGAAGATATGGAAGAGAGGCATACAGACAAGCCTTTCCTAAGTACTTTGCTTGAGACAGCTTGCTGGCATGATTAGCTGGAGATGGGAAAAAACCCTACTTGATTTTAAGACGTGGCTTCAGTGTTTAAGAGGGACATTATGTGATATGGTAGCTCGGATGGAGCCACTGGAGCTACAGGGAACTTGTAGCATTTGATTTCGTTTCAAATTTGCAGGTATTGGAGGGGGAAAAGGAGCTTGGAAATGCAAGGAAGAAATGAGAATCTTTAGACATTTGCATTGCTGGAGAATGAGGGAAGGCACTATTGAAAAAGTTATTGAGTGCAGAAAGCTGTAAAGTCTGTGTGTCGTATGAAGTCAGGGTTGTGACTGGGGGTGGCCAATTAACTGCGCTGCTCCATTGTGGTGATTAAGGTGTTGAAAAGTACAGTTTGGAGGGATGCTTGAAAACCAGGGGCTTGCAGGTGTCAGGATGTCACAGATTGGGCATGGACTCTTCAGTGCTTGACACCTGGAGATCTGAAAGAGAGGCTAATGTGTGAGAATTCCAAGAACAGCAGCAAAAGTAAGGGGTTGAAGTAGCAACTTTATGAGAAATGTTTACAAACATTCAATGCGTATTGCTTTGAAGGTGCACAGGTGTTTGGGAGAGGATGTGGAAGTGGTTTGATCAGAACACTTTATGTTAAACTCACGTTGCTATTACTGAGGCATCTTTCTCAGTTTCATATGCTGTATGTGATGTAATTTTCAGGAAGAGCACCAGAATAGTGCCTGTGAAAACTGTTTTCAGCTGTGATTCTCGTAACACGCAGATAATGAATATCATTGTACTCACAGCAAGATCCTTTCAGAGCTTTGTGCTTGGATTAAAATTATCATGAAGGGAATTATGAATCTTAAGATATCATTATGCTATTCCTTTTTTAAACTGCTAGTGTCCTCTGGAAGTACCTTTTCTCTTTTTGCCCGTAGTAATGGTTAGAGAAAGGTAAAAAAGAATCAGTGTGAAGTAGAGAGAAGCAGATGATGATCAGCGAAAAATATCCAAGGAGAAAAAACAATGTTGGCAAGTGTATGGGTAGAAAGGGGACTTTCTTCTAATGGTGTCAGATGAAAATTAACCGCTGTCAGTAATCGGGTTACAAAACTTCTTGGAACCAAAAAACCTGGATAACTGGAAGTCCAGATAGGGTGAAAGGTCTCAGAGGAGAAGTTTGTCTTGTTGACACTGATTTTTGTTGGGTCATGACATCATGAGGAAATGTCTGAAAATATTAAATTGATAGAGTAAAGAGGAGAAAGTAAAAACTATGCACTGGAGATCCTGGTACCAAACCTGTACAAAATACATGGAATCTTGTAGGATTCCATAGTTACAGACTGAAAGAATACAGATACAATTTAAACCTGGTCGGTAGGATTTAATGGAAAGCAGCTATAGTCAGACAAACCTGATTTTATTCTTAGGGGAAAAAAAGTAAATTGAAAGTAAAAGGAGAAACTTAGCAAATAATTGGCTATTTATTTCATTGTATTGATTAAAAAATTTTACCACAAAATGTATGAAATTAAAGGGCTGACTCAAAATAGTTGCTAATGGACCTTTGGTGTCAGAGGACAGATTTGTTGGCTTTTGCAAAAAGGTACCAGACAGGAGGCTTCTCAGGGTTTTCATCTGTGATCCAGAAGCAAAGTTATGTGACTAGGAAAAAAAAAAAAAAAGCCTACCTATGGGAGAGGTGAATGCATATTGGAAACCAGGATTTGGAAAGCATTAAAAAAAAAAAAAGTTAAAAATATATTTGAGTTAGGAAAAATGCTCATTTCTCAATCTTGGCAGCACACCCCTGTTCTCTTCTGGCTGTTATATTTCAACAAAGGACAGATTATCAGATCTTGTAAAAGGGTACCTCATGGAAACATAGTGGATTAGGACATGTGGAAGATTAGGAAGGTTTTGTAGTCCTTTGTAGCTTGAAATACTATAAAACTTTATTGCTGGGCCTGTTGACTCTGAATATTTCAAGGCAGAACATATAGACCACTCTATGACTCCTTTTAATCTGCCCAAATGCATCCCAGCATTTGGTCATTCTCCTAAACTGTTGATTTCAGTGAAGTTTAAATAAATGCTTTAATCACTTCAAGCTATTTTTGAACTGCTGTTTGTGATGACACCTCCAGGCATGTATAAAAGGAGAAAACGTACAGGGCATGTGGGACAGGATAAGATTTCTGGTAGAAAAAGGCATTAGTCCCAAAATACAAGGTCACCTTTATGTATATTCCCTCTTGGAATTGAGCATCAAAGATGACCTTGTGTTCCCTGTGCCTCTGTCTGGGATAGACTGGCTAAAATACACCTGATTGGTGTCAGTTTGTTCGGGGTCTTCAACTCTGGCAAGTGAAAGAAGGCAGAGGAAAAGAAGAAAGCAAAGCAGTTATGGTGAGATCTGAAGAAAAACTAGCAGACTGAATGTGTGAGAAAAGGGAATGAATATACAGACAAAAAAAGCAAAATTTGTAACTTTCATCTGAAAGGTATAATTAGTGGAAGCTGGCAGCTGTTAGGATTCCAGTTGTGCCGATGGTACCAACCTTTACCCCAGTTTTTAGCAATGGAAGATTGTTCTTTTCCTTCTGCCTCTGTACTTTTCTACACCATCAGCTGGAGGAAGCTTAAAATCCATTGCCTGTGGCAGGCCCTACCTTATTAATGCTTATCCAGAACTTTTGCAGCATTTTAACAAACCTAACAGACTGTATGTGATGCAGTGTCAGTCTCCTCATAGTTTAGAGCGGCCTTGTGTTTAATTTTGACATGCAAGTTGGGATAGGAGGAGGAGAGTGCCCAAGGCATTTGGGAAGGGTAAGTAGTTTCTCTTCCTTGGCATCTCTGTAGCTGGCAGACAGAAGGCATTGCATTAAACTGCTTCCATGGTATGGCATAACCTTCTCTAGTGGTAGTGCTATTTTGGTTTCTCTTTGGAATATGGTAGGAGGAAAAACATTTTGTTCAAGTATAGTGTGGGCAGCAGATGTGGTTTGAAAGTGTTCAAAAGCTGTGTTGGAAACACAGTGATGACCAGGAGGGTGCCCATCTTCTCTAAAGCAGTGTTGCTTCTCCTTTCAGCATAAAGCTCCCAGCGTGGCTGTGATGGTGCATGTGTGGTGCTGCTGCACTTGTGAAGTGGCCCCTTCCTGACCTGCTGCTCAGCACTGAGTGCCTCTTGGAGGAGGTCTGGCTAGGAATGAAGCTGCTCAGCTTGATGTTCCTGTCAAGCTGGTCAGGCTCTACCAGGAGAGGATGAAGCTACGTGCTGCTGGCAGTCACCACCCGTGCCTGTCTGAGGATGGAATAAATGAGCAACCCTAGTCCTTCAGCACTGGTTAATTTGTGGAGCAGAGTACTCCTCCTGTGACTGCCTTTGTCATTCTGCTGTGGGAAGATAACCTGTGGCAGCAGAGCCATAGTACAAGACATGCAACTCCTTAATCCACTCTAGTTGCCTGTGGGCTGGATGTGTGCTTAGCCCACACCTGTGACTGACACACAGCAGGTTTATCTTTGCATTGCTACCTTATCTCATTTCTGCACAGCATGTGTAGTAGAGCTGAGCTTCCCATGACAGGAGGCACTGCAGCACATGGCTCCCAGGTTAGGAACAGATCTGCACTTGGACAAGGTGTGCCCATATAGAAACCACATGGATGGGCAGTTCTGCTATTCCAGTCTGTGCCCTCACCACTGAAGCAGCCTCTGGAGAGCTGGACACTTGGATTATGGTCAAGAAAATATGGAAATAAAAGCAGAAGTAAGGTGTAAAGATCTTTTTACTTCCTCTCCCTGTCCTGAGAACAGGGAGTGATTTTTAAGACCTTGACTTTTCAGAGTACTGCCAGAAGACCTCGGAGGGGTCTCTCTTGAATTACTTGTCCTCTCTTAATTGAGCCCTTTTAAGATGCTTTCCAGCAGCTGTCCCAAAATTCTCAATTCACGCTTCTACCTCTTGGTCTCCACCAAGAGGTCTGGTGTTTGAGCCAGGCAGGCTGTGTTCCATCAGTTAAGTCTAGCAACAGGGAAAAATGTGAGTCAAAAGTTCTGTGGAGATGATAGGAAGCGAGAGAGCAAACGCCCAAGAAAATCTGGACCAAGCAGGGGTGTGAAGAAGTGTGGAGGCAAATGGGGTGAGGAAGTGTAATGAGTTGTGCACAGAGCAGGGTGTGACTTCAGTGCTCTGCAGTACGTACCAAAGAGAATTGGCTGTGCAGGACTGGTGCTGGGAAACAGCTCTTTGAAAAGATCAGTCTCTAGCAGATGCTGCACTCTCTGTGAGCTTTAAGGTAGCACTGTGGCTATCTGTCTGTGTGATGTTTTGCTTCAGAGCTCTTGCACTGAGCACAGATACTTAAAACATCTTGGACTGGAGTGGATTTTGCCCCTGACAAGTTGCACCCATGCAGATGCTGATCTCTTGCTCTGGACTTTGGAGGGGAGAGGGTTCTGGTGTAGAAGTAGCCCTGAGGTTACACATAGCTTGGTGCAGTGTCTCACAACAGCTGAGAGGAAGTAACTGTCATGATTTTCTTTTTGTCTCTGAGCAGATTGTCAAGGATTTCTCTAAAGTACAAGGGCACAATTAATGTAACCAGCACATTGTTAGCTTAGCCAGAGACCCAGCAAAGACCTGGTTCCTTCAACATCCTGTGTTCTCCCCTGACTTGGTTTGAGGGGTGGTGCCTGTGTTGTGTTGCTCCTCTGAGTTTCTTCTTGGAAGCTCCATGCAAACCCGCCTGTTTCCAGTTAGTGACGTAGCACTTCAGGAAGCTGAGCCAAGCCAAACAGGGATGTTCCCCACTTAGAGAGTGAACAGGGAACCTTAGGACCTTATGGTCAGTGTACTGACAAACAGTATATTTAAATACTCAAGATCAGTGTTAACTTCTCAGAGTCTTCTTTTTAGCAAATAGTCTGTGTCCTGGTGATGTTCCTTTAAAAACAAACAAGAAAATAAGGTGGTGAGGAAGGGGAGGGTTTTTCCATCCCTCTTTGACGAGGAGGGAAAACAAGGTTATAAAATTTCATTGTTTTATAACTTTATGTGGGGAACAGCTCTGCCCCACTTAGGTCTTCTCCACTGTAGTCTAGTGTACAGTCTCTCAGACTGGTGGACAGGCTCATATGAAAGAGCACAAGCATAATAACTGTGGGGAGTGAAAAGTGCCCCCATTATTTTACTGGGGAAGGATATAGCCATAGGATCTGTTGGGGGGGGGTCCAGAGAAGAGGCAGAGAGAAGCAGAAGAGCAGCTGAGAAATGTGTTGTTTTTCAGCCAACTCCTGCCCTAGAAACCATGCAGGGTAGGAGGGTGTCACCTCTGCTCCCTGCTGTGCTGGTTGGTGCTGGTTGTCTTGTGGAGCTCTCATTGTTAAATTTTTGTGTACCTAACCCAGACCTGCCAGCTCCTGCTGGGTAAATTTTAATAGGAGAATCTCTTCTCTTTACAAATTAAGCTTTGGAGAGCTCTTCAGGGGGTTCAGACTGAGGGACAGGGTATGGATTGGACAATGATCAGTTTGTCTGAATTTGGGCGGGGAAATAGCAAGGAGCTCTTGAAGCTTAAAACTTTATTAAAGACTAGTTGTACTGACCAGGAAGAGGTTTAAGAAAGTAGAAATTGGCTGTAATCCTACTTGAAGCGAGAGTTATCAGTAAAAGAGGCTGGATTCCTCTTATTCCATATTTCTAGTATATGCATGATGAACCTGTGACTTAGTAGCAGAATGTTTATCTACAAACTGTGCTTTTTTATCTTTCTCTGGCAGACATCATGCAGTTGTGTGTATCGATGCCACTTTGGGAAGCTGGGCTTGCTTGTCAGAGGCACCTCTAGGAGGTCTGCATTGCTTGCTTTGGTCAAAGGTTGACTGATAAAGTGTAGTGCAAGCTGGCTCAGCCACTTGGGTTCAGATTCTGCCTGGGTTTATAGGGGTAAGGTGGATTGAAGAAAGCAAGAAAAAAAAAGATGGTAAAATGTGCCTTTACCAGAAAGTGATGCAAACCTCAGAGGATCCAAATGATTCCCTCTTCACCAAGGGGAGGAGTGCACTCAGCCTTGGCAAGAAACCTTAATCTGTCCACTGCTGTATTGTTTATGTTAGGGGTGTGAAGTATTTTGGAGACAGTTTCTGTAATTTGGGAAAAGGATAGGAGTGTACAGTCCAAAGCAGAACATATCAGATTGTGGCACTTGCAAATTAGGAAAATAATGTTTAAATACTATAGTTTACATAGCCTAAAGAAATTTTGGAAGCTCTAAGTAGAAGGTGCATGTTTTGCCTAGTTACGATTATGCATAACCATAAGGAAGGTGAAGATCTTGCCCATTAATATTGTGGGATTTTGCTAGGTGGAAGCATATGTGAAGAAGAAAACATGGAAGTGTGAAATATTTTTCAATCTACTCCTGTATATGCAGTGCTTAAAATGGGACTTGATAACTATTTATTAAATTAAAATCATTCCTGTTATGAGTTTTGGATTGTTTCCAGCCAGCCCTGATCCTACAGTGATCTTGAGCAATGTGGGAAGTGCACTGCTCCTGAGCCTAAGATAAGGATCCGTGTGACTCATCCTGTTCCCTAGACATTGCATAGGTACTGCCTTACACAGGAGACGTGGACTTGCTGTCTTGTGCGAGGGCTGGAGCACTAACGCTGCTGCAGCAAGTGGCATCTCGAGCTTTTCATGCTGTGTAAATAAGGAGGGAAGGATTTGTACCTTCTGAGTACGTCTGTGGTGTGGGTGGTTACAGACTCAGCTGGCTACGGGAGGGCAGCTGAGTGAATATTTTACTGCTGTTGTCACAACTATATGTGGAAGACCAGAAAAAAAGCACTGCAGTGGTCGGACTGCTTACCAAAAGAACATCAGCTGAATTTTATTTTCCAATTGCTTAAGCATGTCTGGATTGTTTCTGTAGTAAGAAACAAAGTCAGGTACTTCGTGCCTGATGGATGGCAGATAGCCCAGAAATGAATAGATTGTTCAGTTTGAGGCTGTCCGTGGCGATCGTAAGCGATCGTGAAGTACTTGGCCACCTAGTGTAATCTTTTTTGATGGCATTTGGGAACATCATATGCCAGAAGCATATGTTCCCTTCAGTAGGAAGGCTGGAATAGTCATATGTGTGTGTCCTAACACAGGTGCGCACACACATTTTGGAGAAAGCAGCATTGCTAGTGCCCTCCCAGTGCTTGCAGTGGCAGTCTTGTCAATACAGCCTGCAGGACTGATTATACTGATAACTCTGGTTATACTGGTAACTCTGACAGCTCCAACCATTAGGGAACTCAGGGTTGTGGAAATTAGCCTGCAAAATCCTACTAAGCACTTAAATTTTGTTGTTGCAACATTATGAGACAGTATGTCCTGAACAGGATGCGCTAGATGTCCTGAGACATTTCAGTCTAATCCATGAGCTCATAAACATGGGGAGCCACACAAACCACAGAGTCTTCTCTAGGGAAGAGCAGTTCACCCTGGAGATACTACAACTATGCAGTGCAAACTTGGATAAGATGTCCAAGACAATCTGCTTTTTTTCCCCTCCTGTGATCATGGGATGACAATTCAGTGAAATTGGTCTTTAAAGTGCATCTTCACACAAAGAAGTTTTGTGAAGACTTTGACAGAGCTCAAATCGCTTATTTCATGAATTTAAGAAGAATTTATTTGTTGTGGGGAACCCTCAGAGCTGCCTGTTCTCTGTACCAGTTTTGGTTCTTCTTGGGGCTGAAGACAATATCTGTTTCCTAGACTTACGCACATGGGGTAGATAGATTTGCATATCCCATTACAGGAATACTCAAGTTCTTGTTACATTTTAAATGCCAAATGCTGCTTTAATTTGGGGAGGTCACTGCTTGCATTACCTTATCTGGAAAGTAAGTGCTAACATACCTCACTGTGTTTTGTGGAATAATTACAGAAAATGAAGATTTGCCCATCTTGTCAGAAAAGATCTGCTGCAAGAATATGATTATTATTTTTTTAATGGAAGTGCATCTTTCACCTCAGTGACATTCTGTGCACCTGAACTCAGCCAGAAAGTTGTTGCAATTAAATCACAAATTCTGTCATTCGTAATACCTTTAAGGGAGCAGTGCTCTGTGCGATTTGCAGGGGACAGCAGCTGCAACTGTGAAGTTGTTTCCATCCACTGATCTGACTATTGCTCTTGGAGGGAAACTGCTTTTGATGGTCCTGTTAAGAGGGTTCACTAGTTGGTTTACCTTGGTGGGAGCCAAAGCCTGAGCAGACGGGGGCAGCCCTGTGTGTGGCAGCTGGTCACATCTGGTAGCATCATTGGTGCAGAAGCAGTGCTCATGCAGGTGCTGAGCTTGTAAGCAGATGTGCTGAGCCTCCGCTCTCAGGCAGAGCAAGCTATGCAGATCTGACTGGGTTTTACCTCATTGTCTGTGTTTCTGCCACTTTCCATGAAGAAGAACTACACCTTTTTTGGTGTCTTCTGGATTCAGTGGCTTTATAATGAGGGATTGCTGGAGGGGTCAAACTTCGAGGGAGTGCCACACTAAAAGGCAGACTTGGATGCAGCACAGTCCAAAAAGAAATTGTCTATGAGGCAGACTGCTGCTGCAAACAATGTGGTTCTGAGATGTGGCTTAAAAAAAAGATTTGCTGAGAGAACTTGAGTTTTGCAGGTCTTGATGCTTGGACTGCTGCTGAGCTGCTGTTACAAAGTTGTGGAACCTAGCTGACCTCTTAAATGAGGTTGGTCTTGATGGCCAAACAGGTCAGAAATAAAGCAGGATTCACCCTTAGGAGAGAAAGCAAGAAATGAACAATTGGTTAGGTGTTCTCTGCTGGGAATGCTAGAGCCCTGTCTGGCCCATTTAGAGCTGCTAGTGTAACTTAACCTGGAGCAGCTCCCTCGTTCTGCTCTGTCAGGGTGATCTGTGTTAGCTTGAATAGTGGACCTCAAATCCATCTTCATGGACTTGGGTTGGAGCAGCAGATGCAGAGTTAAGCTGCCCTCTCTGAGAGAACAGTGACCTCTGGGAAGGATGGTGACTTCTGTTGAACATGAATAATACTCCATCAGTTTCTGGCAGAAAGGCACACGTCTCTGCAGGTTATGCCTCTTAAATATTTTTATCTCAAAATGCCCAATGGCGCAGCAGTACTAGGATTTTCTTGGGGTGCCCTTTTGTGTGGACTCCTGATCCTATGGGGTGCTGGAAAGAGGCTGCGATGGTTGAACTGCATCTTTTGGTGAAACAGACAGGATGTAAGGTCAGGCTATAAGAGATTGCATGTTTATGAACTCCTTTTGCGTTTGCAGTCTGGTGCGATGGCTTCAAGTTCAGTACTACAGTTGGAACGTGCCTCTTTGTCGTGCTCAGTCTGAGATTTAATGATAGAGCTGGCATATCCAAGTAGTTTGCATGTGACTTTGCCAGGACTTGCTCAGTTTTCAAGATGTGCTCTCATCCACTGCATATGGGCAGCATTTAGCCTCTTGAGCTGTTAAAGATAGTTTGCCAAAGTATATTTCATAGCTTGGTATTATTATAACACTTCTTCCTGCATGCTGGGTTTTCAGGCATGTCAAGGTTTTCTGAAATATGTTCCTTCAGTTTTGTTCATGCTGGTTTGTGTCGTCTGAGATCTCTGCTTTCTCCACCACTATCAACAGAGAAAAATGACTTCTCAGAGTTTGAAAAAAAAAACAACTGTTACACAAAAATGAGGGTAAGATAAGATTGTGGTCATCTAGTCTGGAGGGTGTCCCTTCAAAGTCTGAGAATAGGCATAGGAGCATGCCATCACAACAGCCTGCCTTATAATTGCTCCCCTTGCCCCTCCTCTTCCCCACCCACTTGAAAGCAGAACTCAGGAAAGAAATAAGAAATTCAAAAAAGAAACCAACCCCAAAATGTACCCAGCCTGGGCAGTCTGAGACGGCTGAAGTAGAAGCGTGCAATTAAAAAAAGCTGCGTGCGCCCGGTCCTAGACATTCCTGCAGCTGCAGGCTCCTGGCGCGGTATCCGGGTGGGCTGGATCTCTGCCAGCCCCTGCCTCGGCAGGGACTCTGCTGGGGAATTGCTGGTGGATGGGGGAGAGGCTGGGATTATTGCTATTTCTCCGCAGGGCAATGAAACAGGCTTTCCGAGGTCCTGCCTCTGCTCAGAAAGGTCTCACTTTCTCTGTTTATGTGCCTTGGACAGGCTGCGCTGAAGGAAGAAAGGACCTCAGAAATCTGTCTGAAAGGCAAATGGAGCACAGCTCCCCCCGGCCTGGAGCCCACCTCTGCTTTACACCCTGCCTGCACAGTCCCCGCTCTGTGTGCCTGCGGTGGAACGATTTCACAACAAATGTCTCTGTGTTTCCTTTTGAGTTGGTGGGGATGGAGCAGGGGTCAGCACCAACAGTCAGGCTTTTGAGACCCTGGGACCACTGAGCGTTGCATGTGTGCATAACTTTGAACCAAACCCTGTTAAATCTGTGTGGTTTTATTCTGCCAAAGGGATGATGTAAATCCAGGGAGGGGTTAACACATCGGTTACCGGCAGTTAAACATAAAGTATGAGAGCAGGGCTGGGACTTTGGTGGGGTGAATTGTGGGGATGCTCTTGCCTCTTTCCAAGGACAACAACCCTGTATCTGTGCTTTGGGCTGAAGTAGCCCCGAAGCCACCCCAGGCACATACTTGGCCTTGCTTTGCACAGCATTGTTTTCCCATGCTGCTGCCACCAGTTGTCTGTCTTGTGCCTCTGCTGGGCATTGTCATGGGAAGAGGTGTCTGAGTCTTACACACCAGTGTTTTATCTTAACACTGCCCAGGAAGGCAAGTTGGGCACCTTCCTGAGAAGAGAAATGGCCAGAGTGGAGGCCTGCTTCTGACATCATGAAAGAGTGATAGTCCTACAGAGAGCTGTAGTACAATGTTATTTTAAACTGGGGTTGTTTTCCTGGATTTTTTTCTAGAACTTGTTTGTCTGAGTTTTTGGGCAGTGACTGAAAGGTTCAGGTATCCCAGGGCTAGATATCTTACGCAAAAAGCACCTGGGGTGCTCTGGGGGGTCTTGGAGAAGTATTGTCCCTTTCCTCAACATCCTCAGGGCTCTTCCCATCACAGGCAGTGTGCTCTTGTGCCACCATTGGCAGAGGCTGAACAAGGTGAGTGACTGCATGACCTTTTTGCTGCTGGAGGTTATCTTGCCAAAGACAAAGCATGGGTATATCGGCAGAGGAGGCTTGCCTGTGATGCTCCTGCACCTGTTGCACAAGTGTGCTCTTGTTTTCGGGAAGAAAAGAGTTATTACCATGGGAATTTGAGTGTTGAAAGGCAAGATAAGGAGCTGTGCACATTCCTCTTCTGCTCCCCAGTTGTGTCTTTGTGTCTTTTATGCCTGTCTCATCACTGAAGGCTTTAGCAAGTCTGTGTTGTAGTTCGTGTAAGTCCTGGTAGGGACCCTTTCTTTAGTCCTCTTTAGGTGCTGGGTTTTTTTCCTGAACAAAACACCAACTTCTGAGTACACCAGGAGAACACCTGAATATATATGCATGGGCATGCCTTAGCAGTGAGAGATTTCACACCCCTTGGCTGGGTCTGTCGCTGATTTTCTTATTGCTCTGGTTGCCCCTCTTGGAGATGTAGTGGTGTTGTCTGATAATACAGTACATTGCCTAGCAATGCAGTGATGTGGTATGAAAAGTCCTGTCAAGCTTCTGTTCCTGCAGTTACAGCTCTCTGTGTATGGCCTCTTATATTACAAACAAAAAAGCCAGAAATACAAATTTCTACACATCAAAAAAGGCTGTTTCTCAGAGTGTATCCCTATTTATTACTTGAACTTTTAAGCATGGATTTGCATCAGGATCAAATGAATCATCTGCTTAAATAAAAAAGGCTAGAGCACTAAACCTTTAGAAGCATATATTGTCACTGCTTTTATTTAATATTTTCATTTTAGGTGGGGAATAGGCAGTTTGAATTGCTATTAGTGTGGACAGCTGGTTTAAATCTGTTTCCAAGTTCTGTCCTGACCTTTCCTCACTGGTTTAACAAATCGTATCAAAAGAGGAAAGTTCTAACTGCTGCTACGTGCACCAGAGATTGAAGCATTGTAGGCAGGATGGGGAGATTGATGATCTCTCCTACTCCTCCCCCCCATCCCACTCACCTGGCAACTGATAAAATACCACATATGGTAGTTATGCTAAAAGCTGGATGGTCCATTTAAATTTCTATTATCTCCATCTGTTTGCAGGCTTTTCTGAGTGTGCCTGGCTGTCCCCATAAAGCTCAGACTGGAGGCTTGTGTAACTGGATCCTTTCATGGAACAAAATTACTAGGTCTTTCTGTAAAATGATCTAGTGGGTTCCTTTTACAAAATTATGCCTTTTGAAGTGTTATTAGATATTTTTTATTGCATTATTGGAAAAATAAAGATGACTGTTAGTGGGGAAAAGAGGGATTGCTGCTTTTTCCAAAAGAAAAGCAATTCCTCTCTTTTGTCCTATGCCTGAATTCCCAGTGTGTAACTAGCAACTTGCAACTGTTACAGGACAGGTACAATTCAGCCTATGGAGATCCCAGAAATACTGAGTTCGTGTTTGGCATTGGTGCCGATCATGCTCATTTTGACTTGCTGAAGACCAGATCGTCCAAAGCCATCTGGAACCACGACTTGTTGGGAGCACAGAGCAGTGATTTTAAATCCCTTGTTGTTTTTGCACACCCAACACTTTTTGGGGGAAGTTTGTGGACTTTGCAAACTTGAACTTACTTCGTGTTCTTTAGTTTCCTTTGTTAGACTTTGCAGCTCTTGCAACCAAATAAACAAAAATAATTAAAAATAGAGGAACAGAGGGGAGAGTGCTCAGCAATTCTGAAAACCTGATGTTTTTGTATTGTTTCTACACAAGACATGGTCATTGTGAGCCTTGATTTAAAAAATGTTCTAGTTTTTAGAACTTTGCTGTAGAGAAGAGAAGCTGCTGAAGGCCTGAAGCTGTGTCAGGGGAGGTTCAGGTTGGATATCAGGAAAAGGTTTTTCCTGGTATCCAGAGAGTGGTTGGGCACAGGAACAGGCTCCCCAGGGCAATGGTCATAGCCCCAAAGCCTGAGAGAGTTCAAGAAGCATTTGGATGATACTCTCAGGCACATGGTGTGACTTTTGGGGATGGTCCTGTGCAGGACTAAGGGTTGGACTCGATGATCATTATGGGTCTCTTCAACTCAACATATTCTGTGATTCTGTGAAGGGTCTGGAGCACAAATCTTCTGAGGAGAGGCTGAGGTTGCTGGGGCTGTTTAGCCTGGAGAAAAGGACACTCAGGGGAGACCTTATCACCCTCTACAACTGTCTGAAAGGATGTTGTACTGAGGTGGGGGTCAGTCTCTTCTCCCATAGAAAATGTCCTGAAGTTGCACTAGGGTAGGTTTAGATTGGATAAGAGGAAAAATTTCTTCATAGCAAGCATTGTCAGGTATTGGAACAGTCTGCCCAGGGAAGTGATTGAGATTCTATCTACACATGCATAAACATTATGAATATGAAGCTGTCTTGGTCAGAAGGATGTCAGAATGCTTTACATGGGAACCATTTGTTCTTGTATATTAATTTAATGAATAAAAGATACTCCATGCTAACCAACTGAACATCAGGTACCACTTTCAGTTCATCAGGGCAACATCAGTTCAGCACTTGATCTTCTGGCACACTGATGCATGTCCTGAGAACTTGGTTTGGTTTCATTCAGTGATGCTGAATTTAAGAGGCATGAAGTCAGTGCTGTCGTCTGTAGCCAGCTCCAACGCCCACAAGAAGCAGCAGTTTCAGGATCACTTCTCCTCTTTCCTTTTTTTCCTTCTTTTAGTTGAAGAACCTTCCTGATATCACACATTTGTCAGTGTACCTTACGCAACAGTCTTCTGTGTAAAATCTGCTGCAACTTTCAAATTCTTCAAGAATCCCTCCCAGTCCAGATGGTCTGTAGCAGATGCTCATCCGAAATGTTCCTCAGCCAACGGTGCCGTGGTAGAAAAATGATCTATATTTAACACACACAGACACACAAGCATGCACACACACATGTATATCTCTGTGTATATATAGTCCTGGCTGGCTCTGGCGTTACGCGTTGCTGATAAGCAGTACAAGGTTCCCCTGATTATTTTTCTGGCTCCCTACCTGTGTTTTCCTAGAGCCAAACAGACTCATTTAGCTCTGGGAGGGTTTCCCCTCCTTCAGGTGTTCTCTGCTTGAGCTGTGTGGTGTAGGGGGCTGTGCTGGGTTGGGGCTCAGCAGCGGGGATCTCGCATGGCCGTGCACCACAAAAGGCTTACAGGCTGCACAGAAGAAATTGTGACACCTGAAATTTGAATGCAAATTGTGATTTCTGAGCTCCTGAGGTTGTGCTTTACCTCTCTGTAGGCCTCAAAGCCTGAAGTACTGTACTCAGCATGGGTAAGGCTGCGCCTCGATCCTGTCTTCAGTTGTGGTCCCCCCACTACAGGAAAGACATTGAGGTGCTGGAGTGTGTCCAGAGAAGGGCAATGAAGCTCGTGAAGGGCCTGGAGCACAAATCTTATGTGGAGCAGCTGAGGAAACTGGGGTTGTTTAGCCTGAAGAAAAGGAGGCTCAGGGGCGACCTTCTTGCTCTCTACAGCTACCTGAAAGGAGGTCGCAGTGATGTGGGGATGGGTCTTTTTTTCCCAAGTGACAAGCAATAGGACTAGAGGAAACAGCCTCAAGTTGCCCCAGGGGAGGTTTTTGATTGGATAATAGAAAATTTTCTTCACCAACAGGGTTGTCAAGCACTGGAAGAGCCTATCCAGGGAAGAGGCTGAGTCACCCTCCCTTGGGGTATTTAAAAGATGCGTAGATGTGGTTCTTAAAGACAAGGTTTTGTGGCAGTGCTGGGTTGGACTTAAAAGTATTTTCCAACCTAAAAAATTCCAAGTGCTTTTGTGGGTCCCTCTCTCCTGGCCTCACACAATGTCCAGTGCTGTGCCCTGCAGCAAGGGTCTTCATCTGTGTCCCAGCTGTCTTTGGCTTTTTTATGATCCCGATAATTTTGGCACTGAATGTGACGCAATCTTCCACGCTGCTATCCTTGAGATCCCTCATGCCCAGAGAGTATCACTTCATTACTGCCCTTAGGCATGTGGAAGGAAGAGGCAAAGGGCAAGGGTGTCTTTGTGTCAGGGGGCGAGAGGCCTGGGCCCGCTCAGGCGGTGTGGGAAGGCACATGGCTTATTCAGCTCCTGCCCAGCCCTCTAACCACAAGGCCATATTTCTTTCCTTAAAAGAAGGAAATTACGTTGATAAAGTCTGGAAAAAACCACTTCTTTTAGCCCTCCTCTTTTAAGCTGTGGGGTAATGGTTACACAAGCCGAGGGGCCCCTGGAGATTTGGAGTCTTGCTGGCTGGGTGCTGGGACAGGTACCTCTGGGCAGGTCCCATGTCCTTCCCACGCACACCCCCAGGCTGGGCCTCCCCTCCCTTCTCCGCCTGTTCCAGGCACCCAGCTGCCTCTGAATAGTTGGAGTAGATCTTGGCTGTGGCTCGCAGGGGTCTGAGTTAGCGTTGGCCGTTGGCCGGGATAGCGGGAATGAGCGATTACGTGTGCCTTTGCTTATGCAATGTCTGATACTTCCCTCCGCCGTCTCCATCCCCAGGATTCTGGCAGGCTCTTTCGGCAGTCTCGGGAGAGTCGTCTTCTGTGCTGCACAGCACACTCACTCGCTCAATATATCCAATTAATTAAATTTCAGTGCTGCAAGTGAAAGCGTCTTTGTTTGTGCATTAGCATTTGAGGGATGAGGACTGGGAAGATGCTGCACAGGGCTGGAGGCATTGGCTAGAGCATCCTTCTGCTTCAGTGCCAGAAACTCACGTTGCCTGGTGGGATTAATCTTGTAATTAATCTTTAAATCTGGATGAAACTCCTCCTTTCCTTAAATGTTCCCTCTCCTTCCTTTCTGTCAGCTGTTTGCTTTTAGTGTTTCTCTTTATAAAACTAAAAAAAGAAAAAAATGCTTTTTTCAAGTGTAAAGTAAGAGTGTAAGTCACCTTGTTCTGTCTATGTGCTTGAATGGGATTGTGTTTGTGCTCCTTCTCGCGTTTAGAGCAAGAATAATGTTACTTGCCTCAGATTACTATGGACAGCCTTCTGCTGCTGCAGACTTGGCACTTGGGAAGGATGATAGGCCATGGAGGAGATGGAGGAGATGCCCAAACACATGCAGCTTTACTAACTAGGAGGCTTGAAAGAGACTTGGAAATGAGCAACTGCTAAATGACTTCTTTTGAAGTCGATCCCTCCATGTGGAAGGTCCCTTTTAATTTCCCCAGGCGCTCCATCATTCCTCTCGCCTGGGCTCGTGAGGAATCTCTCATTGCCACAGAAATTGGCCATCTATTGTATGTGGAAATTAAATGTGGACTCTGAAGATGATCACAACACTCTGTGCTTGTGAGTCTTTGCAGTTTGTCACAGGCATTTGCTTGTGCTTTGGCGGGACTGCACCTGCCCCTCGGATCCTGAGGAACAAATCGGTTTCGAAAGGGTGTGGGGTGTGAGTGTGATTTATTCCCTGAATAGTTTGCATGCGTGGGCGTTGCTGGGTATTTGTGTTTTCGGTCTCTTCAATAGGGAAACCCTGAAGTACAATGCAAGCTTGCCAAATCTTTCCTCTGAGACCCTCTCCCAGCTCTCTGTTGAGCTGCGGCTCTTGGAGTGATGGTGAGTGGCAAGGGCTTTCCTCTCCCAGCTGGTGCTGGGATGTCCGCAGCCCTGATAAGCCCTCTGGAATGAGGAGGAGAGCTGACTCACTCGAGCAGCAGAGCTGGAGAACCCAGCCTTAAAAATAAACAAAGAGAGAAGGCTTCCAGTGGGCTAGTGCTGTGGGATGTGCCGGCCACTTGAAGTTAATCTTGCACTGTATTTGGAGCATGCTTGTCAGCGGATGGGTTGTGTGTACGAACAACCTTTGGTCTTAAACCTGGGTTCCTGAACTGTGTTCCCCAGCTGCCTTCCTGATAAGGGTATCAAGTTATCTGGAATACAGGAATGCAAAGCCGCATCAGCAGGTTTCCCAGCTCAGGGTTTGTATCAGTTTCTTCAGAACATGCTGGCACTCTAGTAAACAACCTTGTTTTGCTGCAAGAAGGCCAAAGGAAACAATTATGATGAACTGTTTTAACCTTATGTAAATCAAGGGCTATAAAACTTCCTGAGATTGTTTCCTATTTGTATTCCTGCATATCTTTGTAGGACAGCCTCTAGTCTTTGATTAAGAATGACTGGAGTCAAAGAATTCACATGAATTTGCACTGTTCCTTCATAATTGTTCTTCCTTTTTTTAATATTGTGACCCTTTATAACCATGATAAATAGATCTGGCTTCAGTTTGTAAACTTAGCTACTAGCTAGTAGAGCCATCCTCTCAAGTCTTATTCCCTGTTTCAGTACTTAAAGAATGTCCCTGTTCTGCATTGGTTTTCTCTTTGATAAGCTAAATGCTTATCTTATTTGCTTTTATTTTGAGGCAGAATTTTCATCTCTCTCCACAATTATTTTCATGATTCTCTGAACCTTCTCTAGTTGTTCAACATAATTTTTTTGAAATTTGGTGATATAGAATTGGAACTGGCTTTGGATAGTAACAGCCACATCCACTATGAGCATGGAGTAATTTGTGCTCCACACACCTCTGTCTTCTGAAGTCTTCAAACCTGTGTGCTCTGGGTTTTGCAGGGAACACAGATTTGTGCAACACATTGTGTGATTGGTTGTAGGGTGACTTTTAAATGTGAGGCCTCATTTAAGAAGCAAGTACAAACAAAAAAGAATCCTAAATACATAAAAAAGGCAAAATTTCTGCAGTCCCTCCCTGCTGTTCTTTGGGTGTGTGAGCCCAGCAGTGGCCCTACAGAACGGGATGGCCATGCAGGGGTCCTTGGTGCTTGGCTGCTCCTGGAACTGTGTGAAACCTCAGTGCTGGCTGAGGGGCTTGACCTGGAGTGCAGCAAGGAGGCTCCCAAGCTTGGAGCCTGAGCACGTGTCTGCAGTAATTCCTCCTCAGGGCCCAGTGCTTGTGCTGCCTGTCCTGCGGGTGCTCCTTCAGCCACGTCTCTCCTAGAGTCCTGGGGTCTCTCCTGATTGTCAGTCACCCAAGTGTGACTTGGAGCCTTCTGTTTGCAGCATATTTTTATTATTTTTTTTTACCTTCAACTTTATTTAAGATATGTCACTAGTTTATGGCTGCTTACCAAGTACTCTGTTTTGATTTTGTGACCTGACCTTTTTATTACTTGCTGCCCCTGCTGATGCTACATTATCTGGAACCTTCAGTGGTGATGACTGTTCCTCTCAGGTCATTAGAGTCTGGGGCCAACAACTGATCCCTTCTGGGAACTCACTGATAACATGTGGCACAATCAGCTCATCTGTGTTTCACGTATGGAAGTTTCTTATTTCTCTGTCACACTGAATGTGGCTTGTTGACTTTATCTCACTCCAGCTTCATTTTCTATAGCACCAAGTCAATTGCCTCACAACAAGAGGGGTATTAAGCTTGTAATATTGTTGCAGAAAGCGATAAAATTAGAGAGGCTAGATTACCCGTTATTGTGGAATTATAAGCATAAATTAGATTTCTCTCCCTTTTGTTCCTGGACTCTTAACTACTCTCTTCTCCTCTCTTCTCTATCTCTTCCCTTCATCAGAAATGAACAATAGGTAGGTTAACTTTGTTACTTTGTTTACATTTAAATATTTTCGTATTATTTTTTACAGTCCTTCAGTATCATCTCATACTGAAAATAGTTTAAAGAGCTCCTTAGAAGCACTGTTTAGCCTTTTCAGATGGAAATTTTCTAGGTCTACTAATTAAAATGGCCAGCTTTGAGTAGCTGTTTATATATTCTCTTCCGTTGTTGTTGGGATAAAAGTAATTTCATTACCATCCTGTGGGATGGCTGTATCATCTGTTCTTATATAAAAAGCAGTAATTCAGAACCACCCCCTCCCAAGAATATTCAATTAAACATTTTGATCTTCCTTCTTCTCCCCCCAATAACTGCAGCCAAGCAATGACCTGATCTATAATTAACATTCTCTTGGATCCTGACAAACTCAGAAGCAATCTTTTTCTCTCTGAACTGTATTTTCTATTAACTCTTTCTTGTTTTCTAGAGTCTGATTTATGTTAATTCTCAGTAATTTTACCATTCTTCCAGTAGCCCAAAATATATGATACTTAATGTTTCTGTGGTAAGCAGGATTGTTTCTCCCCTGTGGCTTTCTCTTCACCTGCCATGGTGACATGGCAGCATGGTTGGTTTTTGTTTTTTTTTTGGTTTAGACATGTGCTGAAATGTTCATAGATGATTTACAATCAACACTGATGCTTTATTGGCTAAAGACATTCTCTCAGGTTCTCTTGATCCTCTGTTCCATGGGGGCAGCTTGAAGAGCTTGACCGTCTCATTAGGACTGCAGAGACTGGGCTGGAGGAGATGTTTGTTGCAGGAGAAGGGCAGGGCTGTTCTGCCTGAGAGCACACCGCGCCTGCAGCAGCGTGCCTTTGTCTCACTGATGGGGACACAGTGCCAGCCCCTACTGAGTCTCCTTTCCTTCTTCAGCCTACCTTTCTGGTGGGGAAGAAAAAAAAGAGTAAATCCATAGCTGTCACAAGAGCAACCACTTTAAGATGGGCAGTTTTGAATGGCAAGGCACAAAAGTCAGCGACACTTGGCAAAAATATGCAGCTGGGGATGGAGGAAGTTCTTGCACAACCTTAATATGCTGCTTATCTGTTGTAGGTTTATTTTATCCCTTTCCAGGCACTGTGACTTTGCCTCCTCCTGCTGCTTTCCCTCTGCACCCTTGCTTTTCTGGCTCTGCTCCTCCAGGGTCTCTGCCTGCAGTTTGCAGCTTCACTCCTGATTCTGCTCAACTTCTTTACGTCTTGCAAGGGGATGAGTAGCTTGGCCTCTCTTTTACCTGCCTGGGAGCAGAGGTCTGGAAATGGAAGGTACAGAGGGGGGAGGTACAGATGAAGGAGAGGGGTGCTCTGAGGGGAGGAGGGTTAGTGAGAAAAGCTGAAACATCAGTTCACGGGCAGATGAAGACAACACTGGTTTGAAAGTCTCTCCTGTGTTACCAGGACTCATGAGGGGAAAGAGCCAGCTAAATAAGCTGTTCCACTAGTTACTGCATCTCTGGAAAGAAGCAGACAGGGGAAATAAATGCACAAGTTTGTTTTTGTTCAAGACCTGGTCTTAGGATACAGATATTTCCACCTACTGCTATTTTGGGTCCTGAACCTTAGTCCAGTACCACTCCTTTTTTATTTATTTATATTTTATAAAGTTGGCTGAAGTAATGTTTTCTGGCACTGTGACATAGGAAATTGGAATACCAGCTCTCAAGTATGGAGTATCTTAAAATTATTTGTCTAGACAAATGCTGTGCATGCTTTTGAGTGTATATTTGATCTTGTTCATATCCTGTCACCTTGTTTCCTTTCTACAACTTTGTGTAGAGCTTCAAAACAAACTAGTCTGACTTTGACACCAGTAAAAGCCCAGTGACCCACCCCCACTCTTGTGATGACACAAAATGGAACGCAGCTTTCCTCAGAGGGAGGTTGCCAAAGTACCAGTGCTGATGGAAGTACTGGTCCACACAAAATGAGGTGCCAAAACCATTTCTGTGGGTTCCTGTGTGAATTTTGGCAGACTTAAGGCTGTACAAGTGCAGCTTGGGTGTCTTGAAGTATCCATCTCGTGGTACAGGGGACCACTGGGGGTGGCTTCAAAATGCAAGGCTTTTTGCTGTGGGATGGGTTTGGTAGGGCTGGCTCATCCAGAGAAACTCTAGTGTCATGGCTTCAAAAGCCATGTTCTCTTTCAGGTACAAAGTAGGGATGTCCTTCCTAGTGTTCTCATCGTCAAGTACCGTTGCTGTGCTCTTCCTTTGCTTCCTGGGGCGGTAGCTGGTTTGACATGAAACATGCTGCAAAGTTGCAGACTGGGAACGTTTTGACAGTCAGGGATGGGAAGTTTTTGATTGTACCTGCTGTTGACAAAGTGCCAGCTCTGCGTGCATCCATGGCTTAGTGCGAGTGTATGGGAAAGATGAGAGGTACGTCAGATCAAAACCCAGGATGTTTCTACTGAAAGCAAGGCATACGACTTGTTTACTGGAAGGTTTTCTTTAATGTAGTTGTTCATTTCCCTGTCTGGCCAGATCACAGTGAAACAGGATTTGACACCTAACTGACTTATTTAGTGCACGGTACTTAATGTGCAACACTCAGCGGCAGCAGCACTGAACATGAAGTCCTGCCAGTGTTGTTCCTCCTTCTGCCCTGATAGTAGATATCTGTGTGATAGAGGGGGCAGCAGTTTGTGCAGGGCAGGGTCTAAACCCTGTGGCAGCTAAGGTCATTGCTAGCCAAATGCTGCTGATCCTTGAGCTCTGAATCAGGCAGGGGAATTTATCTCTGGGGTAGGGTGATATGACCTGTAGATTTCTTCATATTTGTTTTGCAAAACCACTCCATTATTTTTCTCCTTCCATTGTGCTCAAGCACCTTTTTTTGAGTTCAAGAACAGGTTTACATGTGTGCGGTGTGTTTTTTCTTTTTAAAACTTTACACACATCTGCAGTTTCATCCATTATGTCTATGAGCTTTGGGCAGTTTTTATAAAAGCTTATTCATATTTTCCATAATCAACTCAGGGTGTCTGCATTTAGGCACTTGATGAGATAGTCTGACTCTTCAGAACTTAAGAGTGCTGAAATAAACATTTAGGAGCTTAAATTTGTGTCCTTTAAGTCTCAGCTTCCATGCTTCTATTTTTAGAAATAACCAACCAACCTGATAAAACTCTCCCCTCAGTATTATGAATCTGCAAAACAAAATCTACTAACTCTTTTGTGAAATAAAATGCCCCATCTCTCTTTAAGTTGCCAATACTGACCATAAAGGCTTACTTATTTTATAATAACCAACTTTAATTAAAGAACAGAATTTTGATAGTTGGTGTGTAGGTTTGCAGCCAGTGTTAGTAAAAAGAAAGAACGATGGCTCCTGTAAGCTGGAATTCTGCCATTTAGACTTTGCAACCAACAATGAAGAAGCATTGTTGAAAAAGAAAATAAGGATTTTTATTTTTAAATGTGAAGTGTCCTGTCAGTCAGGACTGGCAAGCCAGAGCATGCAGCAAACACTGCTGATGGAGCAGAAGTTGTTTCCTACCTACACCACTCAGACTAAGAAAAGATCCTCCTTTGAAAGATTCTAATTTGGTCCTTAGGGAAGAGGCTTTAAACATGAAACAGCTGAGCTGGAAAGCATCAGTGTTCTGCAGGAGGCCCCCTGCACTAATGGGAACCTAGATGTGAAATTATGATTTTTCTGAGGTCTCCCAATGGCATCCTGGTACAGTGTGCCCACTAGGATGGTTATATTTCTAGGAGGTTGTGCCTGTGGACAGAGTATGGGAGCTTCAAGTGTTGCTTAAAATGTGGGAGCTGCGAAGAGACCTTTCAGAGTGAGCAGATGAGCAGGTTACAGGATCTCTGTTTTAAGTAACCATTCCTGAATTCCATGGTGCTAGTCATCCCTGGGGAGAGAGCCTTGTCTCCATGTAGGACAGCTGGACGGTGTCTGTGACTTCTGACTTCTCTCCCTGGTTATCCTCTCCTCCTTCCTGTTATAACTGTAAAATCATCTGGGAGTTGGACTTGATGATCTTTATGGGTCCCTTCCAACTTGAGATATTCTATGATCTCTAAAATGCATGCAAAACTAGTGGATTCTGACAGGAATGGTGCTGGCTGTGCCCTTTACAAAGGGCTTATCTGTACCCATCAGCAAGGGATGATGTTACATGAGGACTGAGATGAATTTTCTTTGCTTTGTCCCTTCCCATTTCCATGATGAGGGAAAATGATAAATGAAACCAAGTGCAGTGTGCCCAAACGTTGTAAAACGCTGGTATAACGTTAAGATGTATCTGAAGGCAAGAAGGAACTGGAGTAACTATTTTATTTCAAAAGTGGCCATAAGTTAAACCAGCTGTGCAACAACCAAATGTGTTGTCCCTGCTGCTGAGCTCTTGGGCAGGAAACAAGACCATAAATGCCCACTGTTGAATTGTAAAATTTGTACACAAAGGTTTCAGCTTGCCTAAAAGCTTTCTTTCGCTGTTCACTTTTTGGCTAAACTCTGTGTAGTTACACAGAAGACAGTAGTTTGATGTAAAACTTGAGGTAAAAGCAAGTTCCTTCTATAGAGCCTTTAGGTGTACCTGGGGTGTAACCCAGAAAACTAGTATTATCTCACAACAAATATTTATGACTGACATTCCATTCCTGGAGCGTAGCTGGGGCAAAAAAAAAATAAATCCAAACATACCTTTTTTCTTCACTATGTAGTTTTTAATACATAACTGGTCTCTTTAAGTATCTTGTGAGGGTGCCAAAAACCATTGGAGACCCCAGTGACTGAGTTTTGGAAGCTGAGCTACCCTCCCAGTCTAGTTGTGAGCGACGCTAGCTGGAAGTGGCATTGAGAAGCTGGTCCGTGCTCTTGGTGGTTTGGAGGCTCGTGAAATGCAAACTGGTCAGTCAGGCCCATCTTGCAGCCTCTGCAATCACTGGTGGTAAAGAACTGTGACCCTGCTGCTCACGAGGTGGAGAGGAGGGCGTGGGGAGAAGTGATGGAGAGGTTCGGGTTTCTGTGGTTCTGCTGCTCAAGCTGGCAGCCTGAGGGCTGACTTAGGGGACAAATGAAGTGCATACCAGTGAGCTTGGTATAAGAGGCAAAAAAAATAAGGGGTGGGGGGTGAAGGGAGAAGAATTGAGGCAAAAGAATGACTACATCTGACCTGAGAGCGTAATCCAGATGCTTACTTGGAACAGAATTAATAATGTACTGTGAGGTCTCAGTCAGGGACTCAGATGGGGAGAGCATTAGTGAAGGGCTTCCAGCTCAATGACTCACTGCCCTGGTGCTCTGGCCCCAGTGACTCACTGCTCTCTGGCTTTGGCTTTTTTGGGGAGAGGGTGGGAAATAGCAAAACACAGCACTCAGCCTATTGAAAAGTTAGACTAGATCCAAGAACTATGCACTGGGGGAAAGGCAGGGGAATGTGAGAAGGATTTTCCTGTTTTACGTGACTCCCAAGAGGCTTGGGCTAGGAATGAGCAATAGCAATGTCTGCTTGCAGACAGTGGACTTAAAAGACACTGAACTTAAGGGTTATTTCTCACCCTTGCCTCAGCTGCACAAGGGCTTCTTTCCTTTTTCTTTTTTTTTCCCTATCAATCCATATGTAGTCCTAGCTATTATATAATTTAATTTGGGGTTTAACCATATTTATAAATGCAAAATTCTTTTTCAGGAGGAGGCAGGGGTGTTAAGGAAAGTGAAAGAATATTTTGGAACACAGAAAGGCAAGGGAGTAAACATGGTTCTTGAAAAGTCCCCTGAATAGTTAAAAATAAATACATTTCTTCTTTGTGGGTTATGGGGTGGAAATGTTTGACTGTTTGCAATGGAAGTGTGTGCATGCATGTGTACATAATGGGGTGGATTATAAGATTTGCTCAGCATGAACTTCAGCATTTCCAACTGTGTAACCTGAGCAAGTTGGGAAGATGTGCAGATTTAATTACCATATAAATCTATTTGCTCTGAATTTCCTGGCATTTGTTTTGCTGATGACACAACCTGTATGTTATTCACTTAGTAGATTTTTTTTAATCTGTCCACATTTTTTTTTATGTTTAAAATGAGTAAATGCTGGTGTGAGACTGAACAATTGTATCTGCTGTTATGGTGGATCTCTTTGCTGTTTTCAAATACCAGTTTTGTGTTACTCTTCATATCCTCCCACAAATGAGGTAATTTCAGTATAGTTACTGGCTAGACAGTAAAGGAATTTACAGTAGAGTAAAATATTGAGTAACTATGCATCTTGGTTTTGATTTTTACCCTGTAGATAAATGCCTACAAATCTGAGGTTCCCTCTGTTAGTCCTTGGCAGGTACATAAGCCAGGGTAGGGTAAATTGCTGTGCCGTGTTATCATTGTGTTCTTAGGCATGAGTTGGGGGACAGTTTACAGTCCTTGATCTCTCTGTTTCTTGCTCTGGCTGCCTGGATGCTTTTTTTTCCTGCCATCAGAAAGCTCTTCCAGCTGTTTTGATCCTTCATCAGTCTGAGAGGGGGGATCTCTGTGTCCTGTTTAAGTAATCAGATGTGTCTGCTGTCTCACACTCAATACTGTGGTCTGTCCAAGGGGTCTCTAAACAATCAGATTACAGCTGTTTCAAGTGCAGTTGCATTAATTTTTTCAAATATTCTCTGACAAATATATTTGGTCTCCCCCTCAGTGAAATTAATGCATACCATAGGCAAACACCCTGCTACATCAAACTGTTAGAGGGTCCAGCCTTCTGCTCTTCCACTCTCTCCCTGTGAGAATGTTGGTGACTGACTCTTTAGGGTTGGTCTTGTATTTCTTTCAGCCTCCATCTTTGGAATCAATCTCATGGAAAAATCCTGTATTGCTGCCAGGCTGTCCTTCGTTTCTCATCGTTGTAAGAGCAACCCAGCAGGAGCTTGAATCTGTGCCTTGTAACAGTGATGTATCAACACATTCTCTGCCAGAAAAGATGCTTTTCTGTTCCTTGCAGGGCACATATGTGTGAATTGCAGAGGTGAGGCTACAGGGGCTCCATTGATAGCTCTTCTCATAGTTGACAGATGGGTACCATGTGATACAAGCTGTGGCTGAATTTGGAGAAGAGGAGGTGGTGGCCAGCTTCCCTGCTGCTAACACAAAGAATTTCTAGAAAGGGACAAAATTGAGAGAACTGATGCACCTGAAAATCTGCAGACTTTGTTTGACACTCAGCAATTTAACTGATGCCCAAATGTCAGCAAGCATTGAGAACAGTTGGAAGCTGGTGCACACTGACACCTCCAGTCCATCACCGCTGAACTTGGGACAGGAAATTCAACAGCACCACCAGCAACATGTCTGTGAAGAAAACACTTGCCTTGAGAAAGCTTTTTAGCTTGTGTCTTGGGGTTTAACTTTGGGGTTGGGCATGCAGAGCATCATGGACTTCTCTGCTTCATTGTCATCTCTGGTAGGCTTGTGTGTGCAATCCTTGATAAGAAGCATCTCTAGGCATGGTTCTTCTTTAGCTCAACAGGGAAGGTCTCTGGTCCAAGCCCCCAGATGTTGCATGTCCAAACACAGACAGAGCTGATAGTGAGGTGTGTGATGCCTTTCACAGCTCTTGCCACACAGCTGAGTCTAGAGCTCGACCCATGAAGGCTGACCAGTGTGTGTGCCACCTTTAGCAACTGGTGCCTTGCCTGGATGCCCCAGAGCTTGATACCTTTTGTTAGCAGCTGTGGCTCCTACTCAGAACTTCTCAGCTACCATATAAGCAGCTGCCAGATGTCTGTGAAATGTGTGCTTGGTTCCTTGAAGAGGAGATGGTATCTCCATTTAGCCACAGTTCTTGAGCTGTTTGATGCTTTCTGATACATTGTGGTTTATCTCCTATACACCTTTGTTTATGTAAATCGCAAAAGAGCTGGTGAAAAAATTATTCCCTTTTCTCCCTGTTATCTTAATTTGAGAGGAAATTGGGGGTGAAAGGAAGGGGTAGATTCATGCCTGTGGTGCATGTTTGTGTTCCCCACAGACGGGGCTGGTTTGTGGTGTCCCCTTTTTCCCCTGTTTCCTCCTCTTCTCTGGGAGCACTGCTTTGTAAATTACATGGACTCTTGATTCCTTTGATACAGAAGCAAAGGTGCAATTCTTTTTCCCCCTACCCCCATGACTGCTGCTGAAGCCTTACAAGAGAGAAATACCAGGCAGTTTTGTACCTACAGGTGAATGGTAGGCTTCGTTTTTATCCCATGCGTGCCTGTTGCGTAGGAGGGATGTTCCTACCTGACAGTTCCACTTGTGAGGGGAGATTGATCCCTCCAGGATGGGGAGACCTCAGGGTGAGCCAGGAGGGAGCCATTAACTCCCAGGAGGGTAGTATCTTGAATTACTGGGTGGTTATAACCCTGGTGTGTTGCATGGCCACCTTGCCCTGGTCTGCTGAGAGAGAGGGGATTGTTTTAGAGTGTGCAAGGATGGCAGCTCCCCTCTGGGGTGGCTCTGCTGGCAAGGGTGGATTGTGCTGCTACAGTCAGTGTGGAGGACTTGCAGCTAACACAGTGCATTTTCCGGGCTCAGCAAAGCTTGTCACTTGCTTAATAATTTAAATATAATTATGAACTGTCATTTGAGGCTCTTGACTTCTCTTCATTACTTTTTTAGTGAGTTCTTAGAAAGTCAGTTTTCTGAAGATGACTGTTTCATTTTTAGTCATGATAATATCTCATCTTCAGACAACTGGGGCTAGTGCTGCTCTCCTCTGCTCACCTGGTGAGAAGCCAGCACTACCATGCACCTGAGTCTGTTTTACTTCAGAGATCTTCATTTGATCAGACAAGAAAGGGAAAAAAAAACCCTTGTCCCTTAGGCAGTTGGAGAAAAGGGCCTTTGTCTGGTGGGAACGGGCAGATGGAGAGCTGCAGCCCTCAGCCCAGCTGGTCTGCAGCCAAATACTACTTTCGAAGAGCTATCCAAAATCCGCTCTGCACCCGGATATAAGAGCTTCCCTCTGTTTGCTCACTGTGAGGTGATGTCTGTAGGTGCTTTGTGTTCCCCTAAAGGACCCGGGTTATAGGCATGAACAAATGTCCAGCCAGATGGGTGGTGGAACTCCATGGGGCTGCAACTGTCTGTCAGTAAACCCAAGTGCTGCTGTTTTGTTTGTCTTTTCAGGGTTCTGGGGGAAGGGAAAGATAAGGTTACATCTGTCCTAAATCCCTGCCTTTTTACAGAGGTTAAAATCCCAGCTGAACACATCTTTTTGCTGTGTGGAGGAAATAGTTTGATAATTCAAACAGACTCCTTGTACCAACTCCTTGTCTGCAGTTAGTGCTGGGGCTGCCATTGGGGTGTGAGAATAGCAGGAAACTGGCAACAGAGCTGTCTACAGAGGTATTAACAACAAAAAAAAAAGAAAAGGACAAGAAAAAGGCAGATTCTCAATGCAAGTGCTTTCTCTCTTTGTTTTGTTTTTTGGGTTTTTTTTAAAGGTTAACTCTCTGGGTGAAAGATGCCAAGCTAAAAGCAACAGATGAAGAATTTCTTTCTTTTGCAAGCAAATATATATATAGATTCTAAGTGTAAAGGTCTCAGTTTCCTCCCTAAATTGCCCTTTCCTGTTCCTGAGTGTGGGGGTGGTTGCTGCTGTATCAAAATTGAGGGTTATTCTGAGGCTTTCCAGCTATGGAAGTGGCTGATGACCACTAAGGTGCATATGGAAGCAGAGAGGGGAGGAGGAGGAGGAGGAGGGTTGGCGATTGGAGAACGTGCTTCGAAAAGACAGAAGGAGCAGCTTAGGTGTAGGTGGAAGTTTTGAGGAGCTGGAGGCCTAATTGTGCCCAGATTGTTTCTGCTTTAGCTGTTGCTCAGATGCCTTTTCTTTCTAAATTCTCTAAGCAAATGGAGCCACTTTCAATGAGATAGTTGTTTTATTAAGAAAAAAAAAGTGACCCAGCTTTAAGCATTTGCTGTAGTAGAGAAGTGTATAACATATGAAAGATTCCTGTAAATCAAGTGATGGTGTGTTTGTAATCACTGAGTGAGAAGTCCAGATCCCTGAGCCTGTTCCCTGAGTTCTGTAGCTGCGCAGTCTGACCTGTGGCAATTGTTTTTGGTTTCTCTGTTGACCAGTATTCAAAGTTTTATCACAGACCATTAAAAGTAAGTTTCAGAATTATAATGAAACTAAAAAATCCGTATAGAAACCAACCATTTATTTGCTATCAGATGATTCTGTTGTAGATGCAAATTCTTTTCTTCCTCACAGCTTGCTGCTTTACAGCTCCTCATGAAAAGGAGAAAGCACAAATATTGATGAACATGTTGAACGTCCTTCCCCACCCCAAGGTCCTCTTTCTCTCTGAAGCTGAATATTTGTTTCCTCCATTGCTTTTCATGAAGTGGTTGTAGGAAAATTCCCCATTCAGAAAAGAAAAAATAAATAAAATCTGATGGACCTAACTTCAGTAAAATGGAAGAAGTATTATAACATCTGATAAGATTTTTTTCCATATCGAAACAGTAATAAACAGAAGGCTAATAAAAATATTTATTCGTGAATTTGCCAAAGATAGCTGAGTAGCTTGTGGTCATGTTGTCCTTTCCGTTGAGTCTGGTGAAGTATAACATCTAAGTAGTGTCAGACTAAGTCGATGCACAGGCATGATATTTTCAAGGATGGCATCCTGAAATTGGATGATGCTGGTGATAAAGTATTTGCATGTAGAAACCAGGGTTACAAATATTGTATCAGTCATATTTCAGCATCTGCTAGTCATCAGTCAGAATAATGCATACAAGAATTAGAAAGAAGGAAATGTTCCAGCTTTAGGAAAGTATGTAAACAAATATAATTGACTCTTGCCATTAGCCCAAATGAAAAGAAATGTGTAGACTGTAGGGGAATATACTGTCCCTAAGAAAGGCACTGCTTTTTTTGTAGGTTCATCCTTGACTTCTTTCATGGCTGGGAAGCATTTCTGTCCCTTGCTTACACTTTAATGGCTGCCTACCCTGTATTATCGGTGTCTTTATTGATGCACCAGAGTGTTCAACTGGTCTTGTGCATCCTTCTTCTTTTCTCTTTGCAGAGTGGGGAATTGTAGTTTATACTTTCATCCTTGTTGGAAAGCACCTGGATATGAAGTCCTAGTGAGTCCTTGGGTATCAAAATTAAAGTAAACAAGGCTTTCTGGGTTCATCGTGACCCTCTTGTGGATTCCTCTGAGAGTTTGTTTATTAGTGTTATCATTTACAGTAAGTAAATATGAGGCTACAAATCTGTTTTGCCATTTGTAAAGGCTTTTCGTTAGCTAGCTTGCTATTCCAGCATAGCAACTGTGGTCCTCTGTTTATTGCCTTATGTTCAGTAAATATTTTCTTTTCCTCAGTGTCAGTCAGAATTGACTGAAGACTTATTGATTTTGAAAAAAGGCACAGTTAGCATTTGTAAGCATCTTGGAAGAGGTGCTCGAACTTCCAGGGAACTCTGTGAGAGCTGGCTGTGCTCAGGGTTTTCCAGCATCAGGCTTCTAGGCCACAGGTGCTGCTGGAGCTGTGAAATGTGAGAGCATGAGGGTGTGATGAGGGTGTGAGCACACAGCTTCCCTCGTGGGTTTATACAATATTGACTTGTTTAAGTCCTAATTTAGCCTACAGGAAGCCAAATCTTGAATTTCAGTGTTTGTTTCCGCAGGAGAGAGCAAGATGAAGAGCCAAGATCAATACTGCTTGCAAAAACAGAGCAAATCAAACAAACTTAGACTTTTATTGCATCATGCCCCAGTCGACAAAGATTCCTATATAAGATGGAAGATAATGCCTGATTGTTCAGAAAATCTCATTACAATTCATTGTACAAGTATTTTTGTACAAAAATAGAATTCTTTGTGTGAATGAGATGAGCAGGAATGATTTGTTGCAATGCAGTTTCTTTGTCTGTCAAAGATGTAATTTTCTGACGTTGGAAACAAAACCAAGAAGAGACACAGAGTTTTCAGCTATTGATGGGAACTGCACTGGAGTCTTAAGGAAGAAGATTGCAAGATTTGTTTTTTACTCATTTTGAATAAGAAACAAACACAAAGTTTTCCTACTTCATACAGATATAACATGTGCTGCTGGCATAATGAATTCAGTGTAATAGATAAAGTGGTAATTAGTTCTGACTGTCAGGAGCTTTAGCTCTGGGGCCTAGAAGCTGGATATGTGCTCTAGTCCTAGGTGGAAGGCAGCTTCTAAAATAGATGCATACATCATTCAGAAAACCAAATTTTTAGCAAATGTCGTAATTGCTTGGCTGCGGATGTGCAGGGCCCGTTTTCCTAGAGCACACTGAATGTTCTGCACAGCTAAAATAGTCATACGTGGTGTCAGAGTCTGTGTCTGAATATGTTTCGTTTTTGTTTTCTGCTTCAGTGAACATTAACCCCCTATATTCTGTTCCGCACACAAAATATTCTGATGATAAATCCTGCAGGGAATGTACTTTCCTGGAGGAAAATTGCTTTCCTGTTTTTGGTGGTGCACTGTACTGAGTACCTTGTGTAGTAGGGGGAGGAGGCCACTTCAGGACATGAGTATCGTGCCTTGATTTTCCATTTCTGTTGCAAGTTAATGACAGGCTCTTCTGTTGTAATGTATGCCTCTGAAAGGACTTTTGTTCTAGCTGTAGCTCTTCAGCTTGAAGTAGTGATTGGAGAAGCAGATTGTTAGACAGGGCTGGTAGATCCTGCTGCTGACTGGCACAGATGCCCAGTGCAGATATAAGATTGTTCTGATCAATCCTCTCCTGTTGTTGGCATGACAGACAGGCAAGGAGATAAACTTTTTCCCTGCTTTTTGTCTCCACAGCACTTCACAGAGTTCCTGGATGAATTTTCACCTGATGTCCTAGGCCAGCTCTTGAATGATCCCTTCTTGTCTGAGAAGAATGAAATAATGGAGGTGGAATTGTCTCCAGCATCCCCAGCGCCCCTCATCCAGGCAGAACACAGCTATTCCCTGTGTGGGGACTCTCGACCCCAGTCTCCCTTGACCCACATCTCGACTGATGACAACTTCAATGAAGGTAGAACACACTGAGCCCATGTTCATTTGTTGTGATGGTGCAGTAATGAAATGTTCCTGGTGGGGTGATGGTGCACTAAGGGTGCATATGAATGCTTTTTACAGAGGTTACTAACTTTGCATTGTAATCATTTTGAGTCAAAAGTTGATCAAAAGAAGTGGTAGAAGGGCCAGAAATACACTTACTTCCATGTATCGAATCTGTGGTTGTTGAAGATAAATGGAGAATGATAAACCAAATGAGGATCACCATGAAGTTTGGGTACTGTAGAACAGGACTTGTAAGGAAAGGGTGAGGTGGGTTTTGTTTGTTCTTCTAGAGGAAAAGGAAAGGGAAGATCTTATTGCTGTCTATGACTGTCTTGTGAAAGGGTGCAGTCAAGACAAAGCTAGGCTCCTCTGAGATACACAGTGATAGCGTAAGAGACAGTGGCTGCAAGAAAGGAAATTCCAGTTGGGTATTAGGAAATGCATTTGCACGGTGGGATTGGGTCAGACGTTTGAACAATTATCCAGAGATATTTTATTAAAAACAAACCAACCAACCTTTTAAACTACACTTATTTTTCAGTGGTGAGTGTTTGGAGCTTTCTGTTATCCCAGAATGAGAATTAGGTCATCTTATTTATGTTTCTAAATACATGTGTGGGAATGTGACTTCAGATGCTACTCCAGTCTTAGAATTGGTCTTGATGAAGTTCCAGGGTTTTTTTCCTTTTTAAAAAAAGGCAAAGAAAAAAAAATAATGCCCATCAGGAAATAACTGGTGATCTTGTAAAGACCTAACTGCAGTTTTATAGATTCTGTGGCTGTATGAAATGGTGATGCATAGAAAATTATGAAAACCCACAGCAGTTTTAACAGTTGTCTGTAATTCAACAGTTATAAACATCTGGAGGGGAAAAAGGGGAAATGCAAGAATGGTGGGAGGAAGAGATGCAACCTGCTTGTTCTGAAGTGGTTTGTTGGAGGAGCAAGACCATGAATATCTGGTAACTATAAGGAATAATCACCATGTCAGACTTCCAGTCCTAATAATTGTTTTATGTCTTCACCATTAGCTTTACTGTACAAAGCAGTGGAGTATTAAGCTGCATCACAATAAAAGAGAGAGAGATAAGTGCTTGTGGCTAAGCATTAACAAGCTAAGCTGTTTTTGAAGATCCACCAGACGTGTCTTCAAAGGCTGACAGCTTTGTAGCCCAGAGTGCTCTCTTAAAACAAGATGAAAACTGTTAGAGATTTCACAAGATGCCAACTAATAAAACCTGTGAGAAGGCTTTTCAATGTGAGGCAAGGTTTTTGGAAATGATCTGGAAACATCATCTACAGAAAGTCTTCTCACTTTGTATTTCCTAGCTGTTTTATGTGAATATTTTTAAATTAACTCATACAGGGGATATTAATTGTGGCAGGAAAAACAAGCACAAGGAACATCAGAAACCAAGCTCCTCTGGAAGTTAATAGAGAGAAGTTTCAAACTAGGCTAAAAGTGAGGGGAGTTTCGTTTGGGGAAAAATCCTGAAGAAATTCATACTGCTGAGACCACTGGGTAATTAATAGAGCTCTAGTCAAATGATGTTTCAAAAAGCCAAGAAACATTAACAAGTGCGGTTTAAAAATAGAAAATTAATGGAAAACATTTCATCTTATGTTCACTCTGCAGAGTGTTTCGTAAGAGAGGAGGAGGAGGAGGAGTTGTTCTTGGTGTTTGGGATTTTATTTAATCTTAACCCTGGAATCATGCTCACAACCTTTTTGTACCTGCTGACTTTACAACCGTGAAGCTTGAAGAAATACTTGAGAAAATTGTAGTATTAGAATGAACCTGGCTGTCTGACAGATATTCAAAGGCATGACCCTGCTGATTTTTCAGTTCTTGAATCTGTGGGAGCAGGGAAGGAGAATTTTGTGGATGGCAATACTGCAAGGTTTGACACTGGAGATTGAAAGCATCTCTGTTGTTAGATGGTGAAGGTACACAGTGCTCCTGATAACTCTAATGAATGTCAGTCCCATTGGTGGAGTAAGGGGACAGATACTGGGAGCACCAGTGTCCTTTGTGGGGACCAGGAGGTACAGGCTGTGGAGGGGGAGGTTCATATGCTCCAGGATCATCTCCTGCTGCTGGGGAACTGGGAGAGGTTTCGTGGAGTGGCAGGAGCTGAGAAATGAGGTTGGCTGAGTGACTTATTTATAGAATGTTCCAAAAAATTTTCATTCTCCAAATAATCACCCCACTGGGCAGATTAGTGAGCTATTGTTTTTTCTATGGCCAGGCTTTATGATTCTGCAGGACTCTGTCCTCCAGGACTGGGAGTGAAAACGGGCTAGTGAGGAGGCTCATGAGTGACACTTTGCATGTGTGTGCCCATCTGCTATAAACACACGTGCTGTGGACCTGTGTGCCTGCGGTCAGCAGCAGTGTGAGGAGGAGGAGGATGGCACAGAGCAGTTAAGCTGTGTCTGGATGCCATTTCAGAGCTTTGCCCTTAGCTCTAGAGGACTAAGGGCCTGGTGTTATGCACGAAGCACGTGGCAAACAGGCTTTGTTCTTGCTTTGTAGTGTAGTTAGTAATGCAGTATTTCTTGGTGAGTCTCTTAGCAGTTGTCCTGGCAATGAGTGCTGGCAGGTTCTTTCCCAAGGTGTGCAGAAATGCCATTCCCTCCCAGGCCAGTGAGTGTTTATAGGCAGGCAAGGATGGGGAGAGTGTGAGGAGTGGGAA
Organism: Corapipo altera; assembly: GCF_003945725.1. Taxonomy (NCBI): domain Eukaryota; kingdom Metazoa; phylum Chordata; class Aves; order Passeriformes; family Pipridae; genus Corapipo; species Corapipo altera. The sequence goes on along the minus strand of NW_020884873.1, from coordinate 9,570,319 downwards.
ACCTCGGGGTCATTAGGGCCAGGCCCTTTAGCCCATATGGATACATAATGTGGACTTGGAAGTGGCACCTGTTGCACATCTTACTGTCTCTCTCACACCACCGGTTACTCTGTTCATGTGATCTGGAGCTGCAAACTCCTTTCAGCAAAGGCAGCTTCTCAGGTGCCATGTGCTGCTGTGTGCTGAGGTGCAGGCTGGCCCCCTGTGTCACTTCTAACTGAGTGCATGTTAATGCACCACCTGTGATGATGTGGGCAGGAGTGGCTTGTACCACATGGGTCTGGTGTCCTAAAGGGAAATGCACCTGCCTGCTTTTAAAATAGCCTTAAAAACTAGAGTTTGTCTCCTTGGTGACAGACCTGTTGGAGATGGCAGGTTGGAGTGACAGCTAGGGGTGTGTGGCCTGTCCTGGGACAGGATCCTGCTGTCTTTGTGGGCACAGGATGACCCTGAACATCGGTCTCATCCTCATGGCACTGGAGCAAGTGCGCTGCCACCAGGCAGGCCACATGTCATATGGCTCTGCTACCTGCCCTTCTGCCCTCCTCCTTCAGCTGTGCTAGCCTGTAGGAGGAGGGAAATATATTTTCTAAGTTGTTTCCATCTGTTTCAATGACACCCAATGTCTGTAGTGGTTTTTGAGCTCCAGTGGGCAGGGAAGCTGAGAACAAGGCCCACCTTGTTCAGTACATGATCTTCAAGACAGGTTTAAGTCATTCAGTATCTATTTCCATCTTTTGTTCTTCCCCCACAAGTTTCCCACAGCCTTACTAAAAATGTTTTTTATGTTTCCTTTCAGCCATTATGTTGCATTGATTGTTTGTTCTGACCCCATAATCACTTTCTTGCCCACTCTTGCAGGGGAACAAGTAACTTGTGCTGGGAGCTGTTTCTTGTTGGCCATTACCTGGCTGTTACCACAATTTCTGCAATTGCTAAATTGACCTATTCCTGTAATTGTAAATCTTATATAAAGTTTTTCTAAAATGAGCTAGAAGTGTAAAACCTGGGAAACTCATAAGCCTGGATTTAACTTTTCCGAGAATTCCTGTTAACCTCAAGGTGAGAACACATTTAAGTGTCTGTAAAAGCAAGGTCCAAACACCAGTTTTCCCCACTTATTCACTCTTCTGACTTCACTGTATTGAGGCTATTTCCCCAGCTTTGTGCAGAATAACCTTCCTGTGCACTTGCAGCTTGTTGCTAGTGTGGGGTCTCTCTGAAGGTGTCAGTTTTAGAGCAGATGTGTACAAGACATCTGGCATTTAGTCTTTTGGTTTCTTCCCATGACGAAAATCTATTCTTAGATTGAATTTGCATAAACTTTTAAGAGTAAAGATACTAGAAAGAGAGAGAGGGATATTTATAGGCTTCACCTGCCTGCTTGCAGCTGGCTGACCATAACTTTTGTTTGCCTGGACTGGTGAATAAGGCATATGGCCCAGGGAGGGCTTCAGGCTGTAACGTGGAAAAGGAGACTGTGTCCCTATCCACACCAGTTACACTGCCACCTCTCTCCCACCAGCTTTCTGCTTTCTAGTTTTGAGCCCAGGCATTTTTGAGACAACTGCACTGTGGCTGCAGAGAAGGACATTGGATAGTTGTGAGGTGGAAAATGCTCTTGAAAGGACATGAAGAATTTGGGAGGGGAGACTGAGAATAGGGCTGATGGGTGAAGGAGACCTCTTACTGTGCATTGTGGCCTTTTGGGGCACAGATTCACTTCTGACAATTGTAAATGAATAGGAAAAGAAGCTTAATTTTCTGTTATGTTTGGTGTGTGTTTGTCTTCACTTTTCCAGTCTCTGCAGCCTTTTAGAAAGGGAGGGCTGTGGGTCAGGCAGGGAGGAGCAAGGCAAGACCAAAGTTTCATCAGAGACTATGGTTACCATCCTTGTGACTTGAGATGTGAATGTAGACTCCCTTCTCTGCCCTCCCATGCTTCACCTTCTCAGCTGTAGGCACAGACTTAAGGATAGTGTCTGTCCCTTGTTTTGGACATTTGAGATCCATAAATGACAGCCGAGTACAAGAAATACCAAGGGGCTGGTGTGTAGCAGGAACGTGAAGGCAGAGCCTGCAACATCTGTGTGAGGTGGTGCTTCATCCTGTGAGATCAGCTCAGGTGGTAGGAATGTTTAACAGTCATTTTGCATTTTGTTTTTTAGGTGTTTTTTACTTTGTGAGGCTGACAGGGCAGAGGCACTGGACAGCCAAATAGGCATTGGTACAGTGTCTCTCCTCAAGTTGTAGCCAGGGGGCTGGGTGCATTCCTTTCCCCCTCCCTTAAGGGCTCTGCTTTTGAGACTAGTCTGGGACCTCACCTGCCTCTCTTGTTCATGCTTTCCTGCTCAGGAATGCTTTGAAGTTACTTTTGGATTTGAAGCGGCTTGCCTTGGCTAAAGGTTTGACAGACTGATTGCTGAAATGACGTGTTTCTGTTTTACTCTTAGCTGTGCCAAAACTGGAGCTGGCCTCAGACTCTAACCTGTATTGTTATTGGGTGTTTTACTGCTGAGGTTATGCTTTCCTGTAATGTGCTTTTAAAGCTTGAATTTTCTTTTTAAACTTCAACTCCATTTCTCTACGTGGTTTGAAAAAGAAAAACATAACCAAAACCAACCAAACAAAACCCCAAAAATCATTGTATGTGGCTCCCACTTCTCCAGTGCAAATAGCCCTTCAGCAATGAATCCAGCCCTCATTTCAGGCAGGACTATGTACACGAAAATGCTTTCTTGTGTGTGGAGTCCACAAGCAGTAATCAGTGTCGTGCTGTCTCTTTGCATAGAGATACCTGTGGGCTTGAGGCTCAGGTTTGTCTTCCTGCATTTTGTATGTGTACATATATATGCATGCACATAATATACATGTGTATATGTGTGTATATGTATGTCATATAATATAGCCTATTTATAGTAGACTATCTTATATATCCTATTTTTTTATATAACCTATATATAGAGAGAGATGCATTGTCCTGCTTTTGTTTTTCACCAAATACTGAATCAGTGTATGAACAATGGAAATGGAACCTCCTCTGCCCTGACTTCAAAGAAAATGGAACTGAACAAAGAAATTCACTTGTATTTTGAAAAGTTGCTGTCAAAGCCCTACTATAATTTTTGAGAGCACGTTCCTGCAACTTTTTTCCTGTATAATTTTTCTTATTTTTATGTGTTTGTTTAGGAAATGGGGAGAAAGCTGTTTAGTGGGGATAGTATGTGTTTGGGTGATTTTTATGTGGAAATGTAGCAGTCAGTCCTGCTGCTGCAATCAGCATCTGCCGATTTAAAGTGATAGAATCGTAGAATATGATGAGTTGGAAAGGACCCATCAAGATCATCAAATTCAACTCCTAGCCCTGTGCAGGACACCCCAAGAATCACACCATGTGCCTGAAACATTGCTCTGTATGTGAATAACTCTGTAGGAGAGCAACTAAGTTCATACTGAAGTATGAAAAGGTTTTTGAACTTTTATATGTCCAAGGTCCAGAGTTTCAGTAGGTCACTCTGCATCAGTCTTGTAACTTCTACTTGAGCAGCAGTGTGTCTGAAAAATGTTAATTTTGTTTTAGAGGTGGGCATTTTGGTGCTTACTTATGGTTACTGTTAATAATTGGCAACTTTAGTTGCAGTCTGACCTCCTTTAGCTTCCAGTTCCACATATATGAGAGCTCAGTATAGCCTTTGTTCCTGTTAAAGAACCATCTGCTCTCAGAAACCTCTTTCCCTAGGTGTTTGTAGGCTGTGATTAAGTTCCCTCCTGATTTCTGGTTGGATGCAGTCTAAATGAACTGCACTTCCTTGGTGTTTCCCAAGGTAGGTGTATCTTCTAGACTTTGAGCTATTGCAGTGCCTTTCTCAATGCAGGAACATTTGCAGTTCCTTTTCAGAACTTGGTCAAGTGACTGCAGGAGCTGATTTCCCAGGAATAGTTTCCCACATGATGCACATTAGGGGAATAGTCCTCCTATTTCCAGTCCTGCTGTTTGTGAAAGCAGTGATCTCATTCTCTCTGTTGTGTTGCACTGAGCTCATGCTCACTTGGCGATGCGCTGTGAGCATCAAGTCCATTTAATGTGTGTTGAAGCCTGATGGCTGCCATAACACAGATATGCCTTCACAACATCTGTGTGGGGTGTGAGTGGAAGAATCCAGACCTGTGAGAGAGAACTATTTTATTTGAAGATAGTGCTTCTGTGGATAACTGTCATATACCTTAAAATAAAATCATAGTCTTTTATAGGACATTTAATGGTATCAAACTTTAAGGCTGTAGATCCAGCTGCCACGTCAGTCTGTGCCTGACTCCCATATATATATATATGAAGGGTGATGCTATAAAAATAGCAGTTTTCAACCCCTGAGGAAAATAATTAAGAACCATCAGGGACTGTATCCCAGCTATGCTTATGTAGTGTTAGTCTGAAGGGAGGTTAAAGCAGAACCTGTAACCCCAAGACATCTGACTGGTTTTACATGACAAGATGCTTTGGATTGAAAATTGTCACATTCTCCACAGGAAAGAGGATATTGACCCTTGTTGTTTATGTATGGAAGGAACAATATGTCTCTGTTTCTATCTTAATAACTTTGGTAGTGATAGAAGTGATTGTGGGTTTTAGATGAACTCCATGCCATGCAGAGGGGATGCTGATATGAACGATGATCTTTTGTTAGGAGAAAAGCTATTTCTGCTGCATTGTGATAACTGTCTATTGCTGCTGCTGATCTTTACCTGTTTATTTAATTTTCCCTTTGTGGCACTTTAAAAAGGACCTCAATGTTTGATAGTCAAACAGTATCTCCTGTGTCAAAGCTGTTTTGAGGGCTTCAGTTTCATTATTTGTGGTGGGAGTGTGTGTTTATGCTGGGAGGGGGAAATGCCCTCTGGAAAATCTGTAAGAGAAACTGTTTGTCAATGAATGTGGGCTCTCACCTCATGAAGGAGAGAGGGGGAGCAGTAGTGGCATTGGAGTTCAGCATTTCAGGCATGATGAACAAGGCTTGTGTCTGCCTGGGGGTGTTACGTGAGCCCAGAGCTGGGCACTGAGGACCGTTCGACCCCAGGGGAAAGACAAGGAGGCAGTTGTTCCTCCAGAAAGGTCCAACTTTTGGGAGGCTGGAGAGGCTCAGACTGCAGAGCTGGGGACACTGAACTTCATTCCCAGCAAGTGGCATGTCCAGCAGCATGCCCAAAATCTGTGCATCAGCAGATGGTGGGGTGTTTTTGCTGACAGTGAGCAGTCATTTCCCCCACAAACAACTTGTGGACCTCTTCCAAGAGGTGTTTTCCCCTTGCAGTTAGCTGGCTCCCAGTTTGCAGATGTACTTCTGTGGTGTAGAGCTGGTGAGCACCCTTAGATCCTTCTGCTCGATGTAAAGAGGTAACAACTTCAGAGGTGAGATTCAGGCGAGGACAGTACTCTAGTCCGAGGTACAACTTTGCAAACATGGACCCTTGGTGCAAGTTTAAGCACCATCTGAATCAAAATGTATTATTAACATGGGATGAGCTGAGCCTGAGACTGCATACGGTTGTACATGGCATGGCTGTGCAGAAGCCGAGTGGGCTGTGCATCCTTGGTTCATGATGACAGTGTAATGTCTGCCATGGACCAAAAGGAATTAGCTGAAGCCCTATTGATCTAATCTGTAACACAGCTGAAGAGGGAGATTATTTAAATGTGCTTGGCTGGAGAACAGTTTGACTCATTAGGGAACTTCCTGCATTACCCTGTTTAGAGGTGGCTCTTCTAATACCTGTGCAGAGCACTTTGACCCATAGTCTGTTGTGGTCTCCTGAAGTTTTCAGGTTTTTTTTTCTCTAAGCTGTTTCATCTGTTGCTCGGACAGTGAACTTCAAGGAGGAGGCAAAAGCTGCCTCTTCATTCTGTTTATAGAGATAAGGATATCCCTTGATGATTCTGCAGGTCTTGCTTGTTTGAAATGTTGTTCAGTTCATGCATCTGTTTTCTATGTGATGTTAATCTGTAATGGTGGTATGGGCTTTTCTCCACTTCAAGATGAGGTTCAGTGGTACACCCCTCATGTGGGTTGTTTACATAATGGTGCTATCTTACCTTTACTGCAGAGTAAAAGAAAGGTGAAAACCATGTTGTTTCTCTGAATACTTGCACTCTCTGTACTTGGGAGAGGTGAGGGTGAGATACAGAGTGCACCATTAATTTCATTTATTTAAAAATGCACAGTAACTCACTGATACAACTTGGTTATCCAGTAAGTGTCTCTGTTAAACTCTAATGAATAGTGCTGAAAAGAATGTGGGAAGCAAGGGAGATCTTTTTAGTTATTTTGTAAGCTCTATTTCTCTGTACACCTGTCAGAGAGGGTGAAATTTAGTCAATGTCGGAGAAGATTTACTTATTCTCAGGAAAGGAGGTGGCATGTTGGACAAGACTGAAGAATTATTTGGATAGAAATAATTTTAAAAGGAAAGCAGAACTTTCTGGGAACTCTTAAGCATTTTTGAGCTTGCTTTTCCTACTCTGCCTTTCCATAATATGCCCATGGAAGAAGGAAAGAAGCAAAATGTTGCAGTTCTTCAGAGAAATATGAGTATCCTAGAAAGCTGCACATGGTGTTGTTAAGACACTATGTCTAATTTGTTATGTCTCTTTATAAATACAGATATATTAAAAATTCCTTTTATGAACACAGGAATGGTATATATTAATTCTGACGTGTAAAAACACAGCCATTGTTGGTTGTGTGTTTTTCATGCACGCCTAAATCACACATCCTGGTTATTGCTACAGCTGTGATGCTTAGAGGAGCACATTTCTGATGGAAATCATCATTATAATGTATGAGGTGTGCAGCGTAGAAGTTGACTTGGATCTGTTGTACCTAAAGCCAAGCACATGTGAATAACTCAGTCTTCATAACGGACTTCAGAGCTCTGAAACATTCATTGTGCAAAATATTGCATCATCTTTTCCTTTTTGGTTGTAGTGATCTGGAGGAAGGGAAGCAAAAAGTCCACTTGTGGTATGTTGAGCAGATCTTATGAGCATTACCCATCTTAACTGCAGATGGTGGAACCCGGGACAGGATTAGGACCTCTGAAATAAAGACAGAGGACAGAAAGAGTCTGTTTGGACACCTTGCTGAAGATGTGCACGGCATGCAATTCTTACATTTACAGTACTGAGGGAATTATGTCCCATTTGGAGTTTCATCTCTTGCATTATCACCCACTTACACGGCATCTCACAACACACTGCATATCATATCTGGGCCCAAGCTGGACTCATGATGAGTACAGCTGGGATAGAAGGGGATATGTTTGAAGTTTTTCCTGTCAGTGAGAACTTAGCTCAATACACTGATTGAACTTAACTTTGGCGGTTTGTAAGGCTTCTGCCTTTTTAAAAAAAAAAAAAAAAAAAGAAAATAGTGGAAGATGCATGCTAAATAAGACTGCAGGAAAAGTGGGACAAGCTTGATGACAGAAGAAGCACAAAAAAGCTTTCTGAAGAAATGTAATTTTAGTCTTGGATACAGGAGATTTTAGATGCATGTGTCACAAACCCTGGGGTGCTGTGATGAATGGGGGTTTTGGATGCCTGATTTGAAACTGATGTTTAACTTGCAGCAGTGGTAGATGCTCACAGCTGAACCTGAAAGCTCAATGCATACTGTATTTTGATCAAGTATAATAACAATGCTAAATCATCTGAAAAATCCAATTCCAGTTGTCTCCGGTTGGCCATTTTAAATTCCTAGTTACTTTTTGGCCTTAATCTCTCCATGTCTCAATTGAATTTTCAGGATCATTGTGGAAATGAATTCAGGTTGGGGGAGCATTTCCCTGGGAGGGGATTAAATAGCCCTGTGGGAACAAAATATGAATTTTGTTAAGGAGAGGTGAGGCTATGCATGAGACAGTGAGAAAAACAAAACATGGAATATCTCCTTAATTACTGGAGTGCCATGCTTTTTGGGTAAGGCATGAATTCTGTAGAGAAATTGTTTCATCACATTATTAAAACATTCCTGTTTTTATATGTATGTGATGTGCAAAAGGACACTGAATTAAACATGCATAAGTATTTCTTAATACCTGGGTGCTTTGCAACATGAATATTCAGTTAACATCATCTGTATGTGCAATTTAATTACCAGTGCATTGCACATAGAAGTGTTAGCTGGGATTTTGGTTAAGTACTGTGTAGACTCTTTAAATTACATATTCCATGTGCCAAAATGCCTAACATTCATGGGCTTATGAAAGGGTAGGTAAAGGGGAAATGATTCTCATCTAAACAGCCATTGCATGGCAAAGTTCTGAGGTTCATAGGAAACTTCACCTGGGAAGGGAACTGACAGGCAGTTCACTTGTTCAACAGTGGACTTTGGAGTCTGTGTTTTGAAGCCTGAGAGGAGATTTTTAACAGTCGAAGTGACAATATTTAGGATGTCTGTTTTCTTGGCCATTTGGATAGCTAAATCTCTTGTTGAGGCTTTCTTCTCTATCTGAATGACTTGCAGTGTATTTTGCCTCACCTTAGAGGATGCAGTGTTGCCTTATTCATATCTGTTTGAATACATACCATCATGGGGATTATTTTCTCAGCCTCTTGTTTTGTATTCTGCCTCAATAGTTCATGTGTATTTCTTGGATCATGTCAAATATAAACACCTCTAATTTCTTTCCACAGCATGCCTTGCTTGGACCCTGCCTTTTCCTGCAGTGGGTCCCTGGAGCCAGCCTCTGTTGTCCTTTCATTTCAGTATTTCACATGTACCTTCTTGCTTGTTCTCATTATTCCATGAAACCTCCCTCATAGTTTTCCATAACCCTGTATCAGAAATACTCTTGTCTTGGAGGATGTGCTGTACTTCTCTGTATGACCAGTAATCTATTAGCCTGCTCAATTTTTCCTCTTTGCCTGAATTTTTCTGGTTTTGTGCAGTATTCTCAAGGGCTTTGGGAGAAGGGCTGCCACTGCTCTGCTCGTACAGTGCTTGGCAGAATAGACTAAGATGCTAAGGTATTATAATAAGAATAAACTATTATAAGAACAAACGAAGAATTATAAGAGTAAACTAAGATTTTCAGATAATGTCAACCTGCTGTGCTCAGGAAGAGTAGAAAGGACAGTGGGAAATGTCTTTGCAGCTCTCTTGGAGCAGAGGAGAGATCATCCGAGACTTTGGAAGCTGGAATGTGTGAAAAGAAAGTAACTTGTCACACAACACTACCTATGATAGTGAGTGTGCAACAGGGCCTTGGAAAAAATGGGGACAGAGGACTATGAAGGTGGGATTTGACCAGTCCTCTGTCCCTTTCTTTCACAGGGTTGTTCATCTGGAATGAGACCTGTCACCTTGCATCATAAGAGGCAGTGTCAAAAAAGTATTAGATACAGTTCTTCAGAGTTATCTCAGTGTTAAACGCAGTGTGTTGCTGTCGCTGGAAACCATCTGCAACCCTACAAACTGGTTAGGCTGGTTTTAAAGCCTAGAATAACTCTGAGCAGTTTATGCAGATCTAAATGATGATGGCAGGGATGTCAAGATAATCAGCAAAATCAGCTTCCAGAGGAGTCAAATGACTAGCTGAAGGCCAGCATATCTTGCTGTCTTATTGCTGCTGAATATTTGTGATGAACCTGGGGATTAGAGGTGATAAACACCATAAAGTGCAGCCTTAGAGGACATGCCCTGTTTTGCTGGTCACCCATGGCTAAATTTCTCTTCTTGCAAGATGATACAAATTTGGGAATGTTCAGGGCTAATTACAATTACTGGCTTCACTGATAGCTCTCCTTTATCCCTAACCTTCCCTCCCAAAGGGAGTTTAAAGTAGATTACAGATGATGGTGCTGCCACGGGGGTAGCTCGACCCAGAGGTGCAAGAGGAGGCTCTGCACATCCCCATGTGGGGGAAGTTTTGACAGAAGTTATCTAAACAGGCATTTGAGAGTTGCATTGACCAAGGAATTCTGGGTTCTCAGGCAGATACTACTTTAAAGGTATTACCTGAATGATGGACACACAGCAAGCAGGGAGGGAGCTGTGCTCTCATGTTTGTGAGTAGAGAGGCTCAAGGATGGTTGACGTAGAGCAATGTCCTTTCTCCTGAGTTAATATTTAGACAGTGATACCCTTTTATTTTTTTTTCCAAAAATACTTCTATTTTTGCATTTTTGCATTTTCCAGGAAGCTTTGGGAATAAGCTCTCCAGATACTTAAATACAGTGTTTAGCCCTTGCTCTACAGTTACTTCTGGCAGAGATGAGCTTGCTGTTCATGAGGCTTCTGATTACAGGATACTTATTTTTCATTTTTAATTCCTTGGTGTGTCTTTACTCAAATTACCTCCTTCCTTGCCAGTGGTGGAGGTTAGGTCCCACCACAAAGTAATTACTAGCACTGGAGATGTACATTTTTCTCCCTCCTTCCCGTCACCCAGTGTCTGCCCAGTGCCTGTGTGCTCTGTGTGTGTGTGGTCTTAATAGCAAGGACACACAGCAGCACAGAGGCTGTAAGCCCACTCTTATTTTTGTTACCTGCTTGCAGCTGAACTCTGTTGACATCTCACCAGCTTGATGCACTCAGATGTGAAGGGCCTTTTTTCAGCCTTGCAGAATACTGGTGGCATAGCCACAGCACCGTGGCTGCCTCCCAGGACGTTGATGCAGCGTGCAGTTAATTCAAAGCTCTGTTTCTCTTTACTTAGCCCTACAGTGTATGTACCTGCCCTCTGTTCTGATTTTGTATATTTGATAAATGATCTGTATGAAGGCAGTAGAAGGTGTTGAAAGAAAGATCAGCACTCTGTTTTCTTTTATGTATATTTACCTTCAGATTCCAGCTGCTTGATTTAACGGACATGCCTCTCACAACTCCTGATGAGTTGTGGCACAGAACTGTGCCACATGCTTTTGAGATGCAGTGCAGCTGGTGCAGAGCTTTTCTCTTCTGCAAGAGAAAAGAAGTTACATTACTAAACCTCTAGCAGTTGGAATTGGAAGTTTTTAAAGGCAGAATAGCAACTGCCAAAAATGCATTTGATGATTTTATGATTTTAAGAGGGGTTGTTAATAGCCTTGTGGAATTGTTTTAAAGGTTGAGTCTTTTTGAGTTCTTGATCCTCTATCATATGTCAGACCTGGGAAAGTAAATCCCTTCTCAGCAAGTCAAACAGTGGCTGCTTCATGAATGGAAATGGGGAGCTAAACCTACCAAGCCAACCTTCTTCAAGTTCTTGGCAGTGCAAGGCCAACCTTTCAGCTTTGTCCAGAAAAAAGTTTCATGACTTTCTTCTTATTAGTGAACTTGCAGTAAGTGGAGTTAGGGGACAATCATCACTGTGGTGATGCCTGTTTCATTGCTGCCAGTTAAAATATGCATCCTATGCTTTGACTTCCCAGAGGCTTTGGGGAGGAAATCAGCGTGATCACCATGTCACTGGTGCTCCTGTGAAGTCACCAAAGCTATATCCTCTTTTACACTTGTTAAATGAATCCTTGAGGGGAAAAAAATGAAGTTGATAATGTGAAAATACTTTGTTCTTAAAAGTATAATATCACCATTTAAGCTATTTGATGATTGCAAACAGTAGAAGAAGTCTGGCTAAAGGCTATCTCTAGGAGGAATAAAACTGAGTCAGCAGGCATTAGTGTGTTGAGGACATGGCTCCCTGGCTGCTTTGCCCAGTGGCTTGTTTGGTCTTGTTCTGCTATGCATTAGCAGCTTTCAGCAGTGTACAGTGATTAGTGCTCTGAGTCTTTCCTCCCTGCTCCTCTGTGTATCCTGGGGCTAGGATTAGGTTACAGCCCTGAAACGGCATGGTTGTCTGCTTTGACTGAGAGCTGAATAGCAAGGGCAGAGTTTTGTTGATAGACTAAAATGTCTTCTGTGTTTGTTTCCCTTCTCTGGAGGAGGAATGACATTATTTTCATTTGTAGTCTTTCTGTCTCTGACCTAAACATGTGGTGTCCAATTTCCTTCCCTGGCAGGTGACCTGGAAAATGAGGAATGGTGTCTGGCTACAGAGTTTACTCCAGCATCAATAAAGACCGAGCCAGGGTTGTGCGAGACATCAGGCCTCGCTCCCTCCATCAGTCTCACCGTCACGGCCACATCACTGGAGGGAGAACGACCTGAACTACAGACAGATGCCCTGGTACTTGCAGACTTCCTGTTCTCCTCTCTGCGCAATTAGCTATAGGTTCTCCTAAGACTGCATAGCAGTGTATCCTCCTTGGTGCCAAAGCTTGGCAGTTCAGAGTGCACACTGCAGTCTGCTTTAATGGCTTTTAGTGTTTGCTGGTGTCCCCCTACTGCTGTAAGAGCTTGTGTTTCAAAACACGTTGTCTGCATCTTCAGGTCTTAATGGTTGGATGCACAACTTTGGCTTCTATGCCCTCAAAGCCTGGGGCTCTTGGGTTTCTGAAAATATTTAAACAGTTTCTGATGAACCTTTTACACCTGAACTCTCTAATCCATTTGCTCTATCAAGCCTGTGACAAGCTAAGTGTCTTTAATAATAACTTGCTGTAGTGCTGCTGAGCCTTTCCCTTAATCAGAACAAGACTCCTTGTTTGGATTGACTGGAGAGTTTCCCTGTTTGCCTGCAAAGTTACTTTTGCCAGATCTGTGAGGCTTTGACATTTCAGGCTGCTGCTGCTTCCACACCAGCCTGCCTCATGAGGAGCTTTGTAATGCCTTTCTGGCCACAGCTGGAGCAGCTAGTGGGCATTCTGAAGTGCTCAGTTTGGCTGTGGTTGGGTTAAGGAGAATGAACTGCAGCAGCTGATGGCTCACCAGGGTCCCCAGTCAGTGGAGGAAGGAGCATGACTGTTCCCAGTCCCAAGGGTGCAATATCTCTCCAGGCTGGATGGAGCTGGTAAATGCTGAAAATAAATGTTTCCACTTGGACATGGATCAGAAATACGTTCAACAGAAATTATTTTATGAGAAACTGAAAAAAGTTAAACACCAAGTTTCCTGTAATCCTCTTCTAGTCTGAATGTGCTGTTCCCGGTACGCAGTCCTGCTGTAGCTTGGTTTGCCGTGACTTGCAGAGGGAGTTCTGGGACTAGCTGGTGGCTCGTTGCTATTGCATGGATTATTTATGCATGTTACTGAGAGAGATTTCAGCTGCAGTTAACATGCTGATGTGCCAGAATGACTTCCTCGAGCCTGGGACTGTAGCACACAGACAGACTCTGGGCAGCAGCTTGACAGCCTGGTGCCCCACCCCTGTCAGTGGGGCAAACCAGGTGTCTTCCCAACTTCAGTCAGCTGTGACTATTATTTTCCTGCTCCTCCACACTGTGAAATGAACTTGGGTCTGACAACCTGGTGCTCCGTGACTGGCACTGTGCTCTTGCTCCCAGATGACAATGGCCTTCAGCAGGCTTTCCCCCACTCCCAGGGGTGTTTCTGTCCCTGCTCAAGCTGTGCAGTCCGGCAGATCCTAGCAGCAGCTCTGTTGCTAAGAGAAGTAATTTGAGTGGGTTGCCTGCTAGCTTTCAGTCTGAAATGTCATCTCTGAGGCGTAATCTTTTTATTTAGCTAAATATAGTAGTAAGAAAAGCCATAGTGGGAGTAGTCAGGGCAGTATTCTCTGTAGCCTGGTTTAGCAAACTCTGTAAAGAAGTTAAAGCTTTGCCTGTAGCAGAGCAGGAGGAGAGGAAACCTCTCCATTTATGGAAAAGTAATCCTTGTGTCCTTCTATTAAGATTTTTAAGATGTGTACTTTGGGTTTTCATGCTGTTAATGTCTCTTTTCTAGATGAAACCACTGACCCAGAAAGTTCTTCCAGAGATTAAATTGGAGCCCCATGAAGTGGATCAGTTCCTGAACCTCTCTTCTAAGGAAGGTCTGTTAAACACCAAACCAAAATGCAGGGGGAGTTGATCAGAATGCACAATAAATGTACTTTACCCTGATTAAGTATTTTGATTCCTCATTCACCATGTTAGTCTTCAGGCTGAAGCCGTTGTTTTCTAGGGATTCAACTCAGGCTACTAAAGAGCCATATTCTCTCTGACCCATTTATGTGGGGGTTTTTCCTTGTTTTTTTTTTTTTTTTCCCCTTGTTCATCACAAAGAAAATGATCCCTTTTTGTCTGCAGGGTATTAATAATTGTAGTGAAGGGAGCTTGAATTCTTAAAGTACAGGATTATTCAGGATAGAAGAGAAATCAATTTGAGGAGACAACTAAGGCATAGGAAACATGAAGAGTGTAAGTGGAAACTTTACTGTTAACCTCTAATACAAAAGCAAGGATGTGAGTTTATAGGAAAATAAAAGTTAGGTGAATCTGTTTGTAGCATATTAGTTTTAAGAACAACCAGGATCTCTTTGCCCTGAGCTATAAATAAGGAAGGAGGAGCAATGATCCTTGCCTTGAAAGTTAAACACAGTTTTGCAGCCCATAATCTGTTAAAGCCGAGAAAACTTTGAAAGAGCCAAATATTTGGTCTGAAATCTGAGCAGATAACTGCATTTCAGTTAGGAATACTTGATATTCTGTTAGTGGATTCATTTCTGTAGGTAAATAGTACTGCTCTAGGGGGAGAAGCAAGTGATGCAGCAGGTAGAGGCTATATCTCAACCCAGGGTGTAGATCTGATTGCTCAGTTAGGGGGATTAAGGGCCTTGCTGTTTTTCAAGTATGTTTCTTCTTCTGGCAACTGCAAGAGTTAAGATGTGAGACAAAAAGAGTATTATAGCTTTTTTTGTTACTATTTTTCTTCCATCCTCCCTCACCACCCATTTGATCTTTTCAACTCAAATTTGCAAAGCATAACAGAAGTGGAAGGTGGCAAATTAGCCTGTATCTTCCTACTTCAAAATTTAATTGCTGTAAATTTAGGTAAGAGAAAAAAATGACTTAGTTATGGCTGGTTTGGACATCTGCTAAATTGTCCATGCAAGAACAGTAGGTGAGACATATCTGCAGTAGGTTCAGACCCGTTTGGTCATAAGCAGAACTTTGCTTGCCAACTCTAGCACAGGTTCTTTTGTGTAGAAGTGCAGTAGAATTTAGGACAGCGTGAGAGAGGTTCCTGTGGTGGCTGCCTATGCTGCTCCTGCTCCATTAGTACATTGAAACCTTCACTATCACGAGGTTGTCAGTCACTTCTTCCCAATTGGGCCAAACCAAGTCCTTAGGAAGACTTTCTTTTCTCCCTCATCACATAACACCTTGAATGTGATGCCTTCCGTTGAAAAATACTGGCAATTTGTTTATTCCACAGCAGAGTTAGAAAACACTGTTGTTTTTGGAGAGAAAGTGTGCTGGCTCAGAACCCCTCTGTTAATGTGGTTTCTCAGGAACAGGGAACTTGTACTTTAGGTTATACTTAAACCTCAAATCAATTTGAGGAGGAAGCTGAAGTGTAGGTAGAAATGACTGCAGCATATGCACGGAGCCCTGTTTTGTCTGTCGAACCTAAAGACAGCTGCTGCATTTCATTCCTCCTTTGGAGACCTGCATGCTCTGAACATCTTCCAAGTTGCCACTTTTGCTTGACCCATTTTTTAGCAGACATTCCTAGTCTTGGAAGAAACCGGGTGGTGGTGGTGGAGGCGGCTCTAGTGGCAATTTAAATTAGCACCTCAAACCCTTGTGTGACATTACGTCTCTCTCGCCCTTTAGCAGTGGATCCCCTGCATTTGCCTCCAACCCCCCCCAGCAGCCATGGCAGTGACTCTGAAGGAGGGCAGAGCCCAGCCAGATCACTCCCTCCTTCAAGCCCAATCCAGCTACAAGCCACGGCTAAAGTTGCGTCACGCACAACTTCAGTACTGTCCAATTCCCCTCTCCTGACGGCACCACATGTAAGTTGGGCTGGCTTTCTGCCTGTGTGTCTCTCTGTTTTTCTTTTTCTTTTTTTTTTTTAATTACTGGTTTTGACATGGATTTGCTAGCTTTCTGCTGTTCTTTAGATGAATTCATCTCTGGTCAAAACTGCAGATCCAGTAATTCTTGCTCACTGGTCTGCTCTGTTCCCACAGAGAACAGTATGTGCCTCTCCTCTAAGCTGACAGAGTTCAATAGTGTTATTAGGTTTATCCCATGATGGACTGTGTTTTGCCTTAGGATCCAGCCCTGCTGGGTTAACCTGTCTCTGGTAGATCTGCATCTGTCTTCTTGTCAAAAGCAAGGGGTGATCTTTAGGGAGGGATTTTCACTAGTGCTTCTCATTTGTCTCTTTCCTGTTTGAGCCAAGTTGAGTTTTACTGTTGGCCTCAGTGTGTACAGAGCTTGGCCAAGAAAAACTGTTTTGAGGGAATTCTGTCCTAAAGGTTTGGTCCCTGAGTGGAAGTTATCTAGAGGGTCTTCCACATATTCACAATGGTAAGAGGCTGTTCTTCAAGTAGGCACAGTCCTCTTTGAAGTGGGAGAGCTGCTGCTTCTCTTTCCTAACAGCCTTTTTTCCTAGGACTCTGTGCACTTACTGTAACGTATTATTTCATTTTTATCACCCTTGAAGAAACTACAGGGGACTGGCCCCCTCATCCTGACAGAGGAGGAGAAGAGGACGCTGATAGCGGAGGGCTACCCAATCCCTACCAAACTACCCCTGACAAAAGCAGAGGAGAAAGTGCTAAAGAAAATCCGCAGGAAAATAAAAAACAAGGTAAATGTTAGTGAGCTTTGCTGGGTAATTCCTACTTGTCCCTCATCTTAAAAAACGCTGCAGAATTCTGCAGTAGTGGTGTGTGGTAATGTTGAATGCTGTAAGTTGTCCTTTAATATAGTGCTTTTCTTTGTTCCTAACCACATCCATCAAATTTCCTGTCACTCTGACAGTGTGCCTCATTCTAGGTATTTACCTGAACTCATTAACAATGGAGTATTTAGCAGGCAAGGTATCAAGTTGCTGTGGCTTGGCTCCATTTAAAAAACAGTACAATCCTACCCTTATGGTAGGCAAAGACCTCTATTCTTTTTGTGGCGATGAAGGTTTTCTTTTCTGTTTCCTGTTTTAAAATATGACTTTGTATTTCAGTGTACTAGTCTTTTGATCACTGAATTCAATGACCTGTACATGAATGGTTGATACCAAGGCTGTCAAATGCCCTACAAGTTTTTTTTGATTGTTTTTTTTGGTTCCAACATGGGGAAGAATGCAATTTTTTTAAGACCTGGCCAACTCACTTTTTCTAGAGGTTTTACCACATCTTTGAAAGTTACTATGTTCTGTTACTGATTTTGCAGATAGAGGTGTAAATTTGCCCGCACTGAATTGGAATTTGGTCTTGTAACGTATTTTTAAAAAATTTTTGGAAATTATCTTGTGCATTTTATGTACCACTTTCAAAGGATCAGAACCATTTATGTTGAAGGGGATCTCTGGAAGTCCTCTGGTTCAACTCCTGGCTTGGAAAGTGGGGTCAGCTTAGAGTAAGTTGCTCAGGGACTTGTCCTGTCACGTTTTACTGCCTCAAAGGGTGATGAGCCCTCAGCGTCTCTGGGCAATGTGTTCCCATATTAGGCCACTCTTGTGGTAAAAACAGATAAATAGAATCCCTAATGTGTAATTGAAATTTCCTTTGCTGCAACTTGTATTTGATGCCTCTTGCAATTTTGCTGTACACCTCTGAGATGAGTCTGACATTGTCTTTGCTACATGAGATAGTTGCTGAAGACAGCAATGGGATTCCCTCCTTAGGTTTCTCTTCTTCAATCTGAACAAACCCGGCTTTCTTTGCCTTTCCTGAAATGTCACGTGCTCTGGCAGGCTTATTATAGCAGTGGTCTGCCTCTGGGCTCACTTCTGTGCATCCAAAGTATTTATTTCTGAGCCACAAACTGTAGGCTGTACTCAACTGTGGCCCTGCAGGCACTGAACAGAGGGGAAGAACCACTTCTCTTGACCTGCTACCTAAATCTCATTTATGGAGGCCCAGATTTGTTTGGCCGCTGCTGCTACAGGGGCTGGCACACTGCTGACTTACGTTTGACTTGCTCATCGGGACCCCAAGTCTTTGTCTGCAGAGCTGCTTTCTAACACATTCACAGACTTTTCCTCTCCCAAATGCAGGGCACTGCCCTGGGATCATCTTTTAGTATTTGTCCTAGGATATTCTCTCCGGATGAGAATGAATCTGATTTACTTTTTAAGGTTAGCGGGGAATGATCTTTTTTATTACGACTGAGAGGAGCAGTCTTGCTTCAGAATGCGGAAACAGATCCAGTCAGTGCTTTGCTTGCCAGGAATAGAAATGAGAACACAGAGCCTTGCATCTAATAACGTCGAGGCTTTTTATCAGTTTATTAATTCATTTTTATGCCTTTTTTCCCCCCATGCAAATATTTGTTGTTTTTCTTTCTTTTTCCTTAGATCTCTGCCCAGGAAAGTAGAAGAAAAAAGAAAGAATACATGGACAGTCTGGAAAAAAAGTAAGCCAGCCTCCTTCCTGTTTCCAGCGGGCCAATAGCACTAGTTGCAGGACTGGGAAGGGATCCAGCTGTGGATGCTGGGACAGTTCTGTGCACAGAGTGCCAGCTGCCATCTCGTGGCTGTGACTGAGAAAAGGCCCTGGTCCTAGCTGCTGCTTGTCCAGGGTCAGAACTGTGCCTGCCTGCAGCACATGCCTAACAGTGCCAGCAAACGCTTTACACATTAAATAAGGCAAGACCCAGCTGCTATTGCAGCTGTGTGGATAGGCATTGTCCAGGCAAAGGTGGATTCAGAGTAAGAATATTCTGTCTTCTAGTGCAGATGAAAACAGAAATAGGAAGTGGATGAGTCAGGACTGCCTGGGAAAACAAGCAGGACTCAGGAAAATAGCATGTGACCCATCAGCTTCCCTTAGTGAGCAGTAGCCAAACCCCCAGTTAGTGATTTATATCCCAAATTATTCTTTCTTCCAAGAGACAAGTATTCTAGTATTGCTCTTACGCAATTCACCAGATGGTTCTGTTAAAACCCTTGTACCATCTTTGGTGATATCCTTGATGTAATTCCCATTTTTTTCCTGTCTCTTTATAGCCACGTCTCACTTCCTTAGAGTTACTCTTATGAAATTCCATCCTATGCATACAGATATCAAAGCTGTCTCCCTTTACCTTTTTTCTTCTTGGAGCTATTCAGAGTGGTCATATTTGTCTTTTTGGGAGTCACATATTTTTACTTGGACCTCTTAGGTGCCAAGTTATATTACAATCTCCTTTAGTTTAGGGGATTTCCAGGGACAGTGTGGAAATGAGTACTGTCTTGGGACAATCTTGAGCACTGTCTGTAGTCTCCTGGATTGTTAGCCCTCATCAACTTGAAATTTGAGGGTCTGATTTCAGAAGCATGGCATTCGCTGGATTTCTGGGTGCCTTTGCACAGAACACTTGATAACAACATAAATATAACCCATTCTGTGACTTCTAAAGTATCTATCCTGTGGCCCAATGCACAGAGGAAGTCTGAGCAGGATCTTTGCTATGCTATTTCAAGGGGCAGAAAGTAGTTACAGCCCATCCTGAATGAGCTGCACCTAGTGGGATGTAGCACTGTAGGGGCTCCACAGTTCGTAGTATCTTTTAAGATGTAGGCAAGATCATAGAGCTCTCTGTGACAGCAAGTTTGGCTTGTTTTGCAATGGCTTTAATAAATGACTGATTTTTTACAATCCTCTTTCATTGCGCTGTCTCCAGAGTTGAGACCTGTTCAAATGAAAACAGTGAGCTGCGTAAGAAGGTTGAAGTCCTGGAGAATACTAACAGGTAAGGTATGAAGGGAATCAAACAAAACCATAGCAGTGTTATTACAGTGAAGCTGGAAAATCTGGAGGTTAAGAGGTCAACTGAAATGTGAACAACAGCTGTATCTGATGGGGTTAATGCCAGAGAAAGATGAGGAGAGGCAGTTGTTGTGACTGCAGTGGGATGTAAAGCATGGGAGCTTTGATGGTATGTCTTAAACTGTCTCCCTAGCCTGTGGAGTGCTTGGGAACCTTTTAGCGCTCCTTAGAGTTCTTTCACTGCCCAACAGAAGAGCTCTAAAGAACCTAGTTAGTGACTCAAAACAAACAGAAAACTGCAGTCCAACTCTCCCAATTCTCTTTATTTAGTGAAATTTTGCCAGGAGACCTTGACCTGGAACATGACACTTCCAGAAATTACAGTGCCAAAGCTCAAGAGTCTTTATTCCCTCTGCACTACTAGATGTCATTGCAATTATTGTGCACCCTTCTAACCATCTCACACCCCAGCATTTCCTTCATTTGGAGGGGAAAATCACCTTCTTGCTTCATTTCTGAAGAAGCGGGTGACTCAGTGGTGGCTTTCTCAAAGGACACATGGCAGAAAATGTCAAATAGCTGATCTTTTAATTGGATGTTAGCTGAGAGTGCAGTGTCAGTCCTGGTTTATGCTCAGTGTGGCAAATTCCAATGAGTAGGCACTAGAAAAGCCCACTCTTAACACCTTCTAGTTTAGAGGCATTTGTAGTAATGGTTGAATGTTACCACTGAATGAAGTGTGGGAGGAAGCTGGGTTTTGAAGATAAGACCCACAGTCATGGAAGATGGCCCTAGAGCTTATCTGGCAGCCAATATATTGCTAATTGAGTGGCATGTGTTGTTTCTAATCTCTGGATCCAATCTCTACTTTCATGGAGCCAGACCCTGTAGCACTGTAACTTGTGGGAGAGCCTCTCCCACACACTGCTCATGCATAAAGACATCTGCTGCTTGTTTGAAGAGAGCCAAGCCATTTCTGTGCCTCTTGTATCGTCCTCCACAGTTTCATATACAAGAACCAGGAATTGTTCTGTAGATGTGGAGTAGGGATGTCTCTCCCAGGATCTGTCCCAGAAGGTGCTAAAGCCAACTTCTCTAAGGAAAGGTGCAGCTGTAGATTATCCACTTGAGGACAGCATGTTGTCAAGCCTGGAGCTGTTCTCCCCATTCCAGATAAATTTGGCCAGCTGTTTTCCTCTCTGAGTTGTTGAGAAAGCACTTACGAGAACAGCTTTGTTGGTATTGTCCATCCTTTTAGAAAGGACCTTTAGCATTCTCTCTCTTATTTGATTATCTTAATTCTTTCATGCTAAATGCTCTAAAAATATTTAGATAAGTGATATTATCTCCAGATCCTTCATAGTTTAGTCATGTGGGATGAGTTGCATTGTTTCCTGCCCTCTGCAATAGCATTGATATTGATCTGTAAGCTCTTGTAGAGCAGCAGATATTCTTCCCTCTGCACAGAAATTCTTGTAATCATGGCAATGCTGTAAAAGTGCCTGCTTTCATCAAGCCTTAATTTTGTAACATACCATATTAAGGGGTTTTTCATCTTAACCCCAAGAGCCACTTTTTTTATTTACTGTATAACTGTGCAACTGTCTCATTCAAAGAATGATTCCAGGCCCTTGTTTAATGTACATTATCCACATCTTACAATGAATTAAAAATGTCTCATTTCCATACTGGTATTTGCACATGACATCCAGAGACCTTTCATATGTTTCAGAACTTGTCTTCACAGCATCCTACAGCTGGTACTTTCATCTTCTGTGTATAGTCAGGAGTCAAAGTTCAGAGCAGTGGTGGTCAAAATTATGCACTGTCAGTTTGTTGTGTCAGAAGCCCAAATTTATATGTCTGGGATGTTATTTCTCAAAGTACGTAACACAGTTATGCACACATGTATCTTATTTAATATGCCCAAAGCAGAGCACTAGCTGACTGTAGTTGTAACTTGGAGTGTTCATTGCAGTAAAAAATGAAGAAATTATTGAACATATTATCTAAAAGTAGATCTGCAAGCATTACAGTTGTTCTTTCATTGTGAAAAATTGTAATAGTGCAAGGAAGATAACAGGAAAAGAAGAGCTGTGATTACATGTTAAAATGTTAATGCATTCAAGTATAGATAAAGACAAAGTTGGATTTCTACCTTATTGGAAAATTGGGCTATAGCTGCTTACCTAAAAGTTCATGAACACCTATGTGCTGTCAGTCAGTATCATGTTTGTATAGTCTGGCTGGTTTTGAGAGGAAATGAAGGGCAATTTCCAAAACATACAACTATTGAACAGCAGTTGCCTTTCAGTATGTGTAATCTGTTTTTTTAGAGCATGTTATTCTATATATAGAACATATTTGCATAGATATATACCTAAGACTTCAGGGAAACCCTGCTTGCGTTTCAAAATCTGGCTCCAAACCATGGAAACACTAGAATTTTTTTCTGATAAAAAATGTTCCTTCATTACTCTTAGTAATATGAAAAAATGTAGATGACTCTTCTTTGAAAGCCAGCCTTAGCCTGAAATTCTGGATCTGAAAAGATGTAATGTGAAAGGTCAAAAAAATTGCATCCAGGAGCATCTCCCTTGGCATTCATGCATCTTAAAAGACAAGGCAGGAGGCTGGGGATCAAGACGCAGGAGAGTTTTTAATTCTCATTACTGTGAGTGGGTGACTGCAGCATTTTTGTCAGATTTAGTATTAGAACACTAGCATATGTTACCTCTCCTAGTTTGTATGACTCAGTCCTTTAGAAGAAACCCATCCAAGTTCCTTCCTAGGCAGTTTTCTCAAAACTAAGGAAGCACATTATTACATGCATATCTGTTGTGTCTTGTAGCCACGAGTGAGCCAGAGTCTGATTGTTTTGAGTAGCATCCGAACATGTGGGCACTGCTGTCTTAGAAAGCAAAGGGTGTGAGAAGAAGCTGGCACTGAGAATTGAACTGACTTGTCCCAGTTACCAAGAAGGCTTGGTCCACTCACATTTTGGCATCAGGACCAAAGGCTTAAAGACAGTATTGAAATATCTGGTGCTGTGTATAACATGTTGAGAAGTACCTTTGCTTCTCACTTCTCTTGAATCTGGATTTATATACTGATGATCCCTTTTCTTGGAGAAATGATAGACATAGGATGAGGTTGAGAGTGACACACATGGACAATACATGCAAGTAGCTGCTAGAGTTGCTGCCGTGGAATAACGCAAACCAGCAGGCACCTCTAAAGGCAGTGGCTTTATAAATACGGATGTTCTCCCATTTCTCGTGCTCCTGCCCAAACTGTTGCAGCTCCCAGTCATCTAAAGATCAAGTCACACATCACTCTGACCCACCAAGGGTTTATCAGCACCAAAGCTGCCAGACTTCACTGATTTGCTTGGCTGTCCCTTTATTTGAGGCTGGTAAAGTCATTTTACCAAATCATGTTCAAAGAGTGAAGGATCTAGATTTAAGTTGCAATGAGATATCTTGTACTTAATTTCAGACCACCCTTATAATAGTTGACAAAACATGGCAGCCCTGGAGCAACTCCTTCTTTTCAAAGCAATAGGACATTGGTTTTCATGCTGAAATGTCTTC
Organism: Corapipo altera; assembly: GCF_003945725.1. Lineage (NCBI taxonomy): Eukaryota > Metazoa > Chordata > Aves > Passeriformes > Pipridae > Corapipo > Corapipo altera. Next base: position 9,546,992 of record NW_020884873.1, on the reverse strand, counting down.
CATGGAAAATTGCTGGATATTTTCTTTGTAATTCAGATGAAACAAAATGGTGGATTTAAGTGGTCTTTCAGTGAAAGCCTTACTTTGGGATTTGTCCTCTTTCCTACAAAATAGAAATCTCTATGTAGAGTTAGAAGACAGAATAATTTTTCCCTCTCCTTATCAGAATTAGGTTTTGTTACTCACAAAGTAGGAACAATTCTCTGAAAACTTTTGATTAAAATAAAGTGTTTGATGTCCCCTAGAAAATGTCTTTTTTTTTTTCTTTGAATTGATGTTGGATTTTAAACATAAACATTGAATTGAGGAAGCCTCCCAGGTGGTTACGTCCTGGAGTGACAAATTTTCTCTCCTTAATCACAGTGTCACTGGAAGCAGAGGGGAAGCTTTGACTTGCTCTTATTTGGTAGTGAAAGGGTCTCTTCTGAAGATGAATATATGTGATTGTGCACAGGAAAACAAGACATCACAGGCAGAGTGAATTTGCTGGCAGTGTGCGGAAGGAAGAGCAGGAGTCTTCAGTCACTTTACAGCTTTCCTATGAGGTGCTTCCATTGGCAGAGAAAAGTGTGAAAACACGCTCACACCTCCCACGGAGGTGACCCTCTAATTGAATATCCCTGAGAAATGTGTCAGACACAGTGAAAATAATCCCTGTGGGTGCAAACCCCCTTAGCATGCTGCCTTGGGTTTGCATTTTCTCCTGTTAGGACTTAGCCATAGGCAGTGTGTTCCACTAAAAGCATTTGTGGCCTTTCTGCTTCTATTTAGAGGGAGCATCATAGTTTATGATAAGTCCCTATTCTGCAGAGTAGAGACCTGCTCCTTTTCCCTCTCTTGGTCCAGATCATCCCTGCAGCTGTCCAGTAAAAAGGTTTTGCTTGGGAATCTTTTGACCTCAGACTCCAGTCTTCCACCATTCCAGATTCAAATAGAGAATAAAAGCACCAAGGAGTGCTCCATTTTGGCAGTGGCAGGATAACATGGTATCATCTCTGATCAAAGTTGTTTCTTGCTCTTGCCTCAGTTCTTGTTCGTAGTTTGCAAATGCATCTGTATCCTACCAGCTCCAAACACTGAGTCCTTGTCTGTTGAGAAGATGACAGTAGCTCTGCTCAAACAGATAAATGACTTGGGGAAGAAAGGCATTTTATGTGAAGGTAGTTGGTAAATGAGGTGTGGGATGAATCTTCCTCTGTGTATAGGAGACCTCAGAATACCTGCCTAATTATACTTTCCAAAAGGAGACTGCTTTGGAATCAGCTCTCTGGGCCCACTCTGCCCAACAGGTTTTTTAAATTGAACACAAAAAGGCAGAGATGAGCAAAATGAGGAGAATTGCCTCTTCTCTGTTGATTTCCTCACCAGCCATTAGCTGTTTTCTCACTGACGCCTCCACAAAAAGTGGCAGGAATGATCAGCATTTCAAGGCTGCTGCTGCTGCCAGCCCCCAAGCTGAGGAGGAGGAGAGCTCCTTCCTCTTCATTCCTCAGAGCTGGTCTGTGTTGAGCCCAGTGGTTCAAGCCCGAAACAGGGGGAAGGTTTAGTCTTCTGTGATAGGAGTTAAAAGGGCACTGCTGTATAGCATAGCTCATGGCACGTGGTTGGAATGCTGCATGCAGCATGTTCTGTGCCAGAAAATGATGTATACTATGTACTCAAGTCTTTGTGGACCCCATGCCATGCAGCGGATGTGAGGGGGAGCTGGGGAAAGACGCAAAAAGGAGCAGGAAATTGGGATGGTCTCATTTACATGAGGGACACTGTTTATATATCTTAATTTGTCTGTGGTCTCTCTAATAGTGAGTAAAGGATTGAATTAGGTGTATTGCTTTCCTTTTTTAAAGAGTTGCAGGATAAGCCATGCTCTCAAGAGCATGCAAGACATCCTTCCTTAATAAGTTGAGAAGGATCTGCTGGCCCAGATAAATCTGTGCTGTGAGAATGCCTTGTGCTCATTTCAGAATGTATTCCTGAAGTCCTTGAATTCATTAAGCCCTAATTAGCGATGAGCATTGATGATTAAAAAAATCTATGATAACAGGCAGACCAGTGTATATTGAGCTGGGAAGGCACCTCTGGGTCTGTCCTACAATTAGCTTTTAGCCAGTTTGATCTTAAAATAATCCTTCTATTTTCTCTTACACCCTGACCTCGCCTCTTGCTTTAGTGTTTGACGTCACAGCTTCCAAAACTGTTGCCTGGAGTTCTGTTGGGGGATCCTCCACAAGAGATTGTGAGACTTACAGGAGAAGTGACAAGTAAAGTTGGAAACGGACAGCAAATTTAACAACTTGGTACAAAATTGTACTATGTTTGTGTCAAGGACAGGCATTTAATTTGCTCCTTATCTGCTAAAACACTTCAATGAAAACTGCTGTGAAAAGCCTGTATCAATCATATTTTGAGATAATTTCCCATTTAAATGAGTGGTATTCTGACTGTAGTAATTGATGCTACAGCAGAAAAAAAGCCAGCCAGAAAGACAGAAGAATATCCTGCTGGTCTAGGACTGTTGACTCCAGCCACAAGAGAATTGTCATTGTGGTTGGGACCTCTGAAAGACACAGTCAGAGTAGCCACTTGAAGCATCTGCATTTTTTGTCAGCTCCTGGAGGATTTAGCAAATAGCAATAAAGTGTTTTATTTAATAAATGAATTTGAGAAATGAAATCTGTGCCCATGTTCAGTTTTAAGACCTTCTCTTTAAAAATGTTCCAGCACATGGTCCAAACCACTGAATAGGTTTTTTGGAAAAAGGAGGTACCTCAATCACCAACTACAGCAGTTATAAACTCACTTCTGCACCTTTAAAAATAATGGCAAAACTCCTGCTGAATTCATGACATATCAGGTTGTATATGCATCTGGTCATTTGTGTGTAGAGCAGTTTCAGTTGCTAATGTGCTCACTGGAGCCATTTCTTGTAGAAACACTGAAAATACAATTTTTAGTTACAAGAGCTTTCTGAAAGTACTGAAGAAGTAAGTGTTCAGGGACATCAGTTGAGGGAAAAACAAAAGATCTTTTTGAAAGTTCCAGCATTAATACATGTAAAAACTTTGTAAAATTAAAACCATTCCTCGCTAGTAATTTCAAGGAGAGGACTTTAATTATCTCTACCTTGTCATAAATGCTGTATTATTGGCCAGGTGTGGAATTTGAAACAAAAAGCTATTTAACCAACAAGAGGGGCAGTGTGTGTGATTCTTGTCTGTTATCTTTGCTTTCCAGAACACTTCTGCAGCAGCTGCAGAGACTCCAAGCCATGGTTGCTGGCAAAGTGTCTCGTTCATGTAAGGCAGCTAGCACACAGACAGGGACCTGTCTTATGGTGAGTGTCCCTAATGCTGTAAGGGGATGAGAATCTCTTTCCATTGCTCAAAGGCACATCCGTTGCTCTGCAAAGCCTCTCAGTTGCAAATTTGCAGCTTGGGAAACTCCTTTTCATGATTTGACAATTAATTTTGAGGTAGGTGAGACTTGGGAAGGCAGTAAATTCTGGAGGAGACTGGACCTGTGCTTTTGGTTGGGTGCTACAGTGATGAAGGAAGGAGCACTGCTCCTCCAAGTGACCCACTTTATTATTTACTGCAGTATTGTATGTGAGAAATGGTGTCTAGGGTTGTAAAATGAAAACGAAGGTGACTTTTGATGCTCAGTTCTTTTGTTACCAGTAAAAATAAACTTGCTCAACCAAATGAAAATATAACTGAGGCTGTAAATCTACCTCTGTCCTATTTCAGTAATAGTAGTCAAGATAAGAAAATGAGTAGAATGAAACATTTCCCTTTTCCCTACCTACACTCAACCAGCGAGTTCCCTTTATATCTAAAGTGGTATAAATTGATGGAAAGTATTTACAAGGCCTAATCTGTTCTCCTAATCTGCTAGCCTTGCTGTCACTTTGAAGCAAGACTGGGGCAAGCAGAAGTAACCTGTTGGGAAAATCCTGACAGTATCTGTAAAACACACATGGCAGCTTTGTCTGCTTTTCAACTTTCTGAGTAAATAAGGCAGCTGGTCAGAATGGTGGCAGACATTGAAAACAAACTCCAGCTTTGAAATGTGCCCTTTAAAACACTGAATTGCTATTGTATATGTGCCTTTGCTAAGAGACCCTGTATGTAGTGATGAAAAGGGCCTCAAATGGTTTGTTTTGATAAAGTGTTAGTTCTGATGTGTGCACATGGGTCAAAACCTAGTGCACTTACCTCTTCTGCATCCTCCCTTTGCCAGATGGTGGTACTGTGCTTTGCAGTAGTTTTTGGCAGCTTCTCTCAGAGCTATGGGCCATATCCTTCTGCTACGAAGATGGTGTTGCCCAGGCAGCATTCTTCACCAGAGTCCTACACAGATTCCATTGGTAAGTGACAGCTATTCCAGTCTTGCTCCTTGCTTGGTTGTACTTTGGCACTTGTTTTCCACCTCTATTCCTAACCCCTTTCTCAAGCACCTTTTGCTTTTTTGCTTCTTGACTGGCCATTTTTTTATATGTAACAAAGAAGGATATATATATATATATATATATATATGTATATATATATACATATACAAAGAAGGATAGCTTGGTAAACTGATGGCAGCAGACCTCATAAACATGGGCAAAGCCTTTTCCCCACTAGCTTGCTTGGTACTTCTGGAACTAAAGCTAGTGGTTTGTGAAAGGTAGTAGGGTTTCTACTCGGTAGGAAATGTTCATACTGTTAAAATGAACAACTGGTATCAGTTGGTCTTCCCTTGGCCAGTGTCAGCAAAGACTCCAAGGACTGAGTTGGAAAGTGTTAGTATTATATACCTATAATGAACCAGTATATTATCAGTGATTATTTAATTTTATTCTTGTTTCGTGAATAATTTAGAGGTTTTTGATCCCTACCTGGAACCATTCCTGTGGTTTCTTTCTTCAGCTATCAAACTGCCAGTTAAGCACTATGGAAAGAAAAGCCCTTTGCAGCTTTAGCTCTGCTCTGACAGTTTCCATTTCCTGAAATAACCAGGGCTGTTCTCTGACCTGCCTGTTTCTCATGTCTTTTTGCCTTCTCTCTTTGTCTGTAGTGAGGTCAAGGAGTCTGCTAATTTATGAAGAGCCTCACCAGCTGGAGGAGTCGTCAAGCCCGATCTCCTTTGCAGATCGCAATGACAGGCAAACAGACACCTCCAAGTACGCAACGCTGTCCCTGGAAGCTGTGTCAGGGACACAGCAGGATGACATCATGCAGTTCACAATAGCCAACGAGACAAGGCTAGAGAAATCAGTGCTGCTGGGCCTGCAGCAGCACAGGTGAGTGCAGGGTGGGCTGCTTGTCATACCGGTGTTCTGTCATTGTGCCTGAAGGCCAGAAGTAAGACTAGTGGCTCAGCTGTGCTGGGCACTGTAAAACATGAACTAAGAGTTTGGTTTTTATCTGGAGATCCTATAGGCAAAGTCATCATTACTCTGGAGAAGTGTTTGCCACATTGTTGTTGTAATACAGCTACTGAACTCTCTACTTCTGCCAGAAACTTAAACCCCGTAAGCCTGTTAGTTCTGCCTGCCCACTTCTTTGAGCACTTACTTGTGTGTCTCCTAAAGGAATAAGCTTTTACCAGTTGTGTGGTAGTGTGAAGTTGTGACTCACTGGGCTTTCTATGAGGTTAGGGTGTGAAGAGCTGGAGCTTCTCACAACAGTGATCCTACTAAAGCATTACTGTGGGAAGTTTCCGGGACCCAGTCTTAAGAAACTGACATGTAAATTTATCAGACTGCTTAAGTTCCTACACTGAGTTCCTTTTTTTTTAACTTAAATCTAAGGTTTTGAGGCCTCTGAAAAGAGAGAGGTTCACTGATTTAAAGATGTATATGCAGTTTTCTTTCCACCGCACCTTTTCTTGTCTTGCCACTGTCCTGTTGGCCTGGGTCTCAGTCTCTGCTAACAAGCAGTAACAAGCCCACCAAACAGTGGAGAGAGGAATTTTGTTTGGCAGCATGCTATTATGAGGGCTAGGATCAGCCATATCACCCCAAGTATGTCTTCTGAGCCTAGAGCCAAAGAGATGACTAATTCAATGTGTTACCAGACTCCAGCTGACAAGTACCTGGTGAATACTGAGTGTCTTTTTAGCATTAGCTAATTCAAGCAGGATATGCACTTTTAAAAATGACTGTTAATGTTAACCTTTGTTGTTTTGGTATTTTTCTTCCCTACAGAGTCAACTCCGAACTAGAAAGAAATGAAACACTGAAGATAATTGAAATAGATAGAAGAGTCAATGCCACCTCTTAAAAATAAAAAAGGCCTTTTTTTCTTGACTTCCCTCTTTCCCACATCTTTTCAACCAAAGTTCCCCTGACTTGTCATCCTCAGTGAACCAAAGTACAAAAGAGAGGGAGTTCAACTTCTGCATTGACTGGTGAGGCTGTGACTACAGATGGGATCTCTTGTCTTTGTAACTCCCTTCCTCACTTCACACACAGTCCCTGTCTTTGCTTTTATTCCTTTCCTGTCTAACACTGCAAGGGCAGGATTGAATTATGATGGCAGATGATGCCAGCAGTGTGCCAGTGACTGGTGGGTGTGTGTGCCACATGCACACAGCCTGGTCTGAGCACAAAGGCATTCTGTAGAAGAGTGAAATATGCAAAACCAACAGGAGCACGTGGGTGATAGTTTTCTTGGGAGAAGGTAGCTGAAGGAGAGAGAGGAGGTGCAGCATGATGGTGCTCCAAATCTAATCACAGCTCTGTGCCTGCTGGTCTACAGCACTTGAGCCTTTTGTGGGGATTGAGAAGTATGTGTTTAGCCTACTTCTGAAGGGACAAGAAAGGGCCCTGAGACTGCTGAGCTCAGAATACAGGCAGGAGAGGGATGGGCAATGATGGTGCTGAATTGTCCTCCCCTAGCTCTTTCTCTTCTCCTTTATCATTTAGTGGGGTTGGTTTCTTTGTGTGCTGAAAGCAGTTCTGGTAGGCTTCCCTGCTTCCACCCCTGAGAAATTAGGCAAAGATCAGTCACTGTCTTGTCACACTTTGTGTGGGAGAACTACACTAGTTTAACTAAATCTGTTTAGAAAGCAGATTTTGTTAAATTTATGCAATGTTTTAGATGGATGCCCTTTAGTTTGCTTAAGGCTAATCTATTTAGGTTGTATCAGTTCCTTCCCAACAAACTGAATCAATGTAAGGCTTAAACCATAAGTGCCTCCTGAGAGGACGATATGGATTTAATTTATTGGCCTCTAGATGCATTGACGGAATTTCTTATGTAGACCCAGTCTCAGATCGTCTTGTGTTTTCCTTTCCTTGCCATCTTCCTGTTACTGTTGTAAATAGTATTTATTAGCTTTGCAAAATCTTGCTCAGGCAGTTGCAATGAAGAGAATTGAGCTTCCCTTAACCCTGCAGGTGATCTGAGCAAACTCTAAAATCTAACACACAAATATTACTGAATACCCATTCCCTCCCCTTAAACTTGAATTGTTCTAAAATAAAGCCATGTATCTTATTTTCCTCTGTGGAAAGATACATTATGACATCCTCTTACCTCCTTTTCCAGAGATGTGATCTCAGACCAACTGCTTTGTTGAAAAGACAGGAGTATAGGTAGCCCCAGCTAGGCACAGTCCTGAAGGTGGTAGATACTGTATTAGCTGTATGGCAAGGCAACCTCTGAGCTGAGGAGTTGATTATGTAAGCAGGAGACCTGTGAATAGAGGGATGAGATGAGCACATAGGGAAGTGAAGTGACTGGCCCAAGTTCAGTGGAAAAGGCAAGTATTCAGGTCTGATCCTGGTCCAGTAGTCTTCTCCCTGCTTTGTTTCTTCCTTGTCCTGTGTCACTGTTGTCTTTTAAGTGTCCTCTCAATACCCTGGTCATGCCTTTGCTGGAGCTGTGCTTCTTGCAATTTGTCCTTGCAGTGGCATAATTGAACTTACCCCAGGATTTGAGCAGGGTTTTATCTGGTTCCTACAGAAGGGCACTCAGGCTCCATTGAGATGGATTTAATATGAAAATCCTAATTCAGCAGGCTAGCATAGCTACTTTACAGTTTACCAGAAGAAGTCAATTAAAAAAAAAGAATTTGAAGCTCTTTTGTCTTTTATTTTTTTCCTAATGATAAATAAGGGAAAAACTAACCTAGCCTTACAAGTAATTTTTTACTATGTACAGTAGATATTTCCTGCAAGTATTCTATTTTGTAAAATACTGGATTTGTATTTTAATACTGCAGCTATCACACCAGCTCCTTTCGTGTTCTTCGTTCTCCTTAGACTTTCTTCCCTATTTGCCATCCTCGGGCCTGACTCAAAACTCAGAGAAATGAATGGAAAGTATTTGGTGAATTACAGGGGACTGTGGATCAGTTCCCATTGTGTCATTTTAAGAAGGTGTTTCACATTAGTGACAGTGAAACATGTGCCTGACTCCATGAGCTAGTAATGAGTTTTGGTGTACAGATGTGCTTTCTATGTAATGCCCTATTCTTCTATGCAAGTGCCTTTTTATTATTTTACCTGAGGTGGCAGTGAGAGGGGAAGTGCTGTTGTAGTCTATGTTGCAGCTGTTCCCTTCTTGGCATGGGTCGATCACTGCCCTAAAGTCTGTCTCCCTTCACAGTGATCCTCCTGGGTCCTCTGAATCATTCCAGTATCTGTCAACAACTTTTGTATGAGTCTGTTTTTTCTTTTTGAATGGTTTAAGGCCTCACATAAACAGTGACCACCAGTGGGTGCCACGAGGGATGGCTGCATTGCTCAGCCACTTGAGGTCAGCAAAGTGACAGGAGAAAGCTGGGATTGACCCTTCCATTACCTTATGGCTGGTCAGCATAAGTGCACAAGGTCATAGTTTAGGAAATTCCTTAGATGGTCTTTTTTTTTCCAGAGCACCAATGGTTTGCCACCTCTGAGGGCAACTGAGTGGTTAAATGTTCTGCAGAAGAGGTTCCAAGCTGAGAAGTGCAACACCACTTATCAGTCTTGCAGTTTGTACTGTGTGTATAAGCAGGAGGCCTCTCTGCCTGAACTCATGCCCATGACCAGTTAAATGGATCACCAACCAGTGTAGATACAGCTGACTTCAATGTCTTAAATCCAAAATGGAATTATTTCTCAGTACTCACAAGACAGATAATTTTGCACAACGAAAACAGCCCCTCCTCTCCAAAATGTACTGCACTTGCCACTGTTAAAACTTTGCCCTATTTTTTGCTTAATTTGGGAATGTCGGTTCAAATCTGGTTGGGAGACAGTCATGTTTTCATCCAGAGCATTTTAAATGGCCACAGTCTAGGTCAGGCCTCAGTACTAGTTCATCCAAGCCAGTACGGCTATTCCTATTTTCTTGCAACTGTTTGATAATCTATTTCTATAATCTTAATTTGTGTAATCCTTCAAGTTATTTTTAGGTACTCTTTTGGGGAATCTCTTGACCTAGCACACACATTGCTTGGGGATTTATTGTATTACATGTTACTTTTTATAATAAGGAAAACCTTTACTTTACTTGGGTATGTTTGTGAGCATTTTTCTTCAGGGGCCTTAATAGAACAGGTTTCTCTGCTAGATACTGGGGGCCGAGGAATCCCCTGTCATCACTTCCTCACAGGCTGTTGAGCAGCAAGGACTTCACTGTCTCCAGAGGTAGTTTGTGCCCATGTTATGTACCTAGCAGGGGGATGGGGGAGGCAGGACAGTGCCATTGCACTGCCAGCCTCAGCAGCCCAGGGGTGACCCCAGTGTGAATGTTGATGCACTGCACACCATGTGCAGAGGAAGCTTATGTGCTCTGTGTTAAGGGCATAAGGAAGGAGTACTTAGGTGTATTCAGGGAGGATGCCAGTGTAAGTGCTTTTAATTAGCTCAGCTCTATTACTTGAGGTCTTAGCCTTCTGCCAGTGTGCTTTTTCCCGTGATCAGTGACTTGGTGCTGTAGAATAATGTGTGTGTATGGATGTGGTAAGCAAAGGCCTTACATGCTACTTAATTTCCATTTCCAGTAGAGGACTTAAGTGATACTTGGAGTCCTCAGCTGTAACATTATGGTGTTTGTCAGCACAGTTTTATACACACTAGTAAACTTACCTTTTGGCCTGTAGCTTTAAAGCATGCCTAGATCTGTCAGGTCTTTGCTTCTAGGGAGATAAGCTATGAATGAAAGTAGGGCATTATTTTATATATATATATATATATTTAAAAACTATCAAGCACAGGGCATGTGCTGTTTCTAACCTTGTTACTAGTGTGTAGATAATGTTGGTGTTTCTCCCCTGGGCTATTTATAGTTCTTTGCTGCATTTCTTTCATTTCATCTGTACCATTCAATATTTTTCAGCAGCACAGACTAATGGATTAGACTGAGGTTCTTAGGCCAGATCCCACCTGATACAACGCAGCACACTTCTCACATACTGCTCTTGGGGGTGCAGGTCTGATTTATACTGACAGGGGACCTCTTCCATATCTCTCTGTGTAACAGTGTATCTCGATGTATTCTTGATTTTTCTAACGTGGACTAAAAATTAATCTAAACCCTTTTTTTTTCCTACTGAAGAAACCAACCCACCTCTCTGCTCCCATCCCCTCAAACTATGAGTGGTAAATTCTGTCTAGACACATTTAAAATGTAGGTCAAGTAAAAGAAGGATACTAATTGCTACGTTGGGAGGGATTTCCACTGAGTATTTGGGCTCTAGATTCTAACTAGTGCCAAGAGGCCATTGTACAAAACCCACGCAGTTGAGAACAGAGGAATACGGCGTATTTTTATACTCTTGGTGACTAAAATATTTCTTTCTCGAGTCACTAATTAAAAAGGGAACATTTTGTGTTCTGAAGGTGAAATGATAGGTCAGAACTTCATAGCTACAAAAGTTATACTAGCCTATATAAGTAGTATAGTGCTGTGATGCATTGCTGGTTTGCACTATATAGTGTTAAGGATTAATAACTTTGGGGGTTGCAAAGATGAATGGATTTACATGTTAAGTAAGGTCTTTACAAATAAAATGTAAGGATTCAATCAATACTGTAGCTTTCTCGTGGCCAATAAAATGACATTGGGCATTCAGAGATATGTTGAGGGTGTGATCCCAGTTAGTAGTACCACATTGCTTGGGTGATCAGCATCCACTGGAGATGCTCTCCAGTGTTGAGAGGGAAATTGCAATTCGTTTTTGTCCTTTTCATGTCAGGCCTTTTTCTGCTTTTCCAAGGTGTATATATATATAAGAGTTTAATTGCTGTGTAGAAGAGAGTGCATCTTGCAGAAACCTCTAATATGTGATGCTGAAATGGAGTCTGGATATTCTTTATTAGTAGTAGTCTCTTGTCTACCCTAAAACCAATCTCCATACTCTTTCTCCAAGAGCTTCAACTGAACAGCTGAGAACTGAGCATGGGAAAGCTAGATTTGTAGACCTGTCTTACAGAAGGTGTGAAATAAAGGGCAGGTGAAGGGACCTGACATCACAGGGAAACCTAGTTCTTGATTCCATAAATCAGCAATGATAGCCTCTGTCACTAGTTCCCTGCTAGGTTTAGCTTTACTCCTGTTCCCCTTGCTCTTTAATATTACACAGTCCTGTTTATGCATATCTGACCTTTATGTTATATGCCACTTTCCCCTCCAAACAGCAAGTAAAAATCTTTTTGAACTTTAGCAGTCCATAATGAAGGGAGTGGAAGAGGGAGAGGGGGAAGCAGAGGCAGGTAATCATTTTCTTTTAACAGAACTCAGCTCATATCTGACTTTGCCATACCAGATTTTAATTCAGCGGTGCTGATGTAACAGCGTCTTGCTTTCTTCATTTGTACAGTCAGCAAGAATGAGTGTGAGCATGTGTGTATCTGTGCAGATGTGAATAATTAAAAGAAATCAACAACACAGGGTTGTTTCCTTAATGTAATAAGTGTCACTAAATAAAGGCATCTACCTGAACACACAGGGCGCATTCGGCTTGGTGCAACAGGAAATCCAGGCCTCCCTCTCTGAAACCTGTTGAACATTCCACATCACTGAGCACTCATAAAGCTGTTGTGTGAATTGCTGTCTGAAGACTGTGCTGTGATTAATTGTCGACTGAATGTTGTTGCACTGTGTCATTTTGTGTGTATGCCTAGACTGTCTGGCCTTTCTGTAGGACAGCTCTGGCTTGGTTCAAAAAAAAGATTATTTTAGGCTTTATTGTATATTCTGGTATCATTTTTGTTCTGCAGAATTACGGCTTTGAATCTTTTTTTTTTTTTTCTTTTAAGTGATGTAAGTTAGCCTTAAAAGGTGGCCCCTGGAAGCCGATTGCTCAAGGAACACAGTTTCTTGAGCTGGTCTTGTGGGAGAGGGTCCCTCCTTCTGTGGGAGTGCTACTGCCCTGACAGCCCCATGGGCACATTGAGGGGAAGCAGTTTGCTCTCAGAGGGCCATGCTGTGACACAAATACATCAGAGTTTTTCTAAGATTTGCTAGGCCTTCCAAGGGTACGTTACCTGGTGTTACTCTCATGAAGAGAAATACATATCCAGGGCCAAATCCATTGCCTTGGGCCATGCAAAACAGCACCTTGTGATTGAGTCACTCTGCTGTGACACACCTAAGGCACTTAAGTTGATCTTTTCCCTTTCCCCTTGTTCACGGGAATGCAGTATGAGTTTGTGCAAACATTTTAAACTATCTAAGATGACATGGACAGTGATACTAGTGCAAAAGCATGTCCTCCAGAACTCCTTGGTAAACTTCATTGGGGCTTCTTCTGACTGCAGATGTCTCTATTCTCTTGGCATGTCTATTTAACTCTGTGTCTGTGTGTACAGTGGCCTCTATTTTTGTACAAGTGCTGTCATCTGGATGTGATCCCACCTGATTGTTAACACTGCAAACATGTCCATTGGGTGGAAAGAAATTGCTGGTTTTCCTTTTTAAATCATCTGCCTGATTCTACGAGAGAACAGACTACCTGCTTTTGTAGCTTAAATATGTATGTAGCGAAGTATGTTATGCTTTTCATTTCTTGCAAATAAATATTTTCTGTAGAAAAAGCAAGTACAACTTGTTTGATTTCCTCCTGATTGTTGGAAAAGATCTGGGCCCTTGGCTTTCCCAGTGTGGCGCTGTGTGCAACGTGTCTGTCTTCAACATGGCAGAACCCCAGTACTTTAGCAGGGTGCTAGAAAGAGAAGGTTAAAAGCAATGATGTGGGTTTTTTACTGAAGCTGGCTGCCCCTTCGCTTTTTGAGATTAGCAGAGAATTATGTCTGTCAATATTGGGTGGAAATTAGGTGAAGGCTGATGGCGTTTGATAATGATAATGGCACTTCAGTGCAACTATGCAATACAGCCCCATTAATATTAAATTCTGTCTCCTTAAAAGTGGGATCCAGGAAGGCTGATGCTCAAGGGGGCACTTGCTTCAGCCCAGTGATACCAGTCTGCTAGGGCATGCTGGAGCTCGAGTTGTATGGGCCAAATAGCCCTCTGGAAGGTAAGGCCTTTCCCTGCACTGGCTTTAGACTGGATTTGCTTAAACTAAAGCAAACTCTTAAGAGAGCTCTTTCTGTTTTGGCTTTTAGGGATCAGGTCCACTGCTGGCCTCAGGTCCTTCCCTTACCCTGACTCACCCCTGAGATAGCTCAGGAGCTTTCTCTAGCAATTCAGAAGCTGTTCTGCCTGTGTGAGCAGTCAACCTTAGGCCCAGCAGCCCAGAAACAGTATCCAGCCAGGGGACAGAGCTGAACTTTAACTACTTTGGGTAGACATGGAAAAAAACCACCTAATTTCTGCCAGTTTGGGGACTCCATGGCTTTGCTGGCTGCCCAGGGAACTGGATGACAGATGGCCTAGTGCAGGTGTGAAAACTACCCTGTGCAGAGCTGGCATCACAAATGGTGTGGTAATTTGTTTTATACCAGTTTTCTTCTAGGAAAGAGACCTCATATATGAGTACCGTGCATCCATGCAGTAGCAACCAAGAATTTATCCTCTGCAGGAAATATTAGTGATGGAAATAATAGTTCCAGCTTTACTGAAAGTGAAAATGGGAGTGTGAGAGATGGCTTTGATGCCTTCTTTTCAAGGCCTCTTAAAGAAGACTGCTTTAGAGGTTGGAGAAGGCAGCGTACCATGAAAATTGGAACACCGTGGCCTGCACTAAATTTGTGGCCAATGCATATTTTCGGAAATGCCGTGGTTTGGGGCTAAAAAGGTCAAAGTAGCAAAAGAAATTGGTAGTGGAGGAAAAAAAAAGCTCCTCCAAAGCTCTACCCTGGGTGCTTCTTGCTTTCTGAACAGGCAATTTCACTTGCCAGAACTATTGATCTAGGGTACTTGTTAGCAGCATCAAGCCATATATAGCATTTTTAGAGGAAAATCATTAGACTGTGACTGATTGGGAAAGTTACCCTCAGCTTAGTTTCAGCTGAGCTCAGTTCCTGCAAGCATACAAAACATGGACCAGTGATTAACGATTGGTTAAGAATCTCCTCGGATCTCAGTATTACCCTTAAATCATCACACAGCAGGTGATGCTGCAGGGAGTCTGTGATTAAAAAAGAAGCCCACATACAATGAAGAAATGCTGGGTGATGAGCTGTCAGCCTCGCTACCTATCAGCCTCTGGTACATGCTGTTCTTTGGAAAGCATGTTACTGCTTGAAGTCAACGCTGAATTTTGATACTCCTTTCTCCGGCTGATCCCCATTGCAGGGCAGGAAATGCAGCTTGTGATGCCTCTCATGGCATGGTTGGGTGGTAAGTCTTCTCCCTTTGCTGTTAGCTATTGCTTGTACCTATTTTACAACAAGCACAGACTTCACCCCTCCTGAAGGTATTTCATGAGAGAGTCATTCCTGGTGCTCTCTTTCCTGGTTTGTTTGCTTTAGAATTTTTTTAGAAACACAAACCTCATGCTTGTGGCATGCTGGTGAATTTGGCTTACCCTTCTCCATGCTTCAGATTCCTGGTCTGCAAAGCCAGTGGTAGCTTCCTCCTCTCTATAAAATACACTGAGATTAAGCAAAACAAGATGATCCAAAGGAGCTAATGATTGGAAACAAAAGCATTTTTGTTTTCTAATTACAATAATGCTAATGTGTCTTGTTTCCCTCCAGTTTGTACTTAAAAAAGTTGAAGTAATTTTTTTGATTTCTCATTTTCTTGCTGTTGTCTCTTTGTGGGCTTCAAATGGTCTGCAGGAATGACTTCTTTGACTTTTTATTATTCTACTCACATAGAACTGTATCTATATGAGTTCTATACATTGCTATAGAATTACTACTTTGTGTATCTCCAGTAAGGAGAAAATTACAAGTTCTGGCCCCTATCTTTGCTGTGATACTGCTGAGGGAAGAAAACCACTGTAGAGTAGGTCCATGACTGTTTGGTTGTCTCACTTCTACTGTCCAAAGAAATGTTTACGTTCTGGTTTTCCCTCTTTTTTAAACCTCTGTGGTGAAAACGTGGGTTTGATCCATGCTATCTGTGAAAGGGCAGCACCCAGGTGCTTCCAAGCAAGTGACACTTCATTTCACCTCTATGAACAGCTTGACACCAGGTACCAGGGCATATTTCTGGCTATGGCAGCCTTCAGGCAGAAAGGGGAGCAGTGCTGAAAAATAGCTGAAAAATGGTAAAAATAAACAGAATGTACCAGAAAGCAGTAACTCGACAAAGAGCTAATTGTTGTTGCAGGGTGAAGCAGCTCTGCCCAACGGGGCAATCTGCTGAGCTGAGCTTGGTCCCTACACGTTGAGCCTCAGCATCCCTCAGTTACTCAATGGATAAGCAGTGCTTTACTGGAACTTCAGATGCTGTGAATGTTTTTGTGGGGTTATCTATCAGCATTGGATCTGGAAAGGGAAGCTGGCTGCTTGTTCAGTCACATTTAAAAATAGAATAAAAATTTGAGGGGATGCAAACACTTATGTACACATGTGTATAAATATATTTTGCATGTTTTCCTGAAGGTTGAATGTTGAAGGTTTTCCTGAGGATGAATTTTGCATTATCTTAAGGAATATGGAACATTTAAAGTAGACTGACTTCTCACTGGGTAGCCTGGCACACTGAACAAGTAAGACTGCCCCACCCTTTTCTTCCCCAGTGTCCTTTTTCATATATCCACCTCTTTTCTATTAGGAAAAAGATTTTCAGTCCCTCTCACTCAGAATAAAACTTAGCGCAGTGCACGCAGTCTGTGCACACTGGAGTGTTCAAAATGGGATTTAACAGGCATGTGAGTAATGGAATAAACCTCCTTCCCCTGGCTTTACTCCAAAAGGCTGAAATCCCTCCTTTCGCTGCATTTCCTCTTTCATTCCCACCATCCGCCCTATTCTAGGTGGAATTCAAATCCATGCTATTCAAAGCATGCAGTGTGGTGAGAAGTTTCCACCCAGGAAAAAGAGCTCCCCACCTGCTGAACCTTGTCAACTCTCCCAGTTAAGCAGGGGAGTCACCGCAGAGCGATGTGAGGTGCTCTTCTTAACCTGACAATGCTTAAACAGATGAGAACTCAGACATGGGAATTCAGGTTTTTGCTAGCATGATGACCCCAGATACTGGCAAAACCTGCTAAAAATCTCTTTTTGTGCTCATCCTTTCTCTCCTGATCCAGAGGTATGTCTGCAGCCATGTCTTGGAGCAAACGTGATGCTCTTCCAAAGCTTCTGCTGTTGCACCTTGTTCTAACCACAGGGATTGACAGCTATACCACAGATGTAATTGTGTAAGCAGGGCTTTCCTTCACGAGCCTCAGATTCTCTCATAATTGCTCATATTCAGAAAAAGGCATAGGAAGTCAGTTTAGCACTTCACGTTGCAAATGAGTCATGCAAATTGCAGCAGTTGGAGGAAAAACAGGTAACCCCGGAGCAGAGTGTAAATTTGGTCATGTGGGGAAAATGGTTATTGACAAGCAGGAGTCACAGGAGGCTTATGCTGGAGGAGGAGGCGGCTCAGTGGCTTGGAGAGGGGGTAGGAAATTCTAATTAGTTGTTAGGCTTCGCTCCAGGTGCTCTGTGGGAGGTGGAGCGATTAGCTGGGGCACAGGCCACAGAGTTGTTCTTATGTGGACCAGAGGCTAAGACAATAAAGCTGTGAGATGATAGGTAGCGTTCTGCTCTCTGACTGCAAAATTAATTTGCAGTTAAAGGATTTTTTTACACATCATTGGCATCTTCTCATAGCAATGGTTTTCACCAAAGACAGAACCTTGAAGATACTATTGATGAGAGAGGGAGTTACGGTGCCGCTCCTCATCCTTGAAGCTTAATGTTGAGTTGGCTCTGAACTGGCCTTTGACAGTACCACCCCAAAATGGATTACTTCTGTACTGCAAAAGAGACTTGTCACAATGTTCTTAAATTGAGTGCTTTCACAGGCAACACTGGCTGCTGATTTCCCTGGGAAGTTCAACTGGAGACTTTTCAAATGAGAGCCCAGGTCTCTAGGGAAAAGGCAGTGATGGGTCCAGTAGAGCTCCATGCTGGTGTGTAAATCTCTCTGCACACAGAGAGATCCAGAGCAGGATCCAGACCTTCCTTTTACAGTTCTGAATAAGAACTTTAGTTTTGCTTCTAATAAGTCAGGTATTACATTGCTTAATTATGTTTTAGTCTGTGTGCTTTACTAGTAACTAAAAATACTCCAAAATTTGGAGGAGAAAATTTATATCCCTATTGGAGGAAGCACGTGTGCATGTAGGGAATGTATGCATTGATTATGCATATGGGTAGAATATGACTTTGAAGGTTGGTTCAACTTTTAAATACACATAGTGTAGTAAAAAGATCTACTTTTCATGACCCTTCTCTACTACCAGCAAGGGACAGAAAGCTGTCAGTTGGCTGTCATGGTGAGCCTGTCAGTGCTGAAGCTGAGGTGAAAGATGTGTACACAGTATGTGCTACAGGTGGAGAAGCTGAATCTTTACATGGGGCTGGAGAAGGAGCAAGGATCAGATGTTAAGAACCTATTGACTCTCATACACCAGGTTTATGCTCAAGATTTTGGAACATCTGCACGCTGGTGCATGTGGGCGTATGGTGCCTATGTTGTTAATCATGGCAATGGTTGTGTTGTAGCATAGGAATAACAAAGAAGGGGCAAGGCTGCTCAGGGAAGTCATCTTTGGATCTGGTGAGGTTATAAAATCTGCTCCTGTGGCCTATGTCCTCTCTGTAGAGTGCCCTTGTCCATGCTTCTCTTTTTTTTTCCTTATGTCTTTCTATTTTGAACCGCATTACCTTGGAGAACTTTTGGATACAGAAAACAGAGCCCTGGCTGAGCATAATTCCTGCTGTAATTTCTGTACAGAAACAGACCTCGACCTTTTCTGTACTTTTTAATCTTATTGTCACTGTCAGCTCACGTGCTTAAACAGCTCCATGCCGACACCTACTTCTAAAGCCTCCCTTAGTGACACGCACTGAAGAAAAGGGAGAAGCAGGGAACAAGGTGGGAGGACAATTAATTTCACGGAAGGGCACCGTGATGCTTGTGTCAGAAGAAACCTCTTTGAAGTTGGGTGCTTTGATTCTGAGCATACCGAATCGAGATCGCCTAGGCAGCAAAATGAGAAGCAATCGCTAGACAAACAAGCTCGGGGTGTAAGAAGGCGAGGGCGTCTCTGGATGCTCCGGGGCACCAGGACTCGCTCTCAAACATGTTTTTAACGTGACGCCGGGAGGGAGCCGGGTGCGGTAAGGCCAAGGGCGGGGATGGGGGGGTGTGTGTCGTGACAGGGCGTGGCAGCGGGGGCGCGGCGGCGGGCGCGGCGATTGGCTGGCGGGCGGCGGGGCGTGGCAGTGGGGCGTGGCCACCCGGGAGTTTCCCACAATGCCCCGCTGCAGTGCGGCCGCCGATGGATGCTGCGCGGTCGCGCTGCCATTTGCAGCCGCCGCGGCTCGCAGCGCACCCCGCGGCCCCGGGAGCTGCGGTCCCCCGGCCACCGCCGCCCCCCAGCGCCTGCAGCCGCCGGCCGGCCCTCCCCTGCCCCCGCCTCCTCCTCCTCCTTCTCGGCCCCAGTGCCCCGACGCAATGAACCCCCCCGCTGCAGCAGGCGGAGAGGACACGGGGGCGGCGGGTGGCGGCGGCTGCCGGGGGGCCGAGGGCGGCGGGGAGGCGGCGGGTGCCGCCGGGGTCCCGGAGGAGCCGGGGCTGTCCGCGGCGGAGGAGTCGCTGGAGGAGAAGCTGCGGAGCCTCACCTTCAGGAAGCAGGTGTCCTACAGGTGGGTGCCGGGCGGGCGGGCGCCTCTCGGGGGAACCTCTCGGGCACCGGGCGCCCGGGGGTGGGAAGGCGCGGGCGGGTCCGGCGGCGGTGCGGCCGGGCAGCGGCGTGAGGGCAGCACCCTGGAGCCGGAGGGGCTTTTTTTCTTCATCCCAAAGCCTAAAAGAGCCCTCCCAGACCGGCGTTCCGTTAAGCCGGCAACCTGCGCAGAGCCCCGCTGCTGCCGTCAGGTTTGGGGTGCTCCTCCGGCGCGGCAGCGCCAGGGGAGATAGGGACGGTGTCGGTGTACGCGGGTGAACTTCAGAGTTACTCAGAGAGAGTCGGGGATCTTGCCCGGCTGCCAGGGGAATAGGTCTGTCTTCACGCTTTGCCCTTTCCGATAACAACCCAGCCGCCCGTGCTCCCGGCGCCTCCAAACGCTCGCCAAAGGGATCCGAAAAACCTTTCTGGTGGCACCGCTGCTCCCGAGAGGGGTTTCTCTGCGGGATGTCTCACGGGGTGCAGGTCTCCCCTCCCTACCCGCTCCCCACCCGTGCCGGCAGCAGTTGCATAAGCCCCAGTGGCTGACAAGACAGGGTGGGCTGCTGTGCCCGGCTCCCCCACGCGTGGCCGGGGCTGAGGGCCGAGAGCGGCAGCCACCGGGGTGCCACGGGACATGCAAAGCAGGGCGTTACTTTCATAACCGTGGTCTTGGGTTTTTATGGCTTTGCATTTATCTCCTATCTCTGATGTCAAATAAATGGGTTTCTCCCTTCTGTGAATACACCTGTGTGAAGAAGCTGTTGTTGAGGCTTGTCTGCTATTCTGTTACCAGCTAGGATCTGTTAATGGTCCGCATCTGCTGAAACCGATTGCTGTCTGACAAGCTTCATGCGAAAAAGTTTTCGAGTCTTACCTAATTCTAGCTGCAAAGCCCCCGTGGAGGCAGCACACCACCAGTAACTGGTATTCTAATGTGCTTAGGGACAAGCCCTCTCAGCTGTGAGGATAGCAAACACAGAGCTGCTACTTATTTTGTCTTTGCAAGAAGAGTGTCTCTAGCTCTCGGTAAATTAGCTGAAGAATCTCCCCTTACAGGGGGATACTTGATGTGCTGTCAGTTTACGTCTGAGATAGCTTAGTAGCTGATCTGAGTCAAAGCTCTGCATGTGGCAGGGCTAAAAACCGATGTAATTAAACACTCTTCATAGCTGAAGTTTTATATAATACTTCATGTGTGCAGAGAGACTTTCCCCATGAGGGCTGATGGCCTCACTGGTGATGTGAAGTCTGGAATGATTCATACTGGAGTCAATAAGGTGAACGGTGTGAAAATGAAAACTTGCTGGACACCTATAAAACATTCCCTCACTCAGTCATCTCTTGTACTTTTGTACCTCTACCCTGACAGTTTTCTTAGCACACAGCATTTAGGGGCAGATAAGGGCAGAGTCCGCAGGTGAGCTGTTGAAGTCAAATAGCTGCTAATGAGACAGGTTTCCTAATGTGTCTGCTCTTGGTTACAGAAATCTTGGAGGTGCTCTATTCAGGTTTTCATTTTCTTATTTCAATATTTTGGCAGCTTCTGTCTTTTTGGGGGAGGTGAAGCAGGGGGGCACAGGGAGGAGATACTCAAGTCTGCTTATATATATATATAATGTTCTGCTCTCTGGATTGTCTAGAACTGTGTTAAAGACATGGGTATTCTTGAAGTTTTCTGCATGGTCAATATTTGTAAGAGTTTCATAATAAATGCTTGTAGGAGGAAAGGCAGAGGTTTTTTCTCTTTTTCCTCCCACCTCTCTCCTCTATCTAGTATTCAACAAGTCTTGAACCTTCACGTATAAAAGCCTTTTCTTAAGCATCTCTTTATGCATATTACTTGTTCTACTTGACTTGATATGTGCAAGAAAGTGCATTTTCTTTGCGTCCTTGGATTTCCCCACCTTATCCTCTTCTGAAGCTGGTTTTCTACTGATAACGTGCACTCTTTCATTTATTCATAATGAGAACAATCTGGGTAGATAAAAGAGTAGAAAACTTCCACAAAGGACCTCCACTGAGCTCTCCACACCCTGCGCCCCCCAGGCTCTTTAAATTACTACCATTTCTCTCAGGAAATTATGGTTCTGAAATGCGTTTGCAAATGTAAATGGCTATATTATATACAGGAAAATCTATTTATATTGCCACTTGGAGTCCCTTATCCACTGGTAGAATAGAACTAATCCAAGGCTTCCTACAGACTTTCAAACCGCTTATTTAGGATTCTCTATGCAGGTGCATTACATTGAAATACACCTATGCAGCTGTATTTATCCATGCAGGGAAAAACCCACAAGAGTTGGAACTTGCTTGAAATAAGAAAGATTAATGAAAATGTAAAAAAAATAAATCTGTTGGTGGCAGTTGAAAGAATGAAATAGGTGGCTGAAAAGGAGGTCAAGGTACTGTCAAAAGGGAAAAAAAGGAATAAGAACATTTGCTGTACCAATATTATGACATTATGGTTTACCTGAGACTGGGTTAAAGTACTATCTTCCCTCCTCCCTCCCTCCCTGCTTCCCTTTTGTTTTGGTCTTGCTGAACAGCAAATTCTTTCATTATAATGGTAATCTAATTAGCTACTGACATAGTTGTTGCATGCAAATAACTTTTTAGTTTCTCTAGAATTGTACCAAAACCACGCATAACATAGTTCAGAAAACAATGTTTTGTACTGATGTGGGCAGTATCTTCGAATGCAGAAGCTGCTGGATTAAATTTTGTGTAGTAAATACCAATGTAGGCATGTTTGTCCCCCAGTCAAACCATCAGGAGGAAAAACTTGCTTTAAACAACTCCAGTGTGCCTCACCCGGAGCTCGAAAGCTCCCATGACCTTGCCATGTTCCCAGCCATTGCCACTTTGCACCTGACGATCCAAAAAGCTCCTTGTCCACACCAAAAGCTCCGCCAGAAGTAGATATCTGCTTGCTGCTTACTTTCTAGCCAATGTGCTGTCATCGTGTATACGCGCACAGTGGGGATGTGCCACTCCTCTGTGCTTGGGCGTGAGCTAATGAGTTTAAAGTGTGTCTGTTTGTGTGTGTGCGTGTATGTGCTGCCAACACACGTCCCTTAAGTGGATCCTAATTTGCAGACGGGGCGCCTGCCCGGCCTGATGTAATGGGGGGGGGGGGGGGGGGGGGCCCGCCCGGGGGCCCGCGGGCGGGGGGAAGCGGTGGTGCAGAGGGGGGGAAGGGGAAATCTGCGATCAGAAGCCTCAATCCCTTAAAGAGGGGTATCTTGCAGAGCTGGTCGCTGTGTAGACTGAATGAAAGCCAGAGAAATGATCTCCCTTTTCAGCCTCCTGCTGTTAAATGAGGCCAGCTGACTTAAGACTGGGATGCTGACATCAGAATGCCAGCAGCTAAGCAGCAAGTTTAGGGCTAATTTTTGTTTTTACCCTGCAAATAGGGAATTAAGTATCTTAACAACATTTTGGCTTCTCTGCTTAAAATCCGAAATATAGGCTCACAAAATGAAAAAAAATCTTTTTTTTTTTTTCATAAACTGATTGAACCAAAAATTCAGTTTCCCAGGCAGCTGTGAAAAGGTTGGTAAATGAAAAAAAAAAGAAAGTGAATTAAATATGTATGTCTGCCAGAGAGAAATGCTTTCTACAGTTTGGTTCTTGGAGTAGTATCAGCCTCCTACATTTCTAGACCCAGCAGATATTTACAAGACATTTGGACACAAAGCTATTATGTAAATTTTTCTTTCCTTTTAATTTTTATTGTTTTGTCACTGCAAATGCCTGTGAGAAACATCATGGTCTCCTTTAGATAAAGTGAAGATTAAAGATGCTTTCCCAAAGAAATGCTTTATATAAAGACAAATTCAGATTATACCAAAGGGATGCTCAATAAGAATATTTCCACAATGAAAACTAAGGTAAGAGGAAATAAAGCTCTATCTTGCAGTTTTCCTGCTGGTATTTGCAGCTCTAAAAAACTCATCTGAAATGCAGTCTTGTCATTTAATTCTTTAAGCCTAGAGAAATAGTAAAAGTAAAAAAAAACCCCACACAAAATCCCCCCAAAAAACCACAAACAAACAAAAAACCATCCTAAAAACCAAAACATAACCTAAAAAGCAAACTAACTGAAGCCATCAATAAACCAAATGGGTTTTGATTTCTTAATTAATTATTATTTAGAAGTCCAGGGAATCTTGATTAGTGGCATCGGAAATAAAAATACGGTTGTAAGTTTTAATGGCCCTCTTGTGAGAGCTCAAGTGGTATTTGGCAAACACTTGTCACCAGAGAACAGTTTTCCTCTAGAGAAATGTGTTTTCATTTTGACCAAGTGGAGAAATCCTGACTGAGGCAGTGGGTGGCAGGCTTTAGAATTCTTGCTCGTACGTGACTCAGGAGTTTCCAAAAGGGGGACCATAGCGAATCATTTCAGAGACCCGTGCTGCTAATGGGCTTGGCAGCTCAGTTACGGTGCTTTGTCTTTGGCTAAGGTGTCTTGCCTGAGCAAGAAACCATTCATTTCCCTTTTAGTACGGGGAGTGGCTGGAGGTGCTGGTTTTCATAGCTCACTGTGTCCAGTTCCACTCAGAAATGTCACCATGTAAAACAGGTGATTTGAGTTTCCTTGGATGCTATTTCTCTCTGACTTGCCAAATGAATCTGTTTGGGATGTGCCTTGAGTGCTTTTCCAACCCTTCCTCTCTGCAAGCAGAAGCCAAGAATCAAGCTGGCCTTTCCTCCTGCAGCATCAGCAATAACTGCTCGTCTGCCATGGCAAAAAGTAACAGGAGTTATAATTAGAGTTGGTTTCATCACTGCATTTGAAGGGGAAAAAGTTATAGCAGAGAAGTTCTGGGAAATCCTTGATTACACAAACCTTGTCACTGTTGATGAGCATATAAGTACCTGAGACTACAGATGGGGCTTTAGACCAAAATAGAAATAAGCAATATCCTCATTTTTTTTGCTTCATTTATTTACTGCCATGATAGCAATCATAACACGCACATCTCTTCTCAGTAAATATTAAATAGATAGAGCATGGTAGAGGTGTCTCTATTACTAAGACTTAATTATTTTATGAAATATGACAGCATTTACTAGTGTACTGTGAAGTACTATGAATAATTAAAGCTGGATGGCATTTGTAAAAATGAAAACACCCAACACAAGCCTTTGATCTTTTGATTGTATTGATTTATTTTACTTAAGTTTCCTTGAATCTTAATACATTCTAATTCTATGAATGAGTGAGATTGTTTTGCACATAAAGGATGGATGAATTTTTATCTTCTACCAAATGTCACGAAAATAATTCTCGCTCTCCGGCCTAATCTCATAAGATCTGCTTACAACTGTCTTTAAGAGTTTCGGGTATGTACTGTACATCTTGTTACCACCCACTCTCATAACAGTAACTTAGTTAACTTTTTCACCCAAAGCTTTCATCACCATTTTGTCATTTTCTCCCAAAGCAGATCACTGGATGTTTTTGGTACATGAAAGGGCCTTCATGAAACTATTTGATTTATAAAGCTTTGAGGTGGAAATCCCATGTGGAAGCAAAATGCAGAAAAAAGCTATGATAGTCACAAAGAAGAACCACACCATGGGAAAACCAAGTTGACATTTGAAGTTCCCTCCTGATATTGAGATGTGGCTGTAAGTCTGGCCAATAATGTTTCTATGTCACGCAAAGTAAAGGGACTGTCTTTGAATTTAGAGCATGTCTGATGTTCTCCCTTCCGTATCTGGGGTTAGCAGCACTTCACAAAAGAGATATTGTGAATGGTAACTCTGAATAAAATTACTCATGAGCTGCAATGGAATTATGTACATACTCAGAAGGAGATAAGTGCATCAGTGATTTGAAAGGGGGAGCCTCTATGGGCACATAATAAAGCTGTTGTGTAGCACAGGCAGGGACCTGTAGACTCAGATTGCCCTCTTACTGCTGCAGGTGGAAAATTTCACCGTGTAAAAAGTGCTGAATCAGGTGCCACATAACTTTGATGAAGTGGAAAACACTTCTGTTCTGGCTAGTCCTTTGGAATAAATGAGCAGGTAGTCAGTTCTTCTCTCCTGGGTCAGTCATGGGGCTGATCAAATTATTTGCTTGAAACCTCACCAGACTTTTGACAGGTCTATTTGTTTGTTTGGGTTTTTTTATTTGGCAACTTGGCTGAGTTGTTGGGAGGGATATATGTATGTGCAACAGGCTTCTGTGCTCTTTCTTCTACTTCATTGGTACATCCACCAGAGCCTGGGCATGAGATACACATGTGACAGTCGGACAAAGGATTCCCCACATATTAACAAAAAGAGGGAGAGGGAAAGAATAATAATAATAAAAAATCAGGAATGGGAGGCTTGTTTCTTTGTGTCAGCTTCTTCTAGTTAAAGAACTGTCGATGAGGAACTTTGCCTTGGAATAAAATGGATGTGGAAAGATGGAGCTATTTTGTGTCTCGCTCTACAGAGTTCTTTTTTTTTTTTTTTTTTTAAACAGTTTGTAAGTGGGAGTGATGCACAAACTCAGTTATACTGTTCACACACGTGTCCTGGTGTTGGTTTGGGGGTTTTGTCTCCTCCTTGTGGTTTTTGAATGATTCTATGATTTGTTGCTCTTAGCAGAGAAAAGCTATATGGGACTGGGTGTATTTGAAAAAAATGTGTAAGAGTACATCTAGATGTGCCCGGGTATGTTTATGTATGGGGTCTGTGGGAGCCTCCATGTGGTTAGTGCTGGGTGTTTGATGGCTGTGTATGGGTTAGGTAATGCCACAGTGAGTAACTTCAGGGTAAAGGAAGGTATATGATGGGACATGGGCAAGAAGGACTTCACTGTGCATTTGCAAGTTGCAACTGTGTGGGAAAATCATCAGTGTTTTCTCTTAAATAATTGCTGGACCTTGTGTGGGCTTGGAAAAGTGTACCAGGGTGGACTGTGTGTTCTGGAGCCTCGGTGCATGCTCTATATAAATGCCCAGTAACATAAGATGAAGGGATGTCATTATGTTGCTAATGCCAATGTATGGTGTGTGGGTTTTCAGCCTTTATTTAACTGTACTTTCCTCTGAGGTAATACATATTTATGTATATAAAATGTTAATGTGCTTACTCATGGTGAAGGCCATAGGTCTGATGCATGCAGTGCCAAGAGCTGAGACCCAGGTTTGCAGGCACATCTAAAGCCACCAGGCTTCTCTGGTTTCACTTCTCATTTTTGTCTATACTGGGCTTTTTATTTCTGGTTTTCTGCTTCTCTTAGTGTGGATGTGCTGGCCTGTGGGTGTAGCTGCTTCCCTGGTGCCCATGCTCTCAGCCCTGAATTCTCCTGTTGCCCTTTCTCTCGGGATGCTGAGCTCCTGGTGAGGCTGTTGCTGCTTCATGTACAGCCCACTTCATGCTGCCAGCAGGGAAGTTGATTGCCTCTCAGCCAGCTCATAAAAGACTTTTTTTGCCTCCCTGGAAACTTGTCTTTTACATTTTGCCTGTAAATGAATTCAGGGAGGATTTTGTCAGTGAAGATTAAGATGTGTGCAGTCCTCACACCAGCATCACCTTGTCTAATGTGCTGGCAGAAGACTGTCCAGTATGTACTTGAGTTGGTCTCTGAGGAAAACACTGGGCTTGGGATGACTGCAGATATAGAGAAAAGTGGTTTTCTTACTTTAAATTTCATTAGAATTTTTTTTCTCCTACAAAAGACCACAGCCCCCCATCTTAGTCTGTAGAAGAGATTCACAAATAAAGCAGGAGGCTGTGTAGGGCAAAGGAAGGGGCTGTTTGTTTTTTTGACTCAAAAAAAATCTGGTGTTCTGGTCAGAGCCTTACCTTAAACAACAAAATGTAGTACTTGTCTGTGATACTTTGTCTCAGCTTTTTCCATCTGTAAAGCTGTAATCCATGATAATACATAACACAGGCAGTGTAGGACCTGAGTCTTTGTAGCTACACTTAGAGAAACAGAAGAAAAGAACATAAAGTGACTTATTTAGGAGTGCAGATGGAATCTGTGTGACAAAGTGGGAACAGATCCTCAACTCTAGCACTAACAGCAAGACCTACCATCCAGGCTAAAAGTATAGTGGAACAGAAAAGGATTGAAACTGCAACATGAAAGTTATGGGAGAGGCAGAGGACAGCTGTGCATGAATATTGTAATTAGATCTTACTTAGAATATAATACACCCAAATATACCTAAAGGGGGGCTACAGGAAAGCTGAAGAGGACCTTTTTACAAGGGCCTGTAGTGACAGGAATAATGTCTTTAAGCTGAAAGAGAACAGGTTTATATTAGATATTAAGAAGAAATTCTATATTGTGAGCATGGTAAAGGCACTGGAACAGGTTGCCCAGAGAAACTGTGGATGCCCCCATCCCTGGCAGTGTTCAAGGCCAGGTTGGATGGGGCTCTGAGCAACCTGGAATAGTGGAAGGTGTCTCTGCCTATGGAAGGGGTGTTGGATCTAGATGATCCTCAAGGTCTTTTCCAAACCAAAGCATTCTTTGATTCTATGAACTTTTGCTTCTGACTTATTTCATTGAGCAAATGGGAGGGTTCGTTTTTAGGGAGCTTCAGTAGCCTGAGGCTGCCACAGGGCACTAAGTGATTCTCCTGAATGCCTCGACACCTCCAGCTAACTTAGTGAAATGGCCCAGCATAAAGGTGGGGGAGAAGTTGAGGGGAAAGGGAAAAATTTATTACATGTTTCTGATGAATAAATGGGCATGAACTACTATGCTCTTTACAAAGGAAGCTGGTGCAGGGCTAAACTTGTCTGTACTGTAGGATTGAGCCTGATTTTTTTCCATGACTTTCTATACTGCATTTTTGAGAAAACCTGGTCGTTTGAAATACCTGTGCTAGAAAAAAGCTTGGTAATAAGGTCCTGAACCTTTCACTTCTGACTTTCCATTCAACTGCAGATCTGAATGACACTGCCAGAATCCCTTTCCATTTAACAACTGTTCAAAAGCTTAGTTAACTTTAAAACTTACAGTTCATAAAGGGAAACTGCTATTTTTATCATCTGGACCATCCACCCTTTTTTTTTTTTTTTTTGAGGGTTTATAGCATCAAATACCTAACATCAGCATTTGGACAGCACTCTTGGGCACATAGTGTGGTTCTTGGGATGCCCTGTGCAGGGCTAGGAGTTGGACTTGATGATCCTGATGGGTGCCTTCTAACTCAGCATATTCTGTGATTCCAATTCTACTTAGAAAGTTTTCCAGCTCACCAGCCCTACAACACTAACACCATTGTTGTAGACAAATGGCCGTGTACTCAGAGAGAAGGGAGGTGTCTAATGGTACTTGGGTTTGAGGAATAATAACTTAAGGTATCGTTGCTCCTCCTGTGTACTTCTGTGGCTAAACATGAGAGATGAGAAGATATAGGATGCTATTCCCTCAGGCTGCCAGTAAGGTCAATACATCAATACAATACCATCAGCAATAAGTTCACTTATTGGCACTGGGGAATGATGCTGCTGGCAACCCTCTAACCTTTATGCTATAGAGGCACTGCAGAGATAAATTATATTGATGCCTTTGGTTGACTGGCTGTATGTAAGAGCTCTTGGTGGAGAGATGTGGGCTCTTTTCCAATTCCGGGGACTTGGAGGAAGGTGTTTAGTAATCAGAGGTGTGGGTAGTGGGAATGTGGTGGGCGAGTACCTTGTTTTGCTTTGTAATATCCTTTTCAGATGTATTCGAAATTATCTAGTCCTCCCTCACTGTTACCAAGGAATATGTGTTTAATATGTACATCCACAGTATGCCTGATTAAGGCTATATGATACAGAAGTGTTTGGGGGTATGATCTGATGCTTTTTACAGAAAGAGAAAAATTATCATATTTAATGTGGACATAATTATTAGAAGCACTATGCTTATGTAGTACTTCAATATTTGTAACTTTACCAACTTCAAAATATTTCAGAATTGTAAAGTTTGTTTCAATATTTCTAATGTCTTTCAAATGCTCACAAGTTATGCTTGTCATGAAAACAAACAGCAAAGTCCCTAATAGTCGGATTATATTTCTTCTAAATTGTATGACTCATCAGGAAGCTTGACCCACTGGGAAACCTTTTCCAAGTGGGGCAGGGATTAAGCTTCAATTGCACAGATTCATCAAAGATGATGAGTCGAACATCTTAGAATCCCTCTGTGCTCTGAAACTGCTCCCTGATGCTGTGTAATATGCAGGAGAGGGGACTGCCTGTGATGCTCTGAGAGGTGCCATGGGGTTTCTGGGCACCATAGGAGAGGGTGAGGAAGCAAAATAGCTTTAAAGCCTGTTAGCATTAAAAGATGATGAGAAAATACCTTCCTGTCATCACTTTATTTCATTAGGTTGCTAATGAGTTTCCTCTAGGGATGGTAATGGGGTAGTTCTGATGCTTTTATCCAATTAGTGAATGATCCCAGGAGTATATCCTTTTGTTGTGAAAACACATCGAGTTTCATTCTGCCTGGAGCATTGAATCCTGCAGGTGCTCTGAAGGCAATGAAATGCTGTGTGTAGGTGCACACTAGGCCAGGTCCTTCATTATTAATTGCTGATGTTAGCCTGATTTATGGTTTTGAGATGATGCCCTAGAGGGCAGTGGACTCTCCTATGAAAGTAAGTGAAATGCCAAAGACGTGAATAAAGTTCCATTACGAGTTTTGAGGTTACTTGCAAGTTCAGACACTGAGAGAATTCACATTTTAAAAGCCCCTATGTAGATAGGAAACAAAAGATGAGTGCCTTTGATACTATTGCCTTAAGGGATATCTACTACCAATGTCATGCCAGCTGCTTGTGCTCGTAGGAACCTTTGCTTCTGGCACTGTAGTCACCTCCACGTTTCAGCTTGATTTAAAATGACATTGAAGAAGGAATTAGCAACAGTACTGATGCAGCTGACATGTTTGGTTGTGGGTGGCCTTCCACCGGTGAAAACAACTTAAGCTATTCTTTATTTTCCATTTTTGGTCTCTGCAAGTAGCCAATAGTTGCATCTCTCACCTCTCTTGCAGGGCAGTATATTTGGCTTTGGAGCAGGTAGTTCTGTCCCTGCCCTGCCCAGTGTTTACCATGATAGAATTTCTGGCTTTCTTTATTTTTTAGTTACTCTCTGTCCCTTTTAGTTCTGTAATCTGCCTTTCTTGGCCTACCTTCACCAAGACACCCATTCTCTGCGTGGGACTGTGCAGTGCATGGTACAATGAATGAAGAACACAGAAGTATATGAACACTGGGCTTCACATTCTACAAGTTTAAGTTTAATTTATTGAGGTTTGTCAAACAGGTTTTTTTCCTACCTCCAAGGTTAGTGTGAGCTTTATAGTCCAGCACTCAATCTCTGATTCTTTGCTATTGAGATGCTCATGATAAGCTGCTTCCTTTCCCCTTCAGAGTTGCAATATAGGAAATTTTCAAGCCCTGCAGTGGTAGACTGTTGCAGAGGCTGCAAAGTGATTATGTGCATGTTTTAAGTGTAATTAGACATAAAGATAGAGACCGTCCCTCTCAGTACAATGCAAACCTATGGCAAAAAGGAGGAGGCACAAGTTGCCTTCTCCAGCTTTTTTTTTTTTTTTTTTGGTCCAGCTTTTTTGGATATTAAAGGAATGCTGAGAGGTGTCTGACAAGCCCCACTGATGCACAACAAACAGTGCTGGAGTGGGCTCACAGTGGCTTGGGTACAGGGTAATGTTGTGATGTTGTGAGGACTCTCTTTTGGCTTTGGGAATCTTGATTCAGCCCAGATGGCAAACAGCAAAACAGTGTTTTTCATTTCCTTGAGTCTGATATGGACCATATCATCGTTTGATAAATGTGCTGTGTTCCACAGTGAACAGCAAAATTACTGAGTGTCAGGTTATTTGGTCTCTGTCTTGGCAGCATTTTGTTTCTCTTTTTTCAGCAGATACTAAAAGGATGAGTAATGCTGGCTGTGATGCTGGGGCAGTTACAGGCTGGACTGAGACTAATGTAGCATTGAAGATGCCCCCTCACAGAGTTTATATGTGGTGTTTAGAAACTGCTAACCTAATGGCCTTCAGTCTAGTGACCTAGAGGTTGCAGTTCTTTCCCTCCCAAAATACCTTTACCTATCAAACCTTAATCCATTTGACAGGGAGTAAAACTACAGCCTTTAGCAGGGATGGCTGTTGGCAGACTGGCCTGGAAGGCTTTGGTACTCTCCAAAGGGAGGGCTGGCAAGAGCTCAGATTTTCTGCTTTCCAGAGGACATACTGCACATCTTTCCTTCTGGGAATAGCCTGGGCTCTCCCAGTGCACAACAAGCTGCTGTCCAGACCCGTTTTTGGGAATGTGATGGACATCAACAACATAAGCCAAGCATTATGTATGTTCATCCAAGCCCATAGGCAGTCTCAAGCCAGAAACACTCAAAGAAATGCTGTCCATGTCAGGATAGACTTGAAGAGCTTGTGTGTGAGCTTCCCCCTTAGTGAATGTGTTTTAGAAAAGCCTCACATGTGATGGTGGTTTTTTTTTTTTTTTTTTTTTTTTTTTTAAATTGTGAAAGGCAGAAACCTGAACCATCTCTGATGGCTGCAACTGGAAGAGGTGTTTAGTATGACACACAAATAATTTTATTTCCACACATGTAGTCATCTACAGTCACCTATTCAAGAGGAAGGAATGTATTCTTTCCAATTTTCACCTCATGTCTGGTAAGAGATCAGATAGCAGGGAATTTAAAAGAAAAACCTCCTCTAATCCCTTGGTTGGGCAATATGGTATTTTTGCCTAATCCCTGAATAACTCTCTACACTCTTCTCTCCTTAACCCCCCTCCATATTGCAGAAAATAAAGCAATGAAATGTAATTCTGCCATGAACTTTGATTGGTTGAGGCTGTTTTCACAGTCCTGTCCATGCAATAGCTGCTTAAATTTTCAATTCCCCCTTTTTTTTCTGAAGAAATGCTTTGAGTTTGGTGGTTATATCAGTATCTGGTCCAGATGAAGAGTAAATCACAGCTGCCCCCAGTGTGGGGGCTCCTCTCTTTTCACAGCTCCTGTGGGAAGATAAGATAAGATGACTAATTTGGGGAGAGAGATGGAAGGAAGAGGGCAGCTGACCTATGGCTGTGAAAGTGCTGGATTCATTCCTCCTCATTTCCTAATCACTAAGGGCTGTTGTCTGTTCAGGAAAAGTTGCAGTACAGGCAGTGCCAGGGAGAGCTTCCATCACAGACTGATTATGCCTCTCTCCTGACTTAGCAGAAAAAAAGGTAATTCACTTTGTTTTCAGTCTTTGGCCTTTATCCTAAGATTACTCATGTCTTTTCCTTCCCAAAAATCAGAGATCATCCTCTTTCACTTGTGAAGTGCCAAGATACCAGATGGCCTTGCCTTTCTGGCACCAATGATCTTATTTTACTATCCTTTGCAGCTTACATCTTACCAAATGAAAGCCGAACCTGACTTTCTCCTGAAGGATGTGGATGTGGGCTCGCAGTTGGGTCTGGGAGCTCTGGCATGTGTCTGCTTCTCCCACCTGCTTGTGCTGGGAACTGTAGGTCATAAAAAGAAGTTTTTGATCATTTCAGCTCCAATCAGACTTCTGGACCCTTGAGGTGAACAAAGATAGGCATTTCCAGTGGGTCACCAGCAATTATAATATGAGATGAGGACAGGAAGGAACAGTGGAAAGTTGTGCTTAAGGTGCACTAGGTAATGCTTTATAACAATAATTTTCCCAAGATTGAAGTAAGCCACGAGGGATCTGAAGTACAGAGAGAACGAAAAGGAGGAGGGAATAAGCTGGAATGGCAGAACCACTGCTCAGTTTCTCCCAGTTCAATTCAGTTGCTGATGAAGAGAAAGATATGAATTCCTCTCCTGTAGAAGCAGCTTGCTATCTCAAGTCAACTCTCCTGCCCACTCCCACCCACAACATAAGGATCATGTCCAGAAAACACAGGGTTCTCCCAGGTCTTGCTGTGGCTGAGCAGTGTCTGGACAGTGGTCCTTGCTTCCTGTGTGATGGCCCCTTCCCCAGCCGTCTGTACTTGAACATGCAGTGGGAGCTTTTTGTTTCTGATTCAGTTGCTTTGCAAACGGTGTCACAATTTGTCAGGTGCTGAGCATGATATTTGCTTGATGGAAATGTTGGCCCTATTGTGAATCAATCTTAACAGCTTCTCGCAGCAAGGTTGTAAGACAATGAGACAAATTTACTACACAGGCAGACAAAGCAGCTTCTATTATGTGTGAAAACACAAATAATAGGAGGATAAATTAAAAACAGCGGGAATATCTTTGTGTCAGGCAGTTGCAGGCACAACAGTGAGTGTCAGCATCTGACTGGAGTGCCAGAGGTGTTGGGAACAGGGAGGTGTGCCTGGAGGGGTCATGCCTGATGTGGCTGAGCTGTGGGTGCATGCAAAAAAGCAAGGAAGATTTCAAAGACATTCTGTGAAGGGTCTGCTCAAAGAGTGGCAATGGGAAAACACATAATTTTTTTTCTTAAAATAAAGTGACCTTTCGCTTATTCTAAATTAACAGAAAATGGGGCATGAGGTAATACTTGTGAAAGTACCGCAATATATGCATTTGCTTGTAATTCCAGTCTTCTATAGTGGAGAAGGGTAGCTGAATAATTCCCTGTAACCTTTTTTTTTTTTTTTTTTAAATTTTGGCATAATATTTTCCAACTGAAATCTTCTGGGGAAGATGCTGATTTGTTTTCAAAAAAATAAATAAGCAACATATTCATGTAGTCATCCTTGTAACTAAAATATAGATAATTGATATTATAGTTTCTTAGAATTTCTTAGTGCTGAGTTCTTTTTTTTTTCACTTTGATTCAGAAGAGAAAAGTTATTTTGCTTTGATTTGAAATACGAGAATTTTCCAAAGAATGGAAGTGCTGTGTTCTGGCAAGCCAAAGTTATTTGATAGTATTTGTGAAACTATCTTGGTCACAATTCATTTTTTATGATAGAAATGTGTTGTAATAACCACATCTAGTGTTAGTCAGCCCTATGATACTTAGGCTCTTCTGAACGACCAGAGACTGAATGAACATGGAAGATGAATTGTCCTCTGACTGTTAGCAGGAGCTTCTTGATGTCATGATTTAAGTATATTATCAGAGTAGTATGGGGTAGTGGATGGACATCCATATTTTTATACCTAAACAGGGAGGTCATTCTCCAGGGATGTCTGAAAGCTGAATGTATGTCAGGTGTATGGTTAACGGTTGCTGATTTGTTTTTTTTTTTCCTTCTCTTTCTGAGAATTTTCTGTATCTGGGAGTCTGTCTCTGCAACTACTGGTGGAATGCACCTGGTTAATAGAAGCCCAAGTAGTCATTTATTGGGCACCAACTCTTGTCTTACACAGAGAATGAAAGTGATGTTTGATGTTGGGGCTGAAAAGGCTTCTGCCCTCAGGAAGCATTGACCTGGTTTTTTTTAGCCATTTCTGCTGTTCCTTTCTGACCATGGAGCAGTTGGATCAGCATTTGCCCTCTCCCAGGTGGGTGGATCTTGGCAGGGTGGTGGTCTCTCCCACCATGCTCTGGTTGCTGAGCACCACAGTGTGCTCAGGTCAACAGGGTGAGAATTTGTAGAAGTCAAATTTCTGTGAGATTTGGCTCTCTGGTCTGAGTTGCTCCCATCCAACTAATCTGGGCAGTGTAGAAGGAGGGAACCATCATATTTTGAATGGCTGTGTGTGGAGGGCAGTCTTCTGTTCAAGGCTGAAGAGTGCTGGGAACTACAGAAAAGGAATATAAACAATAGGCAAATTACAAGGCAGTGTTTGTTATAGTAAGTTATGTCTGGGCAATGGATTGCTGAATTGTCAGTCATAGAACAGTGTCTGCTTGTACTGGTTTTGCTGTTCCTGACACATGTCTCCCACAGGATTTGAGAACTTTCTTGGGAAGAGAGCATATGAGTGTGCAGTTCTTGCCATTAAGACTAATGCATTTCCTTCTAATGGGTCTGCTGTGATGAATCAGTCCCCACGTGAACTCCTTGATGGTTGATGTGACTCCTTACTGGCTCTGGAAAGATTGTGAGTACTGGTATGTGTGAAGAAGTCAGTATGAGGAGAGGAGAAACTATTCTTGATGGACCATTTTGGGCTGGGGAGGCTACCTTCCCTGGATGTCCTCAACAGGCATTAGCACATGAGGGAGTCTTCTCCACAGGACCATTTTGGCAACATAATTCAGGCTCTGGCTCCTAATGGTCCTCTGGAAGAGCCCATCTCAACTGCAGGCAGTAGGTGGAAAGCAGTCTTACAAACCTAAGATTAGTTTTAATGTGGACTCCTCCTACAAATAAGGTGAATAGATGTATGTACTTGATAGAGTTTGGGAAATGTTTCTAAAGGAAAAAAAAAAAGAAAATTTTTCTTGTAAAAAGCATTTTCAGAAGCAGTTTTTCTATTTCTTTTTTTTCTTTTTTTTTGCAAGATATAAATTTGCTTTGAAGTGGAAGTGATGAATTCTTTTAGTGGATACTGGCAAGTATGTCAATTTTATAAAGTGCTGCAACATCTCTACAGCCAAATAGAGATGTTGCCATTTTGCCTGTTGTGAACTGCATCTTGAAAAGGAACTGCTTTTCCAGATGCAAGGGCAGCTGGGAGGCACTTATTTTGTGATTCGATCTAGTGCAGGACATGAAAATAAATCTCTTGCCCTCTCTACATATCTAGGGGGGGTGTCATGTTGTCCAGGAGCTACAATAAATTACCTGGGAGGTAAAATACATGGATTGCCTGTGACCGTGCTGGTCTCTCAGGATTGTTCCTTAATGATTCAAAACCAGACCTGGCTGCTGAAAAGAGCATGTATTAGAAGTGGGGAGGCAGGTTCCTCTGTGCAGATCCTAATGTTATTCCATGGGACAGCACTCTTTTTTTGTGGGCTTTGCTCTTAGCTTAACTCCTGCTCTTACCCTAGTTCATTCACCTCAGCAGTGGCACAAGACAAACCTGTGGGGTGGGGGGAAGGAATGGGGTCAAATCTTCCTTATTGTGAATATGCGACACCTCCAGCTGTTGATGATGTTCTGAATGGTACCCGAGTGGCCAGTATTTGACCTCTTGTTCTTTTTCCCTTTTTTCTTTATTTTATTGGGAGCTTGAAAAAGTACAGATGAAATGAAAAAGGACTAGAGAAGGGTAATGTAAATCACTTCAGGCATTCAAGCGTGTTTGTGATTATTCTCCAGGAAAAGAGATGACAGACTGTGGCTATTTGGTTTATAAGTAGAAGAAAATATGATGAAAAAAGTGAGCTCAGAGGCTTTTTCTTTACTTGCCATACATGATTGTTTTGTGTGTATTTAATAGGGGCTTCACTGCTGCAGCAAATCATTGAAGGGAAATATTTAGTAGAATCCGAAGAGGGATTAAGCTTTTATAGGAAAATGAATTGGATTCGTAGCAAGTCTGACTACTGAGCACTCACAATGTCACTGAAGCTGCCAATGTTTTTTGCTTCAGGCAATGAGATCATGACCTGCAGGGATTCTCTCTGTGCACTACAACTTTCTTCACTGGGTACACACGGCTGCCTGTGTTTGTCTGCCTTGCCCTAAAATACGAGGTATTGGTGGGATATTGAAAAGAGAGTTCTTGAACTCATGGGCCAGTGATTTGATCAGGCGTGACAGCCGCTAAGGACCTAAACAAATAAAGAAGAAGCTAATTCTGTTCCCCTATCTAAAATTCTAATCTTGTTTGTGACATCATAATTGGTTACCATAGGGACAATTATGGTGTCATAAAAAGAGGATTAATGATGAGTTTAAGTGAGGATTAAGCAGCTGGAACAGATGAACTTTTTAATAACTCCTGCCTCCTCTGAAAGCTACTGTTTTGTGCATAAAAATATAGCTCCAAATAAAGAATGACAGGCTGGATGAAAGTCAGTAAATATGCACTGAAGGAATAGTTATGCATCCAAAAGGATATTGCTCTGAGCTGCTGGGGTCTGTCAGGATGCTGTGTGGTAAAGGAAATCTCATCCACATAGAGAGCTATTAGAATGAACGACAGATTTCCTGTCTCATGTGGACTTTTTCAGGTGTGCAACCACACAGTTTTTTCTTCTGTGGATCTTTTTTGTTGTGTTTTTAAGCATGAAAAGCTATGTGTACTTGTGGTTATTATTCCACTGTAATTGGTTTAAAAAATAAACATTGCAAATATGATGGAAGTGAAATGTAAAAGATAAATCAATTTTGATGCAACTTAACTGTTTCCTTTGTGAGGGTGCTTCAAATTTTAGTAACTTGTGTGTTTGGAATTGGTTGTGTCAGGAAAATCGGGATTCCTGGAGCTGGAATACATCAGTACAGATCATCTGATGCTTTAGCTTTTGCCTATGCTGTAAAGGCTGGGAGGGCTACCTAACAGAGAGCAAACTATATCAGACAAACAGGATTGTTGTGCCCAAACTGGTGGGGTCTGAACTACTGTATTAAATAGTCAGTTCATACGAAATTTCCATGCTGTTGACTGTATGCAATTTGTAAAGCAAAGTTTTGAAAAATTCTGAAGCATTTCTGCAGCATTAATATCTGTGCTGGCTGCTTTGTCCTCTCAGGTGCTCTTGCACGTTCCCTCGGAGCCAGGCAGGCTCTGCATGGCTCGACAGTTCTTGCTGCCATTTACTGCTCTGACCTGACCCACTCCAGCAGGAATGTATTAGCAGAAGGGCCATCAACAAGAATCATTAATATATAATGGGGGATAGAAAATTGTGAATAACTGTGGGTAGCGCTGGGAATAGACTCCATGGCAAGAAGCTACCTGAGGGCTTGTGTGTGGATGGCAGTGCTTTATTTTGTCTCTGGCTCCTGTGACATTTGCTTACCCCTTTTTGTCTCCCTCCTTCTCACTCTTCTTGATGCCTCTTTTATGAGCTAGAGAGGAACGTGTGTTTCTGCCTGCATGGGAGTGGAAACACGGGGTTCCTGAGGGTTTTTGAGGATCCAGCTGTCTTGCTTGTTGCCATGATGTTGGTCCTTGTTGTGACTTTTGGAAGTGGCTGTTGAGTGTTCGAGCATAGCTGCCCTTGCACTCATTATTGAAGTGCATGGGAATTCTTACCAGACTGCCCTGGCTTGCAGACAGTGACTTGTATGGCAGGTATTCCTGTGCTGCTCTGCTGGGGTGGCCTTCTGCCATGTGGTGCTGGTGGCAGCTGAGCTTCGATCTGTGTGGCCTTGGCCCTGCTTTGGCCTCTGCACGCTGAGCACAAGCCTTTCTCTGAAGCATTTTCAGGGAAGAATGACCAAATCTGTGGACTTGTAAAATTATTTTCAAATCATCATCATCATGGCTAGGCTTCGAGAATGAAGATTTGGGAAAGGCTCTATCCACATTTGTTACAAGCACGCTGGTGGCTAATAAGACCAATACGAGATAGACATGTCCAATTGCAAAAGGCACAGCAGAAAGACTCCTTAGGTGGTAAATTATTTTCAAAACCCTATACAGGAATACATTAATCTCTGCACCATCGCGGGGATGGCAGGGGACAAGCTGTTCTCTTACTCCAGGAGATGAAATTCAGGAGCAAAGGTTAAACTATGAATTTTCCAAGAGTTTGCTAGAGGTGTAAATAGCCCTTTTTCAGTACCTGCTTGGGGACACATGAGCTTGGGGCACCTAAAAGTCAGGATTGCCCTGATTTTTAGCCAGGCTG
Organism: Corapipo altera; assembly: GCF_003945725.1. Classification (NCBI taxonomy): domain Eukaryota; kingdom Metazoa; phylum Chordata; class Aves; order Passeriformes; family Pipridae; genus Corapipo; species Corapipo altera. The sequence continues at coordinate 9,508,090 of NW_020884873.1, read as the reverse complement.
AAATTCTTAGCATTATGGAGGGTTTCCATGGGTATAGTGCAAGTAGATTTGGATGCTCTTTCACTGACTGCTGCCTTCCTGGTACAGTCTTTCAGTTTATCTTTTCTTTCCCAAAGTCCTTGACCTTCATTCCTCCTGGTGGAAGCAGCCCAAGATACAGCATTCCACCTCAATCTGCCCTTGTACCCCCAGGCAAAGGATTTGCTGGCCAAGGATCCAACCCTGCTGTTTTGCAATGCTTTGGGAAGAGCAGCTTATAAATGCCATGAGCAGTGCTCTGGCTAGTCCTATCCTCCAAGGCAGATGTATTGCAAAGTAGGAACACTGCTGCTCTGAGCTGGGCAGGCAGGTTGGGGAGTTCTGTGCTCCCAAGTCCCGGAGAAGTGGAGGGCAGAGTGGCATGATGAGCCCAGAGCAGGGCAGATGGCTTGGGCCAGCACAGACCGCTACAGCCTGGGCTTTCACGGGGAGCTAAAACCTGCTGCTGCTTAGACATGGGTGGTTCTCTTCTGAAATAGGTGATCTAGTTGAGTCTCTTACATAATCCCAACAGGCTGCACCACATTGCTCCCTTGTTGGTTACAGCAAAGGCAAGGTGTACAGCTGGAAGCAAAAGTGTTCCAGTGAGAGCAGGAGGGGGACGGATGTGTGTTTTTTCTGGTGGTATGATACAGGGTTTGCTCCTTGTCGCTTGGCAGATGTGCTATGCAGACTCTTGCTAATGTTGTGGGTTAAGGAGGCAGCATGTTGATATTCCTGAGATAAAAAAAGAGTTGATTGGTCTGGGATGTATCACTTTGTATACATTATCTGCAACTGCTGTGAGTGTAAAGCACTGGACTGAGCCTATCTCAGCTGTGTCTCAGAGATTTGTGCCTGTCTGTGTATGACATGTGGTCAATGAGAGGGCAAAAGTATGTGCCTCTGAGCTGGGCAGGAGAACATTATTCACGAGTGATCACATGCAGCTGACAAACTGGGGAGGCGTATGATAAATTGGACCTTTGGCTACTTCATACTGGAGAAAATCTGAGCCTGGCTCTCCACTGAGTGCATGCTCGCTGCTGGGGCTGGTGATGGAGGTGCCCCTTGTGACAGGAGAGCTTATGATCTGCCTCTCTGTTGGTGAGGAACAGGATAGGGCTGTTCCTCCTTTCATACAGGGCGTGAAGTACATCTGTAGGCTAGTACAACTATTCTCAAAGTCACCTTGCCTGTGCAGAGTTTGGATGCTGCAGGGATGGGCACCAGCTGTACTCACTGCCTCCAAGCAGAGGGTTTTCTGGAGACTGGTCCTTGCCTGCCTGGTCTGTAAAAGTGTCTGCTGAAAGTGCAGGTCTTGTGATCTCATAAGATGTTAAAGACAGACTGAACTCAAAAACATGTGGGTGCGGTGGGTTTGGGTGTTAACATCTGCCAGAGCTCAGAGGAAGTACATGAAGCAAAGGGGAATTTTTCTGTCTGTTGATATCTAGGTAAGAGGCAAGAGCAAGAATGCTTCATTATACGCATTTATATGGGCATCTCGAGGTCCCTGCACCCTGCTTTCCAAAACATAGCCATAAGCCAAGCTTGTTAGACCTGTCATTTAAAACCCATTTCCATTCCCCTCCTCTCCCCCAGTCTTTTTTCTCTGTCCCGGGGCAATCAGAAGATTATTAAAAGCTGTTACCCAAACCTGGTAAACAACTTCTTAAATTCTAGACTGTGTGTTTGTTTATTTTACTTTAGCTGGAACTGAAGTCTATTACCAGTCATAAGTTCACAAAAAGCCTTTGTGTAGGAGATATTAATTTGCTCCCAAGTGGGTAAAGACCCTGCTTTGAATTTATTGGTGATCTTCATATCAAGGTGAAGACCAGACTCTGAGACTAACTTGGAGATCTTTGAAAGAAAGCTAAAGGCAAGCAACATCGCAGATTCCATTAATTTCTGTAAGATCTGTTTGTGGATCTATCCAGGATGTTGACACTGCCCTTGCTGTTTGAACCGGGGTCTTCCCATGGGTGAAATGGTAGCAGTTCATATCTGACCTAAATTTGGGCCTCATGTTTTTGGGCTCTTTATAGATATTTTAGAAGTATTAAGTATTAACACAATCTAATCGAAGATAGTATAAATGAGATATTATTTCTGGATTTTTATTTCATTTCTGAAGAGGTGCTGTTCAGTCTTATGAGGTTTTTGATGAAGCTAAATGAGAAAAAGAAACCCCTCTAGCAAAATATCTCTTGAACAGAGCCCCCTTTTCATCTGAATCTGGGAACATGAAAGTGCAAATCTGTCTCTTGCTGAAAAATTTCATTTCTGTTCTAATTTGTAATAGGTCTCTGGGTGCTGAAACAATTTTCCTTTCTCTGCAGATTTATCTTGAGCATTTCTCAATGGTTTGGAACTGAACAGATGTTTAAAGTACATTTTTCTCCTTTCTTTCCCCTTACATCTAACACAGCTAAGCAGGTTGCTGACCAAAACGAGCCATGGAGATCAAAGTGTTAAATGTGAGTCAGACTATCTTTTAGAGAAGCATTAGAGGATGAGTCAGCTTTGGTTTTAAAAAAAGCGTTTTAAAGATGATTGGAAAATTTGCTGAATGGAAATATTTCAGAAGAGTCTCTCAGTCTCTGAGAGAGAAGATGGGAGACTTATTTATCTCTATGAAGAAATGATAGCAAGCGTTAAAAGTAGTAATGATGAGATCATACTAAATTGAAGGTGCTTCTTTGGGAGTATTGTGCCCAATGTCCTCAACTGGTCACTTGTAGCAGAGGCAGTAGTTATTCAAGATGAAGATCAAGGATGTAAACCTGGGTCAGTGAGTCCCTTGATTTACTAGGCACAGGAGCCAGGAACATGTGAGTGATGGGATGTCCCAGGAAGGAGAGAGACTGAACTGCTATCTGTCTGAGCTGGCCTAGTGGCCTTTGGAACTGGACTTGAGTTGAGATGGTGGAGTCTTGTTATTGCCCCCCGGCCAGTGAAACCCAGGTGAGCTGCGGAGGGTGGGATACTGTGACCACTCTCTGGGGAGGAGATTTCTTTTTGTGTGCACTGAAGCTCAGCCATTTTGGTAGGAGGTTAGCAGGTGTTAAGGGGAAGTGTGTATTTAGGGAATGGAAAGATTAAAGAATTGGCAGACATCTGTGAATGGTTTGTTATACCTGCTTCCTGTATTTCATGGCATTACCTTTTTGGAAAAAGGATGATCAACCCAGAGATATAATCCTCAGTTGTAAAGCTGGAAAACACCAGCAGAGAAGAGCTGATGATGTGTGACACAAAATAGCAAATGAACCAGCTAAACAGCCATCCAAATTCCTAACAGAAAGAACATATTAATAAAAAGCACAAGAGTTGCCATTAGCATGGAATGGACTATTGCTGTGCACTGTAAATGAAGTAAATTTATTCCTGAATCCACTCCGACTTTAGGAGCTTTGCTTATAGCCAGACAAAATGTTTCTAAGAGGAACATAGCAGCTTCTTCCTACTCATGTATAAAGATGTACCAGCAAACCGTGGTAATGTATTATTATTATACTGCATTACAAAGGTAAGTGTTATAATGTGCTTCGCCTGGCTGTGTAGCCTTTCATAAAGAGTAACAACAGTTGGAGCTTTTAGCAAAGTCACAGTGGTTATTATCTGTTTGAAGCAAAGGCAAGAGATTCTTTATTTACTACTCTAACTCTTGATGCTCATCCCTGTATTTAAAGTGAAATTTCAGGAGGATCTGGAAATTGCATGGGTTTTGCTTGCTCTGTTTTTACTTGCTGTCCTGATGTTCAAACGTTGTCAGGTCCTCCATGGAAAAAATAAGCCAAGGAAGTTGGGTTCTTTTTCCTTTTTATAAGTAACTACTCATATTTTCATCTAAATATGGAAAACAGGAAGGGAAGTGAAGCCTACTGATTGACAGTGTTTCCAGTGACCTCTCAGGAACCACATCCTGCCCCCCACTCCCCATCTTTTTTTCACACGACTACCCTGGGGCAATCACAGGGCACTCCTCAAACCTCCCTGGGTCTACTGCTTTCCTGTCTTCATACTGGGCAGCTCCTGCAGTTGACAAGACAGACGCTGTGTGCTGGGGGCCTGAGGTGTGGGAGCCGGCAGAACTTCTCAGGAATGTGGGACCGGTGGAGAGAAAAACATCCTTGGAATACACGAAGGTTGGAAGCTTTTATATATGCTTGTGCATATATCTCTATATCTATGTGCTCCAAGTTGTCACGTGCATATATATCTATGTGGACCATCTACATGGTTCAAGTTGTTGCAATGTGTGTGTCAGCGTGTTCACATGTGTACTGTAGCAAGCTTATGTAAAACAAAGATGATCTTTAAGGTTAAAGGGCTCACTGTGTTGTTTTCTGTCATGGCAATTTGAGTGGAGAGCTAAAGAGGAATTTTCTCTGCAAATGTCACAAGAACGAAGTGGCTTTAGATATATGGTGTGGAACACTAGAAGTGCTGGGGTGTGACGGAGGACTTTGCAGACTCTGAAGAATGTTATGCTTTTAATAACTTCTTGTGAATTTATGCCTTGAAGTGCAAAAATTTTAGAGGGTTTTTGTGAAGGGTAAAGGGACTGAAATTTGACCTGCCACAAGAATCAAGGTTGCTTAATGCTTCTGATCTCTGCAGTTCTCGTTCTGCCTGCAGTTAGGGTGTGATGTTCTGGATGTGGCAGGCATTCTCTGCTGCCAACCCACTGGCAGCAGGCACAGAAGGGTGGGCCACCTTCAGCCTGCCAGTGCAGTTAAGCAACCTTTCCTCTATGCCTGCTCCTTTGGTTCCCTGAATGGATAGACTGAGCACTCATCTCTAATGGTTATTTCCCACTTGGCTTCCAATGGTGAGTGGATGGATTCCCAAGAGTTGGCTTTCCTGTTATTGTCCTTCCTTTGTTGAAATTAACCTGTTTTTGAGAGCCCCAAAAGTAGTAGTTTCAGAACCCTTCAATCTTACTTGTGACTCTTGATGGTCAAGATGTATTTGCCTGTGAATGCACACAAATCACAGTGATTTGGAAGACAGGGTGATGAGTTTGCAACAGCCACTGCACAGACTATATTAAGTACAGAATAATTTGGGACCAGGGAACCCCAATTGTTAGTTTCCAGCATTTGTTAGTGAGCCATAATATTTGGTGTAGGTCTTCATAAATCTTAGTTTATAAATTCATTGTCTTCTCTCACCTGCTCAGTTTAAAGATGCAGCCCTGTAGCAGGCACTGAACATTGCAAGACCCCTCTGCAGTGTTTTCTCAGCTGTTGAGCCCTCATGCTGTGCAGTGGTTTTCTAACCTATCAGCTCTCTAGTTTCCCACTTCTCTTATTCTACCTCTTAGACTTCTTTCAACAGGCCTTTATCCAAGTATTTTCCTGTCTCTGTCTCAGCAGCATCCCTCATTGAAAACAAAAATTGACTCAAGATTAAAGCCTGTAGGATAAGTTTATTCAGTTTTCTTCTCGTATCGTGTCTAATTTGGTATCCATTAAAACAGACTGACTCCCTGTGATTTCTTCTGTGGCTGCACTGGGTTCTACTGCCCAACTGTGATTTTGAAGCATATTTTTGTGATTATTGAATAAGTGTAGATGACTGTATGAGCAGCTGTAGCTGTGGCCCAAGACTCTGCACCTTCAACTTGTGTCTCTTGTACTTATTTCTCAAGTTTCACTGACTTTTTTTCTTTTTTTTTTTTTTTGACATTTATGACAAGAGATGGCATTGTAGAACCTAAAGTGGTATTACATTTTATTTCAATTTCATGAAATGTAATAGCTTTTCTCTAAGTTGTAGTGATTTGGCCAGATAAGTAAGTAAGCACTAAGTGTTTGGGTTTTGAAAGTTGGGAAAGGTCTAATACCATCTATCAGGAAAACAACTTTTATATAACTGAATATAATACAGTAAAAATAGTCTGGAATTTTTTCATAATATTAAAAAACCCCTCAATGATTATGACTTATGAGCTATAAAATTCAGCTTTCTGATGGTATTGGCTGTGACTTGTATTTTTAAAATTTAGTAGCTAGCTAGCAGTGAAGTTTTTGCTAAATCCTTTCTATATATGGCTGCTTTTCTCCTAGTTGCTGATAGTGGTATAAAATCAGTGCATTTAGTGTTCAGATTTCTTGTTGTGGCACAAGATGAGGAGAATTTTATTGGCTAGGCCTATATGCTTTTCAAGTGTGCCTGGAACAGAAAACCTGTTTTCTTTCATCCGGGAAAGTATATATATTGGAAATACTAATTTGTCTGCTTCCAGGGCTGCTGCTGGAAGTACTGGATGTTTCAGATGCAATGTGGTCCAGAGCAAGATCAGCATGATGTGTTGCTGGTTTTGTTTTCTCCTTTGGCATCTTCTCATGTTCCCTTGGCTCTATGAAGAGCTGCAGTAGGTGGGGACTGATGGAGTGACAGAGTCCTAGAAAGTGAAAACTGATGACTTTGTATTTTGATGGAGGGGAAGAAGATAGATGTGTTGGTTGACACACTATTAATTGCTTCAAGAGAGGATGTTTGTGGCTGTAGGCTTTCTGTGTCTCAGACTCTGCTCTATAGCTGAACCTGAAGACAGGATTGAGGTGAGGGAATGGATGTGTTGCCTATTTTGGCTTTAAATAGTGATGATGATGATAACAGCTTTCTTGGAAATTATGCATATAGGATGGAAGGTTGAAATGCTGCTAGAGACATCAACCAGCTGATTTTGAAGCTGTGGTGTACTTAACCCTCCTGCCCCTAAACATACAACTCCTCCCCCTTCTCTGAATCCCAGATCTCCAGCTCTATTTGAGGACTTGATTGATCACAAACTTCCTGAAATAAGGGAGAAGGCTCAAGGAGGGTGTTAAATTTGGATATTCAAAGATGTTAATTATAATAGAACCAATTTCCTGATGAGAGCTCTTCTTCACAGAGAAGTCATCTCATCATTGTAGAAACACCACCATAATTAACAGGAGCTGAAGCACTTACTGGCAGCTCATCACAGAGGCCTAGGTTAGTATGTGTCCAGATATCACATTTCCTTTTCTCACAGGAATGATATCTTCAGACTCAAAGATGAGGCGTTTTTGATTAGAATGATGCCTCTCTGTTACTGCTCGTGTCTTCACCATTTTCTGAATAGTGAACATGTGGTTCTTCTGTCCAGTTTTCCCGACTTGTAATTATAGTGATTAAGCAACTCTTTGGCTAAAGTAGTCCAGCAACTTTCTAGAGTATGAAAACTCTGGAGGGCAACATTTTTCTTATGTCTCTTTCCCTGTCTCTGTTTTCCTCTGATGTTTTGTGTGTGAGGCTTATGCTGCGTGTTTGGACACTGAGAAGATAAATGCTGTGTGCCTGCTTCTGAGTAAGAAACAAAATGAATCCAATTCCTGTTACCCAGAAAGCAGACTAGTGCAGGGCAAATCAGAAACCTGTTCAACTGAAGAAGGTGGTTGGAAGGGTGGGAGTGCAATTATTGAAGAGTCTCCTACCTGAGATGAGTCCCAGTTCAAATTCCCTCCTAGGTCTCCAGCAAGGTCACTTGGTTATGCACATCTGAAATAAGTTAGACTTGGAAGTCTTTGCTCAAGAAAGACCGTAATGTTGGGGCAGAAGTGGTGCCCATCAAATACAATTGTACAGGTCAGGGAAACAGCAAAAAGACTGCACAGAAAGTGGAGGCATTTGCCGAGCTCCAGGTGCTTCCAGCATTTTGCCAATGGATGAAATGAAGAGACACAGAAGTATGCTTCAAAAGTGAACAGTCTCCTAATCAGTACACAAGTGTGACAGAAGACGATTTTAAGAACAACTACATTTGGTACAAAGGATGCACATTCCCTAATTTAATCTGATCTGTGCGCTCCTTCTGCTTCAGCCTTCTTCTCAGCCATTTTCCCAACTCCCACCTGATGCTGCCAGAATTAGAAGTCTGTCCCCATTCCTACCTAAGCGACCCACAGCTCAGCAGGCCGCTTGCCTTCCCAGTCCCTTTCTGATCCAGGCAGACAGCTTTCCCTACACATATCCCTGAATGTCAGGAACATGTTCTCTGCTCCCACCACATCCTCCTTCTGCATGTACATCCCACTCCTCCCCACCTGTTGCTGATCATGGAAAAGGAACAAAAGCAAGTGTGAGCGTATGTGCAGAGCTCCTACAGCAGCAGAGATGTTAATCTGAGCAAATCCCCAGCTTTAGCCAAAGCCCTCTTCCCCCTTCAGTGCCAGTGTTACTTTGCAGCTCATGGGCCTTCCTTTGTTAGCACAGGCACTGGGACCCAGGGGCTGGAAAGGCTCTTTTCTTTTCTTGCCTCAGCTACAGTTCAAATACAAACTCAGTGACTACTCAAGCACCACTGCCTGCAGAGGTGGTGCATAGTCTGGTGGGAAATTAGGGTACCTGCTATTCCTAAAACCTGATAAGAAGCTTTTGTTGCCCAAAACGTCTTAAAGCAGGGGTAAGTAGTGATATAAAAATCCCTCTTCTTGCATGGGATGAAGCTTCACTATTCCAAGGAGACAGGAGGTTCCTAAACCAGTCTGTAGCACACCATGACTGTGGTCTGCACACAGCCTATGGGTCAGACCCAGACTCCCCGTGTACCACAAACATTGAGCTGCAGTGCAGCACTGTTACCTCTCCCCACCACTTGTCTGGTCATGGCTGATCTTCTGTATGTGACAAACTTCAACTTTGCCGAAGGCTGTACTGGGGGAATAAGAGAGCTATACTCATAGGCCTGTTTGTCCTGGTGTCTACAAGCACCAGCTCACAGAGAGCTGCTTGAGAGAAGCCAGGAGTGTAAGTAAAAGTTGAAGTCATTTGGGTGGGCTTTCAGTGGCTCTGTCATTCCAGGATGGAGGACTGCAAGAACTGTAGGAGGAAAGCTGGATGAGAGAGGGTGGTTGGGTGAGGATTTCAAATATGTGCAGGAGTGTGTGGCTTAATGCATTGAGTGTGTTGGAGGTGAGGAACTAGAAAAAGAGAAGTTATCTTAATAAGTCTGAGTCACTGAATGAGTGGGGGTGGTGGCAGAGAAGTCTTAGTGAGGCAGGGATTCATAAACTGAGGAGGACACCGTGAAAATTTTGCATGGGATGAGCTGCAGAGGGGAAAGGGCTGAAAACTGCTGTGCCAAGCTCTTGTGAAGAAGCCCTCAAGCTCATTGCACTGCCCACCTATTTCTTTTCAGTGCTTACCTTGTGAAGTTTGTGAAAATAGAGTGTGCAAACCTCTTGAGTCTAATTTCAAATAAATGGCAAATGATTAATGTTAAGTGAATAAACCTTGCACAGTTTTCCCCTTGGCTCCTGACCACCTCTTTCTAGTTCAGGTGCAAACTTAAAGGAGGCTTGATTGCTTTAACTGAATTTCTTTTTAAGGTTGTTCAGCTATGAATCTCTGAGCAAAACTGGAGGTAGGAGACTCATGGGGATTGAAGAAGAAGAAATAACCCCCACAGTGCTTTACTGCTGATCTGTGTACTCTGTCAGCCTGGAATATATATTATATAGAGGGGCTGGCAAAGCCACTTGGGATTCCTAGGAGCACCTCTTCAAAAAAAACCAGCCCCCGCAGAGAAATGAAAAAAGCAAAGCAGAGGGAGAGAGGAAACTTAGGTTGAATTTAAAGATGGCTTTCCTGAAGAACAAGGACCATGTTTATCAAAGAAAAGACGCTTCTGACAGAGGACAGATTCATTTAAAGTAGGAATTGGAACACCTTTATCCAGAACAGGAATGAACCTCAGCTGAACTTTTACTCAATATTATTTTATTCACTTCTCTCTTCTTTCTACTTGTAGGCCTGACCACACATACATAAATATTCCTGGAGAGAGCTGCTTCAGTGCTGTTTCCAGTCCTCCTGGGATGAAGAAGTAGCAGGAATGTCAAAAGGATCCAGATCCTAAGAGATTATAGTTTGGCAGAGTACAGACTAGTGTGCATGAAGTTAGCAGAGACGGATATTTGAAGGTTCACCTGAATTATGCCTGAACTCTATACTTAAAATTAAAGGGCTGCTTATTTCAGAAGGTGTATTTCTAAAAGAGTTGTGGGGAAGCCTAACTGCATTCCTGCTAAATAGACATGTAAGAGCATCCATGTGTGCTGAGTGAGCAGGGGACCAACGTGCAAAGCACAGCAACAGGACAACTAATTGTAAAGCACAATGTTAACAGCAGCTGCTTCTCCGAAAATTACTTACCATAGCTGCTGGATCTTTAAGATAAACTCAGGCCAGTCCAGGCCTCGAATTAGCTAGAAATCAGCAGTTCAGCTGCTTTCAGAGTTGTGCTTTTATCCTCTGGAGGCAGGCTGAGCAATGCAAAGTCTTCCATGAGGACCATGATTCATATGCCAGTGAACAGCTGCTGCAGATCCCTGGGTATGCCCAAATGATCCTGAAACTGATGCTTGTGCTATGGTGTGAGGTTATTTTGTTGTGGTGTGAACCAAGGATTACCTAGTTATTTAGTTTCAGGTAAATAGGATCCTCATTTGCCAGCCTGCTTCAGTGTTGCATGCAGTGAGAATTCAGCCTCTTGAAAATCCCCTTCTACCTGTTCTTTCCCATCTTGACACTGTTAATTTTCTAGGTATTTCTGTCCATGCAAATGAATAAGATAGCATTACTCTTTCTCTGGATTATATTTGTTGTACTTGAAATTGTTATGAGGGGAAGAACAGCTTCAGAATCTCCACATTCACTATATATATATATTTATGCCTGCTGAGATGGATAGCGTGGTTAGACAATTGCATGTGCACACAAAGCCACACGTCTTTATTCCTTCACCCACCATCCCTTGCCATTTCAGTTTTTTGTCTCTCTTTCAAGGATATACATGAAGAAATAAAAAAAAAAAGGTGTCTCTGAGTGGGAGTTATCACCTTCTAAGTATTGGCTTAAGACCAGCTGAAACAAGGTTTGCTTGTGACCTACATAATTCTGGCCTAGATCTCTGGAGTGGGAGATGACAGGTGATGAGGGGGAGATGGAGGGACCTTAGAAGCTTAGTGGCTACTGCAGAGGGGACATGAGTTAAGGCTTGTGGATATGATATCTTGTTGTCTCCCCTATCCTGGGAGGTCCTAGGAGCCACATTCCTTCTTCCAGATGTGAGAAAGGCTGTAGAGCAGCTTTCTTCTCTGGCCTTCAGACAATCCAATCTCAACAAAATCAGAGAGGATAAGTGTAGGTACAAGCAGCAGAAAACTTTAAAGTGTCAGTTTTGTTTGGTTTAGTGTTTTGGGTTTTTTTATTTTTTTTTTTATCATTTTCTACAGTACTGTAGTAGCTCCTGGGCAAGCCTGGGTGCTTTTGTTTGTTCTCTGCTTGATGCCAAACCTCCTTCTGAGAACAACATCTCTCACCAGGTATTGTGGTTTTTCCATTTCGAGTTAAAATTCCAAACCATATAGTCATTTGATTATGGGAGTAAGAGAAGGGTGAAGGAGGTTAAGTATAGCTTTTGTTTAGATCAGCATAGCATGGAAAATAACCATCTTTATACAACCTCAAGGCTCTGTATTGAAGGTCCTACTGAATGGTTCCCTGATCAACCCTACCCTGAGAGGCTGACTGAGTGACTTCCTTAATTGGATTTTGTGTGTTGATCTCACTTTCTTGATTTTTTTCTTTTCAATAACTTATTATAATCATACCCTTCTGTCTACTAGAAAAAAACCGCACACCTCACACTGAGAAAGAATTGTACTTTTCCTTTGGCATCTGGTGGTTGGCACAGCTTCCATTAGAGCTCATGTTGCTGCTGAGCAGTGGACATAGGGCAGCATTCTGTGCTCCTCTTGGGGTATGCACACACAGACACACACCAGCTTGTGCTGGGAAAGGTGAGAGAGTCTGTCAATCAATCTGCTAGTGAAATCTGGAATTAGGCTAATTCTGCTGTTCATGGGGTAAATAGCAAGTTGTGAACTTGTCCTACCAGAAAGAGCTGCTGTTTTAGTTGTGTGATATACTGTGTGCCTGGCTCCATGAGCATTGGCTGTCCAGGATTAAACCATGTGATTCATTCCATGTAAGAAGAGAGCACATGGACAGTGTATGACAGCAGACTGCATGTAGCAGGACTGCGACATGCGTGGAACTTACAGACACATAAATAGCACTTGGGGATAGATGGGCTTTTGTTCTGATCAGAAAAACTGATGTCCAAAATTTTGATAGGTCACAGCTGTTAATAAGAGGACCTATCCCACCACTGTTTTAAGTGGAGAGAGGGTGGATGGGGAAGAAAAAAGTTCAGGAGAAGGGAAATATGCAGTAACATGATGAAGGGAGATAAGCTGATATAAGAACCTGAATAGAATTCAGGAAAATGAAATATAATGAGGTTTCAAACTAGGGCGGGAGGAGAGAGGCACAATGCATTCTGTGTGGGTAGGAATGAAATGGGGGAGTAGGAACTGAACAGGATAAAAGGGGAGGGGAGGAATGGTTAGTGGAGAAAATGAACAGGGTAAGGAAGGTAGAGATTTGTAAGGCAATGGGAGGGAGATTTAATGGGTGAGGTGGAAGAAGGAAGGTAAGCAAAGAAATAAGTGTAATGAGGGCACTGAATTAGAGAGGTGTGGGGTTTGGATACCAAAAGGTGAGTGCAGGGAAAGGAGGAGAAAATGTGTGATTACCTAGGGAAAGCAAATGTTTTTAGAGAAACATTAGGGAGTGGGGGCAGGCGATAGAGAGAGCTGTGGACATCAAAAACCTCAGAGAAAAAAACCCCAGAGCTATAAAAGAAAAAAAGGTTGGAAAATAAAAGGAAAAATGAAAAAAAGAAACAAACCCCAAGAGTGACAGACACTGCACTATTAGAAGCTCCTCAACAAACACGTATGGTCCTGTGAGCTCCCATATAAGCTTATATTTGTATTTCCCCTAAACCTGCAGAAAGCCCCATCTCTATAGAATTGGGCAGCCAGGGAACAAATGCCTTTGACAAAGGAAATGAAATCTCCACAGCTACAGGGTATAACTATTTTGATGAGAAATATACCCTCCACAGTGCCTCTGCCTGTATATTTGCTACATAAATTTAAGGTCAGAGCACACTTTAATACCAGTTTCTAATACCTTCCCGCTGTTCAGAGAATACCCTTAGTGTACACAGGACTGGGTAGCATACATGTTTTTGAGTAATTTACATAATAAAGATTTGAATTTAGTGGTGGGAGCAAGTGCTGTCCTCAAGAAGCAGATGTGATCTGTGTATCTTGAGGGGCTGACAGATGAAACCGTACAGTACGTAAAATGCTCAAAATTTGTCCTGTAATCAACGCCTGAAGTATCTTGAGAAGGAGCCTACTGTCATTCTCTTGTATATCTTCTCTGCCCTGGAGCAGCCATGACAAATTGTGACAGGCACAGCTATAGGGAAATTCCCGTTAGCTCAAGCTGCCCAACCAGTAAGGGCATAAAACGGGAGGACGTATGGGATTCTCTGCAAATTCACAAGGTTTGTTCTTGCAGCAGGAGATGTGCCTAGGAATGCTACCACTTCTAAGCCAGACCTCAGTGTATCTTGTTCTCTGAATGAATTCATGAGTGTGGCCTGCGGCATACTATTTCTCCCTTGTTCTGGTGTCCTGCAAAACAGCATATTAAGGAAAGCTGTGATGCCTTCCCCAGGCACTCACTTGTGGCTAAACTCTGTCAGAGAGAGGGAAATGCCAAATACATGCTCCAATTTGTAAGCACTGTGAAGGATTTCTTCTAGAGGGGGTTGCAGCCATTCAACCGCTCTGCCTACCAGACCTTTTATAAATATTTCATTTATAGTCAAAGATTGAGTCAACAGAGTAAGCCGTGGATGGAGTGAGGCCTCAGGGCTCTTCAGTCAGACAGAGTCTGTCAGGCTCTTTGTGTGGAGTTAAATACTGGCATGACTATGTTTCTAGGCAAGGCTTTACTTTTCCAGGCTTAGTTTCAGCCTACATCATATCTCACCTTGCCCCTCCTGATCTCCAGTCAGATTTCCTCTGCAGTTGTCACCATCAGGAGCAGGTTTTAGTTCATCACTCCTTCAACTTACCCTTTCATTGGGAAATGACTTTTCCCTTTCATCTGGAAACCTTTCACTCTGGTTTCCTCTCTATACTCTACACTCAGATTCTCCATTAATAGTACCTTCTGGATGTTTAGACCTACTTGAATTAAAATAGGTTTTTATATTAGAGCTGCATCTGAAATGCAGAATTTCAGTGGTGGGCTGAACATGGGTGGCAATCAATCACGCCTTTGGCTAATCTACAGAAAAATGGCTTTCTGCTTGTGTGAGGGTTACAGGCTTGTGTGTCTGTCAAAAAAACCTCCAACTCTTTTGTAATTTTTGAAAGGATGGTGGGAAAAACATTAGTTTTGCAACACTAAAAGAAAGTGAGGAGGCATAAAGACTTGGATGGGACTATGCTGACTGTTGGGTCCTGTTTCTGTAATTGCAGGTAACCATATAAGAATTGAAAATTCTGGATTCAAAAGGAAAAAACTTTCTAAATTTTCTTGTATCACAATTTTTAAGGAACTCTTGTATCCCTGTAACCAGGTTAAGCCCTCTAGCACAACATTTGAAAAACTCTTCTGTGCTGCAAGGTACCATCAAGTGAGATGTCAGACATTGCCAACCTCCTGTGTTGCTGCAGGAGTGGGGAATTTGGTAGCGGAAACACCCAGATGATCTTGGGGAAAAACACAGTGCCATCTGCTATTTGGAAACATAAGAAAGGTGTCTGTTGGTATGAGCTTGTGGGAAAAGCATTACTGGTCTCAAGGTGGTGATGGCTTCATTCACAGGTATATGAGCAAGACACTGGTCAAATAGCTGAGGGTTTGGTTAATAGTACCAGTGCTCCCCGTCCAAGGTCTTAAATTGTGGATATCCATTGCAAAGAGGCCAATCAGTACAGAAATTAAAGGAATGTAAGATGTTATTTCTAGTCTGTGACATCCACTAAATCTATTCAAGTAAACCAAGATTTATAAAGAAGGTTAATGTGTTCTCTTACACAATCTCAAAATAATAGCATAATCTATTAGGATGCCTAGCACTGATCCTGACTAAACTGCCTTCCACTCTTTTGGTGGTGTTAACTGCTTTGTACAAGTGTAACAAAGATGGGGAAGGTCAGTCATTCTCCACCTGATCCCTGTCTCACTGTTACTGTAAATTGAACCTGTATCTTATCTGTAAGTGGATTTTATCTGTTCCCAACTGGTGTTAGTGCAGATGTGTGTAAAACCTCTATCATCTTAATTGTGAGTGCTGCTGGTTTGTGTTGAACCAGCAATCTTGTTTTGGAAAATTCTCTTGGTTTTTTTGACATTAAATATTTAAAGCTTCCATTTTAGTGTGTGCTTTTTGGCTGGTGAAAGGAAAAACTGTTTGAATGCTTTTCTTCTTTGTTTCCCCCGTAGTGTGCTTGCCCTCCTGCACTGGCTAGGTAAGCAATTTTATAGAAGGGAGTTTTTTTCTTTTGCTCCTGACGCAGCTTTTCTTGTCAGCTTCAAGCTGCAAGTTTCTCAAGATGAAACCTCCACCTTATGCAGATCTTTGGAGCTTTTTTAAGAAAAATCCTCCTCCCACTCCTCAAAGTTGTGTGGCTTTGTACCACTGTTCTTGCTGCGTGCCTGCTGCCTGTTGCAGAGCTGCATGGAGTCTTGGCTTAGATTCTCTTCTTTTCCTCCTCTCCTGTGGTCTGAGATATTGCTCTTATGTCGTGACTGGACACTGTCTATATGTGATAACAGCTCTGCTACAGTAAATTGTGAGAACAAATGACTTCTATTGAAAGCACCAGCTTTTCTCTATCTCAGTATTTGACAGAGAATTAGGACAAACAGTTGCTTATTTTCACATTTCTGTACTCCTACAGTCTAAAATAGCTTTCAGAAAGAAAATGAGAAAGTCCTGAGTGCATCTATGAGTTCATCAGCTCTGAAATAGGAGGTAGCTACTGTGAAGACAAAATTGGTGCCAATACCTCGGCATGTGCTGGAGCAAATACTTTCCTGCAGCTGCTTTCCTCAGCAGGAAGAATTTTAAACTGCTCCTTGCCTTATTTGTACTGATGAAGCTTAGCTGGTTCTCAGTGAGTGAGAACTGAGCCTATATTAGTGTTTGTAGAGGGTAGGCATCAAGAATTTCCAGAAATAAGAATTTTATGTAAGGGGGGGGGGAAATCGATATTATATGCAAAGACCAACTGGATACAATAACTAAGACAAAAAGAGACAAACATTTGCCCCAATTCAGGAGCAAGTAATTTTGGAGCCTCCACCATGTTAGGGTAGCTTTTTGTCAAAGGAGGACAAAATGCACTGAGAGCTGTGTGTGCTTGTGCCTGACTTTCACAGCCAGAGGTAAAAATGCCCCAAGGAAGCTTTCATACAGCACTTCTCCCTGATCACAGGCAGAAAATCCCAGCTGGTTCCTGAGAGGCAGGTGGTTCTTTGTATGCTCTACAGACTGAGTTGGGAGATGGGGTAAGGGGAGCAGTGGGTGGAACCTGCCAAGAGCCTGGGTGAATCATGCAGAGGTAATTTCTGTACTGCAGGACTGGAAGGGACTGTGGGGAGGGTAGTCAGCTAGCAGGTGTTGGCAAAAGGCAACTGCATGGAGTATTGTACCTCCCCCAGCCTTTGGTGATGGGCCAAGCAAGAGTAAGGTTTATCCAGCTGGAACCTACCTCTGGCATATCTGATGAAGGACAGATGAGGAGGTTGCCCTAGAAGTGTCCAGAACTAACCAGAGATGAGGCTGGAGGCTTTGCTGCTGAGTCAGTGCCTGAGGCAGCCTGTGCCTCCTGCCAGCCACGCAGAGACAGCTGTGATTCCCCTGCACTCACAGACTGACAGCCTTTGCCCTCTGAGCTGTGAGCATGAGCACTCAGACTTTGCAGAGGTACCTGGAGCTTAGCGCAGCTGGGAGGTTTGTGCTCAGCAAAGGGATCTCCTCCTGACGCTTTCCAGCCCTATTGACAAAGACCCCTTGCCACCAGCTGAATATTTTGAGCTTCATGGTTGCTGCTAAAAAAAAAGGAAAAAGGCATTTAAACTCTGCTTTGCAAACTATCCTGAAGATTTCATAAAGTGGGTATTTTTAGCATGTCATAAAAATATAAAGACTCACTCTTATTTTTATCCCTTCAGTCTCTGCAAAATTAATCGAAGGCATTTACCTTGCTTTCCTTTGCTTCCTTGACTTTGAGAGAATAGCTAACTTTAGGACCCAGGAGGGAATGCATCATCAGATGTTGGCAAACGCTGGCCATGTTTTGTGTCTATTTATAGTAAGTGTGTGTCGAACCACCTTGTCGTTCTTTTCTTAGCATCAGCTGGACGAGCACAGCTATCAATTATCTATGAAGCTAATGATAATACGAGGAAAGCTATGTAAAGCAGGTGCTCAGAGGAGAGAGAGAAAAAGAGGGGAGGTAGGTGATAGGACAGGGAAAGTGAGATTTTAGGAACTGAAAAAAAATCCCTTTACTCAGCCTGAAAACCCTTATTATCTGTAATAATTATTAATAACAGGGGAGCCTGCACAAAGCCATTGTGAGTGCTTTCAGCTGGTACGTCCCTCCCAAATGTTATTTCCCTCATTTATTTTCATTGTGTTGGCAATCAAAGGCAGTGGGGTTTTTCTTCCTTCCCCCCCCCTTTGCTTTTAATAGACCTTAAGCTGTGTGTTCTCCTTCCCCCACCTCTCTGTCCTGGCTTCTGATATTTGGGTTGGTAATAGCAGGTTCTAGTTTCCCTGTGAAAAACTGATCCTCTGGTATTTCTCATGATTGGAGATTGCATGTACACGTTTGTTTCCTCTGTTGTCTCCATTTCAGAGAGGATTTTGCCCGCAAGGACTCTGGAGGGAGAAGGGAGGAAGTGAAGGGATGTCGTTCCACTCATTGCCAATGACAAAGCTGATTGTCAGCTGTTTATCAGCCTCGGTTTTTTTTTTTTCTTTTCTTAGTGTCTTTGCTGCTTTTATCTCTAAGTGCAGGGGAGCAGGACAGTGTGAACTCTGCTCTTGACAGCGGCTCAGGTTCTGACACCATCTGCCACCTAATCCACTTCCAAGGAAGGGTCTGACGTTTGTGTGCATGTGTGTGCACATATACCCTCCCCACCTGGACATACATCATTTTGGCAGACTCACATTGACCAGCTCACAAGCAGCATTTCTCTTCTAAGAACTGGCCTTTGATGTTAATTCTTTTCTTCCTCCTGATTTAGATTTCCCTGATTCAGTTTGACATGCTATGATGGGAGGTACATCTCAATTTCCTACCTAGCCTGGCTCTCCGAGGTGTGACTTTTCCTGGAAGTTATGAGTGTGAGATGCATGGATTTCTTTTGCAAAAGCAGCAGGAAACAGAACAGGTGCAAAATGTCTGTGTCAGGTTCCTTGGATAGCTGGTAAGTGGGCTCTTGCAGGAACTGTTGAATTTTAAGCTTTTCAGTGACATAATGGCCAGTCTGACTGCTGTCTGCAAGCACTGAATGTGTTTCAAGCTTTGTAGTTCTCCTTTCTCTCAGAGTACATGAAGAATGACAGTTACTGTCACACGTGATGCTGTGGTGTATCTGCTGATGTTTTTAGATGAACTGTATTCAACACAGTTCACTGATTGTAATGGATTATGTTTGCTCATGGCACTCAGTACTGTGCACATTCAGTGCTGTGGAAAACAGCTTGAGAATTGAGATGGGAAGAGAAGAGGGGCTTTGGGAAGGATGGGGAGGGAGGGAACAGTATGTACTCAGAAAAGCCAGTTGTTTTCCTTGCAATAATCAGTTGTGCTATTTTTCTGGGCTATAGGAATGAATGTTTGAATTAACTTCTGGAAAATAGTATATGTCTCTAATGCTGGGTGGCTTTTGCACCTGAGTATTGTGATTTCTTCCTCCTGAGTGCTCATGCATAATCCTTTCCTCCCCCTTTGAAAGAGTCTCTGTTGTGAAAAATGGGGCTTTTTCCTGGCAGAGGAGGAAGGATTAGTGCTTTTTTCAGAAGTTAACACAGTCTTCGGAAAGGGATCTCTGCCTCTGCCAAACAAATAATGCAACTTACCTGCAAAGCTGAGCAGAATGCTGCCATGTAATGCAGAGGGTTTGATGCAGGGCTTCCTGATGGATATGGAAGGACAGCCGTCATCTGCAGGGGACTTCACTCTCATTTGATTCCTCTGAAGATCTGCTTTGCTTTGTGGTTGGATTTTTTCCCCCTTCCATCTGCCTTTGTTGACCCTCTCCCTCATTTTCCAGGCACACACTAAAGGCAGGATGCTATTTGCCTTTGTGAGCATTGTACTGAGCGTGGCCCAGAGGAATCCTACTGTTCAATTGCCCTTCATTTTATCAATCACACTTAAAGTAAAAAAACCAAACCAGTTTCGTACTGAATAATGCTTATTAATGAAGAAAGCAAAGGAACTTTATCCTACTAATTGGAGGCAGATTGCTATACAAAAACTAGTTTATCAGCAACTTTTGCTAAGTGCATTTTATTTTTCTCATGGCAGAAAAAATGATTTTTTTGATTCTTTGAGGTTATTTGGGGAGGTGCTGAAAAAACGGTTGTCAATATTGAGATCATATTGACATCTATTGATAAAGCCAGAAAACTTCCTTTCCCATTGCAGAAAATTACTTTCATTTGTCACTTCTAAAAAAGGTAAGGGACTAATTCTCCACCTTTAACCAGCAATTTAAGATTGATCTGATTCAGACAGAATATTTCAGACAATAGATTAAAGAACTTATCTTCTAACCCTGGTTTCAGCTTTTGTGTAGGATCATTTCCTATTCACAACAAGAGACTTGCAAGCTTCAGGTTATATTTGAAAGGGTGTTCTCCAGAACAGAGTAACAGTGGAACTGGCAGAAGGGTATGATGCTATGGTTTTGTTTAGAGGATGTTGTCCTTCACATTTTGCATTTGTCTGTATAGTGAAAATAGCAGTGTGCAAATGGAGGAACTGGACTTCTGAAGTCACTTTTTTTTTTGTTAAACATTGTCATTTTTCAGTGAAATATGTATCTACAAGGCAATGGGAAAAATGGTAATGAGTGTTGTGCGTGTGAGAATTGTGCTTCATTTTGAATTCAAAGTATTCAGAAAGTCCTCCTTTTCCTAGTTGCTTTGTTTTTCATTAGAAAATGTCTTCTAGTGACTACTAATTAACACTGGTGCATTGGTCATCTAGGATAAAAACAAAGCTCCTTTCACTGCTGGAACATCTCTAGGGAATTAGAAAGCTCTCATTCCCTTCAGTACTAGAAAGTTTGGTGATGTGTTGTTTTCCAGCTTTATCTTTCTGCTTCTGTGTGTCTACCATTCTGTCTCAGCATGGTGATTGTGTCACAAAAGCGCAGACCTTTTCCAACCTTCCCTTGAGGTTTTGGCAGACCTACTCAGGGAGGGAGGGGGAATTCCCTTGGGCATCGGTACTCCCTCTGTGCCTCCAGCCAAGCTGCAAGGAGCCCAGCTAGTCCTCATGGGAGGTGCAGACTGGTCTTGCAGTTGAAAACTTGGAAAATTCCAAATAAATCCCTGGAAAAACATAAATGTCTGAACTAAATCCAGACATTTTGAGGTCCAGTTTCCAGGGAAGTAATATGTGTGTAAGCAGAACAACATTGGAGACTTTAGTCAGCTCATTGCAGTCAAGCTTATCCAGTGCTATTAGTAAGCTGAAACCCTCAGAAAAAAAGAAAACCTGAGACAAACAAAAAAGGAGCTGAGATTGTCTCCTTTAGTAATGTTGGGAGTAACTGTTAAAAAAAGGGACAATGGGGGATGCTGCACCTGCTCCTGGATCTAGCAGTTCAGAATATTTCTGCCTGTGTTATCTGTATCATCTGTTTGGATGACTTGAGCTGGCTGTGTTATTCTCTTTGGAGACAAATGCTTCACTGCATTTATTAACTTTACTATTGAAAAAATAATGTAATTTCTGAATGTGCATAAAATTTAAACCAGACTATATTGTTGGGTTTTTTTAACTAAAAAAAGAAAGGAATAATATTGTATGACCATGTTGAGACCAATAAATTAATTTGCTGAGCCTGGGTGCGCAGTCATTTTTGAAAAGGTCTTTCATATTTGTTTTTTTGTTCGACTTTTTACTTCAAATTAATTTTGGAAATGTAAGTAATAGGAAGTGACATTTTCATTCCCTTTATTTTGGAAATGGTGGATATAGCATATGCTTGCTTATTTCCTCATCTGTAATATGCATATATATGTTAATTATGGTCAACATTTCATAAATTGTTTTTAGGCTGAATATTTTTAATAACTTTAGTCTCCTCTGATGACAGGTCAAATAATTAACTGCAATTATATAGGCAATTGGAAAGCATTGGTCTGTATTTGAAAGTGTAATTTGCACAGCTCCTTAAATGTAACAGTAGCAACTGCTCTACACTGGAGACTCTTGTGTTAGTATTTTGTTGCCTTTTTTTTCCTATTTGTTTTATTTTTTTAATAAAAAGGGGAAGTGGTGATCAGAAATACCCATGAAGAATCTGGAAGATTGACATGAATCTTTGAAAAGTATAGCTTAACTGTATGTTAACTCAAACAGCAGTAGCTTGTGGTCAAATTCAGGATGACAAGCTCCCACCTGTGTATTTGGGGTGATCTCGAGGCAAACATCTGCTTTACAGTGTGATCAAATTTAAAAACAAGTCACCATCATCTAGAAATATTTGTTGCAAGTAAATTTGAGATTTTTACATCAGGAACAAAATATTACTCTGTTGCTTACTCTCAGTACTCTGGATTTTTGATCTGCATGTGCCTATTTTGCACAAAGCAACTAGAGAATACAAGGGGTGACTGATCACCTAGACCGGATGATACTCATCTCGGGTTACTGCAGGGAATAAAGTGTGAAATAGCAGCGGTACTGATGAGGACATGTGATATATCCTGAAAAATCAGCAGCTGTTGGTGACAACTGACAAAGCACCAGTGGGGGATCTGCCTCCAGACTGGAGCAGCAAGGTCCCGGAAATCAGGTCATGGGCAAGCTGCCTTGTTGTTGCTGAGAATCTTGGGATAGCATAGGGCAGGGCGTAAGTCTAGGGTCAAATTACCATTTCACTTGAAAGGAGGAATCTTACACCTGTTAGACTTTGCAAATATGAAGTTGCATAGATGTGGGATTACAAATGAACACAAAATAAGGACAGTCCAGTGAAGTAGACCTGAGTTACTTGGTCTTTCAGAAGACTTTTTGATTAAGTTATCTGTCAGGATTTGAAGTACATATCATGAAATGGTGACAATAACAATTAGGAAGTGAGTATAATTTCTGCCAGCTCTCATCTCTGTGCTATCAATTAAATGCTCATTTTAGTCAGTAGGTTCTTAAATTCCTGTTTGTTTTGGTCTGAAGCTGTTCATTTTATATCTCACCCTGGAGGTGGATGAACACAGTTCATCAGTGTATCTTTATTCTTTCATTTCTGGGAAATCTGCATGCAGTAGTCTGCTTCCTCAAATATTCCTAACACTTCAATAGCCTCAAAAAACTGCTGTTGCAACCAAATCCTCAAAGACAAACACAGTTAAGACACGTTCTCTCAAAACTCTGGATGAGTATTTGTGCCCATGCCAAATGCTGCAAACACTTGTAAAGTTAGGTATGGATGTATGTCTAGGAGCATCTGTATAGTTCACAACTGCAACCTCCTGCTCTCAGCACTGATGTTAAATGGCAATGCAACTAGCATTTGAACAAGGGCAGCAAAGAACTCTGTGAACTTCAGACCCTGAGTATCCTCTTCCTTTAGGGTGGGTGATCCCTTTATAAGATGATATCGACACACTGAGATAAAGCTGAATGTATAAATGTCCATCTGTTTGTGAGCCTGTATGCTCTTTGGAGAAGCAAGGTATTTCACAGGCCTGTCAACAGGGCAGTTTACATTTGCAATATATTCATATCTCAAAAAGGAAGAGTAGAAAGTATTTGGTAGAGACTGTAAAGGATGACAGAAATCTCCAAGTAGATTTCGGTGCACCAGGGACTGTGTATCATGGCGACAGTCTCTAAATGTCAAGTATTGCTTGCTGGCAAAAATGGTCTAAATTCACATAGAGTGATGTGCTCTGAAGCTGTTGAGTTCTCCAAGGAATAAAAGTCACTGTGGATATTTCAGGGAGGATATCTAAAGAGAGCATTACTGCAGCTGGGGAAAAAAAGGGGGGGGGGGGGGGAAGACAGAGGAGGCTAAGTAGAAATTTCAGTGGGTAACTGGGTTCATCCGTGTCTTCTATAGTTTCTCAAGGATCAGTCTCTTCTGTAATAATCTTATTCTCCTACAGTAATCAATAAATAGTGCACTTTCACTGTAATTAATAAAAAGCAGCACTGAGGTGGGAAACCTTTGCCTAACTCCTACTCTTGCCTTGCCTGTACAGATCTTGAATAAAACTCGCCAGGTGTTTCCACATTTATTGAAATTCCCTTAACTCAAGGTTTCCCCTCAGCTTTGGGGTAGGAAATGTTGGTCTAATCACTCTGAATTGTGAAGGAGTCACTGGAGTCCTTTGACTGGAGAGGAGTTCCTACAAAGAGTGAAGTGCTCTACTGCCAAAAGTCTTTATTTGTTATGTTGTTTTAAAGAAAGCATTTGAATTGCTATATATTGTTCCCTCTCTGCTCTCTGTCCTGGTGAATATGTAGGCAGTTGTGAGGAATGGAAAGGAGCTCACATGGCTCTGTATTTGAGTAGGAAACTGCTATTTTAAATCAGGTCTGAAAAGATTATTTTGAAAACTGATGATTATGCCCTTAGAAAAAGCATCAGAGGTGTGGGGACTTGGAAAAGTTATAGGGGTTGGTATATTTAACCCTTTACAGAGTTTTAGGTTGGGATTTATGCCCCTTCATGGGAGGGAAATAGCCAGTCACCTGGATGTTTTGGAAAGACTGCGATACAGGGGTAGAGGCGACGATGCACGACTTGGTTTCTCTGCATCAAGGTCTGAGATTTTGCTTTCAGCAGGAGTGCATCTCACACTGATGGATTCAGCAAGTGTTAGAAAGACTGTGGCTACTACAAGCTACTAAAAGCACTCAGCAGTTTCTGATGGCAAAAATCTCTGCCCAGAGGGAAAATGGTTATGGAGCTGTGGTATCTCTCTCGCCTACACAGAGATGGAGCTGGGAACCAAGTCCCATCGGCTGGGTGAGCTGCAGTGAGTTAAGACAGGGAGGTGAGGAACATGAAAAGCTGTGGAAGCTCTTGTTGTTCAAATGGATGGGTTTGGGATCTCACTAGCAATATGGTCTGCTCGGGAAGGCTTTTGGATCTAGGCAGGTAACTGCAGCATCTGAGGTTTCTCTTCTCTCCACAGATAAGGAGGCCACCTCAATCCAGTACTTAAGTGCTGCCTGCCATATTTCAGGTCACTTTAATGCACTCCTGTGCATGTTTCCAGGTGAATCTCATTTGCTTCAAAGCAAAGTAGGCAGATGACCTTTCTTTGCAGCTGCTTTAACTAATACGGACTGTGCTCTCTGCAGGAGGTTTTAGGTGAGAAAATTAGCATATAAAATTGTTAGCATACTGGTGTTATTCAAGAGTTGGTTTTTTTTCTCTCTTTGGGTCTTCATATAAATCACCCTGTGCCAACAGACTTTGGTGCTGGGATGTGATTTCCATGAATGATGTGTCTAATATTAATTAGAGAACAGATTCTTTTCTATTTACTGCTTAGAAGGTCATTGATGAGGGTAAGCTCATATTTTAGTGAACTTGTAAATACATGCTTATATCCTATATATTTCAGAAAGAGTATTACCCGAACAAAGTGGAACTTTGAGCAGTTTAGGATTATGTTCTATGGGAAAAGACAAAACTGCTGTCATTATAAAGTCAATAAACCCTTGAATTAATCCATACTGACATTTCTTTGGATTGCATCCTCTTCTGCCATTCCCTGTGTGGGAAGGAAATGGTTTTGTGAAAATGTTTCTGGTGATATCAGTGTTGGTGTTCCTGAACACAAAATGAATTCAAATGTTCTGGGCTTCAGTGGCAGCCCAGCACTCCTTGATCCTGGTCGATATAAGGCTTAGTTCTCTTATAATTTACTTGAGATGCATTTGGACCTCTTTCTCAATTTTGCTTGTTTCTGTCTGCGTTGCTTGCACTAGATAAAAATGTGTTAGCAATAATTTTTGTCTTTCATTCATGGGAGAGAGACCTCTTTCTTTGTTTTATAACTATTTTGCACTGTTGTTAAAGTACTTTTCTACGAAAAGCAAACTTCAGTCTGTATTGTCCTTTCTATGAATGAAGTCACTGATAGAAGAACTGTAGATGTAGTCTTCCTCTTAGGTCAGGGCTGCTGATGCTTTTAAAGGGAAAAGGGAAGAAAGGCTTCAGAAGTGCACTTTAATTTAGAGATGCACGAGAATTTGAATAGATTTACAATGCTTCTCTTAAAACAATGCAAAGCTGAAGTCTACAGGGCTTGAAATTGGAAGAAGTCTGAGGCAACAAATGGAACTATTGGACTGTATAGAAAATGACTGTCTGCACAGCCCAGTGAACTGAGGGGAATTGCAGGAATAAAAAAATATACACAGCTGAATTCCCAGACTTATTTTCTTCATTGTGAGTGCTTCTTATGGAGACTCACTAGTGGGCTAAAATAATTTAAGTCTTAAGGTGTGTCCTCCTTGGCAACCCAGTCTCATGCTGTAGAGGCTCTAAGTGCCTTCACTTCTTTTCTCATTTGTGATGCCATTCCCAGTTTCCTGCAGACACCTGGGACATATTGGCCTCACTGGGGAAGTGGTGTGGGGTGGTTACTGTGCAGAACTATCTGGCAGCTGAAAGGCAGCATAAGTGTCTTAGCACCCAGGTGGAAGCAGCTATTAAGGCACACTTCGATTGCGTTGAATCAAAAAATATTTAAATTTATTTAATCTAAATATACACAGGGAAAACTTCGAGCGATGCCTGCTACCTCAATGTTTTATACGGTATTTGAATTGTATCTATAAGAAAGGAAGATTTTTCATCTAGTGAGGGCATGTTATTCCCTCCCACCTCAACCTCCAGAAATGCTCCAGGAATTATTAGGACCGTCAATAACTATCCCGTGAGCAAGAGCTGTGGTGTGTTACAGCTTTAGGGATGAGTGGCTAGTGTTTTATTTCCCATACATGTGAGCTTTGAGATAACTGTGAATCCTCTAGGGATTTGGATTTACTATTGATATGCAGACAAATCCCTAAGCCTGCCTGGGATTTGTTTGCATTGAGTTTGGATTGCTCAAGGCTCGAGATGGTCTGAAGTGGCAGTATTTAGTCACACTACTTCTGGTTCCTCTGTGAAAGCTGTTTGTTTATTTTATGATCTAGTTGACATAATGTGTCTGCATTTGCCTTTTTTTTTTCTTTTTATGAACAGCATTCTTCTTAGTCTAGAAGAAACAAAATTGTATTGCATGGGGTGAAGATTCTTGGTCTAGAAACTGATTAAAAAGTAAGACTAGACACAAGCTCTTTTTGGTCTAGGGTGTTTTCAGGGATTTATGTGGAGCTAGAACAGTTGTTGCTAAGTGCACTCTTGGAAATTGCTTGGAAACAGGAAATAAACTATGGGGTATTGAAACTTGTCTCTAGGCTATTTAAAATGAGAATTAACTGTGGAGTTGCAGAAGGATCAATTGTAATGAATGAATGGACTATAAAATGGGGGTTGCTATTCTGTGTTGATAGGGCTACTTTTCTCCATCTGCACTACATTGCAGTTAACTCAGGCAAGGATGGACTGTGCATTACTTATTACCCATTTGGAGAGACTTAGTAGTCACTGTAGATAAGTCTATGAATATTTCTGCTTACTGCTCAAAGAAGCAAATAGAAGGCAGAGAAGGCAACCAGAGCAATAGTAATTTGATCACTGAAACGGAACAGTGTATGGATGAGAAAAGACTGGATAGAAAAAGTTTTACCGGCTAGAATGGCGTGGAGAGCAAGCAGAAGTCAGGTAGGGAACGATAATTTAGTCTTTCCTATGATGTAAGAGCCAGAAAACATGAGGTAGATTTGTCAAACAGGTTTAAAAGAATGGAAATAATTTTTGCTTACAATTCAATATTATATAGTGGTTCTCATTGCTACATAATGTCACGGAGACAAACATACCTGTATTAAAAGAACAGAAAATTGAACATTGTAAAAGTGCATTGATTAACAGGTTAACAGGAATTAGGAGGATTTGATGCAGCCCATTCCAAGGGGACCAAAGCATTGCTAAAGGCAAGATGGATACGTGGAAGGCAATATAACTTTGGGCTTGCCACGTTCTCGTGCTTTCTCTATTAACATCCATTACCAATCTGCTGCAGGCAAAAGCTGCTGGCTTAGGTAAACATTTGGTCTGTCTCAGTAAGATTGTTCTTTTAGTCTTAATGTCTATCTACAGTGGACAGAGGTGAGATTATACTACCCTTTGCAGAGTACAGGCTGTGAGCTTGAGTCTGAAAAACAGCTTGTCTTGTTGATGTGATACTGAGACTGATCCAAAAAACACTACTAGCAGGGTTGCTGGATCCTGCTGGCTTGGAGTGGCTCAATGTGAGATCACATGAGGTGGCACAGACATGGAGATGCTTGCTCTTGCAGAGGCATCAGGACTGTGTGTGAATTTTAAGCTGCAATGGAGACCACCCTTGTTGCACTCTCCTAGCATCTCCCTACTAGCCAACTTAGCTGATATGTTACTTGTAAGAACCCAGTTCCTTTCTCCTAATAAATAATTATTTAGGGAGGCCATATTTCTTTATGTGGGGCCAGTTATCTAAAATTGTATCTTTGTTACAAGACTGCATCAAAACACATGAACCCACTCCTACCTCAAGCTGTTGTTCTGGAGCCTCCTTTTTTACAGGTGGTTCCTGCTATGTTCCAGTGTTTTCATTTGTGCTGAAAGCTGAAATTGTAGCTGTAGTTGTGTGTGTTTTAATGGTCTAAAACCAGTTAGGAACTGCAGAGAAACTTCACTAAGCTTGAAATAATCCATCTTACCCACATGATTCTAGTTTTGCTATTGAAGACACAGAAAATCCTTCAAACTTCATAAAGATCAGTCTGAGATAGGCAATTTTGCTGAGTTACCAGACAGGGAAATAGCTGCATTTGTCAGATCTCTGATATTTTTGCAAAGCAAGAGAACAGAAATGGAAGCTGAGTTTGGTGTTGTTGTTGGCTTTTTTTTTTCTTCACTTTCTTGATGCTCTAGTCTTCATTGCAGAGCTGTACAGAATTATGCTAGCCACTGCACACTGATGTGGCTCTGCAGTTGTGCCACTGCAGTTTATACTAGCTGAAAATTGAGTTGTGAGACATTCAGCACTTGTTTTTCTTTTTTTTTGTCAAAGCTGTAGTGGAAGTTTTTTGCAAGGTGGTATCATTGACTTCAGAGAGCTCAGTTTGTATCCACTTGTCCTTCAGCATGTGGCATCATAGAGATCCATGCCAAAAAGAGATTATCTACAGAAGCTGGCACATAGTTTCCAGGAAAAATAATGAAAAATACTTTCCACTTCTTCTATGTGTGTACACAGTGCCCTCCACCAGTCCTTTGAGGTTTGGCTGTTACATTAAGGAAGAGTAATGTGGTTTAAAGAAAGAAAAAAATTGACTTACTGTAAAACTCACCTCTTTGCTACAGTTTCCAGTTCAGAAGTCTTTTGGTTTTTTCCTTCCTTTTTAAATTATTTTTCTTTTTGGACATCTTCTCTGGCTGGCTGTAGCTGGGGTTGAAGTCAAGCTGGTGCCCTCAGTTCTACCACGAGATGTATATGGTTCCCATGAGGAAAACAAAAATGTTGACAGTCAAATGATTTTTTTCAGGTACCTTAGTCTATCTACTTCTGATCTCAAAGATCTCATTGTCTTGCAAACTGGAAAGGAAAAATTGTTGGCTCTGCTCATGCAAACAAATAAACAAAACAACCTCCTACCCTCAGAAAAACCCAAACCCCACAACTCCCAAACCCAAAAATGTAGGCAAAACAGGCCTTAAAAGAAGTGTGGCAGAGAGAAGGAAACAAGGTATCTGAAGAACAGAATTAGTTCTTAACTGTGTATGAGGTACAAAAATTCAGGTGCATGGGATCAGATTGTATTGTCTGAGATTTATTGCTGATTTCAGTGAGGTCTTCTGCACCCTTGCGCTGTTCTTTTGAGGATTATCTTTGACCACAGAAAGCAACCGTTTCTGGCACTGGCATGTTGGAGGAAGCTTGCTGTTTCCACTCTCCGTGAGGTCCCAGGCGGACCTTTCTAAACCAGAATAAGTGGTTTCCCACCACCTGTGCAGACCAGGATTGTTAGGCTTGGAACATCCCCCATTAGCTTGGTGACTCCTGCCTAATATAGGCCTCAAGAGGTGTGATAACATGTGGTATGGAACCACGAGCACTGGGTCAGTGGAGGCTGGTGCTACACGAGCTGCCTCTGTCCTGTTCTGAGAGCAGCTGTGGAATGGTGTGGGTGGCACCTACTTAGTGTTACATGTTTTGACACATTCATGGATGACCAGCCAAAGGAGCATCGAGTGTCCTTTGCCTGCTCTCATCTGTCTTGTACATCTGTTTGGCACCCCTCACCTATTGCTTTAGCTGTCTGGAGAGATGATTTCCTGCCAGCTACTTCAGCCTAGAAAAAGAAAGGCTGTAGGTCTTGTTAAATATTACTTTCATCTAAGACACGGCAAAAATAAAGTTTTGGAGGAGTTTGCTTTTTTTTCTTCCCAGTGGGGGTGCCAGTTGAGTGGGATTTGTTAGTCATTAGTCTGATACAAGTAACAAGGATATTCTAATTTGCCTGAAATTAACAACTCAGAAAAAATAACATGAAAAATTGGTTACATGGAATGCTCTGTTTTTTTCTTTAAAGTCCGTAAGTTCACACAAAGATCTGCCCTTCTGCCTGCTCATTTTCAGAACGCTTCTGAGGTGTACCCAGTGCATAAAGCTGCCTCCCAGCACATTATGTATCATAAGGTAATGCGTCAAACCGAGAGAAAATAGATACTTTGACAGAGAGTTCTGCACTTAAAAAAGCAACATACCTCCTAGCTTCCAATCTTTTTGGTTAGATACTTTTAAAAAGTATTTTCCCACAAAAGGAATTTATTGCTGAGTCTATACCGTCAAAAGTGAGAAATGTAATCATTGTTTTGAATTGGAAGGGCCTAAGGGGGAATGATAGGTAGTATAAACAGTGTGGCTTGTTAGCAGTGGCTGCAAGTGATAGGTGTGTGGTTCAGTAGCTATTGCATTGTTTTATTTATTTCTGTTAAAGTACTCAGTTCCCCTTCTTCCAGCACGACTTCAGTTCCATGTTTTCCCTGCTTTGACTCTTGAAAATTAGGTAAAGAGAACAAAAACTATGCTTACCTACTTTTTTTATAAGTCATGCAGGAGAACTAGGCCTTCAGAGGAGATTTAAAAGGGAAGAGGATAATGGTTTAAACTAGTGCAGAAAGTAAACTTAAGAGGATACAGAATCTAATCTGTGGTGAATAACAAGGAGAGGAAAGTAACAAAAATAAGAAGAATATTCAAGTTGCTCATGGTTTTGGAGGGAGTAATGGTAAAGAGGCCTATAAGGAAACTAAATCACGCTTTATAATGCCCTTTTGACATGGAAGAATGCATCACGTACTATAAAGACTGTATTGTCAATAATTAATTTAATTTTAATTAGGATGAACTGGATAGGCTGGATATTCCACATGTGTGTCTATTAAAAATGAGAGGGGAGGAAAAGACACTTCATACCTCTTATGTGACATCTGTATTTGGTACCATTTTGTATGTGGAAAAAAATCATTAGAAGTCCAAGTGCCCAGGAGGAAAATCAAGACTTTCTTTTCATTCCAGTCCTCTTTAGTGAGAATATCCTCCCTCTTCTCCAGCCAAACTTGTATGGAATTAACGTCTTTTGTATGAAACAGCCCAAGGGGACCATCTAGGACCCAACAGAACTTACATGTCAAAGTAGCTCTTATGTTTTCTCTCTCATTCACATTACTATTGCAAATGCTTGTGTTTTACTTGTCTTTTTTAAATGCAATAGGAGGTGCTTTATGTTAGGGACTTTTAAAGTTTTTATTTTTTTTCTTCTGGAAGCACCAAAGAAAAGAAGTAGTAGAGGTGATTAAGGAAATGCTGTCAGGGAAAGTAAGGTCATGCTGAGAGGAGAGGTTGTAGCACTTTAACTACTGAGGTAAAGTATTAATCTGGACATTACATTTCTACTGACCTTACTTTTCTTAGTGTAATTTTAGCTGATCAGGGTCAGGCTTAAGTGAAACACTTTAAATCTGAAGCCGGGGCTTCAATCAGGAAGTATGTTCTCCTGTGACTTTTGGATGAATGGAGCTTTTTTCAGTTGGACACAGATAACAGCTTAAAACCCCCAAACCTAGCTGGCTTAAGAGGTCTCACATTCTTTGTTAAATTCTATGCACTGTCTCCACATGGGTGATGAGTTGGTATCTCCCTAACATACTCTGCAGTAGTTCATGGAGGTGCTGGGAGCTGTTAAGAGCTGTCCCAGGTTGTCTCTAGAGCAAGATCTCCAGGGTGTGGACCTATAGTGGCTGTGAGGCCAGATTGCTGTCTGGTTGCTGCTGGGCTTAGGCCTGTGGCAAAGCTTTTTTTTCCACAACTGGCATGCTCCTGATTGTTCCTTTTGTTTTGATTTGTGCCCTCTCTGATTCTTGTCTCTGCCCTCAATATGAAGGTCTAACCTTAGGCTTGACTGCCAAATTGTGATTGCACCAAATTCCTAAGGCTATTTTTAGGTTTTCAAGTCATTAGGCATTTTCGAAAACTGTACTATACACTTCTTTCAAAATAGTGCCTTTTATTTTAAAATGAACCAAACTGTTCACCAGGGCTCTACCTTAGCAGAGCCATACTTCCTTCACTGAAACCAAGGGGTAATAGATTCAGTATTGCTGGAAGGTATTTTGTAACAGTGACTGTCAGGTTCACTTTTATGTTCAGTCCAGCCCTTAGCAAACTGTTAGTGGTGGGCAGTGGCTGTATAAATAAATATAACTGAGAACACTAGCCCAAAAGGATGTTAACTGCTGAAGGAAAGGAAATCTCAGCAATGAGGACGTACATTAGTTAGCGCATGGAACTGGGATGGGGATTTTCTAGTTGAGCTGGGATTTTTCTACATGTAACAGAGCTGTCACAAAGAATCAGATCCACTATTGCTGCTGCTTTGGGTTTCCTCTGAAGCATTCTACATGGACCAGCAACAGAAGCACATTTCTGGGGAGACCCAGCCAAGATGCTGCATTGGAACTGATGTCCCAATGTGAATTGATAGCTCCTGTGGCAAAGGAAAAAAATACATTTTCCTTAAGATTATGTCAGACAAAATTGACTTGAAGCACAGAAGAACTCTTGCTGAATATATTTTGTCATTCCTTAGTCTGTTGCTCATTGTATTTGTTATTATACCATGGAGGGTTGATTAGCTTTTGCAACACGGTTGAAAACCCTTACCTTCCTACTGCATACTATGAGAATGCTGAGTATTGGGAATCCTCTGAGCAAAATATGTGTAGTTAATTGATTTGGAACAGACTGCTTTATTAAAATGGGGTTTTGGCTAGGCTATTGCACATATTGTTGTGTGTATGTGTTAAGGTAATAAGATGATTAACATAAAGTGTGAATTGGAAGGAGGAAATTAATCCATGGTGCAGCTAAAGCCCAGAGGTGCATCTGTTTTGGTCATCTTGATTGACCTCCTGCTGACTTTTGCAGGGTGGTTTTGGCAGCGATATGGGTGGATATAAGACATATTAAAGCACAGGGAGTAGGGAGAACAAATAGATGCCCATATTATCTATGTCTATTAAAGGACATAGGTGAATACCTATGACAACATAGAGATTGTGCTAGCAAGACATTGTGTTGCGTGTTGTTTCCCTTCCCCTCTCCCTATACTTTTTACTCTGCTCTGTCTTGATCCTAGGATTTGCTTCTGACTGATGCTCTGTTTTGATGAGGTCCACAGTTGTTTCCCCAAAGGAGAGACTGCTAGCTAATCCCAGGTGAATCATCAAGATAGGGGAGGCTGAGTGATGTGCTATAATACCCCATAGACTTGGTTTGAAGATGGGGTGTCATTGGGAGAGATGTTAATGAGACACACTACCTGAGGAAGATTGGTCAGAGAGGTGAGAAGCTGGGAGGGGCAGCAGGAATGCAGCTGTTCCTAGGAATGGTGTTCCATTTCTTGATATCTTTTCCCCCTGCTCCTCTGCATGCATTTGTTGCACAGGCAGAGGAGGTGAAAATTACAAAACTTGCCATATAATAAATTAATTGTTCACTTGTTATTAAGTAATGCTTAATATCAAATGACTAGAAGAATTGCAAACTTTTCCATAGGTAATCTAAATGTAAAATGTGACCTTCCTCCTTTCTTTCTTCTGGAAGTGAGTACAATACAATCAGCCCCTGGAATCCTTGAGTTGCTGCACTGACTTTGAGGGGGAATAATTTAAAGCAGAAGCTTATCTCTGCAAGAGGAGGAAACAGTGCATAGCAGCAGCTTTGGGACTGCTCATGTAGTGCTTCAGATGGTAAAACCCAGACTATTTGAATCCAGTTATTCATTATCATATATTTTATTGGCAGGCAGGAGTTATGAGAAGAAGGTGGAGAATTTACCTGAACCAGAGTGTGAACTGAGTTAGTTGACTGCAGCCAATATAAGTCCTTTAAAAAGAGATCCTCTTCAGATTTTTTCTTTTTCCTTCCTCCTCCCCCCACTGATGCTGCAACAACCTTTGACAGCTTGCTGTTGAAATCTATTTCCTTAGTAATTGACTTCTCCTTTGGATTCCCTTCTTCTGAGTTGCTAGAAGTTGCTTGTGAGTGCTAGTCTTTGTGTGTTAGCTGCATTTCTCTTTCAAAGCCTATTTTTGCTCTATCTAAAGTTCGCATGGTGTTTACAGCCTATCTAATCAATCCTTCATTTGTAGAAATGGACTTGAATTCCATTTGAGGGTATTTCTGTAGAATGAGGATAAAACTGGTTTGGATTTGGACACTCTCCCCAGTTGCAGTACTGTGAGGTGACCATCTTTGCTGTGATGTGAGTGCACCAGCTGATGGCTGTGACTGCAAGAAAGTGGTTAAGCAGCCACAGAGTACAGCCCTTCAATTTGGGGATCACAATGCTGAATTACAGCCTGGAGTGTTTGTTTACATACTGGTCATGCTTTCATGGCATATGGAAAAGTAGTGCTGTTGAGACTGCAAAATTAAACATGCAAAAGTTAGGAAATGCCAGGATGTGAATTTTCCCACCTGCTTGCACATATGCCTTATGATTCAGTCTTTAATTACGCAGTTGCACACTGTTTTTCCACAGAATTCCTGTGTCCCTCTGTGCACAGGATGTCCACTGCTGTTTGAATGAGTAGCTGTTCAATATTTTGTTTTCTCCTTATTGTTCCTCATGACATTATTCAGGCTGCACAATGAGGGAGGAATTACTGATGGCCTTATTGTTTTGTTTTGTTTTCTCACTCTTCTTCGCCACAGTATAAGGGGCCAGTGTTTCATGAACAGTCTTTACAGTGGCCCTGCCTGATTGTGGATGCTGTGTTGGCCCCAGTCATGAACTGGGAATGCAAGAACATTGAGAATGGACAAACACCCTCACCAAGTGTTTCTCATTTCTCTGTCTCCATTATTTTCCTCATTCCCAGTGTCCCACTTCAAATCCCAGTTGGAGTTTTTCCCTCCTCTCTTACCTGGCTTTAAAAAAATTATTTGATATGGTAATTTTTTTGTTACCTATATGTGGTTTTAAAATCCTCTCTGGAGGTATCCTGCATCAGAATAGAGCACCAAGGCTCTTCTAAAATTAATGTGCAGAAAACCACAGGGGAGAGAAAAACTAAAGAACAGGAAAGGCAAAGTTGTTTCTACTCCCACAATCCATCTGGTTTTGTATTATGCTTAGTTTTGTCTGTTTCAGTGAAATTTCTGTATTTATTACCTTTAAGTAGCGCTTTGAGAAGATGCAAACACCATCCATCAGCTTTCTTTTAGTTGGTAGGTTAGCACAGCACTCTGTTACCAATAAACAGTAACAGATATGGAAAAGAATGTGGGTCTTCGGGCTTCAGGTAATGGTCTGAAAGCCCAGCTCTGATTTCTTTCAGTGCTCTTGAATTTTTGTAGGAATTTGAACAAGCCACCAGTGTAATCTTGTTTCTTTTTTTAATTTCTAATAGCCAAAATATTATTGTTTCTCTGTCATGGTGGTACCATTAGAAAAAAAAAATAAATGTCAGACAATGCTGAAATACTAAATGCGGCAAAAGCCAAATAAGTTGATTGTTGTTATACTCATCTGGTTATATTTTAATTAATTTACCAGTATATTAGCTTCAAAGGCAATCCCGGTATAAAATATATTGACATGTAGTTACATCACAATGATTCATACATTTGCTGTAGTCAATATCACAGATTGTGTTTGGTGTTTACATTTTATATGTTCACCGAGTTTACCCAAAACACGAAGTTATTTCTAGCCCTGGTCTTTATGAAAAGCTGAGTTTTGGAGTCCAAGTTGGCAAAGCACTGCTGCTTTTTATTAGTATGGTTTAAACCAAAACAAAGCAACTGTCTTTTCCTCTGCATTAAGTACTCCATTTCATCAAAGTATCTTGAGAGTCTTATTTCAATGCCATATAGTTATTTACTGTCATTGTGACTGGACTTCAAGCTGTGGAGCTTTTTGATTTGACCATATTTTAAATAAAAAGAAGGGAAACACCAAATCTGTAAAATAACTCACCCAAATGTTAGTTTTTCACCAGAACCTTTTTGTTGCAGATAGTACTGTATGCATGTTTAATGTCTATTACCTTGAAAATTATTCTTGTTCTTTGTATTCCATCTCTTTATACAATATGCAGTAAATATGTGGTTTGAAAAACAATAATTGTTTACAGATTAATGTGTAGGATCACTGCAGCATTTGGGAAATTCTGCTTTCCGGGTTTGGGTTTTTTGCATATATTTTCTCTGTTTCTGATTCACATTTAAATCTACTGAGAATTTCATGTTCAAACAAACCTAAAAACTCTTGAATATTTGCTAATCTTTTATTCTAATCTGTGCAAAAGAATCACATTTGGCATTCCTTTTACCCTGTGGTGTGCTGAGCTTGTAAGAGATAGGGCACACGCTTTTGTACAGAAACAATAAAAAAATTCCACACTTGTATATCTGCTGCCCCAGACCTTCAGTGTTTGGCTTTGTGGGTCATCATGGTGCAAAGTACCACTGGCTTCTCTACTTTGTAGATTAACTAAGAGCCATTTTCTTTTATAGATATAAATTTGAGATACGGAAGGGGCATTTTATTCTTTATAGAGTCTCTCTATGGTTTTGTGTGCCTATAAGAGCATGCTAATAAATCAGATCTGGTTTTCATTTCCACCATGTGACTTCTGTCTGGCAAGCCTGCTTGCAGATCCAATCTTAATTTCTCTTTATTGGTATTAATTCTGTGTTAAAAATCAAAGTTCAGCAGCAGTTCCCAACAGGTTGGTCCCAGTGACACCTCAGGAGAGACATGTTCTGAGCAGCATTGAGCAGAAGAATCAAAGTAGAAACAACTACGTAGAAATAATCAGAAAATCCTGGGGTTTGTTATAGTTTTTTCATGTCCTGAAAAATAGCAATTTGGTAGATGTTTTCTCTGCCAAGTGTACACTTGTGTGTGTGACATGTAGGCTTTATTTGTTCTACATAGTCCTGGTTTCCTCTCTCAGATCTCAAGGCACACTAAAGGGGGAGGAACTGTATGGGGGATTGTTTCCTTCGTAGCACCTGTGTAGTGTGTGAAGTCTCTTTGCCCGGGTCCTCTCCTTTGGGCGGGCACTGTGCAAACTGATCTGGCACATTCTTCATTGAATCCTTTTAAAACCTGTAGCTCTGAGCAGTGAAAAGTGATGATATTGCAGTTAGGACAAATGGAGAGTCAGGACACTTGGGCTCAAATGAATGAAGAAACAGATATGACTTAAGTCATCTGCAGTTCAGATCTGTGAGGCTGAAAGTCTTCTCAGCACAGCACAGAGGCAGTGCAATCCAGTGGTGGAGGGGTGCAATGAGTGTCTTGAGGAAACCTGGAGACTCTTTGTCTTGGCCATGGCAAAGGTTGAACCTGGATG
Organism: Corapipo altera; assembly: GCF_003945725.1. Classification (NCBI taxonomy): domain Eukaryota; kingdom Metazoa; phylum Chordata; class Aves; order Passeriformes; family Pipridae; genus Corapipo; species Corapipo altera. The sequence goes on along the minus strand of NW_020884873.1, from coordinate 9,470,791 downwards.
GTCATTTCACACCTCTGCTTCCTTTCCACTCAGCGAGACCAGTAGCTTTTATCAGCAGAGTCTCTCGTTTATGGCATACCTTTCTAGCTCTGTGAAACTTTGATTTTTGGTTTCAACTCACACTGTAATGATAATAATCTCCAACACAGCAATCTAGAGTGATCCTTTCCAGTCCCCAGCATGTAGCCATGGGTGGCAGGGCTAGATAAAACTGAGATACAGACACATTGCGAGGGGGCTGCAGCGTGGCAACACATTTATAGTGTTGCTTTTATTAAAGCTGCCCTTTCTTTCTCCTCCTCCTCCTCCTCTTCCTCCCTCAGATGATGATGACATTGTTTTATTTGTTTTACTTCTATAGTTAGCAAACTTAGGGAGCCAGATTATAAATAAAGCAGCAACCCTTCTGTGTTCTAGCATTGTGAGAGCTGCTTCTGCTGAAGCTTTGCACTGCAAAAGGTGTATCAATTCCTACCCCTTAGTGGGGAGGTTGTGCTCCAGGTTGACACGCTGTTGAGTAACTGGCAATTTCTGTCCTCTTTCTCTCTTTTGTGAGACTTCAGGCATCTGATCATTAATGTCATCTTGGCTAAGGAGCGAGGTTCCATTTCCATGGAAACATGGGAAATGACTTTATAATCTTAAAGAAAGGTCCTTTATTTATTGGGTAGCATTTTTCTCTCCTGTTTAAGCATTTAAAACAAAGGAGCCTACAGTGCTGAAATCTTCTAAGATATATTGTGTTAAATGATGGGGACAATTATAAAAATGGCATTTAAATTTGTCCTGCTCTGTAATCCTGTAACAATACATCAACTGGTGAAAAATCAACCTAGTTACTCTGAAGCAAGTGGAACTAGACTAATGTACAACAGCCAGGAATTTGTCCCAGAGGTCTGGTAGTCTATGGGTTAGATTTCCAAGGGAAGCTATGAGACTCTCATCACCTGAAAGTCATAGCTAGAAAAGATAAACCCCTGAACAGTATTAATTCTGCCTCAGCTGCTAGGTGAACAAAGTAATCTAAAGATTTGTTTCTAATTTATTATTATGCCCATGGATTTCCTGATGCAAGATTCATTTATGTCTAAATTACTTAATTTTTTTTTGTATTGTTTAGTGTCAAAGGAAGCCAGTAACTGTGCAGACCTTTTTTTTCTTGTAGATCAATATTGTTTCCCATTTAGTATTAGACACATGATGTTAGAAATGAATATTTAAATGTAATTCAGATACTGTGAATGCTTAGTCTTGATAACTATTTTTTATTTTAATTTGCAGTATATTACTGTAAAGGCTAATAAAATACTTTATAATGTACTTGGTGTCATGAACAGTGCACAGAAAAATGGAATGCACAAAAGGCAAAGTAAAGAATATATTTTAAAAGGCTTAACTAGTGGCAAAGGGAATTACAGATTTTAACAAAATTACTGAAGTTGAGGGATAAAATACTAGTCCAGTCAATGTTGATGTTAGTGTTCCTACTGTCTTAGATGAAACCTGGTTCAGCCAAAGATTTTTAACATTATACAAATTTTTTTCCACATGTGAGTCAGTTCCCTGTTCTGATTATTTTTAAAAAAAGTCTTCTCTTTCTCTCACCTGTTGAATAGAAACTGTTCCCCTTTATTTGGCATCTGAACTTTAATTTCTGTTAACCTACAGAAAACTCTCCAATTGCAAATATTAAAACTGGTTTGGAATAATGAGAACTACATATATAAGTGTCTCTTGACAGAGTGTCAAAGGAGCAGTGTAGGTAAATAAACCTAAGATGTGATGAGATACATGGATATTATGTGTAAGTAGTAAAATGAGAACAAAGAAGGGCTTTGAATTCAGCAATGGCTTTAATTTTTGTTTCCCTCTAATTCCTCCTCTTACACTGCCACCTTGACAAAGTTATGTTTTGCCTTTCTGAACCTTGGTGGTGAAGGGAGGTAACATAATTTCACTTTGAGCTCCCTGAATGTAGGACATCACATATGGAGCTGAACCAGAGATGTCAAGCATATTTGCATTTACTTCAGCGTCAGGCAGCTCTTAAAAATTACGAGAAGATGAGGGTGTGTAGGTGTCTGGGGGGAATATTCCATCTGGGGGAGAGTAGCACCATACTTGCCACTTGGTCTTCAGTGCAACAGAGGAAATTCCTAAATGTGGGGATTGCAGGGAGAGGCTCAGGGCACCTGTGACTGACCTCTTACTTCTTGGCAACCTACTTTTTCTGCAAGTTTCTAGTTAGTCTGGTTCCTTCTGCATAGGCTCTGGCCTCATTTTCTTTAGAGTGTCTCCCTGTTGGATGAAACTATGGGGAAAGATGAGGTTGATGATCTGTACAGTTAGGGATGATAGATTCAATAGTAAGTCCATTTCCAGGTGGCTTTTCAAAGAAGGTGATATTAGGAGACAGATGATGCACTTCAATAAGTCGTTGAATAAGTTCCCTCCTTTCTCCAAAAAAGTATTTCTTATTAAACAATTGTTAATGCTTTCCCTTCTCATTTGAATTTCAATCCAGTGATGACGGATACACTAAAGTGAACATGATCCCAGAACAAGATCTTGTACAGATTAGAAGATTAAAATACTGCTCTAAATTTAGGATGCAGTCATTTGGATGAGATATGATGGCAAATGCCTTTTATTTGTTTTAAAAGAAAAAAAATCCCATCCTCAGCATCTGTTGAAAATATTAGCTACTCTGATCAAAGCTGATTGAGATCCAGAGCTCTATGGGAACAAATTATATCTGAGGAAGATGTATCTTTTGGTTTATATCTACATAATGCTGGCTTACTTCCTGTTTTATAATGCATTTCAAAATCTGCAACATGAACAACTCTACAGAAATGAAATTTCACAACTTATAGTGCTGTAAAGAGGTTTTTTTGTTATTTATGAGCTTAAAATGAAGTTACAAATAAACTGTTACTTTAGTTAATGGAATATTTCGGCATTATAAATTAACTCATAATGTACAACAAATAGCTTCTCTCAAGTTTCAATTGCTCTTTGTTTTTCTGCTGCTGCTTCTGGAAAAACTCCTGAAACATTTTATTGATGAGGTAATTCACTCTTGTCTGCATGTAGTACTTCTGTAACTCCAGCAAAGGTTTCTGGTGACATGATAGACCATGAGAACAAAGCTCAAATTTATTGTGTTACCCCAGATGGAATTACAGTCTTCATCAGTTAATGCAGCATCTCTCAACTTTGGAAAACTGAATCCTGACTTGTCATGAAAATTAACCTACAGTATTGCTGCTACCAGCAATGTTGTTTTAAAACCCTACCCAAAATGAGCAGTCACTCAAATAGAGTGTGTAGGTATTTGTCCTCATCTCTTGTATGCTTTGATTAGCAGTGCTTTGTCAACAATGTTGAAGTAATGTCATTGGCATTTGAATCATGACCCTTTTATAACCAAAATTACTGCATCAGTTTCTCTGGAAATTCAGACAGGCGTTGCTGCATTATGGATGGGCTGTGGTTTCAGTATTGCTCTTTGCAACCAGATGCCTTAAAAACCAAAGCAAGCAGAATATAAAAATAAGTGGAGGTTCTGGAGGACCTGTAAGAATCTGAGTTAGCATTCACTGCACTGTAGATTGTGTAATTTTTATTATTGTACACAATTTACTGTTAGTTTTCCTTAGAGCACTGCTAAGTGGGAAGTTTGCGCTTGATTTACATACCAGTGTCCATGAGTGGCTTCAGAGCACTTACAATCTCTTCTGCAGGCACTCCCTCAGCAGTTTTTTCATGTTACTGTAGTCTGAGGGGCACAGACTTTCCCTCAATCACAGTAAGATTTTATTAAGTGGAAATAATTTTCACATTCTGATTTGGATGAGTAAGAATTAAGTAGTCTAAAAGTTCTTTTAAGTTGAAATGCTGCAGTTGTCTCAGGTAAACAGTGTTTGTGTTCTGTGCATTTTTTGGTGTGGGTTATAATGTTTTATTAACCCCCACCATAAATAGAAGTTATCTGCTTCTGTGCTTCCCAAAAGCAATGGGAATTGGAGAGTTTTTCTTGTTCTTTTTAATCTTTCCTGATGGTGCCTAATTTAATTTTTTTTCTTGGGCCTTGTTTGGTATTACTTATAAATAATTGATTTACTATGCTACTGCTAGCAACTAAGATCAACTAATTTGTGGATAATGTCTCAAGTGATCCAAAGTGGTATTACTTCACTGGAGTCAGAGTTACACCGTATTGACCAGCTGAGGATCAGGTCTCTCATTCCCAGCAAGGCAGCTGCTGGTCACCATGTGGGCATCCCCATTCATTTCAAGGAACAGAGAGCATACTAAAGAAAATCTGGGGTGAAAAGATGGCAAGAGTATTTTACTTGCTTTTTTATTTCTGTCCGTTTTGCTAAAAGAGATTTTTTTTCCCCTCCCTTTATTTTTTTCTTTTGTTATTGTTGCCCAGAACTTTACCTGTCAAAGACCTTTAGTGTGATATTTGTTTTAAGGAAGTTACCTGTCTGTAACTAGGAGGATCTTACTGTGTACTTTCAGTCACCTCCCTGGTGGAACATTTTCCAACCTCTGAGTATCACTTTATGGCTTGAAAGCCTGAATGGGGCTCTTGGGAAGCAACACTGCCTGTGGAGTTGTCAAGATAACTTCCTGTGAGGGCAGCCAGCAAGGATGGGTTTTGTGGTCATACTAACTTGACCAGTTAGGTAATTTTTGCAAAATCTGGATTACCCCTCTTTTCCCTGTTGCTCATGTAGATGTGTCAGTATGTGAACTCTTTACCCTACTGCCAATATGGGCTGATTATGTTCATTTCTACAGCAGTAAAAATCAATACTAAAAAGTACATTTTAATCCCAGGTAGAGCAGAAATTGGGCATGCCCCCCCTTAAAATGTCATGATTTCTCCATCTTTTGCTCTGTGCCCTCTGTTCATTTTCTCTCCTCTTCTTAACTATGTTCATTCTGTCCTTCTGCTCTGGTAAAAGCAGCTAGGAGAATGAAGCTGGAACAGCTCAATGCAGTAGCACACTGGGGTCACCTCCTCCTTGGTGACTCATATGCTGTGGGCCAGGTCCCCAGGAATGCAGGTTTGTTTGGTCAAACTGTGCTATTACCTCTAATGAGGAATATCACTAGAAAAAGAGCAATGAGCACAATAGTCAATATATTTCTTCTCCCACCTCTCTTCACTGCCCATTACTATCTTGTTGAAGGGTCTGTTGAAGGGATATACAGGATGGAGTTTGAGGAGAATTTATTTCTCTCTTTGAAGTGGATGTAACACCAAAATCAGCATAACACCTAGTGATTCCGTGCTTTATGGAGTGCTGGAAAAGTGACATGGGAAGTAACCATAAACACCCTACTGCTCCTGCACTTGGATGTTTTTCACATCTATGTTATGATCCCATTAGATCAGGTGATCTAAAGTAGTTTGAATTTCCATGCTAAGAAAAGGTCGGGTTTTATTTCTCTTTAGTCATATGAGCTCGCAGAGGGTAGCCTGGCCTGGCATCCTCTGTATCTGTCAGCACAAAAAAGCAACAGGGTATTTTTGCTCCTGTTTGATGGAGCAATGGTCACTTTGTGGTGAAGGTGTGATTTCATCCATCAGATGGCTGGTGTCTAAAGAAATGGTTTCTCTTTGTGTGCCTTTTTGAGTAGATGATGCAACAGTAAAATATGTGAGAGAAAAATACAGTAAGTTTATGTCTGTATCTTACTATGCTTTTGGTGGGGTTGATGTAATGAAACCAGTTTTTGAGGAGAGTTAATTTTAATTCACAAGAGTTGAATTTTCTTGCCTTAAATAATACTGTACCTGGAGACGATTCAAGGTGTGATGAGCAGTCCACTTTCGCTGATGTTTTAATCCATCAAGATTTAGTTCTATCTGAAAACAGCATGATTTAATGACTATTTAGTCATGTATCTTTGTAAAAGGATGCAGCATTCCCACATAGGTCAGATCTTAAGGGGACATGTAGTTTATCATGTGCAAGAGGAATAAGACACTTGATTCCATTGCTTCCTTCTTGAAAAGCCCCAAGAAAATACGAGGTCAAAGTTGGATTGAATCTGGTGATTGACCCTCCTTCTCACTGCTGCAAGTGATACTTGTAGACTGAGGGTGAAGTGCTCTAGGGTAAAAGTGGGCAGGATGGTTGTACAGTTGATACCTTTTGCTCTGGTAATTTTGTGGTAAAGGGTTTTCATCTCCCATGCTGTCAGTTACTTTCACATCTTAATGCTCAGTGATAGAAAAAAAGCCTTAGAAACTACTCTGAATCTTTCATAATAAGAACAGTGCATAAACAGCTAATATTTTCCTTCCATTGTTGTCTCATCAGAGATTTAATTTTAAATCAGTATTTTGCCAACAGTGACTAAATAATACACCAACACAAGAGTTGAATGGCATTACAAGTCCCTGTTTCACACTCAGAATCTCTTTCAGATTAAAATAATGTCCAAGTAACATGGCATACCCTGTCATTAAGGTTAATGACAGATCTCCTCCAGCTCTAGGTGGGCTGAGGTGAGAAGACTGCTGTCAGGTCATGGTGTCTGAGGATTTACCTGACTCTGAAGGAGCACCAGCAACTTAGTGTGTCCTTTTCTGAAGTTTTATAGGCACAACAGAAGCAGCAGCCAGTATTACTATAGCCAGAAAGAAATTAGTGGAAAAATAAATCTTCTTCCTCCCTGCTGTTTTCTTGTTATGTTCATTTGACAGCGCTTTGTATTGTGGGGTTTTTTTTAGCCTGCTTGTATACAAGTGGTGAGTCAACAGGGAGGAAGAAAAACCACATATGTATATTTTAACAGAATTTAGATGAAAAGAAGAGAAGGGCAAATTATGAGAAAAATGAACATTTCTGAAATTGGTTCCAAGAGAAAAAAACCCAAGCCAAACTCCAATTATGCCATTTGTCTAACAAGATCAGCAGAGCTGCTAACTAGACCTAAGGATATCCACTTTCTTCTCAGCCATGAAGATCACTGCTCTACTTGATGCACTGCCTGCTCTTCCTGTGTCTCCCTGAAAGTTTTCCTATTCCAGGACTGAGACCTAGGCTCAACCCTGTGACAGCTGTCCCTTGGGGTGAGGAGGGAATGCAATAATCTCTCTCCTGATTGAGAGTACCTTGGACTCTCCCTGCAGCACCATTTCAATGTCTGCTGCGTGGTGAAGGCACATGCCCTCGATGTGATTCCAGTGAGATTTGTAACACTGTATGACACAGGGGATGTTTTCATCTTAATCTGATGTGAAACCTGATGTGGTTTCTCCTCCGGGCAGGAATGTTAAGGTTTGGTACAGAAAGACTGATTTCTTTACAAATAGTTATGTGTAATTCCAAAGTTGATTATCAAGAATAAGCTTTGAACATAAGTATTTTTTGTAGATAATTCATGTTTTATTCAGAGCCAAATGAATGTGAATTCATATTTTATAAACACACTGGGTATTCCAAGGTTAACACCTCAGAGCAGGGCTTGAGTCAGATTCTCTTCCAGTTTTGGAAGTTTATTTTAAGCTGTTTTTTAAGTTTTCTGCTCTCTGTGTATTGAAGGAAGAGAGGAATCTTGTCACAGGAGGTGCACTTTTTCCCTGTTTCCAAATCACCAGACAGTTGTTGCTGACAGGGAGAGGGGAAGGTGGGGATTTATTATATTTTCTACCCAGATGCCTCATTCCTGGTTTAGTTTTTTTTTTTAATCCCTAAGCCTCCATTATTTGATCCTAAAACTTGTTAAAAGTAATCAAAACCTTTTGATTGAATTTGAGTTTTGGATGGGGTCCTGCAGGAACGGGTTGCTACACAGACTTGCTGAGGAATTGACTCTTGCCTTCTGCTTTCTTCATCTGCTCTTCACTTACTGCAGTAAATCCTTTTTCTCCACCCTCTGCTGAACTCTTTCAGTTTGTTTCAAATAGAGGAATTGAAAGTGGTGGACATGCACCTGCTCCCTTGGGACTTAGTCTGATGCACAGAAACTATGCCAAACAGAATGGAAGAAAGTTGGCAATGGTGTGGGGGGGATGAAGGTTGCAGGTGCTTGGGCCATGGTGGTGCTTGTCTTGCCTGGCAGCCACCAGCCCCCTGAGGAATGAGGAGCCTCTCATCCCAGGTGCTCAAAACAAGATTTTCTAAGCACAGCAGTATATGCCATCAAACTGTGTAGTCTTCGTGGTGAGGCATGAGAATAAAAGGACACTTGTTGAATTTTTTTTGCATCAGTTTTTGTATCTCATAGACTTGGGGAGGGGGGGGAAGTGGGGGACAAAACCTTTGTCTTATCTCAGTTGCTGAACTTCCTTCCTTAGAGAGAAAATAGAATTTATTTGGTTAATGAATGGTAGTTTTATATTTTTATCTGCCCTTCTCAAGTGTCACCCTAATGAAAAGTAAATGTAGGCTTTTTTCCTTTCCTCACCCTTATTTTCTTCCCTTTTTTTTTTTTTTTTTGGCCCAAGAACTGTGTAGACAAAGCCTCAACTCCATTACCTACCCTGCTCTCTAGACAGCTTTCTGAAAAATTGTGTTTAGAATTTGAAAGTCTAACTTGCTTTTCAGAACGGAGAGTAGTTCTCTGTCCTGTGTTCTTTCAAAGTCTTTTGTTAGAAAATATTTGTTGCTTTGGATTGTTTTAAAGCTTACTTTTGTTCTGGATCATTCCTTGAGTCCTAGGTATTTATGCATCTTCAAGGAAGAAAATTTTATTCTTATATCAATACTTGGTAACAAAATTATTCTGGTATCACCTACAGTATTCCTTTTTTTTTCTTTAATCCACAGTCTGTGGAATTATTTTTCACTTGTGTAGTAAATATGACTCTCCGTTACTTCAATTTTTGTTTGCATACTCAGAAATGGAAGATTTTTATTTTTAACCCTTGTGAGACACTTGTAAGCTAAATGAAAGCTTATAATGGGGAAAAATGTGGAAATGGACAATGAAAATTTCTGATGTTTTCCATTTTCAAGGAAAAAAGACTACATGAAGAAAGAAATGGACACAATGACTCAAGGGCATGGAAAGGCTCTGAAAAAAATCCATGTTTAAAACATCTCTCTGAAGCTTATAGTGCAACACTGCAAGGCACACATTTGATTTGTAGAAAAAAAATCAGAATACTTTATTATGTAGTTTGTGTGAGGCTGTATAGTTCTTGAGCCATAATGACATTTCAGCTTGTGCAAATAGCTTATGCCAACGAAGGATCCTGGTTTGATATAAAAATTACCTTAAATTAGGTTATTTTAGAAAGCATGTGCTAGCATCTGAGTGGCAAGAAAACATTTCCAAGACTAATGTTAAAATGCTGCTCTAAATTCTCTTCCTCCTTGTCTTGTCTTGTTTTCCTTTTCTTTGTCTTCCAGATCAAATGAAGATTAAATGATGCCACCAAGAAGTATCCTGAAAAAAGACCTTAATCTTATTTTCATCTGGTTGGCAGAGTTATAACATAGAATTTCTTCACTCCTTTTGCAAATCAGTATATATTATTTTAGCATATTATTAGAAAAAAACCATAGTCATGTCCATCCAATTTACTGTCATCATTTTTTTGTCTACACTTGAACTACAGAACAGAGGTCCTGCATATCCTATGATATTTGTCTGGATGAAATGTATTGTTATGAAAATGTTTCCCATTCAGATTTCCTTTGTTTTCTGAAATAGTAAAAACATATCAATCTTCTGTAATGCTGATGTCCAGTCTGCGATGCAGCTGGAAATCATTTATTCTCAGAGTTCCCTAGAGCATTTCTCATTGTTTACTTGAAAAGACAGTGATTAAATTTTATCATCTTGGTTACTTGATTGATTCCAGAGTCTTTGAAATGTGAGCTTCCAACTCCCTGTGCACATCTCTGCCCCACATAACCTCACTCAGAGGATCTTGACCCAGAGATTTAAAGATTTCTCGATCAAGACTTTCACGTGCCTTCTATTCTGTAGAAAGATCATACAAAATCACTGGTTGTTGGTTCAGCTTTAATTCTTTGGATGAAATGTGAAAATCCTAGTAATAGGAATTTTAGAAAGATTGTACGGGGGCATACATATTGGATGGAATTTACAAAGAAAGGATTTTAATGGTGTGGTGATTTTAAAGAGTGGAGATCTGGCATAGCTTCTCAGTAGGAATAAGAGAAAAAGAACAACTGGGCTAGATTTGAGGTGGGTCTTGACAGCTTTATGAATTCAAACATATGATAAGTTTTCCTGAAATGGAGTTGACTGGATTTCATGACCTAGAAGGTCTTATGCAGACCTGACGTTCATAGCTTCAAAGCTAAAGGCTAAAAAAAAATAAAATAAAATCCTCTCCCAAAACAAACTGGTTTTGACTGCAGCAAAAATAAAGCAAAATAAATCTGTTTGAAAAAGCTTCTATATCTCTTTTTCCAGCTTTCCTAGGCTCCTTTGTTAGTCTTCTTCTCTGTGAATTACAGGGATAAAGGATACTCTTCATCTTTATTGCATCACAAATGGTGTCACTTTTTTCCTTCCTTCCTCTCACAAATTAATGCTGACATTTCTGTTACTTCAAGGAATCCTCCAAGGTCTATCACTTTTTATGGTAAGAGTAATCACCACATTTGTACATATCTTTTCAGAATATTTAAATGAAAGACTGACAGGGACCCTGTTGGTCCTAAAATTTAGTTGCCATCTACCGTAAGTACCCCTCATGTTTTATCTTATTTACTAAGAAATGTAGGGAATAAATTAAGAGTAAAAGCAAAAAACTCCTTAAGTGAGCAGAAGGAAGAAATGAGTGATACCCAGTGATATGTATAACTCCAAGCTCTGATAGGAGCTCAGAAAGAATTCCACATGACTTTGACTTTTTCTTATAATTATCTGTTTAATTATCCAAGTCTTGGATCGAAACCATTTTCTGTTTCCACATTGCAGATGAGGATTGTTAAGAGTTTCCAGGGGAATTTGCTGGATCCAGGGCCTGGCAAATGAAGGCATGCACGAACAAAGTCACCCTGATTTTGATGCAATATAGACTCTGAAGTGATTTATAGATCTAGGACAAGATATATTGGTCACCTTGATAGGAGCTGACACAAAACTCTAGGCTTTCTCTGGCTTCTGAGAAGATGAACTCTTGATGGAAGATAAGATTTAGGGGATTGAATAATTTAACACAGTTCAGAATCTAATTGAAACCATAGATTAATTTCCAAAAGGAAAAAAATTGGTTATTAATAAATGCCTAATGGTGAAACGAAGAGGAGAATGGAAAAAATTATACACTGGGGATCTTTGGCATTTGGAGTACTCTGCCTTGCACTGTTTTGACACTAACCCAGGCTCCAAGTATAACCAGAGGGCAGTGACGATTTGCATGTCTGCATTTGAGAAACTGCAGACATATTCATGACACTACTTGTGAATGCCTCTTTTAACACACAACCTGTTTCGTGAATCTATTTTATTCTTTTAGGATAGGAAAAGTAACCTGACATTCTTGTACCTAGAATTTGGGGGGCAAGAATACCAAAAGGCTTCCTTTGCGTGCCTAACAGAAATGGCTGTGAACTGCAGTGTTGACACAGAAAAGACAACATCATGTAGTAGAGGCTTTTCCCCTGTTAGCCAGATCAAACTTTGTGCAGTTCCTTTTTGCTCCTTTTGTTTTGCCTCATATTTCCTTTTGTAGGATTTCTGTCTATTATTTTTACTTGCTGGATTTGTTACTTTTACTCAAGGAGATGGTCACAGAAAGGCTTGTTGGCTCAGTTTGGTCTTGCACCTGATCAATACAAGCTGAATAAGGTGTTTGATGTGATAGAGCCAAATGCACCTATCAGAACTTACTAGGGACTTGATGTATTGTAGTCACTTTTTAGCTCTGGGGTTGCTGTTTGAGGTGCTTAGGTAGTGGAAAATTGTTTCACTGTCTTCAGGTCAGTGTCTAGTGGACATAAACCACTTATTAGGTAGAGGAGGATTGGCTTGAGGCTGGAAGCAAAGCTGTTCAGAGCTGCATGGAGCTGCAGTGTTTCATGGAGATGTATCAGTTTCCATGCATGTTTTATCAAGCTGGGCTGTGTGGTGAGGGTTGAGAGAGAGAGAGAGGAAAGGTTTGTTGGGGTATTGGTGATGTGGATGTCGAGTGGCTGGGAAGCTACCAAAATCTTTGCATTTCCATACACTAGTTCTGTGGGCAGCAGGCAGTGACAGATGCTTAAGAAAGCATTTCCTGAGGAGTTTTTAAAGGTCTATTTCTTTCAGTGTTGATTAAATTTCTTGCATCAATGTTCACTGCTTAGGGTGCCTGAGAGTGTCCTAGGCTGAGCTGCTGTTTGTATGGATGAACCTGAGGAAGATGGGAAGGTTAATGTAGGAGACTAAAGATGACATTGACAAAAGAGCAAAATCAAAACCTAGTGATTAGTTATTGGCCAAGTACTCTGATGGAATTCAAATTAGAAACTGCTGAGAGTGCTTTTTAATACCTCCCTTAAACAAACTCCAGTCCTAGAGGAGTAGGGTGGTCACACAGGGATTCACAGAGTGGTGATGGGGTAACCCAGGAGCAAGTTTTAATCAGAGAAACCAGTAAAACTGCTGATAAGATGCAGGATTAGTAAATGCACAGCTGAATGTGATGTGCTGTGGGAGAGCCAGCACAGCTTTTCCTAAGGAAGCTAGGACTGGTGAATCTTGCAGAAATTGCTGAGAGATGCACAAGGCCGATGAACTGGGGTGGTCTGGCAGAGGGGATAGAACATGGTCTCCCAGAAAGCTTCAATAGGTTAAGAAAAAAAAGCTTTTGGTATCAAAACTAGGGGTGAAATGGGTGGTGTCCTCATGATTAAACAACAGTGTAAGTGTAGGAAGCAATGGAGTGGTTTTCAGAGTTTACTTATGAGTTTACTGATGGGGAGCACCAGTGACCTATGATGGGAGCAGTGTTGCTCACAGGGAGCGCAGTGCAAGGGGGTAAAGCTTGCTGCTGCTTTGCACAATTAGTCAGGGTGGGTTGCAGAAAATTTTCAGAAGGATCTCTTGACACTGAATGACTCTGCAGCAAATTGCAGTTGAAATGTGAGATCAATGAAGGCAAAATAATGCACATGCAGGAGAAAAAAGCTAACAAGTTTGGACTTTGTATTATCATTTAACATCTAGGAAAGAGATCTTTGGATAATTAAAGAGAGCAGTGCAGAAAGTATGATGACACCACTGATGAGCTTCTGGTGCAGCCAGATGTTGAATATTTGTTCTAGTTCTGCCAATCCCACCTCAAAAAAGTTATAATTGAGCTAGAAAACCTTGACAAAGATAGAACAGTTTCAGGATTAGCAGAAGTCTAAGTCTAGGCTGCTTCCACTCGGGGTGTGTGTGTGAATGAAAGGGTACATGAAGAGATTCATAAAATCACAGAAGGTGTAGAGAGGCAAGTGATTACTCGCTGTTACTCACAATATGATACAGCAATTGAATTATCAGTCAGAATTTTAAAAACAGACAGAAGGAAGTACTTTACATTGCCCATAATTAAATTGTATAGCTCATTACATAGCCTGCTGTGGAGACCAAGACTATAAATGGGTTCAGGGAAGGACCAACACATTCCTAGAGTAAAGAGCCATTACAGGCTATTAAGCGCAAAGGTCTGGAAGCAGCCGCCAGCTCAGGAAGTCCTTAAACTACTGATTACTGGAAACTGGGACTGGAGTATGTCAGGGGAAGGATCACCCCATTTGTGCCAGTGCTTCTCTAAACACCTGCTGCTGAATGTTGTTAGAAATGGCTTGCTGCACCAGACAGATTATTTAATATGACTGAAGGTGGCTCCTTTTATATCAAATGCAAAAAATATGGGAATCGATGTTGCAGTGAAATAATGGTTGCCCTGGGGTCAGCTCAAAAGGTGAACAGTACCTACCTAGAAGTCAAGCTAGGAGCAGCGAGTTGCAGGGACACAGTGCAGTCAGCAGAGATGCATGGGGAAAACTTAATGCCAGAGATTAGCCAGTACATTTTCTTCATTGCATTCATAAGCACCAAACTGCAGGAGTGAAAAGCAGCTCGAAACAAACTCAGGTGCATATAATTTGTTCATACAGAGTACAGGTGCTGTCTGGCCTTGTACAGGGATTTTCAAGTTGTGATTGGCAAAGCTGAGAGCTGGCAAGTGTAGGGTTTATCTACATAGAATATTCACAGAAATTCAAAGCTGTTGTGACTTAAACTTCATTATACAAATGACTGTCCCTTTCTCTGTAAACATGTAGATTAACTTTGAGAAAAGGCTCCCAGTAACCTCTCTCCAAGCAGATGTCATAGCCATGGGATCTATGGAAGCCAGTCTCTGCATTTTTACATTCTCTCAATCCTGCAGCTGAAAGACTACCCCAATGGGAATTTATGCTTCTATGCAAGGGAGGTAATATCCCCACCTTTAGAAAGGTAGCAACTCCAACACCAGTGACAACAAAAATGAAAGTCAAAGCTGTTAACCACATTCAGCACTAACTTACGCTTTCTCTTCCAAATAGATTTTTTTCTAGCACTTACATGAGTTGCATCCTATTGACTAATTGTTGTGATCTTTGAGGGTTCAGGTAAAACTATGGAGTCTAAACAACTCACTGGAGTATATTTATATGCCTTCAGTGGAGGAAAAGGCTCAGTAAAGCCAAAGGCTGGGATATAAACTCAAATCTCCCCTGATAAAATATGTATCCTTTGATCTAATAAGTAGGTTGAGTCTCGCCTGACTTTTCAGCAAAATGCAAATCTAATGCTTTTAAAAAAAAGTCAGTTAGTGTAGTTGAATAGCTTGAATGTTTGATTGCTTTTGATTTTCAATCAGTCAACTGCTCTGTTAAAGAATTTCCGTAGTGGTATCAGCTGTGGAATTAGTGTCAGATATATTTGTTTGTTGTATATTCAGTGACATAGACATTAATGTTTACTCATGGTTGTTCACAATGGTGATGTGTTAGCTAAGTTCATAATAACATCCACCACAAATTATTGATTACTGGATATGAAAAAGTAATTATCAAAATAGAGCTGATTATTTATGATGCAATATTTCCTAGCTGTTGGTTGCTACATCAGCAAGCTGGCTACTGTGCCCATTTTAACAAAGTTGTGGACTTCATAGTCTGAAGAATGGAATATATCATGAAACCACAGATGCACTTTTTATGGCTGTCTCTTATCAGGGGAACTGTGATTACTTTTGCTTCTATGGGAAAGGGTGACTGTCAAGCCTGTGTTCTCATTCATGCACTCAGCACAGTGGAGATGAAATTGCTGGGAAAGATAACTAAAAGCCAACCATGTTACCTTGCTATTGGAAAAGTGACAGGTGGTGAAATCTGTTATTTAAAGTAATATGAGATACGATCACCTGGTTACTCAGCATCTGTTATCAGATTTGTGCTACCTTCCCTTTCCCCCCATTTTTCCCCTCTCTTGTCTGTCTTACACTTATTAGAATGCCATGTGCTTGCTGTTTAGCTTGACCTCCTTTTTTAATGGGAAAGGCTTCTGGGGTGCATGCAGTGTGTTTTGGCACTCTGTGTGTCTGTTATGAGACAAAGTTCTGATAAGAAGTGATCTAATAATATGTATTTTTAGCGTGCTCCTGGGCCTTAGGGTCACTTCTGGCTGGCTCATGCAAATTTGCAATCCCTGAGATCATTTTAAGGCTTTTATGTTAAAACAGACCTGAAAAAAATAAAGGTGTTGCTGTCATGCCTGTGGTTTGTGTGCTTTCCAGGCAAAGCCGTAAATCCAGCTTGGCATGCAGAGGAAGGGCAGGCTGTTGGCACAAAACCGTGCCAGGTCTCCCCCAAAAGGCTCATCAGCCTCAGCTTGCTCTTAAAGAAATGTGGGCCAAGTCTCAGGTTCAGCTGTGGGAGGCTTGCACATCTCTAATTCTGACTTGAAATAGCATCCAAGGCTTGATGCTGAGGTATCTGTAGCCATTCATTAGGCATATTTACCTTCCTCTGTTGTGAGGGCAGTAGGTTTGCTTTACCCCTGTCAGTGATGCAGAGTGGAAAATGTGATACTGCCCTATTTCCACCCAAATAAATTATCATGTTATAAAACCACAAATAGACACAAGAATGTACTCTTTTGTTCAGGAAACCTGAATAACTACACTGATACTGAAAACAGCGTGGAAGGAGACTACCAAATATTGGAAGTTTTCCTGAAAAATATGTTTTTAAAAAATATTTTGAGTTTCTTGTGGTTTATTTCTCTAAGACCTTAATCTAGTCATTGAGATGAGTGGCTTATGTTGTACTGATATATTTGGCATAAAATCTTTCTTGCTAAATTGTTTCCTCCTGATACAGTGTCAGGTGGTAAAAGTCTTTTCCTTGGTCTTTTTCTCTCTACTGGGTTTCTGTCAAATGCAAAATATCTTGGAAGAAACCCTTAATGTCAGTGTCTTGCCTGCTTTAAAAAGAAAGGGGGCATTGAATGATCAGAGGCTGATGTTAATGTTCTGAGTTGTTCATGCTACCCACAGGAAGGGGGATTTAAGAGATTCTGATTCAGTTCTCTCGGTTTTTCCAGAATTGCACTGAGAGCAGTGAGGCTTCCAAGCTCCTTTACTGTGGATATGTATCGCACTGTATATTTTCAGGACAATGAAAAGATTTATTTAGCATATGGCTGACCTGGATTGTCTCCACTGGCTCAATTGACCTTTATTGCCTTGGGACAGTGGTAAGATTAGGAGATGCTATAAATAGCTGTTGCACTGCTGTGGGAGTGGTATCACAAAAATGCACTTTACACAAACAGACTGTCATTTCACTTTGTGGGGGATGTGTGTATTTGGCTTACAAAGGGAGATATCTCCCTGAGATGATTTTTGTCCTCTTCTGAATCACTGCAGCTGAAGCGATGAGATTATTTTGACCATTGCCACCAGGTTCTAATATATACAATGCAATAATGTTAAGAAGCTTTAGGAAACTGACTGTTCACGTGCTGCTGAGCTTTGTATTGGCAGTGTACTGTGCTTCCACCTTATGGCTCACTGTTGGAGGCAGCTCTGTCAGGACTGGATGCCTCTAGGGAGACAGGCAGCGGATACGCCCTCAGTGCTGTGCAGCCAGCATCAGAAGGGTTTCGGGTCACTATCTCTGACTTCTGAAGGAGGCCACATCTATGCCTTCAGAGCTGTGAGATAAAATTGAAATATAAGTGGAAAGAAGCTGTAATACCTTGGGGGATGCTGATAGGATCAAAGAAGGTAGTAGTGTATGATTCCTCTTCCTGGTGAACTGGTGTCCCCGTGTCTTGTTTTACATAGTTGGATGCTGAATGAATGACTTTTTCTAGTCTATAAACTAGGTAAAAGCAACAAGTGTTACATTCTTTGTATAAACTCATATTTCATTCCTCCTATAAAAGGTGTTTGAATCAATTTATGCATAATTCCAGCAGATTCAGTTGGTGTGTAAGGAATAGGTGTAATGCATGAGGACTCCACAGAAACTGGCAAACATAACCATATACAGTCCACTGGGCTTGATATTTCAGCTTAGTGCCAAATGAGTAACTGATCTTCATTAAACAGTAATTTCCAGTGATCATATTACTTTATTCTTTTCCTAAACTGCTTTAGCAGAAGATGGCATTCAAGCACCATTTCACTGAGGCTGAAATGAGATGCAGTGCTACCTCTTCTGATTTCTGGAGAAGGGTGGGGTGGATGTTGGGTAATTATATTGGAGATATATATATATGTTATGTATACACTCCATGTATACACTCCATTTATTTGTGTGTTGTTTTTTTTTTTTCTTTTTTTCTTTTCAACTTGCAGGAAGGCAATCTCCAGGTCAGGCCTCCAGCACTTGGCTCCTGTGCATTCCCTCAACATTGCAGTCTCCAATGGACCAGTGAAGGAACCAAGGGCGGCCTTAGAGTGGACTGTAGGTATTTGGGTTTTTGGCAGTTAATTTGAACAGTATCTCTAGTTAGTGCTCTCTCCATCATTGCATCAACGTAAGACATTGTGTTGCTGTCAGAATTATTGCTAGTCATTAGGAACATGTTTCTACTATGAACTGAAGCACAAGGCAGAGAGATGAAAACTTGTGGGGACTTGAGCTACACAGGACAGAGCTGTTCAGATTTTCCATCTTGGAAGCTGCCTGACTACATTTGCTCACTTCCCTCTTGAAAAAGTCTGCCATCAAAGGTTGATCTTATTTTAGCAAAGCAGGGTTTTGTTCCTCTGCTCAATGGGCCAAGGTTTAAGGCTGAAGACTCATGTCAAGTTGGCTGTGTCTGTAGAGTAGGTAACTGAAATCTTTGGCTGCAATTCTTTGTAGGTATGGCTAGATTTCTTCTGAGCCCAAACTGGTGTGTAAACACAGAGATCATGTTTCCATCCCTCCTGCTTTGCTTCTTTTGTGTTTCTGGGCTGACCACTTCAGGGCTGACCAAAAGTTAAAGCAGGTTATTAGGGCAATTGTCCAAATGTCTTTTAAAGACTGGCAAGCATGAGGCATCTGCCTCCTCCCCAAGAAGGCTGTTCCAGGGTCTGACCATGCTCTCTGTTTCCTCATGTCAAGTCTGTGCCTCCCCTGGCACAGCTTTGAACCATCCCCACACACATTCCATGTGGTTGTGCACTGGTACGAGCTAAGAAGGTGAGTTGTAAGCCAGCAGGTCACACAAATGACCCATTTAAAACAAAGCATACATTAGATTTTACACTGAGCTACTGGTGAAGAACTTGGTGCATTGCAGTACTAAGGCACCAACCACCCAAGTGGCTTTTAGGTGAAGATAACGTTTGATTTGATGAATATGGCTTATGTTTATCTTTGTTCTATATACCAAAACTGAATGGTTTTCTAGATTGCTTGCTCTCCTTCAACCCCAGCTGTTGCACTCAAAGTTTAAGGGGATGAAATTTTACAGGTTGTGTTGCAGGAAGTTGGATTAGATTCACTAGGATGTTCTGCAGTTTGAAAACTTGTATAGAATCCTCTTTGAAGTGCTTTGGAGAATACCTTGATCTTTCATTCCCAAAAACCCAACTGCTGATTCAGCAAGGTAGTAAAAATGTCTGTTTTAAGTCATTGCTGCTGTTAGTAGAAATCTGAAGGATCAGTCACATAAGTGAAGGGTTAGGCACATTAGGCTAAGTTAAACTCATTTCAAAATTGTGCTTATAAAAAACCAAGAGTAACAAAATGCCAGAACAAAAACCCTGAACCCCAAGTCCAACAATCACAGCTTGCCCTTTGTCAAAGTCAATTGTCTGCTACTCCTTTTACCAGATGGTTCCTCTTATGATCCTAATACATAAATACTGCAAGATTTGCTATTAGTTGGTAAATATTGATTAAATATTGTGGGTTCTAATTGTGTTTGTGTGGTGTTTTTGCACTTTACTTCCTGGCTTATGGTTTAGATTTTTGATCAGTTCAATTTCTTAGCAGTTTACAGCCTCTCCGGTTGGTGTTGCTGCTTTACTTCACACTTTATTGGAGAAGGGAGACAACCCTGTGGCATATGGGGAAAAGGGACAGGATAGTGAGTGGCAGACATCTGTGACTGTGAGGAGCCTGAACTGACCAGCTACAGTAACTGGTAAATGAGAGAAAGGTATTTCTTGAATCTGTGGCACAGTTAATGTAAAAGAGATAACAGGGAGGTGGTTTGGAGATGTGGGGAGGTTGAGATGGGCCAAAATTTTATAACAGGTAGTGAATTTCAATAAAGAAAAAACCCTAAATTTTAAATTATTTTAAGTCCAAAGGCGTATGTAGTAGAGGGAAAAGATGTTTCGATTAAGATATGTCAGAGGCAGACAAGAAATCTTCATATTTAGTCACTGGAAGGCAACATTGATCAGTATGTGTTGGATTCCCATCTATTCCATCCTGCTCTTAAGTATTTCTGAGGATGATTGTCCAAGGACCCGTGATGGGAGATCTTTCCAAAGTCTAAACGACGTAAGCATAAATTGTCACTTGACTTAGCAGGGAGGAAACATTTTCTCCTGCAGTCTTCACAGTAATAACTGGAAAGAATTCCCTGGCCATTGCCTTCATTTTTGAGAACTCCCGGCAGGTGATTTGTCATTATCAGATGGTCTTGTGAACAGGACACTGATTCAGAGAGTGGGGTTTCCATTCTCTGCTCTGTCACTTACCTTGTGAGTGAGCTCAGATGAATTGTTTTGCCTCTCAGTACATCAGCCACTCTAGCTGTAAGATAGAGGTGATGATTCTCATGTCCCTTAAGACCTTTTACAGAAAAAACAGTATTCTTTATTATTGTTGTTGCTACTATCTGTCTTCCCTGAGGTTTCTTTTCTCTGGCATAACTGCAAGTATCCAGTTTCATCACATTTGTTACACTTAATTCAAGTTAACTTGTAGTTTTGCTGTATAATTTAATGGTATCTTTTCACACCAGGGTAATACAGACTATATTTTCTGGAATAGGTGATATTATAGCTAGAGGGGAGTGCAGAGTATGCCTTACCAAAAAAGAACCAACTTAAATGACTGTTCCTGTGATATGTTTATGCATATCCCCTTCTCCCACCCGTGCCCATTTTAGACATCACTCCCATATGTTAATAATAAAGTAAGTAATTCTAGACCAGATTCTCAAGTAAGTACAGGCTGAGCCACCTCATACAGTGCCTTTGTACCCCCGAGGATCTAGATCTTTGTGTATTTTTCTACTGCCCTTTACTACAAAGGAATATTACTGTAAGTTAGCACACAAAGTCCTCCTCTAATTTCCTTTTAAGTACTGCCTTCTAGCTCCTGCTTTTTTTGGTGCCTACAAAAATATTGATAGCCACGAGGATACTAGTGTGTTGAAGTTCCCACTAGCCAAAAATACATTTTTTTTTTGTTTTGTTTGTTTGTTCATAGTGCATTTTTTCTGTTGATGTCCATTTCTTGTCTTCTCCTGTGACACGATGACTTAGAACCCTGGTTATATCTCGTAAGTGGCATTTGAAGATATGCAGCTTTCATTCTTGGAGGTCAATGAAAAAACTTGACTGATCCATGCTTTGTGTTCTGTGAATGCACAATCAGAGTTCCCTGGGTGCAAGTTGAATGTTTATTATAACCTTATACCATACATTATATGTATAAAAAACAAAGCCAAAAATCTTATAGATGTTAACAAACCCAGAAAACTGTATGTTGGAGTAGAAGTTGAAAAGTGGCATTTAGCAAGATGTGGAATCAGGTTTAGCTCAGGAGGGTTGTAGAAGGCACCACCCGATTCCACACAGATGGAGTAAGGAAAGCCAGACCTCATCTAGGGTAGAATCTAACAGGAAGAGGAAGGGCAACAAGAATGGGTTCTGTAGGTATATAAACAGTGGTAGGAACAATAGGAAAAATGTTGGATTGCTCCTGAATGGGGCAGGAAATGCGGTGCGGATGATCAGGGTAGGGAATACTTAGACTGAATATACCAAAGTCCATGGGACCTGATGAGATGCACACAAAAGTGCTGAGGGAGCTGGCTGATATCACTGCAAGGACAGTCTGCTGCCTTTGAAAGGTCATGATGGTCAGAGGAGGTTCCTGAGGACTTCAACAAAGCAAATATCAATTCTGCCTTTGAGAAGGTCACGGAGGATCCAGGGATCTCCATACTGATCAGCCTTACCCTGATTCCTGTGAAGGTGATGGAGCAAATCCTTTTGGAAGTAATTTCCAAAAATAGTAAGAATAAGAAGTGATTGAGAGTAGCCAGCATTGACTTGTGGAGGGGACACCATACCTGACCAACCTAACAGACCTCTATAATTATATTACTGACTTGGTAGATGAGGGGAGAGCAATGGCTTTTATGTTGACTTTTGCAAGATTTTTGACACTATCTTCCATAACATCCTTGTGGAAAAACTGATGAGGTATTGGCTAGATAAATAGACAGTGAGGTGACCTGTTTCAGTGAGGTATTTGTAATAAGTGAACGTGACTTTGCAATGAATCTGTTGCATTATATTCTGTGTCTTTTTGACGTTAATCAGTAGTTCTGTCCACTTACTTTCGTGGACAGTAGGTGTTTGGAAGTGCCTAGTGATATGTTATACTTTGGATAATTAACATGTGTGCTAATGCAGTAATCCATGTTTTACATATGATGAAACAGGTTCCCTCAATCTAGATAAATTTATTTATTTTCCCCATGAATGGTTTGGCTTCCGCCAATCATAAGTTCCTAAAAGCTATACTAACTTTTACACTGAAGGATACTTCCCTTCCATTAGAGTATCTGCAAGACTAAGTTTTGTATTTGGGAACTGAGTATTCAGTTGAAAAGAAATGTACATTATCAGATCACTCATGAGAAAAGGAGATCCCTGGGATGTGGGTATTCCATTAGTCACATAAAAACATGTGGAAGTGGTAAGAATTCTAGTTCCACGTAAGTAAGTTGTGATGAGTGCAAACTCCATGCATACTTAAAAATTGCTGAATTTTTTTGTGTGGATGGCACAGGCTGTGTTCTGGATAAGTAGTTCTACTTTGCTGTTTATTTTTCATGAAGATTTGAGAATATTCTTTCCAGAGATATCTAAACAGAAAAAAGGTCTGTCATATTTCAAAATAGTGGCCATAGCTTTTTATTTTTCCAGTGGTATTGAGGACACAGCGATAATGCAGAAGATGCCCTACCTGAAACTAAGTATTTTTCCCGTTGCTGAAGGAAAGCTGTTATCAGACAAAATAATGGTTCATAAGGACATAGGGAATCATCATCTCAGTTGATAGCATCTGGACATTGCTCCTCCATGAAGACAAATGTTGTTATTCTGCTTCCGTATACAGATTGTCTCTCAGATGATGGTTGTGAGGATCTCAAAAGCTCAGAAGAGAATACAGGGTGATTCATGCAGAGATGTTGGTGGGGGAAAGGAGAATGGCAGAAAAAGGAAGAGAATGTGGCGAACCAAGACCTAGAAACTGAACACCCAAAAATTCTGAAAGTCGCAACCTACATATTTTCATGTTTTTTTGAAGTAACATTGTAGTACCATAAGTCTGTGCTGTTTTATTGTATTCTATGTCCACGTATTACATTTGTAACAACTAAAAAATTGGTGACTTCTATGTGAAAAATATTCCCAAATTAAAATTTGCTAAGGTGGAGTTAAAATTGAGAATGTGTATCAACAGAAAAATCTTTGAGAAATTGTTGCTCTTTGCAACATGAGTTATTACAAAGTCTGGAATTTCAGAGTTGAGTTTGAAACACAAATCAAACATGACAGAAAGACATCCAAAGACAAAAGACATCCAAACAAATTTGTTTCTGCTCAATAACCACCTCATAAAGAAAAGGGCTAAAGCTAATAATTTTTGCTCACAAATATGTTTAATTAAGTTTAGATTGATGAGCACTACTTCTATACTAATCATAAGTATCACCCAAATGCTTATTTCCAAGAAGATTCATCTCTCTTGCTGGAATGTTAACAAAGGGAAAATTTTCTTAATGGCTTATTTTAGAAATCTGTCATGTATTATTTTGCAGAATGTCAGTCAAGGCAGGAGTGGAGGGGAGCTCCATTCTTCCTGTTACAATTGGAGTTATGACTCTTTTGAACTGGAAGTTTGGGCTGGCTGGTTTATTTGTTTGTCTGAATAGCTATAGCTGCTTGACATGGCAAATTAAACAGTCAGGTCTATCTGCAGTGGTTTTGAAACAATGCTGACTGCAGCCTGAAGAACAGTCAGGTATGGAGATACTTGAGGGCTTTAGAAAAATGGTAAATCATGTTCTGTCATTTAACTATGCTGGAGCACTCACAGAAACCCAGTTGAATTAGTGAAATGTGCACAGCAAGTTATGAACACGAGCATGTAATTACACCGTTCCCAAGCTCCTAGTCCTTCAATTCTTATTTCCACTTCACGGGGGATTGTGGGTGGGTGTTGTTTCATATGTTTGCTATACTGAAACTATTTTTGTTTGCTATTAAGGTGGTAACAGATCAGGAGCAATCAAATGGGAGGTCTCCATCTGGGGGAGCATATTGAGTTCATGTGTCCCCTGTGAGGCAGGCTGCATCTGCCAGGAAAGCACTGCTGTCTCTACTTCAGTGAGCAGGGGCTCTTTTTCTTCCCAGGACACTGAGTTCACACACTTGTGAAGGCTGGGAAGCCAGGCGAGGAAAGAGAGTTCCCACTTTTCTTTTTAACACCAAAATATTAGGCTGCAGTCATTTCTGTTTTATCCACAATGATGGATAAAATCCATTTCCACGTAGCAAGTCAAAGCAAAACACATCAGCCTGAAAGTATGATTTGACAGGTCAGCTAAGCTGCCCTAGCACTCAGCTGGTACCGAAAGCATCAGTTCCACTGAACCCGTCTTTAACCCACCCCTCCTTGTGTCAGATCCAGCAGTTATGTGGTCACAGGGTGAGTCATTTTGTCTAGCTGATTTGGTGGATAAGGTATCTATTTCTTTGCATTCTGTGTGTAGCTTTACAGCCACCACATTTGGCATGAGGAAAATGGCAAGGGCATGAGACTGAGGTTGTGGGTTCAGGGACAGAAGGAGAATGACTGCCTCTTTAGAAGCCATTAACTAATAAAGCCAACATAGACACATCAAGTAAAAAAATAAACCAAAATCGCAAATTTTTCATGGAAAAAAAACCCTCTGTATCAAAATATACAAGTGATGACAGAGCCTTTACTGTGGTTTAGCTTTGTGTTAAACAGGAGCTCACACTAGAGGTGATCCCATGGACCTCTGTCAGCTTATGTGTTGGTGGATGGAGAAGAGTACCCTTTCATCCATCATGTTGTGGAATACTGCCTGTAAATTTTGCAGCAGAAAATACTGTTTTGTTGAAGTCAAAGGTCTTCATAGCAATGTATTGATTTTTGTAAAAAATTTCTGTCAGAATTGAATGAAAAGTTTGGCTTAGAAAAGGTCAAAGCATTTTCCTCTGACTATATCATCTTGATTTTCATATGTGGCAACAGAATATCTCATCGTATAAATGACAGAGCCCTGTAAAATTTAAAACAGCAAAGTTCAAATAATTCCCTTTGATCTTATTGAGACAAATTAATAGACAGGAAAAGATTTTCGAGGGAGGGCATTTCATCTTGGGAAGTCTCAGGTTTTGCTCTGATTCACGATAAAAGATTTTTCCAATGTGAGTTTGCTGGAATTGAAATTGAGTTTTTACACACAGTGCTGTGAAATTGTTTGTGGCAGTAGGTATCTGGAGGTATTCCCCTCATACCGGGGGGGGGGTTATTTACGTTTTTGTTACCTAGTAGTGTCAGAACTCTATCATAGCATGAACTACAAAGTTCATCCTTGTAGACTACTTCCTAATTTTATTTACATGGTGATGTAAAGTTGGACATGTAAATTTATGATACAGTCTGGAACAACAGAGAACAACCTCAATCAGTCTAAACTAGGTTATGGAAATAGACCACTTCATCTTTAGAAATCCTGATGGTAAGTTATGTGGATGTTGTCCGAATGAAGGGGTGTTTAATCTATTTTTTAAAGTAATTTTTATTCCTTGTTTAAAATTATGTTCCAGGAGCTGTGTGCTTTCTCACTTAGCTTTCGGACTTGATCTTTCGTAAACATCTTTTATAATCTACAGAATTTACCTCTGAGTTGTAATCTTTGCACTGTTTTGTCAGCAGAGAACATGCTCAGGTCAAGCACTCCGATGAGCTCATATCCTGCTGCTTTGGTCCTCTTGTCTCACTCCTCAAGAGCTAGAGAGGATGTTAATATATTGGGCAATACTGTGGGCATAGTAATTTTATTAGTATGTGACAAGGCCTCCATGATGTGCTGTAAATCCAAGATAGTTCTTACCAGAGAAAATAGCTGTAATGCAAGGATAAACATGAGAGAAAGAGTTCACAATCTGAGTAATTTACCCTCTAAGAAAGATTTGAAGGATTTTTTAAGCTAGTACAAGTTTTTAGAAGCTATTTTGCATTATAAAAGTGTTGAGAAGACCCACCTAAACTATTGTGCTCTGATCTGCACAGTTTAGGAAACTCTCTGTCCCAGGGCATCTGCAGTTCAAGTGGATAGACAGACAAAAGCATGATAAGAAATGGAGGTATAGAACACTGTGCCATCAAATGAAGATTAATCAGGATGCAATGGCAGTAGATTGGAATCCCAGTGTCACTCTCACCTGGGCCCTTGTGCTGAGGGATAATACTGAGTCTGACACCAATGGGAACATTTCCGATGAAATTAGAAGACCTGTAGTCAGATAGACCTCTCACTAGGAAAAACACCAGTGTTGGTCTTGTCCTCTTAGTTTATTTGAAGTGAACACCAGAGTTGTGGTAGAACCATGTGCAGACTTGCACATGTCCTGGCTGTTGTGGATGCATGCATACCCTAGAGAACAGAGGATTTTGCCACTTCTGCTTTTCTCCATTACCTAAGAAATCCACATGGCAAGAGAAGTTTTCTCATTTTATCACTTTGAAACTGTCAGTGGTATTTTAAATAAATTATTTTATCCAAGATGGCTATTTCAGAGCATCCTGCTGTCGGACGCCATCTGTTTGGTAAGCGTCATCATTTGTGACTTCTGCAGTGTGGGAACCAAATGTCAGACTGTCAAAGCATTTTCTATCATGCTCTAATTCTGGCTGAACAGAAATCCTATTTATTGACTTTGCTCAAGTAGTGTACAGTAGACTTTTAGGCTTTTTAGTCATGCCAGGATTACAGTCAATTGAAGATCATGGTCTATCTACAACCAAATTTCCTTAGAACAAGAATTTTTATGGAATTAAAGTACAAATTGGATCAAATGAGGCTGTCAAGGCAAAGTCAGATATCACCCAGTTGATCACTCCTAATTGTCAGTGTGCTCAGTTGAATGAATTATTCTTTCATATGTAAAGTCTGGTCTCTCCTGGCGGCTTAATGGTTTGTTGATGTATTCACAAACATAGTGTTGATCCAGCCATTTTAAATAAAGCATTTTCCCATGACTAAATTATCCCATCCTCCTAAAGCTATAGTCGGTGTGTTATTTTCCACTCCTGGGCCCAGTTCTCAAATTTTTGGACCTCTCCACTTGAAAGTTCAGTAGCTGTGTTTTTGTTTCATCTCTCTTGATTTTCTGTTTCTTTAAAATTCTGTGTATATCTCATGCTTACAAAATCTAAATTACCAGTTAAACTATGCAGCATGTGGGAAGAACATCGGTAAAGTTTCACTGAACAGTGCACAAAAATACTTTGGTTGCAATTGGTGGCACATCATTTTATCATCAACATCCTTTAAGCAGAGGTGGCCAGCCAGGTAATACTGTTATGTGCTATGGCTCTGTGTTGTAGAAAACCAAAACAACACCTAATGGTGTGGTGGTCGTTTTTCATTTCTTTTTTCTATAGTTTATTTTAGTTTTCAAAATTTGTGTTGCAGATCAGACCTTTTTTTCCCCCCCCCTCTCCCCTCTCTATACTCACATGGCTGAATTTCACAAAACAGATTAACAATCATCTTTTCTCAGGAAAATGCTGTGAATGGAGAGCATCTGTGGCTAGAGACAAATGTTTCTGGGGACCTCTGCTACCTGGGGGAGGAAAGCTGCCAAGTCAAATTCTCAGTGAGTTATTTCAGATTTCTTTTTTCTCTTTCTGAGGTAACAAGCCTGACTTCGGATTGAAGCAGTGCTCAGTTGCTTGGGAGCTTGAATTGTTTACCTGTGTTCCAGAAGGAATACAAAAGGGGCAAAAGGCTACTGTTAAAGACTTCATTGCTTGGGGAAAAAAACCCCAAACAATTTTGAGTGACCCAGATTATTTACACAGTGAGAGTGTGTGTAATCAACAGCTTTAAGAGAAAAGAAATTAGAATATCGAGATATTTCAGAAATGTTCAAAGAAACTAGTCTATTTTACA
Source organism: Corapipo altera (assembly GCF_003945725.1). Taxonomy (NCBI): domain Eukaryota; kingdom Metazoa; phylum Chordata; class Aves; order Passeriformes; family Pipridae; genus Corapipo; species Corapipo altera. The sequence continues at coordinate 9,442,849 of NW_020884873.1, read as the reverse complement.
CAAACACATACACAAATATATCACTTATTGCAGTCTCTGAGAGTACGGTCTGATCAAATTTTTGTGATTTTAATCACTGCAAGGATTTTAACTGAATTTTCCAAACTCCTGAGTGCACTCACCAGCAGTGAGTGAACTCATATTCTATTTGAGAATATTCAAGATTAACCTTCTCCTATTGAAACTTCTCTGCTGTGTATGAAAACGTTTCATTGGATTGATCTCAAACCCGTGTGTGTCTCTGACTGGGAAGTCACTTCCAGTCTCCTCCAGGGGCACTTCCCTTAGTGTTTCAGTTAAATTACTTCACCAAAAGAGAAGAAAAAAACCAAACCTCCTTTATTTTGATATTTAGGAAGCCACCATCTTTTTGCTTTTATTTAAAAAAATCCACATTTTAGAGCATTTAATTCAAATCAAAGCCTTTTGATTTACTAACCACCCTGAGTTTTTGGGGCACTTCGATCCCAAATATCAGTGCTTTGTGTAGCACAAATTTAATATCCATCTCCTGAAACTTCTCAAGTGAATTGGTTACTTTATGGAATATAACAGTAAGACCAAGCCAGAGAAGTCTATGCCTTCTTCAGAATTCCAAGGCGAAGTCCCAACAAACTGCTGATTGTTGGTAATATTCAAGGGAGGTGTCACTGTGTGTTTGCCTATTGGTCCTGAGGCACTGGGATTTGGTGAAAGCTGGAGACAGGACTTGTTTGGTTGAGTGGACCTTTGGTATGATGATTCTGATGTTCTTAATAGAAGTTTGCCTTTCTAAAACTGAGTAACTAGTTCCTCATGATTTAACTCATTGAAAGTAGAGTGGAAATTTAGTAATATGTTGCATATGATTTGCAAGGTTGTGTCTTCTCGATAAACACAGAGATAAAAAACATACTTGAAGTTATCAAGTCACAAAACATGTGAAAGCTGTCTGCTATACAATGTCATGGTTCTTCAGATGAAAGATTATAACACCCCTCTACATACATGTGAATATGTACAGTTAGGGTGTATCTAGATAATTATGAGAATCAGTAAAATTATTATAATTATTCCATAATATGAACTGAAGCTGTGTTCCCTATTCCTTCTTGAGCTTATTTAAATATGTTGAAAACTCTAAAGAAATAATTTATTAGAGATTTAAATGGACATGAATAAACTGAATGCAAAAATCTGAAGAAAAGAAATCTCAACTCACTGTGTATTTATAAATCTTCTGTCCCTAAAGAACAAGTCTGTAAGTTAAATTTCTATGTAAATTAATTCCACCTGATTAATTAAATTGAGTTTGTGGAAGTAAAATAAGTCAATATATTCTCTCTTCTGGATGCATTCTCTTGCCTTTGATATGCCTTGGCCCAGGGGAGTCGATGGAAATTATTTTAAAAGCCCTACTGAAATTAATAAAACTAACCAGCATAATTGAGAATTTTGTCCCTGCTGTAACATATCATAAGCATTCAAAAGCATTCTCTGAGAATTTTATCATTCTCTGCTAAATGACCCAAGTACCCAAGTATTTTCCTGCAAGTCAGTGGCTAGGCCTGTCAAATTAGTATTAGTTATTAATAAGTAAATATTATATGATAAGCATGAAGTGACCTACTCTTGTGAACTGATTGGAGTTCTGTGATTTGCATGTGTAATTTTTCACTGGCTCTGCTCGTCATCTTCATAGGATGCTGCCCTTTATAGTGATGCTCTGGCAGTGTTAACAACCTGATCTGCTACCCGAAGGGAAACTTTTACTTCTAGTTCACGAGCTGGAGTACTGTGGCTGTCTTTTTAAGAAAGTTCAGTTTTTAACTGAAAGAGCTTCAGACCTTTTTTATTTATTTATTTACTTTTCGGTGCACAGCACAGTTGAGAGCACCAAGAGAGCAAAAAGAAAAAAAAAAAAGTGTATGTTGCATGAGGAGAGAAACATCTCTTGTTTCACAGCTAACTTTCTTTTCCCTCCTGGGCATACCGCACGTCTCCCTTTCCTCTTGCAGAAATCCGCTCTGCGGAGGAAGTGTGCTGCCTGCAAGATTGTGGTCCACAATGCCTGCATGGAGCAGTTAGAGAAGGTAAGACATTGCCATCTTCTGGAGCATACCATAGCCAACACTCTTTTAATTCTTTTTTCTGAGATTTCAACCTGGAAAACACTATGCCAAATTAAGTTTTCATTGCTGTTTAAACAACGCACTTGTTAAAAAAAAAATTACTTAAAATTCCAGCTTTTTTTTTTTTAAAGTGTATTTCTTTGAACTTCATGAACCATAAAAAACCCCAAAACAACGAAATCCAAAAGTAAACCAAGAACAAAAATTACAGAATGTTTTCACAGTTCTAATGTTTAAAAAATAAATTCCCTCTACTTCTAGATTAAAAATTGAAGCTAGAAAATGGAGTATCCTGTCATGTACAAAATTGGCCTTTCAAAATTTCCCAACTGAAACCAGCATAATTTATTGTATGACAGCAATATTTATTATGAGCAATGCAGCATAAGATGCTACTGTGAACATTTTCCCCTGTATTTACTAGACTCTACTGTTTTCTCTTCAAAACTTCAGAAATTAAATTCTTGTCTGTTAAATGGAAAACATCAACCCTTTCCTTTATAGTGTCATTTCTGCTAGTGTCTCTCCTGCTTCTCATTTCCTTCAAGGATCCCTCATCACACCCAAGCACCTATAGAATATCTGTCACTGACTTCAGTCTTCCCATCAGTGATTTGTCTTCATTATGACTAATTGGAAATGTGCTAAAGAAATCTCGCCCCACCATTTTAATTCCTGGTGTGATATGTGTAAAGAAATATGTGTGGGAATTTCCCCATTGCTTTCATTAGAGCTTCATTTTCACTCCTGTATGTTTAGCTGTGTTGTTCTTCATAAAAGAAACTGATGCATAACAAATTTATAGCAGCAACTCTTTGGAAAGTGTATTTTCCTTTCTGAGTACTTGGACTCATGTTGACAAATGCCACAGTGATTACCATAAAACCAGGTTGGAGAGGTACCACTTCCACCCCCAATGCTTTTATCCACAGTGGAATTAGCGTTAGCACATGCTTTCAGCACAAAATGTTACCAGTGAATTTTTCATGACTTCCTCCATCAGCAGCAGTGCTGACTCTCTATAGCCCAGTGAGCTGGTGGCATTGCCAGACAGAGCAAATGAGCACTTAGATAAAAAACCCTTGCTGTTGAGCTTGTTTATGACATTTTGGAGACCATGAAATCCATTTCTTGGCAGAGGGTTGTTATAAAGTCTGCATCCCTCTTAAACTCTGTGGAGTTTAAAGCTGGTACATAAGTCTTCTTCTTGGCCCTTTCTGCAAAGGTGCAAGTTGTAAGCAAAATAAAATATAAATATAAGCTGGGTGTCTTTCCAACCTGCCATGACTGAGCAATGAAACACCAAATTGCAATTCCAGGTGAAGAGCAGTGAAAGAACAGTGATGTAACAATGTCTTTCATTTCTTTTTAAGTAATAGGTATTTTGTTTACTTATTTCTTTGAAGGCTTTTGTTGTGTTTTTTTTTTAATTTATTTTTTTTTATTCCCTAGAGCTATTATTTTGAAGACTGTTATTAAATGAGGGAAGAACTTATTTATCTGGGGAGAGTTGTATTTAAATTTGGAGAAACTTGATCCCTCTACCTTCATAACAGAGGCATAACTGTGCATTATTCTTAAATGTTTTATTCTTTGAAGGATAGTCAGCTTAAGCTTGAATCTATTTCGTCTAGTACATCCTTACTTCATGTATCCTTTGGTCTTTTCCAAGGCCTCTCTCTTCCTCAGTATATTTTTTCCCTTTCTATGTCCCACCCATTCCACTCCTACTGATTTTCTTTTCTCAAAACTTTTTCTTTCTTTTTCATAGGACTTCTTTCTTTTTTAATAATTTTTTTTTTTCTCTCCACCTTTCTGAAAATGTTTTCCATTCATGAAAACTCCCGTTATCCTCTTTGTCTTTCCCATCTGAAGCTGGAAATACCACTGCACGAGGCAGTACAATGCTCCCCAAATGGTTTGTGGTTGGGGAGGTGAATGAAAACATCCTGATCTAATGAAAAGGTAGAAATTTATGGTAATTTACATGATTCTTTATCTGAATGATGATTTCTCTGCAGATTTTGTTTATGAAGGTATAAAGATGGGATGTGCGAAAAAGGTCTTACAAAGTTAGATTTCTAGCACCTACTAACTTTTGAGACCTCAGCTGAAGTCTGCATTTGTTTGCAAATGATCTTCAGAAAAACAAAACAAATGAAACAACTTTCTTCTAGAGGGAGGAGGTGGTTTAAATAGTTGAACTGAGCAGGCAGAAATAGCATTAGTGAAGATGAGGGCTCTGTAGAGGTCTAGGAAGGAGAATTAATATGGCATAAGAAGAGATATTTTTTTCTGACATCCAGATTAGTTATTTTTTTTCACCTAGTGAAGCTAATATTTTAATAGATAATAAATATTTTGGAAGTCTGACCTAGATAATAATACTGGAGCAAATTGTGTCTTAGCTCACTTGAAGTTCTAACAGTTTTATTTCAATGCCAGATTAATTTTCGCTGCAAACCGACTTTCCGAGAAGGAGGATCCAGATCTCCAAGAGAAGTAAGTAATGGATAAATGATGATCAGTTTTCATTTTACATGTGTGCTGATCCACCTGGTATGGTGCTGCTAAAGTGCTTTTAGATTCAGAGGACTTTTACATGTTGGTTCCCAGTGGAACATGTTCTCCTCGCCAGAATAAATGTGAAGTGAATTCTAGCCGAAGGACTGCATTACTAACATGGACAGAAACCATTTCATCTTTTTGTTCTCTTTTTTTCATAAATTTGGCTAGTCTGTCTTTTTCCTTTTTTTTTTGGTAGCATTTTTTTTTTCTTCCTGGCATTTTAAATTTTTTTTCCATATTTCCCTCTCCTTTCTCTTGCTTTCCCGTTGTCTTTTTTTTTTTTTCTTTCTAGAAGTACCTCAGACATAAAATCAGACATTCAAAAACCTTATGCTTTGCATCCAGCTACTGCATGAATTCAGCTCCTTTGAAGGTTTTGGAGGTGTTTACAGTTATTACTAACATATTTTTAGATCTGTCTTACATAGTTAAAAACCAGTGTTTCAAAACCACTTCTTAGCTGTTGCAGCTGATTTGGTGCCCAGCTTTCTCTAGCAGAGGTAGATCAATTCCCAGTCATGTTGGCAGTTCAGTGTTGGCTGGAACAACAGTGTGATGCAGGTAGACCTCTTCTAGCCCTTGCCTGTGCAGAAACAGTGACACAGCCCTGCCCACCCACCCGTCTCTTGCTCACCTCTTGCTGCCATCCAGGATGTAAATAGTCCAAACAGGGAGAAAAGACTGCTTCAAGGACTTCCTCACCTCTTTTCCTTCTTTTTCATTGCCTTATGATATTTTGTGCTTTATAAGACTGTATTTCCAAGCAGAATAGCAAGGGGCCCTGCTTTGTGGCTGAACACAGCAGTGTTTGGGCACTTCTGTACCCTGTGTTTAGGTGATAATTATCTCTGCGTCATGTAATGAACTTTCTTCTTATTGTGGAAGAATACTGAGAAAGTAGTTCTGGCCTCATTTCAACATGGATAAAGAAAACACCATCTTGTCCTTATTCCTCTTACAGTTTTGGTGGTTTTTGAGGTTTCCTGTAGTGACTGCTGCATTTTGCTCCAGGAATTACTGTACTGGCTGAAGGGACTTCTCCTTTGGTGTCTGTAAACCGATTTCTCGCAGATGGTACTGTTGATTGGAAGGTTCCAAGGCTTCCTATAACATATCTTTTTGCCCTTCTTTTGCAGAACTTTGTCCGACATCACTGGGTGCACAGGCGGAGGCAGGAGGGGAAATGCAAGCAGTGTGGAAAGGTAGGATTTGCAGCACAGCCCAAGCACAGCACAGAGCACTGTGGAATTCAGGGCAGCCAGTAGGTCTTTCTAGTCACTGAATTTTTTCCTATCACAAACACTTGACCTCTTTTAATGGCTAATGACAAGCCTGAGATATTGAGCAATAACAGCCCTGATTCCCATGTGGGAAGAGAAAGGCAGCTGCATCTGCAGGAATGGGCACATCATGTATCCTGGGAGGTTGTGCTGCACTAGCTGCTGAAAATGGAGAGGAAGGCGGCTGTGGCTCCTTGAGCTTCTTTTTTTGTTAAACTAGCCTGGTACTAATATCGTGTTCTTTCAGTGCTGTCCTCTGTGCCAAAATTGTGATGGCTTATTTTTTAGGCTTCTGGAAAAAGAAAACTATTGCTTTATTTCTGCCCCAGCAGACTCTAAGATTTGTGAGACTGTATCATGTTTCCTCTGCTGCATAGATTGTACAAGTTTATTTCTAAAAAGCTATAAAAAGGAGGGAGAAATATATTAGCTACTGAAGACCATTCTTCTGAAATATTATGAGCCCCTGAAATATATTGAGAGATATTTAAAAATTAAATTAACACAGGGATTTTAATTTCCTTTCTCTAGCACTATATTATACTTTTGCCTCCCTCTTTCCAGCTAGTAAGGAAGTCTGTGTCTCATCTCCATGGCACAGGATTTAAGTTAGAGGAAAATTTGTATGTAGATTTGTATCTAGATATTCACATAGATCGTCAGCTGCAAGCTGCAATAAGACATGCAATAAAAATGCCTGTAGCATGGGAACAGTGCAGCAAGGCATTTTGCATACAGTATTCTTATTGTATGACTTTGCCTTCCTTCTCTGCTTTTTTTGGCCTGGATCTCCCCTTACAGGCATTAGGAGTTGATTTTGCAACGGAAGTACTTACTGGCTATCATACCAAAACCTATACTGGGTATGTTCACATGAGTAACCTTGACTGATATAGAATCATATAATCATTAAGGCTGGAAGAGACCTTAAAGGTCCTCAAGTCCAACCATTACATGGAGAATATGGAGAAGAAATCTGTTTTCCCCTTAAAGAAGAAATATTCAGTTAAGACTAACATGGGTATATTGTAATAGAGTTGTTCTATGTCAAGAAACAGAAAGAATTAGAGGAAAATATAACCAAAAAAAAAAATCCATTATACTTGTTGGCCAAGTAGTCTCTTATTACAGAAAAATACTTGTCTTTCTTAGTGCTCTGCTATCACATTTCTTAAACCCCTGAGTAAGAATCACCTTTATTATTCTCTTATCATGCAAGAAAAGGGGAACTATCATTGAAATAGAATGGCAGTAAATTTGAAGCAATAAAAGGATTCTGTTTGATCTCATTGTGGTGTAGTAGTCCTGTGCCATGCTTGGAATGGGATGGTTAAGTATTTTAATGATCATTAATAATAGTTCAGATAAGGTTTTTAGGATACACCCATCTCATGCTTCAAATCATAAGCAAGTAGATAGGAATTAATGCACCCCAATATTCTTAGCTCTGTGGCTTTATATTTTGTGTGCCATGTGTACCATGCCTGACACTTCCTGGTGTCTGACAGTGTACCACCTTAGATCAGAAGTGCAGTTTGGAAGAAATTTTCCTGATTATCCTCACTTATGATGGTTCATATATGGGACAGTCTTGCAACAAATGAACTGAACTCCTTTTAGATTAAACTTAATTGAAAGTTTACTCTGCACTTACTAATGGACATTCAGTCCACAGGACCAGACTACAACTAGTCCAAAGTAAAATTATTTGAAAATACTTATGTATAGTGTTCTCAGTACCAACAGAGTCTGTCCTATCACTGTTACACATTACTTGCTAGTGAAGATACAGCTTATATGGGCTTGTCCAGGCTTTATTTTTCTCCTCTTCTTCTTCCCAGGAGTGATTTCACTGATTTACTGCTGAAGTACTATATAGAGAATTAGGCATCAGGGAAGGGGGCCTGAAAAGTGCAGTGTAACCAAACAATCTATTTCTGTCAACTTGCTGTGAAGGTTCCCTCTTTTTTGTTGTTGCTTTTTTTTGTTTTGAAACTGGAGAGTGTAATAGAACGATGGACAGATCTCTTAAAGCAAAGTCCCACTGAGCCCAGTATTCAACAATGGCTTAATATGAAAAAGAATAAAATGGAACAGGTGTTTAATGATGCAACCTCAAAACAGTCTCCTGAACTATAAAAATTTCTGTCTAGTGAATTTCCAGAAATGGTGCCTTTATAGTTATATTGTAGCCTATGATAATTTTCTTTCCTGGGATCTTGCTTAGTTGAACCTTGAGTTCCTGTGAAGTTGTAGCATTTACAACATCCTTTAACAATAATTTCCTGAACTTAACTACATGCTATGAGAAGAGGAACATTTTGGTTGTTTCAAACCTGTCACGTATTAGTTTTCTTTCCTCATGCTCCATAACTGTTGTTTTGGAAGAGATGGTAAATAAATCCTCCCAAACTACGTCCTCCACATCATTCATGATGCTTAAGAATTTATTTTTTTCTCTTGAAGACATGAAAAAAGATAGTTTTGTAGCTGTTAGCTGTTTATTACCTGGCATCATAAGAGAAATCTTTATATAATTTGACATAAGAATGTTCAGACCATGTGGCCCAGCATCCATTTCATAACTGAGTGCAGTAATAGAAGCTTAAGGATGAATGCAAAGGAATCTTTTCTTTGTATATTTCCAGTTAGCAGTGGTTTAGGGATTTTCTGAGACTCAGAACACATCTTAGACCATCATGCTAAACAAACACTGTATTTCTTTAACCTTCTGTGGTGTCCAAAGTAGTGTGCCCTCTGTATACGTGCAGTGTGTCTACAGTGTCTCTCAGTTACTGGTCCCTTTACAGGCTTGATCCAGAACTTCGTGTTTTCCTGCATCTAAAGGTAGAACTGAAATTTCTAGTACTTGAAAGGCAATTCCAGTTCTTTATTGTTTTAGCAGAGATCACCATCCAAGTGCTTCTGTTGTAGTCTGTGTTTGAGTTGTAATAATACCTGGCTCTCCTACAGTAATGTTGCATTAGGATATCTCTGAAAGCACTAAAAAGAGAATAAATATTATAGGAAAATACTTGGAAAAAATATTATTACTAGCCCTAACACTACTGTGAAAATAGTCTTTAATGATAAATACTTTTGAGAATATAACCAAAACATACCAGAACTAGTAATCCCCGTGTGCTCTTTTGTGTGCATGAATGTCTGTGTTAATTTGGACCTTCAATTTGTCTAGATAGTCTGAATCAATCACCAACATAAGCTGTTTTTGTGGTGATTCAGGTGCTTTTTTCCTATGAGTAGATTTCTTCTGGTATGCACAACTGTTTAATTCTACAGGAGCAGCCCAAAATAGGGGATTTCATGTGTTGTAGAGGAACTGGTTACTGGGGAATCAGGGCTAATCATGTACTGTTAGGCTGATGGTTCTCATAAAGGTGAAATTCATTTTTTATCTCAAAACTTCTAACTTGGTGGAGAAAACCTCCTTGCATGAACCAGGAACAAGATAACTGAAATTTAGTTTTCCTTCTCATTGAGAGAAGGCAGGAAAGATAATTTCTTATAAAATAGGGGGCTTCCATGGTTTCAGTTTGATAGTTCTCATCAAATCTCACTGTGACAGTGCACTGTTTATTTTATCAGTTCCTTTATTTGTAAAGCTAGCTTTCAAATAAATGCTATCTTACCTGAAACACGTATCCTTAGGAAGTATTAGTGCACATTTGTAAAGCTATTTGAGGAAGGATAGTGGTGTTTTATTGCTACTTATCATTAATATGTTTTCATTGCTGTATCATTTTCTCTAATTACTCCCTAAAAGCCAAATGGCTTACTAAATAAATGGAAAATTGGTCCATCTAGAATCAGACAAGCTGCTTAGGCCATATGTTTAAAATATGCAACTGATGGGCTGTGGAATTAATGTACTGAATTTAGGTTTTTGTTAGTGGAGGTTTCGGGAGAGAAGAGTTTTCCCCCTGGTTATTACAAAGCAGAACAAAACAAAACACTTCATGTTCCCGGGGGACTGAAATCTTTTTTTCAATGCACTTTGGGACCAGAAAGGATGAGATTTGTGAGAAACACTATGAAGCACCAGCGTGAGTGAGAATAAAGCGTTTTTTCCAGCGCCAGAACTCCGTACCAACACTTGGGTCACAGTTACTGTCACTCTGTTCGTTCTTGTGCCCACACCGAATGGCAGACGAGATGTGACCAGCCAGAAGCAGCTGGACAGCTTGTCTTTTTTTAAGCCATTTTGACTACACTACTACTAAACCTGAATATGTCAAATCACCATAATTATGAAGAATCTAATCTTTGAATTTCTCTGAATGTAAACTCTGAGCCATTAAGGGGAGGATTAAAAAAAGCCCCAAAACCTAGCAAACAAATCTAGGCAGAGGTAACACAAGCCTTTTGGAAGTCGATCATGGAGGTGTGGTCCATCTGGCAAGCTAGGTTGGCTGGGATATAGAGATACCTGTAGAAGAAGCTGCAAAGTGTAGTTCTGCATGGTGGGCAGGCAGGAGGAGCCTCCTCCTCTTTAGAGTATCAGTAGGGTTGTCCTCAACTACCTTGTAAAGATAGATTGTAGCTCAATCCCTCACTTAACAAGACCAGTGCATCTCTCCATGTTTTTTGGTTGGTTGTTTAATTCTCCTTCTTGGTGTGCTTGACCTTGTAATTGGACTGAGCACTAACAGACTTATTTTTCCTGCAGGATAGGAAGGACCTTAATTACAGAAGCAGTAAGGCAATGTCTTGCTAGATGTTACTAAATCAGATTATAACTTTCTTGCATTGAGTCTTGGGCATTGTCCAGCATGTAGGAGATTTAGGTATTACCTCAACTTGTCAAAAAGAAAGCTGGCTCACAAATTCATCACTTGGTAGAGAGATTGAATTAGAAAATTCAGGATGATGATGGGCTACTTAATGTGGTAAGAGAGAGGCTTGATGGAAGCTCATGAATAAAGGATCCAGACAACTGCAAATCTGAAATCTAAGCAGTAAAGATGACTATGACAAACTGCTCAATGAAGTTCTGGACTTTATGTCTCTCCAACCATCAACCCAAATCAGATTTTTATCTCACTAAAAGGAACTTTAATTCAACAAAAAACTTCAGGCTCTATCTTACCATTTGTTGCCTGTGTTAGACGTAAGAAGAGTTTATATGACCCAATGGTCTTTCCCAGCCTTAGAATTTAGAGCAAAAGCGACATTTTATTTTATGGAATGGAACTCTTCTGTAGGAGAATAAAGTCTCATATTTATTGGTAATGGTGGGCTTTTTTCTCTTTAAAACTATAAAGAAACGTTTTCTTTTATCTGTTTTATTTGAATCAGACCATCTTGTTTTTTGGAATTTACAGGAAGGATTTTAATCTGAGTCAGCTCAGTAAAACTATAACTTAATTTCCCCACCAGAACATTCCCAGACAGACATTGTAGTTGATTCTGCTCTGTAGTTAAAAAAAAAAAAAAATGGAAAATTCAGACTCTTGTTTTTATTTAGAGCAAACAAGACTGCAACATTCAGCAGAAAATCTGACACTCTCCAGATCTGTAGAAATCCATTAAAATAGGCATTCCTTCTCTATCTTTTTCCGGTGTTTTTAACTGCAAAAAATCTAAGGAAAAGCATAAAATTTTGCAGAAATACTTTTAAAAGTATGTGCAAAAATGCCCCAGTTGAAGAACATTCTCTGTGACTCTTGTCATTGTTTTATCCCCCAAAAATTTGTTTGTTGTCTAAGAGCTTTGAGGCTGAACCAATGCATCTGACTTCAATGAATAGATTTAGCTTAGTACGATCAGGTGACAAGAGTTAAAGGTGCATATTTTCTTGTAGTCAGGAGGAATTTAATCCTTTTTTTCCTGGTTATTCTAGGGCTTTCAGCAGAAGTTTTCCTTCCATAGTAAAGAGATAGTGGCCATCAGTTGTTCCTGGTGCAAGCTGGCGGTAAGTGAATAATACTCTGAGAGACTGTGATCTGTGTTTAAATAGGAATGATTGTGGGTGTTTTTTGTTGTTGTTGGTTTTGGTGTTTTTGTTTGTTTGATTTGGGTTGTTTGTGGTTGTTTGTTTGTAAGAAGGCATGATTTGGGAAGATAATCTTTAGTTACATGTTCCTAAAACTCCATGGTTTGACTGACTTGAAGACGGTAGAGTTGGAAACATAGCTCCAGTTTTTGTACCATCCCCCTCTTTTTCCTCTCCATGCTTCCCCTTTATGTTTCTTGACCTCCTTAGTGACTCTACTCTTTCCTTCTCTTCCAGTTTCATAACAAAGTCACCTGTTTCATGCTGCATCACATTGAGGAGCCGTGTTCCCTGGGGGCTCATGCTGCTGTCATTGTGCCTCCCACTTGGATCATTAAGGTGAAGAAACCTCAGGTAACTGCATGCTGATGTCTGTTTCGGAAGCTGTGTGGCTGTGCAAAGCCAACCTGGCTTCGCTGCTCGGTTCTCCTTCACGAAAGCATGCTTGTTCAACCCTGTCTTTATCCCTGAAACCCAGCATACCTCCATGGTGATTATGAACCTGTATTCTCCTGCCCCTCCATCCAGTCCTTCAGTAGATTTCCCTGTTTGGGATGATGAGCAACAAACATGACTTGTTCTGAGCTAATCCGGTTCAGATTTGTTCCTGTAACTGAGTTCAGCAAGCATACTGCAAGAAAATCCCCCGTGTGGTAGGCAGTCAAGCATGTTTCATTAAATAGAGCTGAGCAAATACAGGGAAAACCCATTCACAAACATTCACTTGAACAGCAGAAAGAATTGGCTGTGGCTGGACTGGCACCCTTCTGAATTTGCCATTAATGGACATGTAAAGAATCATGTCTTATTTACATTGGTGCTTGCTCGTTGTCAGCAGTAAGCACATGTGCTCATTTAGTTGAAGGTAACAAACACTAGAATTCAAAGCATTTGTGATGGATGTGATAGGTCCTGGAGAGGATAATTCACTGGTGAACATAGGGGGAAAAGATATCCACAAGAGAGCTGGCCAAAAATTAAAAAGGGGTTCACATCATACAAGAAGTATTTTTTCTTTGGAAGTCTGTTTTCACTTTAAGTTGAGCTGAGAGAAACAAATGCTGAACGTATCAGGGAGCCAGAAATACTGATTAATTTTTTATTTCAGAATAACAATTTTTATTTCAGTCCATCCTTGGGAAGTGACCCAGGCTTTTTGACTCCTGGTTGTCAACAAGAAGCCAAGAAGTTCAGGCTGTGGACAAGGCACTAAGACAAAACTAGTCCTATGAAACTGGAAAAAGGCCTAAGACCTAAGTGGTGACACTGCTCAATCTTTAGTTCCGGTCTAGGAATATGATCAGCAGATTTGGGCATGAATAGGATTTATAACAAGCTGGTTATTGAAGACAATGGGCAGAGGGAAGGGGAAATATATGTATAGAGTAATCAAAAAATCGACCAAAGAAGTTGCTGTTTCTCTTTTAGGTCAAGAGAGAGTGTAGGCAAAATTCCCAACCACCTCCACTCAGAGAGAAAAAAGGGGGTTATTTGTCATTGGTAGCTTTTCCCCACACTCTTTTTTCTCTGTTTGTTTTACCTGGGACTCCTCCAGAGAAATCTTTTTTCTCTCTCTTGTTGAGGAATGTTTGAGTCTTTGGCAGGGACTTAATATCTTGACTAATTTTTAGCACCATGCTTGATAGATGTATCCATGTCTGACCTTACTAACAGAAACTTTTCCTCAATTTTTTAATTCTTATTTTATTTAATTTTTAGTAAAAAAAAAAAAAAAAACAACCAAAAAAACCCCCAAAAACCTGTCACTTTTAATTTTCTCTTGATTTGACTTTTGGCCAAAGCAAGGTACATTCTTTATAATATTTTTAGAGAATGTAGTTTCTTGTTCACTGTTTTTTTCAGATCAGTTCCAATTAAAAAATAGAATCTGATCTAGCTAATTATAATTTATGGGAAAATATCTTCTAAATAAAGGTTTAATATGTTAAACTATGGGAAAATATCTGTTAGCTTTGTGTGCCTGAGTCGTGAGTGGTAGGGAAGGTACTGCAATCCATTATTCCCTCTCTATCACATCTTGAGTCCTTGAGATTCATGCTCAGCAGCACGCAAAAACCTTGAGTAGCTGAAGCATTAGATAGACGAAAATTATATTTAACACAGACAATGGGGATATTTCTGTGAAACTTCATAACAGCTCCCATTGCAATTATGGGGAATGCATCCTTATTGCTTTAGAAAATACTGATGCATCTTTTGGATGTGTTTTCAGATTTTTGGCAGAAGTCTTGTTTTCTTATTTATTATTTTTTTAGGAAATATTTTTCTTCTCCTGCTGTTTCTGGCCAGCTCTACTGTTATGTATTATTACCCTCTTCACCCCATAGGAATGTTTGGTAAACACTATGAAATATTCACTGCATTCAATCCACAGAATATAAACACAATATTCACAATTTTTTGTAAATTCACATAATAAATGAATGTGTAACCAGCAATCTGTTTTTCACATATTCCACAGTCAGAATAAATTTGACTAGAAGCTTTTTTTGTTATAAAATATTTTCTCAGCTCTAACTACTTACATTGGTCAAAGACACCTCTTGAACTGAATTTCCTACTCATATAAAATTGATTTTAGTGGTGCCTGCATCCTGTTTGTTATTTCCTTTAAGCAAATAAGTTGGCTTTTTGTAGCAAAACCTTGCCCTGTTTTATAATTTTTTTTTCTTTTTATTGCCACAAAAACAGTTTTCCATGCTTATTTTGTATAACGTGGGTCACCACCTTCCAAATATTGGGCTTGCGTAAAGACCACGCTCCCCGTCTCATTGCTAATGTTGTGGTAGTAAAACATCATGGTGTAATTGGCTAAGGACAAATTATTGCTGACAACCTATGTTCTAAATGGGGAACTTCTTGCAAGCAACTGATTGCAAGATGAATGATATTCAGAATGGTTCAAATAGCTTTGGAATCGGTGGTAGCTGTGTATGTAAAGACCCACTCACACATGAATGGAAAACTCCCAGTACCTATTCCATGTTTCCATAATGTGAGCCACTTCTGTAACTTTTTTACTGATTTCCAGTGTTTCTGTACTCTTAGCAGTGCTTTGAAACCAGCTCTGTTTTCCTGGGGTTCAAATCAATTCCATCTCCTAGTTTGTGAAGCAGGTCACCCCTGTTGACTGGTAGTGTTTTTTTAATAGGTGAGGTTTGGTAGCCAAAGTGGTGTTAGCTCTAGCAGTGGGCTTGCTATATGCCTGTGATGTGGGGAAAAAAGCAGGTAATAAGGAGGATCTGGCTCATGTATTGAGTCTGTCTTCTGTTTGGGAAGATAAAGGCAGTAACTAAAATTCCAAGGTTTTTCTGTTCAGGGTGAGTAAACGTGGTGTTTTCTTCTTCTGCTCCTTTGGGGACCTTGAAAAAGTTCTAGTGAATGCTTATATTTCTGGGTTTATTTCTTTATTTCTTCAATTGATGAGTGCAGCTGGCTTGTCTGATGGTGTTTGTAAACAACCAGAAGACGATCTAGACTGACTTTCCCAGACGCTGTTCATTATTTAAGTAATTTGAAGATCAGCGTGCTAAAAGCCTTTGAAAATGAAGGCTGAAATGTTGTAAAGGAAAAGGTTGAAAGGTGTAATTGGATTTCTCTGAGGTAGCCCATGGCCTTTGCACGATCCAACACCACACAAGAAGAACTCCAGTTCTCCTGCTCACCTAGGTAATCTTGCTGAGAGCTATACTGACCATTCAATAATATGAAAAATCTCTTTTTGAAGATGGACAAACTGACATCCACAAAGGAGAGGTTTC
This sequence comes from Corapipo altera, assembly GCF_003945725.1. Classification (NCBI taxonomy): domain Eukaryota; kingdom Metazoa; phylum Chordata; class Aves; order Passeriformes; family Pipridae; genus Corapipo; species Corapipo altera. Next base: position 9,427,095 of record NW_020884873.1, on the reverse strand, counting down.
CTCTCTAGAGGCAAGTTAGGATTTACTTATGGTGCCCATTTAAAGGTATGCTTTGCTATCAGGTACCTTGCTGAATAACATTACATGTTTACAAAATACTCATCACCTTGTTATGTGAACAAGGTAGTATGTATCCATTTCTTCACTTCAGTGTGCAAAGACTGCTGATACTCTTGGCTGTTACTCTTCTGCATGCTTGCAAAAAGAACCTGCATATGTTTAAGCAGCTTTTTTACCTCTCATCTGCTATGGACGTGCAGTTGCAATTACCGTAGCAAAGCTTTAGGTTCTGCTAACGCTGAGGTGTAGGCATGTAGAAAAAAAAAAAAAAAGAGTGAAATAACACTGTTGTGATGTAGCATAATTTAATGCCTTTTTGAGTATGGAAATGAAAATGTTTATAATCATGATTGGAGGCTTAGACTGAAACCGTTTCTTTAATATAACTGTGTTCCTTTTCCCTACTCACCCATAGGCAAGAAAAAAGATACATTTTCATGGGATTTAATGACAGCTACATTTAAACATTCTTTAAATTATTCTTTTAAAATTAGTTAGTGTTTTACCGAACTGTCTTTGCCCTTTCCAGAAGAACTTCATTGGACTTAGGTCTCTCCATTTTGGAGGTAGAATAACAAGTACACTCCTTCTAGAGATACAGTTAAGAACTTGCCTAGTGTTTTACCTAACTTAAGTTATAAACTAATATTTGTCAGCAGAATTCACTGCACTTAACCAACACAATAAACATTTTGAATTTTGCACCTGGACAGACTGATGCACAGGGAAAAGGTTTGATATGTGTGTGAGCTTTCAACAGACTGCTAGCAAGACTGTGGATCTTCTCTCTGTGTCCTGTGTTTTACCCCACTCCAGAGATAATCCTTCATCAGAGAATGGCTGAGGAACTAGGTCAAGGCCCCCATGGGAGGCAGCTTTGAGTGTAACATCTCCATAACTTTCTGTTGGCATCAAGACTGTTGTACAGTTGATCTGATTACAGAGGTAGGGCAATGAAAGACCGTGCAGATGGGATTGCTGATACATTCACGTAGTCAGTGCAGTCTTTGGGGTTTATCATGCTTTCAAAATCACTTTGTATCAGAGTAGGGAAAGGTATGAACACTTCTTTAGGTAGTTTCTCAAAATACCGTCTAAAAGGGCAAATACTCTGAAACTGCTCTGCAGGCCTGTCCTGTCTTCAATATTTTTGGTAAGCAGTAAGGCGTGACTATATCCTCGTCCACAAGTAATGTTGAGAGGTGATAAAAAGCTTGGGACCTTGGGCTCTACAGCAGACTTCTCTTGATCTCCATAATTAAGGACAGTGCCCTTAGGTCTTTGAGTTAGACAGTTGTTAGTTTTATTTCTAGGAGATGTGGAAGCATTAACTTCTGTGTCTGGTCTGTCATACTGAAGTCTTGAAATTCTGAAACTGGTGGATGTGTATTAAACAAAATGTGGTAGCTATTCTTGCTGATGTTGGTTAGCAAGCAGGATAAAGAACAGACATCACTGTTTAGAGATTTGATGATCTCTGCTTGTTGATTTTCATAAGTGGTACACTTATAAACAAGGTCAGGACAGAAATGAACTTTCGGATGGCTGAGTGAATCTTACTTTCCCTCTTGAAGCCAGGAAAAAAAAAGTCAATGAACTTTCTTCTAATTCCTCGTTTTACTTTAGTTCTTGGTGATGACTAGACTAGAAGTTGAAATACTGCAAAAATATTTGGAGTATTTCCCATAATACAAAATTTCAATCATATGGAAATGGTTAGGGTTTCCTGCAGGTATGACTTCAATTACTGCATTAAAATAATTGAAAAATTTAATAAAATTATCCTTTTGGGACTGTTCTTATCAAACCAGAACACCTTTTCACTCAGTATCTCTGAGCAGACTATTGCCAGCCTGGAGAACAGCCTTGACATAAGTTCTTTTTTAATAAGTTCTGCAAAAATACAAGCAATTATATGTTTTTACCTATGTAGTTAAGTGATACTGGTATTTAAAAACAAAACAACCACCCACCCCACAAACACTCCTTCACTCAAATCCTTAAAAATTAAAATTAATTCAGTTTGTTCCTTAGCAGATGATTACACAAGTTTCTTGGTAGGCTGGGACTGACTCTACAGTGCCAGCATCATACGCCATGGTGGCCTACGTTATGTTGAGTCATAATGGTTGCCAGAGCTAAAACTTGTTGTTTTCTTTCCTAAAAAAAAAAAAAAGAGAAGAAAAAAAACATGAAAAATATCTCATTTATCATGTTTTTTATTACATCTTTATGCAGGTGGTCTCCATACCAGGAGACGAGCCTGATTGGGCAGGAGACTGGAGCCCCGAAGGGGAAACGGGCGTCTCCTACCCCTATTGGGAGGGTTGGCAGGTACAACATGTGGTGTTATGTGAGTCTATGGGAGCATCTGATCTTTTTTTCCCCCTCACAGCGTGGGAAAGTTTCCAGTTCCAAAGCACCAGTCTGGTCTCCGTGTGTGGCTTTCTCCATAAACGGTGGTGTGGAAGTGTAAAGCATGCAGCGCATGTGATTTAAATCTCGAGCATGTGCCAGATACTCTTATCATTCTCCAAGTGGACATGCATGGAAGAGCTTCGTAAAGGGGCTCTGTCTGGTCCTGTCTTCTAAATTTTGTTTTGCTTTTCATGTATTCTTTTTTCTTTTGATGTAGAACTCCTTAAAGACTTCAACACGGCGAAAGAAGAGAACATCTTTTAAAAGAAAAGCCAGCAAAAGAGGCAATGAAGTAGGTATTCAAGTGCTTTGGAAATCAGGCTCCTTTTGTTTAAATGTTTAAACTGTGAATTTGAAGTTGTTAGGGTTTTGGTTTATTTTCTTTCTTTCTTTTTTACTGCATTGTTCAAAATATTTTTTCCCCTGGAAAATTCAATGCTATTGAATTTGTTGTTAGAAGAGATAAAACTTGTATGAGAAGTTTTATTTTCTGAGTTGATTTTTTTCAAGAATCAACGTACCAGACTCCAGAAGGACCAGCACCCTATTCTCTTGGGATGTAAGAGACTCAGCTCACACCCTTGTTTTCCACTAGGCAGAGCAAGGGTGTGAAACTGGGGTTGTGAAGTCCATGGTGAGTGCACTGATGCAAGGCTCTGATCCAGTTTGAGGATGTTTCCTTCGGGGGATCTCATATTGGAAATATTCTGTTTGTGTGAAAATTGAAATTCGACCACAGAGGGAGAGAGAATACAGATTATTGATCTGATGGTTTGATTAGCCATGTATCTTATAGAAGACCTTGCTTCCCGACTCTTCTTAGTGGATTGGTTATATAGACAAACAGCTTCATGAGAGAGGTGGAGGGAGACTGGCCTCTGCATAGCCAGGGCTCTCTGGTTCAAGGTCTCACTTGAGTGGTAGGAGAACTGCAGACCAGAAACTAGAATCCTCATCTGTAAGAGCCCAGGACAGTATCCTCATTACTGGACTCTCTGGTGTCCTGCAGGGTAGGGAGTAGGGAGGCAAATAGTTTTCTCATTGATGTGTTGGGTTTCATCTGTGGCATTTATTCAAAGGTGGGAAGGCAACAAGGCCAAGAATTCAAGAGCATATTACCTGCAAATAAGTGCTGATACAATTTATCTGTTAGAATGAATTAATGGAATAAGTAGCTTATCTCATTCTATTTTCCTTTGGAAAAACTGTTTGTATTAGAAATAACACTGTATCTGACACACTATTAATGCTGTGTGAATACTTGGGAGTGGGATGGCTGGAAATAATACTGAGTAAAATTTTAAAATAGTTATGTATTACCCTGAAGTTATATTTCCCCCCTCTTATATTCTGTTGCCTCATCTGGATAAATAAGTCCCAGTTGAGCACCACATTGACATGGCTGTACTATTTCCAATACCTGAGGTAGTTTTATCAGAGCTAGGTTGGGTCTCCTGTGTGTGTTATGCCAGGAAAACATACATAACTTGTACTAAAGCTATTTCTTACTTCTGTTTCTCAGGAGAACAAAGGCCGGCCGTTTGTGATAAAGCCTATCTCCTCTCCACTCATGAAGCCACTGCTGGTTTTTGTCAATCCAAAAAGTGGAGGGAATCAGGTAAGAGCATCAGCTGGATCCAGGTCCCAAAGTTTTAGTTTAATAGTAGGGTTTCTGCTAGTTAAATGACAATAGTTCTTGGTCAGTCAGATAGAAAGGACTCTATGCCTTAACTGCAGTCCTCAGAAGAGGTCCTTGCTGTTGAATGACCATTCCACTTTGGTGGAGCTGGGTGGCTGAAATGGGTACTTGAGTATTTGAGTGGTTGCATTCCATTTTCAGATTCTTGAAAGGAATCTAAATTGTCAGTTTGGAGGTTTTCAAAAGACTTCATCTTTCCATGGAAAATTTGCGTTGCCAATGCAGTTTTAGACTTATCTTTTTCCAAAAAGTGGTTTGATTTTACTAGGAAAGGCTAGTGAATGTGAAATGACATATTCCTATGGCATTTAAAAAATCATTAGTGGTCTTGTACTGTACCATAGAGAACCAAGTTTCAGTGACAGCAGACTTTTTCCTTAGGATTCTTGGAATGAATACTTACCCAAGTGAATGTTTTCCAGGTCAGTTCTACTACTTTTTGGACATCAAAGAATCTGAGTGCCTTTCGATAAACAGGTCCTTCTATTAGAAAAGATTGATGTAAGATACAACAAAGGCCTATAGAGCATGGAGAATAGCATAGCCCCTGTTCACCTTCTCCTCTGTTAGAAGAATTAGAGAGGATATCAAATGAAACTGCTAAGACTGATCCAAAACAAAGGAAAAAGCTGCTCCTTCTCACATTGCATAGTTCAGCTGCCATAGGATGTTGTGGATGCTGAAAGTTTACACAGGCTGAAGGAGAGATTTAGAAGAGAAAAACCTGGATTACTGAAGTCCTGTACCTCCCTCTGGCTCAGGAATTCTATGAACCACACAGAGCTGAGACTGGAAGAATACCTATGGCAAACATCACATTTATTTGCTCTCTTCTTATACTTTTTCCTAAGTACTATGACTGCTATTCTTGATTCTCCACTTAGAGGAAGGTGTCAGGCAGAAGAGCCATCCCTCAGAAGGGGAAACTGTGGGATATTCCTGATGGATATCCTGAGGCCATGTCTGAAAGGCATTCTTGAATTACTTTGGAATACAAGCTCACCCCACAGAGTTCTTAGCTCTCTGCTGATAGTAAGAGCTCCTGCCATTTTGTGTCTAGGCAGAACATGGAGGAAGGAAACTGAGTGTCTGGAACATGAACCCAGGAGCTTGAGAAAACAAAAATCATACTTCTGGGTGATGGGTTGGCTGCACTGCACTGAGTGAGGGAGCACTGGGGCAGCTGCAGCCCTCAGAGTCCTTGGGTCATGCTTCATTAAATAGTAGAGGGTTACAATTATGAGCGTTCGTGGTGGTGATGGTGGAGGTCAAAGCATTGTCATTGTTTGGATATTGGACAGGACAGTGTTAAATGTGATGGTGACTTTGCATACAATCTTGTTCAACTTCTTGCTGTCATGGATGATTGAGGGGGCTGTGGGATAAGAGAGGTTTCTTCTTGTTGCAGGTGATGAGAGGCAGGGGAACGGGTTGCTGTGGGAGATGTTCCTTTGGTCTGACCCCAAATACCTGTTCTTATGAACCGTTAGTGATCTGTGTTTTGAAATTAGTCTAAATGCTTACATGTGAACCTTGTCCAGATTGGTGGGTTGTCTTTTCTTGTTTTGTTTGCTTTATAAAGCACAACAAAACCAATGAAAAAAATGAAAAGCAGTTAAAATATAATGAATAATGCATACTGTTATTTCTAATAATCATTAAACTACTTCTAATTTCCCTTCCTTCGATTTTTTTCTCTCTCTTCTCAGGGTACCAAGGTTCTCCAAATGTTTATGTGGTATTTGAATCCACGCCAGGTCTTTGATCTCTCTCAGGAAGGGCCAAGAGATGCGTAAGTTTTCAAGCCTTCATCTCTGCACGATCTATTTCTTTTCTGATGAGGAAAGCAAAAGAAGGTCTAGCTTGGCTAGATTACTAGACTATATATAAGAAGTATGTATCTAGGTTTTGGTAGCAAAAGGGAGGACTGCAGTGGTGGCTTTTGTGAGAAGAGATCAGGAGCTGCCCCTGTGTCAGACAGAGCCAGGTCCAGATGGCTCCAAAACTGACTCACTGCTGATCCCAATGCCTGACCATTCCCTAGTGGATGAGAATTACAGCGGGGTGAGGCTGCCTCCAAATTGCCATACATGACAGCACTATGCAAGTGTCTCTGCTTGCTAAGTAACTACCTCACTTTATCTGGACAGTTAAACTGTGATCCTCTTTCACGGGAGAGAGGACTCATCTTTAAAGGGATGATTCTTGCTGCCAAGGGTTAAGAAACCACATTTCTATGGTAATTGTAATGGGGATACTTGCTGTACTTAACAGTCTGTTCAGCCCTACTTTGGCAATTTAGGCAGCACAAAAAGCTAGTAATAATGTAAAATAAAATATTTACCTGTATAAGAACAGTCCAAGTATTTCCTATTCAAGACATCCAAGCTTTTTGTTACTCCTGCAGAAACATCTCCACTGCTGTTCTCTCAGATGTTTAGAGGCTTTAAGGAAGACTTACATTTATCAGAACTGTATTATGAGGCTAAAGGAGGATTAGGTCCTCTGGTCACTCGGCTCTGTACACACAATGTACCCACTCCATTACAAGATATTTCATTCTGCCATTCTTTGATGCACCTGAAGAAGCAGGACTTCAATGGGTGCTTTTTTTGTCTCTCCTGTTGGTATCTTAGATCAGATATCCCGGAAAAGGCCTCTATTAGATGTTCTTGCCTTCTGTGGTGTTAAAATGTAGTTACTAGTTGAAGAAGCTGTCATATTCTACAAGCTTGAGAAACAGTAGCTCGTCAAATCATGATGAGGGATAGTAAATTTTCTTTAAGAACCTCAGTGTTTAAATTCATTTACTTTAGGGTAAGAGAAAAATGAAAGATTGACCTCTCTAGGGGGAATGTGAGAATCTGGCCTTCCAGATTTAGCACGGCAGCATGCTAAACTGATCAAACACTTGTCAGGAGGTGCTGCCTAACGAGGAAGGAATGTCCCATTTCACATCCTAGTGGTTTTGCATGTGTTTGTGTGAAGACATGAAGTGACCCACAGGGCTCAGGTTAGGTTGGGGCCAATGTTGCCTGTGACTACCAGGGCCGAAGCCTTGTCACTGCTGAGGCTTTTGGCCACAGATTTTTTTTTTTCTGACCTCCACTTACATTCTTCTTAGTAGTGAATATTTTAAACTGCAGGAAGTGATGGTTACACTGTCACTCAGCAAAACGCATAAAAAGTGTCTGCATTATTGTTCTGATGTTTTTTTTCCTTTTTTTCCCTTTCCCTCCCTGACCAGGCTGGAGCTGTACAGAAAAGTGCCAAATCTGAGGATCCTGGCCTGTGGCGGGGATGGGACGGTAGGTGGCTGGTGCCTGGCAGCCCTGTGGTCTTCGGCCAAGTGATTAAATTCCTTGCAGTGATGAGTTCCCCACCTCGCAACACCTGCAGAGCCAGATAAGATACCTAATGCTTGTGAAGTCTAATATTGGTTTTTCAGTTTTATGTGTGGCCTGGCCTGTGTAGATATGGGGCTAGATCCTAATGTCCGAAGTCCTTTTTCCTTTATGCATAAAGATTTGGTACAGCTTAAAAAAGATAAAGTCTAATTTTGCCCGTCTCCTCTCACTATTTACATAGATCTGAGGGTCTAGCAGGTTGAACCAGTGACTGGGAGCCACTCTGCTCCTTCCTGCTGTTGTCTCCATGATGTCTGAGTGCAGTAAAGTAGTGTCTTCTCTGTGCCTAATAAAGTTAGTTTCCCCACTTTCTTTATGAAGCCTCTGTGAGGAAGGATATTGCATTGGTCGTGCAACTAGCTTGGCATCCGGCAGATCCATGTTCAGTATTTGTCTTTGCAACAGAATTTCTGGGTTCTTGGATAAGTGAATAGGTTCAAATCTTTAAAGGATTTGGGCACCTTCGGTTGGAGACAGACTCTGCAGTTTAGGGTCCAGATGCCATGGGTGGTAATGGAATTATTGCAACTGCATTCTCTCTCCAGTAATTAGGAATGTTATAAATCCCAGTCTGTGCCACTGAGTGCTTAAATACAGTTGAAAAACTGCCCTTTAATCTCTAGTAGGCTCAGTTCCCCAAAATGCGTGTGATAGTAATTTTAACCGTAAGTATGGTAAGGAAAATGCATTACCCCTTGCAAGATGCAGTGATTGGACAGAATAGATACATGTAGATGTTTAGACCTTGGAGAGGTGGTTGGTTTATTTTGTAGTGAGCTGTACTCCCACTCTTAGCTCATCTCTGCTTGAATTTCTTAGGGAATTTTTTGTTCAGCTTCTGTGTGTTCCTTTAAAACCCCATCAGTAGGGTTACTAATACCAGTGCTTCCCCTGGAAGTGTGAAGAAAAAAAAAAATTAGTGATAAGACTGCTATCTTACTGGTTCATGGGGAATTACTGAATTACTGAATTATGAACTTTTCTTAAGAAATGTGCAAGGCATTGCTTTAGCAGGAGACATAAGCTGCAAAAAAGTTATTCAGTCAGTTGCTGGAATTCTTTCTCTTTTCCATCTGAGGAAGCCAGTGTTTTCATAGGGGAAAAAACTATTTGTCATGAAGGTATTAAAATAGAAAAGAATGCAACTACATTGAGTCGGACCATCCTTTGTTTTCCCTTTGCTGAACAGTGCAAGCGAGAGGTGGCAGCACCTTCTCATTAGTATGAACAGCACTCCACTATTACTTTTGCTGCCGCTCAGTTTGAAGCAAATTAATATCTAGTTATTCCCAAAGCCATTACATTTAGAAATGAAAAATCTGGCTCAAATGGAATTAATGAATATGCAATGAGACCAGATGTTACCTTGCATTATTGAGCTGAATCACAACTTATTGTAACTTTTCCATCATAACTGCTTGCTGTTACTTTCCAGGGCAGAGGTGGAAAGCTTCTCTTTCAAAGCAGTCAGGAGCTTTCTGTTTACAGGGAAACGATAGTCTGTGCCATCCTTGATTGTACAGCTAATGTACAAGGTTTAGAAGTGACCTCAAGTTTAATAGCAATGTTGTACTTATAAATTAGTAATTTGAAGTTTCTGTTTATCACTTCAAATCATTCACAGAAGTGCTAGGTATTGTAATGTTATCTGTAGCAGTGAGAGGCTGAAGCGCAGATGTGTGGATTAAGTCAGTGGTAATGACAAAAGACCCTTTAAGATTTCCTGGCCCCACTGAAGTTATTTGAACTGGTTTTTTCTGTCTTCTGTTAACAATGTTGAAGGATAGATATTTTCAAAGATAGGGGATTATTTACCTCTGAAAATCCCTCTAAAAGACCTACATATTTTTGGTGACATCCAAAGTCATGAGAGCTGTAAGTACCTGAGATAACTGTTGTCAGACAATGAATTTGAATATGGGATCACATCCCGGATGAATGCTTTAATAATTGGACAGTTGGTTATGATAAATAGCTGTCTGATAAATGCCATTTGTGCAAAAATAAATTTATCTGTTAAGAGACCTGGAGAAAGAAATACCCCAGAATACTGAATAGCGTGGTGGTTGCTATATTTATCAAACCACCCTCTCTGCTGATCTTCAGATTCCAGCTATTGTTCCCAGTACCCATGTTATGCTGAGTGCCTTTTGTGAAGCTCCAGTGTAATCCCAGTTTGGGTTAAGAATCTATTTCAAACCACAATAATATTAGTTGGGGGAAGAAAAATTTTGTCCAGCTACAGTCAGGATTTATGTTTTCTGTCTTATTTAAAAGCTCACATTTCCAGTAAAAACTGCATTTTTGGAAACTGTGAGAGGAAAAAAAAATCTTCTGTTTATTTTTTACTAATACTTTATTTAAAAATGCAACCCAGGTTCTTCACGAATTATTATTATTTTTTTTTTTTTAAAGTGGAAGTAGTTTAAAGTGAGAAGTAGTTTAATAAAGAGTTCTTTGGTTTTCTGTCAAGAATATCAGTCGTAAAATGTTTGGTAACATCTTTAGTAACAATTCTTTCTCCCCTTTGGAAATTACCATTTAATGAAAACAGAATAGTTTACAGTTATTTGTTCCTTTGGATAGATTTCTAGTTGAAAGTTTTATGTAGTCCAGAATAATGACCGGAGAGAGAAATAGCTGTGTAAAATAACTAATAGCTTAGAATACAAAAGAGACTGATTCATTGTTCCAAATCCAAGACCTTTAACCCTGAGCATTAAACTCTGTCTTTTATTCCAGTCTTTTAGTCTTTTATTTGATATATATGTGTATATATCTATAGATATAGATATAATGCTTTGTACTGAGTAAAATAATTCAACACTAAGGTCTCTTGTCTGGGAAATGGGAGACTTGGGGGCAAGTTGATGCTCAGCATGACAAGTTCTCAGACACCATGCAGTTTTAATGCATCTCTCACATTTTCTTTCATAGCTGTTGTCAAAGGTTTAGTTTCTTTTGGCATAATGGTAATTTTAAAGACATTATCTTGAATTGTCAATTATTCTTCTTTGTTCACTTTTGCATTTCTTTTACATGGTCTTTGCTGTGAATAGGAATATGATATGATCAAAATATGCCTTTTTCCTTTTAATCTTTCTGAATACCAATTCTCTGCATTTCCCTTTTTATAGGTGGGCTGGATCCTCTCCATCCTCGATGAACTGCAACTCAGCCCCCCGCCTCCAGTGGCTGTCCTTCCCCTTGGCACTGGGAATGACCTTGCCCGCACCCTCAACTGGGGTGGGGTAAGGACTGACTGGGGCACCCTTGTGTGGGGCTTCTCAACTTGCTGCTTGGATTTAGTCGTGTATGGTGGACCTTCCTTTGGGCTAAAATAGCAGGCAGGGCTGTGTCCAAGGTCTGCTTCACTTAAGGCATAATGGTTTGATTCAATTTCCAGTCTGGGATTTTGAATTACTATTGATGTAGTTGTAATAAAAGTGTATTTACATATCTCTGGTATTTCAGGCCGAGTAATGAGGATGATATGCAGGCTTCTAATTTAAGCATAGTTTAAACTTCATTTCTCTTTGTTTATCCTTGACTACAGCACTGGAGTTATTCCAGGCAACACAAATACACTTTGAGTACCTCTCGTTATGGCTTTATTTTGCCTGCCCTACACTTGTGCACCTCAGTAATAGCCTGTTATTGATGCATCAAAATTTACCAAAGGTCTTAGGAACCTTTGATCTGGTGTTTTAGGCCTGTGTGAAAGGAGGGAGGTCTGCCAGGTAACTGGTGAGTGACTTGATTTGTTTTTGCCATCCGTGGCTGATACTCTGGTCACATTCTGCTGTCAGGGTTACACAGATGAGCCAGTGTCCAAGATCCTCTGCCATGTAGAAGATGGGACCATTGTCCAGCTGGACCGCTGGAATCTGCATGTTGAGCGCAACCCTGATTTGCCCCAGGATGAGCTGGAGGATGGGGCACGTAAGGTTAGAGCCTACTTTTTCCCGCGGAAACTATAGGATGCTTATGAATGCCTTTGGGTTACACCATAAGCTGCATGGGTGGGGAGTCATAAACATTTTTAATTTTCTATTTGCATCTCTCCTTTTGTTCTTTTCATGTGTCAGTGATTCCAGAGTTGTGTGAAATGTAATGCCTTTATTTGTTGTTTGTAACTCCCAGGCATTGAACATTTATGTCAAGGACTAAATCCTGGAAAAAGATCCCTAGCAATTTATCAGAAAGGTCATTGTTGTTTTTCTCTAGTTGCAGGAGAAGCAACCCTGTGACTACCATCCATTTCCAAATTAGACAAAACTAAAAACAGGATGTAAAATTTTCTTCCTTAGGATTTTGCTAATGGATACCAGCTGTTTGCTACTTTACAGCAAGGTGTAGTGTATTTTTGTATTTAACTTCTTTGTGTGTGGGTCTCCATATAATCTCCATTAGTGTATCTTGATAATTGAAGAGTGGGAAAATCTTTTGTGAGGAATCTTATAGTAATATGCCATTTGGACTGGAGATGTTGAAAGTGCTACAAGTATAAAAAAAACCCCCTGATTCTGTGAACCATTTTCCTCTTCTCAGTTATAATTTCCAGCTTATCTATTGGATGGTACTGTTGCCTTTGTACAGCCCTGCTGGGCCTGTGTAACAATGAGGAGGCCAGATGTGTGCTTCCCTGCCTCATGCACCCTCAGTAGAATCAGGGCTTCTTCTCTGGGACTTGCATTGGTCCTGGTTATATGTGAAGTGAGAAGAACACAGCTTGCATTTCATTTGCCATGCTGAGCTTGAGGAGCCAGCAATTATGAAAATCTTTGTATTGGTGACATATTAAGTAGTGCAACATTATGGGAAATCTCAGTGACAACATAAAGAACCCTTTGATGTGTTTATAAGGATACATATATGGTTATAAAGTACTGTAGATGTGTTTGTGTTCTTCGGGTTCTTGTATCTGATCCTCTTCCACAAGCCATTACTAACCTTCAGAGCAACCTTCTGCTTACATTTTCCTGATATGTCCTACTTTCTTCTGAGGTTTTCCTCACATGCCAGCTTTAAAGTAGTTAATCCCTGGTGTGTTGAGAAATGTTTAATTCATGTTATTTTTACATCTCTTTTTATTATCTAATTACAGCTTCCCCTCAATGTCTTCAATAATTACTTCAGCCTTGGATTTGATGCACATGTTACACTGGAGTTCCATGAATCTAGAGGTAATAGGGACTTTTTATTTCCTTAGCCTTGTGGATGGACAGTTAATTCATGAATTAGAAATGAAGTTGGATTTGACATCCTGTTCTTATAATTCATAAGGAAGGCTGGAGCAGAAAAACACAAGATACAATCACTTTCTTTCTTGTATGTATCATGAGTTTCCAAGGGACTTTATAATTAAAAAACTGAAAAAGTACAAGGAAGACCGTCATTTATTGGAGGAAAAGGACTAAGAGGGAAGATTTTTGAAGTTTTAGATCTTGTAAAGGAGGTAAGTACAGACATAAAGGAAGTTAGTGATGATGCAGAAATGTCAGAATAAGAGAAAGAAAAATAAGTCAGTTGCAAGTGTGGAGGTGGAGGGAGGAGAGGAGCTGCAAGACTGGAAGTAGCAGGAGGATAATTGTGTTCTCAAGCTAGAGGGCTGTTATCTATGGATGAGTACAGCACATTGACACTGGACTTGGTACAGACCCAGAGTGTCTCTATGCAAGTTAAAGGGTTTTAATGTCCACAGAACTGTCCGGAATTGAGCAATTGTAGCATCTTGTCTGTCCCTGTGCCAGTGGCAGTTTTACCACCCCATACAGGTTGAAATGTGGCTTAATTGGCTGGGTTCTGGACTGATGTGAACTGCTGTATTTATATGGTTTAGGCAGGAGTGCTTGTAGAAACAAATCTGGTTCAATTCTCTATGTTCAGCTTTTGGTCATTCCAGCTTCATACGCAGGTACTTTTTTTGAAACACAGCCTCCCTTGTCTTCACTGTCATACTATCAGTGTGTCATTTCTAGATGAAAAGACAGCACTCTAATGCCAGGCTAAATAAAGAGCAGAATACATGATGGAATGAGCTAATGCATATTTTATAATGTTTAAGACTGCTTCAAGCTTTAGGAATAATAATGAGGGGGCCACAAAAGGGCACAGGAATGAAATGATGACAGCTGTATGCATTTTTTTTATGACTGCATATCACTATGCATTGCTAATGTGACTGTGAATATACAGTATAGATTAAGTGCATGTCTACTTTCTCATTTAATGGAGGCATTATTTAATAATGAAGTTATGGAGCCCTATAAAGAATGAATGTTATTCCAGACATGCCAGTGTTTTAAAAATTTACATGAGTAAAAAAATACTTGGCAGAGCAAGCTGCGTGTATGTGTGGCCTAGAGAGCTTTTTGTAGCACAAGTCTTTACTGTTGGTGGCTACTTTATCTTCTCAAATTCTAAAATATGCAAAGTGAATCCTATGTATTTTTAGGAGAGGGAAGCTTATGGCCTTGGAGATGTTGCTGGTGTGTGGGTTGTATTGTTTTTCATATGGAATTGGGCTGGCTCTGCCTGGAGGAGAGAAGGTTCCCTGGAAACTTTATTGCAGCCTTTCAATACCTGAAGGGAGCTTATGAGAAAGACGGAGCCAGATTTTTATCAGGGCCTGTTGCAATAGGACAAGGGCTAATGGTTTTAAACAAAAAAGAGAGTAAATTTAGACTAGATATAAAGAAGAAGTTTTTAACAATGATAGTGATAAGACACTGGCACAGGTTGCCGAGAGAGGTAATTAATGCCCCATTCCTGGAAACACTCAACGCCGGGTTGGATTGAAAAGGCTCCAAGCAACTTGATCCACTTGAAGATGTCCCTGTTCGTTGCAGGGTAGTTGGACTAGATGTCCTTCAAAGTTCACTTCCAACCCGAAGTATTCTATGGTTCTGTGAAATAAGCAATGCAAAGCAAATTCCAATCTCTTTTACAAATGATGACAGCCCAGAGAAATTGTTAGCAACAGCAGCAAAGTGTAAAAGCACTTTCACAACTGTAGCACTTGGGCTTTTGAGTTAAGTGGCTGTGTGTAGTTGCTTATGTGGAGCTGTTGTAATCACATATACTATTAAAACAAACAAATACCATGCCTGCAAACCAAAATAAGATAAATTGATACGAACTCTCAGCCTAGCAGGGCACTTTATGCAACAGAGGTTGGTCAGCTGTTATATTTAGCATAAGTAGTGAATGCAGTGCCTCAGAGGAACTTGTGCGTGAATGTGGCCTTTTCCATGACAACCTCTGTACTTTTCTTGTGACTAATCAGATTGAGACTTGAGGGTTGGATCCAAGCCTCATGTACTTAGCTCTGCATCTTCAGGAGGTGTTCTGGTTAGCGATTCCATTGCCATCCTTATGCTTTGGTAGAGCACGGAAGATACAATTTACTTTATCCCTACTGACATGCTGTTTGATCCCTTGGCTCTGAAGGACTGTTCGTTTGCAGGAAACCCCCCACACACTGCACACACACAGAGTCTAACACATTCCATTCTCTACTCCCACAATAGTTTGAGAATGGTGAGGATGTAATGAGCCTTGGATTCGCAGTCCGTTATTTACTTCTACAATCAAAGTTGCACTCTAATCAACTTTAGGCTCTATTCTATATAGGGAGGGTCCTTCCTCCCTACCCATGCTCATCTGCGATGTCAGAAGTAGGAGCAGTATGTTGAGGGCCTGCTGGGTCCCTGTCCTCAGAAAAAGCTCCTTTTCCATTCTAAACTAGGACTTTGGTTATGGTGAGCATTTGTCGTAAGATCCATGTAAGATCCAGTGCTCTGGTGGCTGCTGTCTGGAGCCATCAGGGATAGTCACATCCAAGAACGTGCAGAACAGGCACTAAGCCTTTAGAAACCTTCCGCTGCTTGGCACGGGGTGTTGAGACCTTCTGCAAAGAGCTATGAGCTCAATAAGTGGGATGAGATTTACTTATGCAGTTAAATTAATTGTTTGAAGTAGAAGGGCCCCTGACTGAGTTTGACTCACCTGTGACACAAAAGAAGGATGATACAGTAACTGAGCAAGCAGTCAAATCAGAAACTTCAAACAGCTCATTCTTACCAAATGGAGCCTTATATTGTGACATGTAGTGACTTCAAAGAGAACTAGAAGTATTGTTTTAAGTGGTCATTTGAGAAGTAATTTGAATGTGTTCGCACCAGTGTGATGCTTTAGCCAGAAGGACAGTCTTGGTAGTTGGATGTTTTCACTGGAGAATCACTGAGCAAGGGTGGACAGTTGGTACTAACACTGAATACAGTGCCAGAAGGTCTGCTTCTGAAATCTCTTGATGCCACAGACTAGGAAAGCAGTTCCCAAGGAGAATGACCTGTATTCTGGGAAACGTGCCTTATAATGGGAGATTAAAGGAACTCCATTTAGCTTATTCAAAAGAAGGTTAAGAGGTGATTTAATCACTGCCTATGAGTATTTACTCAAGGAGAAGATATCTGATAGTTGAAGGCTCTTTAATCTGACAGAGAAGTATAATAAGATTTAGCAGTTGGCAGTTGAAGAATGAAAATTTCAAGAGAGGAATCCCCCACATTTATTTAACAGTGAGAGTAATTAACCATTAGATGTGCATTACTACTAGACTTAAAATTCGCCATCATGTGGAATCTAATAAAAATGAAATGGTTTTCTGAATAGGTTTTAGAGTAACTACTATTTTTTTTAACTTGCTGCAGGAATATTTGGGTAGAAATGTCTGTTCCTCAGTAGCTCAACACATCACAATTTAAGTGTCTGTTTCATCTTGTAATTAACTAATGCTTTACTCCAGCTTAAAAACATGGGTTAGTGTTTCATAAATTTCTAATAATTCTTGGAAATTTTTTCTGCACTGGTGGAAACAGAAGTCTCAAATCATACTGAGGGATCATAAGATGAGTAGTCTGAGAGGTGTTAAATTAACTGAATTCTTTTTACCTCTGCTTTTATTTCCTTCTATTTTCACTCTCTGCAGGAAAGGGAAAGAATTCAATATCAGTGTTTGAAATCTGATAGCAGATAAAGGCACAGATGGGGGACAGTCACACAGGAAAAATGTATTTATGTTAATATTTTCACTGAGTGATATGTGCTAAAAGCACTATAGTGCTGGGAGGGAATGTGAAGGTATAATGAAGTCTGCTTGTTTTATTAGGATGTTCATATTTTTCTTTTTTATCCTTTCACAGAAGCAAATCCAGAGAAATTCAACAGCCGATTTAGAAATAAAATGTTTTATGCAGGGGTGAGTTGTGATTTGTCTTACAGAACGATGCTAACTTAGTTGCTTGAATGTTCTTTTAAGTATTCCCCCCCCCCCCCACTTTCTCACATTAGGAGCTCAGACCAGTTCATTTTACCCATTGCAATTTCAAGTGCACACACACAGGTGTCTGTTGGAAAGTGCCTGAAGTACAGGTGTTATACAGAGCTGAGCAGGTGAGAGAAATGCCACTCCTTTGGACACAGTACTGGTCATATCTTGGTCCCCCTGCTTCTGGCTCATAAGCTTCTCAAGAAATTGCTCCTCTTCTTTCAGGGTTTGGGAAGCACATGGATAGTGACTTTCCTAGAGGAATTCCCAAAGTTTTGGCCTGTATCTTTGTAGCTTTGAGGAACAGTCTTGGATGTAGGGTCATGGGGAGCAGAGAGCACAGATCAGGTATCTGGAGTGATTAATTTTCATGTGTGAATATGCAAATAGAATTAACCAATTCTGCATTCAGGAGGTACATGGACAAGATTTTATTCTAAAGTAATTAAGAGAGAAACACTAGTTTGATAATGTATGACATATAATGTATTTCTGGATGATGACTCCCACTTTACCCATGTACCTTAAACATGGAAACAAGCAAGAATTTGCACTTAAATCCTTGGATGCCCAAGGACTTTTTTCATTTAACCTCTGAAAGGGAGAAGTACCATAAATAAAAAAATAAAATAATCACATCTTCTATGAGAATAAGTTTGACAAAAGAATGGCATTTTGGTAATGTGCTGGGATAAGAAAAGAGAGGAACTGCTGCTGACAATTCCTGCACTTATTTCTGTTGCAGGCAGCCTTTACAGACTTTCTGCAAAGAAGCTCAAGAGATTTATCCAAGCATGTTAAAGTTGTGGTAAGTAGAGGAAATCATAGTGTCATAGTATTGTGGGAAGGGGGTGGGTGTGGGAGGTTGGAGAGAGAGTGAGGTGAGAGTTTAATGGCTCTGTTACTTTTCAGTTTTGAGCATGACATTTGCAACACATTCCAAGGAAAGTCTTGGGAAAGTTGTTACAAAGCAGCAACACTTCTCTTGTCTGTGGCTCCATTCAGCAATTTCTCTGTGCTCTGTCACTTTGGCTTTGTAGTGTGATGGTACAGACCTGACTCCAAAGATCCAGGAGCTGAAGTTCCAGTGTATAGTGTTTTTAAACATACCCAGGTAAGCTCAAGACAAATGCTTGAAGTTATAAAACAAAAATAATAATAATTTTTAAAAGAGATCTACCAGTTGTCCTAGATTGGGTGAATGTGCTGGAAGCATATTGCCACTGGACTACCTTGTTGAGAGTTAGGTGCTTATAATACTGTTAATTAGCAATACAAAATGGCATCAGAGTGCAGGGAAACCATCCTTCAAAAAGTTGAATATTCTGATGTGGTACAAATGCTTAAGAGACTCACTTTCAAAAGTTGTGCACCTAACCTGCAAACAAGATAGTAAGGAAAGACATGAATGTCTAGTCTTTTGCTTAATTAGAACCAAAGTGTGAAAGGAAGGAGGGAGGAGAGGGCAGAAGTGGAGGGAAGGATCAATATTTTTCCCGTAGAACACCAAACTGTTGAAAGAAGTGCTGGTTTTTAACATGTTACAAGGTGTCAACTAATAAAAATACGGCTGTATTCTTAAAAGTTGTCAATCTCCTGCTTTCTAGAACAGTAGTCTCTAAACTTATTTTGATTGTGCAACCCTATCAGTAAAAATCTTTTGATAACCACGCCAATATGTAAATATGTATATTTATTTCTAAATTATAAACATGTACCACTATAATAATATTACACACAATATTAAGCAAACGTAAATAATAAATTAAGAAAGGATATCATAAAAATGAAATAAACTTACTTTAATATTTGTTTTCTTATTTATTAAAAGTATAAGCAACTCTTTTCTTCACACACACTAATTTCTTGTCAACTGTGGATTTTTCTTGCATACACCCTGTGGTGTGTGCACCCCACTTTGGAGACCACTGCTTTAGACAAGCTACCACTTTGCTCCACATGCAGTCCCAAGCACTCGATCTTTTGCGTCCTGCACTGCCTTCATTGCAAGCTTCTCCTTGGCATCACCTCTCCAAAGTTCCCCCTTCTATCACTCTCAGATCACTTCTACATCCATTCTTTAATGGTAGAAAAGGCAGATATCACAGCTGTATCTGTCCTGCTTCTTATTCTCCCTGCTACCTCTAGCTATGCAATGTTTGGCATTCCTTGTGCTGTTAGAACTGCTGAGCTAGCAGGGAGAGAGGAAATGGAGCTCCAAGGCTGGAGTTGCTGCTGCAGCCCCATACCTGCCTAGCATAGGGGCAAAACAGCTTTATGTCTCAACAGGTCATCTGCAGGAATCAAAGCAAATAGGGAGAACAAAGTGCTGCTGCTCTGTTACCTGTTTCCTGGTGTTTCCCCCTTTTCCTCTCACAGAGGAACCCGATAAAGATTATGGTGGATACATCTGTGGATGTTGTATCAGCTTGGAAAGAAGCAGAACAGGCTAATAGGCTACTAGTCAGGACCCCCAGGGCCAACTGCTTTCTCAAACTTGCTTTCCAAACTTCTTTCTGTAGGTATTGTGCTGGCACAATGCCCTGGGGGAACCCTGGAGATCACAGAGACTTTGAGCCCCAGCGCCACGACGATGGCTACATTGAGGTCATTGGGTTCACCATGGCCTCTCTGGTGAGTGCATTGCAGGTGCTCCCCTGCCTGCAGGAGCTGCCAGACTTGGTGAACTCTGTGGGCAGCATGACAGAGCGCAGAGCTGTCCTTGTAACTGAAGACAAGCGTGTTTCCATGTAGTCAGCTAAGGCCAAAGTCTGCGCTGCTCTGTTAAACGACAGAGTCAAGCTGTAGTTTTCTAATAAAAGAGGTGTTATTTAATAATAAAAGTGTATTCTTTGCAAAATAGGGCTAATTTGCATGTGCAACGCTCCCAACCTAAATGGCAAGATTATTACAGTAACAACACTACAATAAGAACAGCATGCAGACATGGTTTTACTGTGGGAATGTTCTATGATGAAATAAATACTTCTTTTTCCTTTTAAATTTTGTATATTTCAATATATGGCATAAAAATCCTTTTTTTAAAATAACTGGCTGTTGAAAATAAATATGAACTGTTATATAAAATTATATGCACATACAGTTTCCAAATGCCTACTAAAAGTCCTGTGAAACTTCTCTAATAGCTGTGGAAAACTTATTAATATTTCTGGCATGAATGTTATCTCTCCTTTTTATTCGCTAGGGAAAGGAAATTCGGCCAACAATTTAAATTTTTCAATGCACTTTCTGTCAATGCTGTCTTTAAAGTGAACTAAAACAATTACCACAAAAGCAATCTCACTGTCCAATACCCTGATGCCCTGCTTATCACAGTGGTCAAAAACAGTGATACAGTGACATAATCTCTTCAGAGGCTGATTAAATGCAGTAAGAGAGTTGGTAGTTAACCCTGTGCTAGCACTAGTCTACCCAGGGCACTGCAGCTTGAAATTTGATGTGGCCAGCAGAAGGCCCATATCTGGGCTTCCTGGCAGGCTTTTATATATCACACTTAAGTCCGTAACTTTAGGCCTCTGTTGCTGCTACGTCTTGTGTGAATGAGGTTAAAACTAGGTTTTCACTAAACTCACACACTTTTTGTGTGATCTGCCCCCAGTGCATATCACTTTCAGTGAATACCCATGACCATGGTGTTTACTTCCTCAGAGAGAAATCCTGGTAAATCTAATATTCAAAGTAAGCAAAAGTAAAAGGCAGTCTTGATCAACAATCATTTCTCTAAAAGTCTGTCTGGATTAAGGATTCTTTTTTGGCCTTTGTTTTTTTGATGGGTCAAGTGGATTAGGGAAATAACCTAGTGTAAGAAAAATTTTGTTTGTTAGCCTAATAGATATTGTGGAGTAAACCTGAAGAATGTTTTTGAAAATTCTATTTAGCATATACCAACTGGCAGTTTTCAGCTGGAAGAGTTTTTGGGTTTGCCATTAATGTGACTCTAGCCAGTCAAAGTGGCGAGAGTCATCTCAGAAGCTACCAACAATTTCAGCTGGGGCTTAATTTGAGAAGTGGGGCCCCTTGAGCTGCTGTTTCTCTTTAAAGGAAGCCTAGGGTCTACAGTTTTACTTTGGTTGTGATGCTGAGGAACCTCTGTAATCGTAGACTGTATTGATATAATCCTAGTTTGCTCTGTATATCCTTCGGATATGCTTGCTCATACCTAAGAAGGTCTGTGAAAACAAGGGAGAGAATTGCTTTATAAGAACTATTATTGTATTATTGATCATAATTTCAGTTGATCCATAATATTAAGTGCACAGAGCAGAGTTAGGGTCTTGACTTGTGTTTGGGCTGTTCTCTATTAGTACTGCATTAATATAAGATTTTTTTTCTGCATCTGATACATGAGAATTAATAGTCACATAGTAGTCATACCATTAAAAAAATACATTTCTGCCCAAATATATCTTCCCAGAACTTGAAGGATCTGCTCATTGTCTTCCTTGCTTAATTTCTTTGAAATGAATTCTTAAACATGGTATTTAATTGTTTTTAAAAAGGTCCTTCTACTTGCTCTTTTCAGCCTGTCTAATGTTGAAGTTGACTTGCTGTGTAAGCTTTCATAATAAGGATTTTAAATTGCTCTAATTCATATTAAGGACTATTCTGTTCAGGAAGGGAAAATAATTTTTCTGTATCGCAAATGTATCTAATTAGGGTTGTTGTTTTAAAAAGCAAATAATTATTAGCATTACTGTTAGTGTAAAAACAAACCAACCAAAACAAATTGAAACCTTTAAGAATGAAAGAATGAACACAAGTATTCATTTGTGCATTCACGTGTGTGCACATATAGGTGATGAGACAGGCACTGCATGTGTTTAGATATCTGCCTGTTGCCCACCATTTTTCTTTACGAAATTTCAAATACTGCTTTGCAATTTTTGGGTGAATCATTGTGCTCTTTTAGCATGTCTTAGGCATGGAGCACTGCATAATGGATGCTACCATCAAAACTGCATTTTGGATTTGTTAACTGCCTGAACTACCTGTTATGAGGTGTCTTTTCTCTCTCTTTCCTTCTTGGTTTTTATTTGGGTTTTGTTTGTTTGTTTATTTTCTTCCAGGCTGCTCTCCAGGTGGGTGGTCATGGAGAGAGGTTGCACCAGTGCCGTGAGGTGACACTTTTAACATACAAGTCTATCCCCATGCAAGTGGATGGAGAACCATGTCGATTGGCCCCCTCACTCATTCGGATCTCCTTAAGGAACCAAGCCAACATGGTGCAGAAGAGCAAGAGGAGAACGTCTATGCCTTTGCTGAATGAGTGAGTTGGATACATGCATGTCCTAATGGGAGGAGCCCGTTTGGGGCAGCATATTTGGTGATGGATTTTGCATGTACTGGACTTGCAGAGCATTTGAAAAATAAATTAAAAAAAAAAATCACATCTTCTGAACTTCCTTTTTGCTGTATTGTGAATACTTACCTGCCTTTCTTTTACTCCTTATCTTCTGGGTTACCCTCTGTCTTGCTTTTAGACTGGTGCTGTGCCTTTCTGTTATTTATTTAGAGAGGTTTGTGCAGGCTCAGCGTTGTGCCTCTTGGCTTCTGACAGTTCTGCATATGTATGCCATTGCTCTTGAAGTTATTTTGATTTATTTTCTCAACTTTATTGATCTGCTTTTTAAGCTTCATTGTAGACCCTGTAAGAAATTACCACAATCAAGAATTACTCAGGATATTTTGCAGTCTCTGTTGTGGGACCATACTGCCTGGCACTGTTTATGGAGAAAGACCTGAAGGTCCAAGAAGGACTGTTTGTACTTTGTAGGAACCCTTCTTCACTATAGAAACCCAAATGAGAAATGAGCATTGTAAAGATAAATAGAGAAAGGCTAAGAAAACTGGAAATGAGGGATATGTGAAGAGGAAAGCACATAACTAACATTCTTTTAGTGATTAAAATTTATTCATAAGCACTGCAGAAAAATTTTTAATAAAAGAAACCTAAATATTAAAATTTTGACCTGTGAAAATGGCCATCCAATAAAATAATTTAGATTATTTTGTAGAGGTTATTATTGTACTTCTTGTGTAGGTCTTTACTGCTGCTATAATGAGTGACATTGTAAGTGCCTTTGCTGTTTTTCATCAATTATACGAAAGGTGAAGCAAAGCAGACTGACCTGTATACAAAGAAACTGAGCTAAAGGCCTAAAGTTATCAAAGATCCACATTTAATTTGGGCAACTGTGCAGTGAGGCCTTAATTTTTCTGAGGAGGTGGATGTGGAATTTTGCTGTTACAGTTGTAGTGGTGAGGCAAGTTTTATGACTTTTCACTAGACTAACTCATATAACTTGAAAAAAAAGACAAGGTCTGAGGCATACCTTTTCTCTTCAGGTATCTGAAAAGTAACCTCTCTCTTTCAGTTGTATATCTAGTGAAAGCTGCTGCTTTACTTTAAACTTTGACTCCTGTCCTGTAGAATTTTTTGTCATCCCCTGGTTGTCAATCTGTTCATGTAATCAAAGGCTCCCTGGTTACCTTCAACATGCTCCTATTCAATTTAGCACTCTGCTCCCTTACTGAGACTAATGCTTTAAGTTTCAGTAGAAGCCCATCTTTCTAACATGCAACTTGTATTTGCCTGCAAAATACATAAGGTATACTCATCTTTCTTAAGCAGTGAAGAACAGCAGAATCTTGCCTGTGGGCAGCAGTGCCCGATTTCACCCAACCACCCCTCTTTGATCACTTGTGAAAGGTAGAATCGAGCAGAGGGCAGTCCTGGGGCATCTTTTTTCTGCACTGAGGGAGACTAATGCAAATGTAAAAAGAAAATTCTTGGTGTTTTGATCTGCTAATTAGCACAGTTAGGTTTGGATTTTGAGACTTGAATTTCAGCTATGATAAGGAAATACAGATCTGTGATATATGCCAGTTGTCAAAGGGATATTCTTTGTGGTTTAGCTTGATTTAAATGTACTACTGTACACTAAATGGCTGTCAGAGTTCTTTAATTTGGCTGAGGTATTTTTCTGCAGACCTGTGTCTTGGGAAAATACACGTGATTTGACAGGAACTCTAGTCTCAGATTCACATATCAGAAATGGTGTGTGTATATATTTACATATATATCTGTGTGTTTGTGTATGTATTTTGCTCTCAAGTGTTGAAGGGGAAGGAGAGAGGAGTTGAATCTCCTGGCATGATAAAAAGTGAATAGAATGCTGAAGATTAAAGTCTAGAAAGCATATTAGTGTTGTAAGAAGTTCATACAATATGATGCTGATTTGCAGTATTGCTCAAGAGGGAAAATTTTCAATTAAATATGTTTATCTACTTTTCTTAACTTGATATCTGGGATACTTCTCCTTGTTCCATTGAAATCTCCCAGAAAGACTTATATTTGATTGAACATGATAGACTGTTCTTTTATGACTATCATTTGAATGTTAGGTGTCTGAGATAAGTAAGTGAGTCTAGAGCTATTCCTAATTGTTAGACAGCTGTTCTTGAGCTCCTTGCCAGGAAAGCAATTAGAAAATTATTTTGGGTCACAGTAATGCGGAGTTACTATTATTGCCAGCTTTGATATTATTGATAGTTAAGAAGAGCAGTGGTGGGAATGCTCTTTGGAGTTTTAGCTCATCTAATGTCATAAGTAGAGAAAGACTTAATTTGAAGAAGTCTTACACTTTTTTTTTTTTTATCCTATTCTCTTTTGTTCTGGAGGTTTGGAGTTTTTTCTTAAAAACTTGGAGTTTCCCTAAAAATCTTTCTGGCTAAGTTCTCATTCCTGTTCTCCACTGTTAATCATGGTAACATGTGAAAGAGACAAGATGTAGCTTGGTTTTCTGTGATCAAACCAAGGCTGTGATTGGTACTTGTGAGCTATACCAAAAATTGTAGGGAATAAGAAGAGAAACTGTGGTTCAGTTTTTTCAGAAATAATTTTCTGAATTAATACTTTCTGAATCTCAAAGCGTCATGTTTTGTTTTCACTGACTTTTAGTTTAGGTTGAGGAAGAATATCCTGCATAATGGAAGAGAAAGGAGAGGGAAGAGCTTATAGATAAAACATGTTTCATACATTTGAGAGAAAGAAAGGGACTATTTGAGTGTAAACACTAAAGGCGAGTTAATATTGAGAGTCACTATACGTAAAATGCGTGTTTCCCTAAGGTACGTGAAAGAAGAATGGAAAAAACAATTTGTCCTTGCGGATACAAAATCTTCAGTAAGGGTATTTCTTTATCTTAAACAGTAACTGAAGATGGTCAACTTTTGAAGGCAATTCCATCCATTCAGATCTCGGCTTTAATGTTTGTTCCCATTTCTGGACCTGCTTCCAAAGGCTGTTGCCTTGAAATTTTTCAGTGCCTGTGGAAGAAATTCTGGGGCCCTTCATCTTTCTTGTATAGTCATGTGCCTAGCTTGTTGTTGGTCCTCCTCACTCGTGTCTTTGGAAGGCTCCCGTGTGCCATGTAGCAGTGATTTTCTCCATTTGCATGTCTTCTGTTGCTCTTGGCTTTCTGGTGTGAACTCAGAGCTCTGCATGTCTCTTCATTCAACTTTTATGTGACACATTCCTTTTGTTTCTGTTTAAATGTTGTATGTCTTTTTCTTTCTTCTGTTCGACTCCTCTCTCTCTCTCTCTCTCTGTCTCTTCCCTGCCTTTTTTCTTGTCTGTCCACACTGTGTGCTGTTTTTCTCCTGGCCACTCATTTCCTGCTGCCTTATAGTATCCATAAAGTGCAGTCTGCTGACCTGAGGAGAGTCTCAGCTCCCCCTGATTCCTTCACTGTGTGAGTATCCGGCTTTTTTCTATTTTAAAGTTCTATAGTTTTTTGTTGTTACCCTGTGTCATTCAACCAGGAGATGGGGCACCAAAATCCAGTGACAAATGGGAAGAGTGAGCTCAGGTGTCAGCATGACAGGCACAGGATCTTGCCAGCAAGGGCACAGTTCCACAGTACCCAAGTAAGGTGAACAGGACGTGTCTGATGATGGTGACCAGGTTCAGCCATTAGTCCAACTCACCAGAAATCCATAACAACAGGCAGGTCTGAAGTTTAAGTGCCAGGCACCATCCCTGGAAACAGTTGAGTTTAGAGCTTTTCCATCCAACACAGGAGGTTTTCTCTGAACATGATGAAAAATAATTTTTGCTGTAAAGTTGACAGAGCACTGGCACAGATTGCCAAGAAAGGTTGTGGAATCTCCATCCTTAGAGGTATGCAAAACCTGCCTGGACATGGTCATGGGCAGCCTGCTCTTGGTGGCCCTGCTTGAGCATGGGTTTCATCAGATGACCTCCAGAGGTCTCTTCCAGCTTCAACCATTCTGTGGTCCTGTGAAATTTCAGAAAGCTGCAAGTTCCTCATTGTTATCTTGTAAACAAGGAAAGATTTCCAATTTGGTGTGCCTTTTCCCGGGATCATATTTACTGTACTCTGCTGAGGAGCATAACGTAATAAAACCAACTATGTCTCACCAATTCAGTATCTAAACAAACCTCTGGAAAAAAGTTGAGATAACCCTTATTGCTTACACAGAACGTTAAGCTGGGGGTCTGGGAGAACAGGTATTGTCTCCAGGCTGAGGGATATCCCTTTGAAAATGACCTCCAAATTTTGATACTCTTCATTTGAATGTCTTATTTGAAATCAGCTGTCAGGATAAAGCAGGGAGAGAGAGACTTGTGAGCCCCAAATTAATTTGGAAGTCAAAGATGTACTATATCTTAAAATCTGTAAAAATAGATGAAACATACAGCTGCACTGTGGCTGCCAATTAATGTGTCTGGCAAATTAAAATAAGAACCCATGAGGTAGCAGGTAAATTTGCTTTGAATTATGATGGCTTTGAGATTCAAATATTCCTTTGTTTCTGTGTTGAACAGCATAGAATGAATCTGAGTTCCTGTTAGTACTGAACAGCAGGGCAGATTCTGCTGAGACCTGGAGGTGGATATACCTGTCTTAGATAAATTTCAGGATTTCTGCAGCAAGAGATGCATGGGAATTTGAGCAGCCAAAATTATTAGGTACATATGGTCTTTGTTCCAGAGACAGTAGAAGTGTAGTGTGATCCTTTGTAAATGTTTATACAAGGTGCATAACAAAATACAAATGTTGTATTTTTAGTTGAGAGTCTTTTAAAAGGAAGGTAAAGACCTGCATTTTCCAGCTGGATATTCAAAAATGAGGAGATGCACATTTGTGTTGTGTAGTTGACGTAAAGAAACACTGAAAAAAAATTACCATTTAAAAATAAAACATAATTGACTTGCACAGCTCCTGTAGTCCTTTTACAAGTGGAATAAGCACTGTGGGTAGGCTATGATTATTTTTTTAATTACAAAATCTGTATAAATGAAAGTAGACATAACGCTACATTGGTAAATACAACTCCTTTATAGAGTTTACATGGTAATGGTTGCAGCACAGTATACATATAAAACCTGTGTGAACAGCAAAAGGGTAATAGGAGATAATATTTTTGGTTTTAGAGATCCAAATGCCAAAAAGAATCTACTTTCTCTAGTTGAACATGGATGCTGTCTATAGGATGAGAGTCTAATAAAGAACAGTAGGAGACAAGGTGTAAGGGAGGAAGTGTTAGAGTGTGAGCTATTCTCCAAATGCATAACTGAGGATGAAAATGCTTATATATATCTTCCTTCTTTTTCATTACATGCTTTATAGGGAATTGAGTCTCATCTTTTCTTCATCAGTTTTTCCTATTTAGCATGTGGTTTTCTGGATATGAGCTGGAAACGTGCTCTGGCAGCCCAGAAAGCCAACTGCATCCTGGGCTGCATCAAAAGCAGTGTGGCCAGAAGGGCGAGGGGGTGGATTCTGCACTCTGGGGGTCCCACCACAGGAATAACATTGACCTGTTGGAATGAGTCCAGAGGAGGGCCACCAAAATGAGTAGAGGGACGGTGCACCTCTCCTATGAGGAAAGGCTGAGAGAAATGGGATTGTTCTATCTGAAGAAGAGAAGGCTTTGGGGTGACCTAATTGCATCCTTCCAGTACTTGAAAGAAGCCTACAAGAAAGATGGAGAGGGACTATTTATAAGAGCATGTAGTGACAGAACAAGGTGGGTTTGTTTCAAAGTGAGAGTAGGTTTAGATTAGATATGAGGAAGAAATTCTTTACTGTGAGAGTTCTGAGGCACTGGAACAGGTTTCCCAGAGAAATTGTGTATGTCCCATCCCAGGAAATGTTCAAGGCCAGGTTAGATGGAGCTCTGAGCAACATCATCTAGTGAAAGGTGTCCCTGTCCATGGCAAGGGGTTTGGAAATAGTTGATCTTTAAGGTCCCTTCCAACCCCAAATGTTCTGTGATTCTGTCTAATGGGTTTATTACTGTTGGAGAATCCATTGTGCTTGGAAGGGTAAAGTGCGAGAGAACAACATCTAGCATGCAGGAGAAGAAAAACAAGTACTGGGATTCCATCTGGAACTTCAGCATGTGTTTAAGTGACTGTGTGGATCTAGCCCTTACAGAGCAAAGTACTCAAGCATTTGGTGAAGTAAGTGTGAGGTAAGAAAGTGCAAAAGGATTTAGTACAGTTGGGCTAACCTGGCTTATCTAGCATAACACTTATGTCCAGGTTTTGACTGGAATAGAGCAAAGTTTCTCCCTAGTAGCTGGTACAGAGTAGCTTTTTGGATTTAGGATGAGAATAATGTTTTGACTGTTGCTAAGTAGTGTTTACCTCAAGTAAAGGACTTTTCAGTATCCCATGCTCTGCTAGTGAGGAGCTGCACAGAAAGCTGGGAGGGAGCATGGCCAGGCCAGTTGACTCAAACTGGCCAGAGGGATATTCCACATCATAGAAGGTCATGCCCAGTCTATAAATATTCATATTTAGGTTTGTGTTTAAATGAAAGTGTTATAAGTGATCAGCATGAATGAACAGAATGTTTCAGTTGACCCCAATCTTTATTTACATCCTCATGGTACAAATGACAATTAGGATTTAACTGGGGGAGTTAATCCAAAGGGGTCTGACTGCTGGTCAGGGATGGGCTGACTGGTGAGCAATTGTAGTGCATCACCTCTTTCTCTTGGATTCGTTTCTCTCTCCCTCTCTCTCCACCTCATTACCATTAAAATAAGTATAGTAGTAGTAGTAGTAGTAATAATAATAATAATAATAATTCTATTTTGTTTCAATTATTAAATTCTTAACTACGAGATTTACCTTTTATTTCCAATACTCCCAACCAAGGGAAGAGCAGGTAGAGGGAAGGAGTGAGCAGCTGCATGGTATATAATTGCTGGCTGGGATTAGACCACAGCAGCCTGGTTTTGGCTCCTAATGAGGGTCTCAAACGGTTGAGGTAACAGCAGATCTGAACAGAGCACACTGAAACAAAGTTGTTATAAGTGTTTATATATATTAGTTTAATACTTGTTGATCATCACTAAAAGCAGGTTGGGGGTTGGTATCAAATGCACTGCCCTTTGGCCCAGCACCTCACAACCTGGTAGCTTGTCTAGCTCAGGTTCCCAAATGAAGTAAAAAAATATGTGGTGGAGCTTATAATTTTAGGGGTATTTTTTTAGGTAAAGAGCTTAGCAAGAACTTTACCCTAAAACGGTAGTGAACTTTTTTGAAGCACTGAAATTTGTCCATAGAAGAGACTGGATGATTCTACTTTGTTGTGGCAGTTCTTATGTTTTAAGTAGATAAATGCTGTCAGAAGCATGGTTAATTTTAATGTATCATTTCCAAGCTCTGCCAATATGATTTCAAAAGTAAGGTAAATTTCTTTTCCTCTTCTGGCTACAGCTTTCTGTTTTCCGTTGCTCTAAACACTAGAACATTTAATTGATTTTACATGTTTTTTTTCTTTAGGAGGCAGGTAATTCATTAATCTGTCACTGCAAAGATGCCTCAAAAGAGTGTGATTTTTTTTTACTAAAGTATTTCTTGTATGGGAGGGGAAGTAGAAGACTTCCATTTCTGCTTACTGAATCATGTTAAAACCTGTATATGTGTAGGCTGGTGTGGGCTGTATTCTTGAAGATCTATCAAAAATTTGTCACTGAATTCTGTAGAGTCGTTGGACTGTTTATTCTTATTATTTCATTTCTCTATGAAGACACAAAGCATAAGAAATGGTTCACTGGGTTCATAAATAATTGATACAGAGATTGGGGCATGTATAATTTAGAAGTCTGTCTTCCAAGTTAAATCAACCTGATGGCATGGCAGAAGTGTAGCCAGGTTGTTGTGCAGTAGTGCCAAGCTTGGGCAGGACCCAAAGCTTGCTCTGCCTGTATTGTTCCCTGGGTGACTGGAGACAGAAGCATGTTTCTTAGGAAAACCAACTGTGCTCCATATGAGTTGTCTGGCATCCTCTCACTTGTTGCTGGATGATTAATAGGGGTGAGAGGAGGAAGTCACAGCTTCATCAAAAGCCGGCTGTGTTTTCTTGGTGAATGGAAGCAGATCAGGTTCTGCTGGTAATCTCAGAATAGGTGCATGTGGCTTTGCTTCTGTGGGTTTGAACCACAAATGCTGGAGTGAAAGGGATTTTTAAAAAATGAGCCCTTCTTATTTTTTCATGCAAAGCTCTGTTTCTTTAAGGTTGTTTTTTTTGTTTTGGTTTGGTTTTTTTTCCTGGTGGTAAGGGGTGGTGGTGGTGATGTTGATGATGGTAACATGTCTAGAAACCCCAAAATGCTATAGTTCAGGCATAGAAGAGAAAGTAAGCATACCATTTCTTTGATAAGCAGTTTCCAGCAGGTGGGTGGGTGGTGTTAAAAATTACTTCACCTTACAAACAGTTTATCTAACTTGATTTTGAATTTTTGAGATGTGTCTCTAGAAAAACAATGACTCTGATTGCCGTGAGCAGCCTGGTGTACCATAGAATAGATGTTTTCTCACAAAAAAGTAGACTTAAAAACCAATAAAATCAAATTAACTGTGTAATTAATGTTTATAAGTTTTAAGATTTTCCAGAAAGCATGCCCTTTTCCTTACAATGGGAATGATCCAATATCCAGGCAAACTTCTGTATTCTTGTGGAAAAGTCAAATGTCACTTTTCTGATAGGAAGTAATACGATTTCCTTGTACTATTCTGTCATTTTGTAGCTAAAAATAGGAAAGAAAATACTTTTCCATTGCCGAAATTACATAATTTTTAGGATGCAAGTGGAACAATTTTGAGAGGACCTCATGGCAACTCAGTATAATCTTCCAGAAATTGTTTCAACTAACTAACATGTATAGCTTTTCTACAAGCCTCATTTGGATTTAATAATGCCCTGAATGTGCACTTCTGGTTCATGCCAATCATGAGTTCATCAAATAAAATTTAATATGGTAAACTAGCCTATCTAGCTCCTGATTTGACAAGATTCATAATTAGCTTTGTGTTTAAATGAAACTGTTATAACTAGTCAACATGAATGAACAGAATGTTTCAATTGACCCTGCTCTTTATTTATATCCTCATGGGACAAATGACATTTAGGATTTAATTCTATGGATTGATGTGCTTGTGGAAGGGGATTCTTAATTAGATTAGTGGAATTCATTCATCTGTACTTCGAATTACTTTTCATTGACTATGTAATACACCATTTTGAAAAATAATAGGTATAAATAGTTAAAATATTTTAGGTTGAATTGCAGTGAAACAATCTCCCCACATTTATTTCAAAATTGCTACTCTATCTGGAAAGCTTTTCTTCCTCTCCTTACGGTTGAGCAAGTTGTTTTACACAGTATTCAGAAACATCCATTTCTATTAATATTGTACTAATGTTTGCTTTTGGTGACATTCATCACCCTGTTATTTGCTTTTCCATGGATTTGCTTATGTATTTAATCTTTATGGTTTCTGAATATACCAAATATGTCTGAACAAGACAAATTGATCAATTTGTATAATAATATGGATTATTATGCAGTATCTGCAAAGACTACAGAAGTATTGATAGTGGAGGTGTTTTGCTCAGCAGCATTAAATAGAGCTTTGTATGGAGCTCATGAATTCTGTGAATGAAGGAGTTAATTAGTTTGGATGATGAGGACAATATCCCCTGGTGTCAATTGCCAGTCTGATAGCATAAAAAATGAATATTCACATAGTAAATTTTAGAGACAAAATTATAATGAATAAGTAATAAAATTTATGGAGGCATAATATAATGTCAGCCAAAACCTGTATTCTAACAGAGCAAATAGTATTTGCAGATAACTCATGAACAAAACCATCAAACTTCAGTTACTGGATAAATGTCTCTTTTGTGTATGTGTGTCAATATATGTATTTTTAGGGTCGTGTATATATACCTATACATATATTTGTATTATTAATATATTACTTGTGATTGAACATAACTGAGAGTATAAAATCCCTACCCTGTAGAAAGAGCTCTTGGCATTGTTATTTCTGATAATAGTTTATTTTCCATAGAAAACTCCTATTTCCAAGGTTACATTATTATGACTATGATAACTAAATTTTTCAAATGGATGAAAGGCCAAGATCTGTTTCTCTCCAGTTGTATGCTTTATCACACAACTTCCTTATTGTAGTAGTTTTATCCTGTCTTTATAAAAATGGGGTGAACAGGAGGGAGATTGAGTTGATTGCCCTCCTACACTGGACCTGGTCCTATTTCTCCTCAGGAAATGCATTGCATTTAAGATTGTGTGCTTATTGTTTCTACAGAAGCAAATTCTGAGGTATACAATGCACTGATATACCAAAAATTATACTTTTTACAAAAACATGGGTGGTATTCTCTTAAATATTTTCTAGTTATAAGGTACTTTTTGGAGAGTGTCTCTATGTGGTTCCTAGAATAACAAAAATTTTTTAGATTTGCTCCTCATTTTAGATATTTTTCTTCTTCCAGTTCCAAGCAAAGAAAAAAGACTTGCTCACTTCAGGTGAAAGGACTAATTTGACTTGGAAGGTGATGCTGCACATACAATAGGTTGCTATCATCTTCAAGCTAGGAAATAACATTTTTTTGTCTTCCTTACATGACATTAGGTAGTGAGTCAGCATATCTACAGAAGTCAGTGTTGTGTTTCTCTCTGCTTGGTGTCTAAACATTATCCTGTTCTCTCAGGTAGGATGAAGGGACACAGATGGCAATTAACCAAGGTTTGGCAGATGTTAGTCTGAGGCTTAACATCCCTCCCCTTTTTACAGGTCTTCTTAAGCACTGACTGGGGATAAATGTGATCATTCCTTCACCTTGTTATAATGGCCCCAAACATAGAGAGAAATCATTGGAGAAATCGTTGTTTCCCTGTCTTTCTTTCCTGTTCTGCTTTCACAAAATATCCAGATTATCCATTGCGATGATGAAACCAGTTTGAAATGAGGCCAGTTGTGATAGGACATTAGTCTACCACTAATTAGTTGATAATGTTTGCAAAGAAAGTTCACCTTTGAACCAGTGCTTAGAAACTGAAAAGCAAAAAACTCTACCATAACTGGTTTAACACAGTTTTTTTAGTATTTTTCCACAGCTTTCAGAGTAGTTTGGGTGCTTAGACCATGAAAGTTTCTTGAAGAAACCTGGTCTACAGAACTGGAAGAGCATTTTTGGTCATAGGTTTAGCAATCTGGTGAAGAGGGCTTTAAACTGAAGTTGCTGGGGAGGAGAATCTCAGTCTGTACCAGTCCTATATTACAAGTTTGATGTCTGTGCCAGCAATGGAAGCCCAGAGAGGGTTCACAGGTCAGCAGGGGAGCACCTGATGAAGAGTGCAAAGGAATTCCAGCCACTCCAGCAAGTATGTTGGATTCACTGAGGAACGAACTTAAATGCCTCTATGCAAGTGTACACAGGATGGGAAGGTTTGTATGGCAAACAGTCCCTGTGATGGGGTAATTCCTGCACAGGAGTATCAGCTTTTGGTCAAGCAGTTATTCTGAGCTGGTGGATTGGAAAGCATAGAGTTCAAACTCGGGTTGCTCAAAAACAGTACAGATTTGGTTCCAGTTTCAGGAGAAGCAGCAGTTTGAGAAAGTTTTTTGATGTTAGGTTTGTACTGAGCTTCATTCAGTGCATAGCAAGGATGTCTCTCTTTGTAACGTGGTTTAGTGTTACAGCAGAAGTAAGTAGCTGAATTCTCCTGTTTGCCCATCCTTTTTCCTCCCAGCTGAGTTCAAAGCTTTGTCCTGTATTGTACCAGAGACAAAGACTTCACTTTTCAGAGCTGTCAGTCTGTCATTTTCATGAACCCTATTGCATACAGTGAATTATTTCTTTTCGCCCCTCAGAAAAAGACTATACACTTAAATTTCTATGATTTCTGAATTAAACATGTTATTATATTTTCTTGGCTAAAATTCAGTATCCTATCATTTTCATATTTGAAACCTGTATTTTGTAAAATTTGAAAGGGATTATAGTTCCTTAGACCGTGTTCACTTCTCAGCTAGCAATGTGACATATAAACTTGTTTGAAAAAGAAAAGGAAAAAATGCATCAGTCAAAGTGTAATTATGTTCTTCTTCCGTCGATGCACCTCTCTCCTCCATGTGCAGACACTCATGTCTTGGTTGCTGAGACAGCTGTAGAGACTGCAGGTGGAGAGTGATATTCTGTAGGATGACATGATGGCACCTGAGTTAGAAAGCTGCCTCCTAAAGCTGTGCTGGAAGTTCCCAACCAAGATATCTGTCATTAAACTGCAAAATTTTAAAT
Organism: Corapipo altera; assembly: GCF_003945725.1. Classification (NCBI taxonomy): domain Eukaryota; kingdom Metazoa; phylum Chordata; class Aves; order Passeriformes; family Pipridae; genus Corapipo; species Corapipo altera. Next base: position 9,392,505 of record NW_020884873.1, on the reverse strand, counting down.
ATGGGCAGTTTACTGATATCTTGGGGCACTTTGACACAATAGTCCCTGTCAGTCAGCAGAGGGAAAGCATTGGATAACCTATATACTTCTGTCAGTCTTGCTGCCATTCTTAAGCATTTGTCATTTCTTCTAGGCTATTGTTCCTGTGTCTTACGCTAATTTTTCTCACTAATATAGAAACTCATGTTCAGAATGGGAATTTCTTCAGTGCAGCCACTCCTAGCATGTTGTCTTCCACTCCATTTTGGAGGCAACCTAAATTCATTATCCTTTATCACTTTTTAGGTAGAGTACTTATGACAATAGAACTTCTTAACTGGGACTTGATCTTCAGTCTTTGTTTTCATCTGTCTAGCTATGACAGAATCATTTATACCAACAGAAAACATGCAACAGATAGCTCTGAAATAATTGCTAATTGTAATCCCAGTGGCTCTACCAAGAGGTGACCACAAAACATGTGTTTTGTAAAGTCTTTAGTATTTTCTAGTCAATAAGAAAATTACTCCTCAGTTTAGAAAGGGAAAAAAAAGGGGACATTTGTGAGATGTGCCTTGTTGTGCACTAGCAGTGCAAATGCTGTACATTAAGCATTTTAGAAATGAGACAAAGAAAGAAGCAAATTTATGACAGCGCACTGTATTTTGACTTTCGAAAAGCAGTGTGTATTAGTCAGTATTACCATAGGCAGAATTCTACTAACTAGATTAAAACAGAGAATACAGACAGTCTTTTGGTGGAAGGACAGAACAAGTAATCTACTTTTAACTGACCTGAGGGTCAGTTCCTCTAGGACAGACGTTTGCTATGTGAACTGTAATACACAGATAGTCTCTCTTTCTTTAAAAATGGAAAATGCAAATGTAGGCATTAATTTGCATAACATTCAGCAAAACTTAAAAAATCAAATAACAGGTTATGATATGGTAGAAACCAGCATGGAATAAAAAAAGAAAGGTTTTCAGGACACAGTATTTTTCTGTGTCTTGAACTTCAGGTTGGCAGATCTACTGGTTGTGGTAGGGCCCTAGGGATGTACACAAAGACAAATTGAAGAGGGAAGGGGCATTTATAGAGAGACGAGACAACTCAGAAAATCCTTTACAACTCCACATCACACAACCAGCAAATAGGCTTCTTGATCTTGCTTATTATTGAAGGTGTAATGTCTAAGTTATTGTGCAGTGGAAAGTCAAAATTTTAAATGCAGGGATGGGCATGTGAAGAATTGGCCCAGTTTTGAAGAGGCTTGCTCTCTTTCTTCTTTCAGAGAAAATTAAAATCACTTCATATCCTGTTTTCGTTTGCTCTTCCAGGGTACACTTTGTCTAAGAAGCTTTCTTTTTTTCTTGCAGTCCTCATTCCATCCCAGATCGTCTGCGGATCAGAGTGAACAGGATTAATTTACAAGAATACGAGGGGCTACATTACGACAAGGAAAAGCTCCGGGAAGCTTGTAAGTTGGATGAAGCCAGATTGTAGCTGCTTTTGGTAGAATGTTTTGTGTAAATCATACATTGACCAAAAAGAAACCCCACCCCAAAAATAACAACAAAAAACCCCAAACACAGAGTCAAGCATACATTTTTGGATGAGTCATGTAGAGTGTATGTTCATCTATCTCTGTATATGTATTCTCTCTATATAAATAGTCTCTGTAAGGTCATGTATAGAGATTCCAGTTGCTTTCTTACTTTCCTATGCCTTTGCAAGTTGATTCTATTTACTGTAAAATAAGTGTTTTTCACACACATTTGTTTTTATTTATGTTTTTCTGTTGATTCTGCTTGATTTCTAGCGGATGAAAACATTCCAGATTTTATGATTAGCATCAGATTTCGAACTGAGTTGGGGAACTATGATGCGTTTATCTTGGGGAACAAATCTTCCCCAGTGAAGGGCTTCTCCAGACCCTTACTTTGTTAACAGCCTTCGGTTTTCCATATAAGAGAATAATCACTGTTTTGTTTCCTCATGTAATGGTTTAATTGCCATGTTCAGAGGTAAGTCAAAAGCAGACAGCAGTTGCTTTGGCAACATTGATGATGACAATCTGCACTTAAAAATGAAGTTCCTTTCCTTGGTGACACACAGACTCATTAATCAATGAGGGACAGGGCTTCTTGTGATAACCATTTAATAGCTTTTTCATGCATCTGGCTCATTATTCATATTAAATTACAAGCATGACTGTTTGTTGTGCAACAAAGCTTCAGCTCCCTCTGTAATACAGGGCACTCTGATAATTACAGGATGACAATCCTTTTAATTGGTTTGCTTATCTTATTGTTGGAAGATAGTTAAACTATTTCCATTTCACTCTTCTAGTCCCACCCTTCTTTATTCTCTCAGCTCACTGTCTCTCCTTACAACAAAAGAATTGAAATGGCTTAAATTTTAATATAGGTCCTGACAGCCTTTACTGAAGTTTCTGTTAGTGGATTTTGGTCATAGTTAAAGCAATCAAAGCCTTTATCACTGGACTGAAAAGAATTTTAACACATTAAGGATTGTGCTTCACTGGAGGGGTAATCGCTTCAAGCTTAAATTGAGAGTTTGACCTTGAGTAGTTTTCAGGCCACATTGAACACACATTTCTCCAACACTGTTGGAAACAGTCTGGTTCATTTGGTGGTCCTTCTTGTGGTTTCTCATTTGAGGGGAACTATCATTATCTATCCTTACTGTGGATGTAAATTATCTGTGTCTATAGTTACTGTATATTAGGTCCTTAAAAGCCATTACATGTTCTGACACAAAATACACAACTTATTACACTTTTTCACTGCAGTGGTAAATATATATTTATGTTATTTGTCACCTGACAAAATTCATAATGATAACATTATAAAAAAAAGGTGACTGATCTAGCACCTCTGAGATGTAGTTTTCAATTTTATACACATTTCATCACTTACTGGGTGTGTGCTTAAGAGGTTATCATTAAAAAAAGCAGATGTCTCTCTGTCAAGAGATAAAATGATTGCTTTTGGACATTGGTAGGTCATTTGCCATAAAATCCTTTTGTCTCTCTTTCAAGTTACTGCATGGCCAGCTTGATAATATAACATAGCTGGACTGGAGTATTTTCCCCAGACATTTTTCATGAAGTTGTTTTTCCTACCAGTCCTCTTTTAGATGTGTTATTAATGCTTGTGCACTACTGTTTTTATGTTAGAATATGAGAAACAAATAATATCCCCATTATCCTGAAAGAAATGGGAAAATATCCTTTTCAGTTACTTGTGATGTCCTGTGTAAGGACATATAACTTGCAGCATACACTGGTGGTCATCAGCCTACTTCTTTGAACATACAACATAAGTTTCTTTTGCGAGAATTGTCTAGCCTTTAGTTTTCAGGAGGCTGATCTTGATTTGAGGACTTCTGGGTGATGTTAACTGTAACTGAAGAAAATCATGTATGGGAAGACAAGTGCTCTCAAAATAGTCAGAAACCAAACCGTTTTAAATATTCTAGTCAGTTCCTGGGATTCCATGAAGTAAAAAATGGAAAATCCTGGTGGTTCAGTGATTACAGACTTAACATCTGAGTTTTCCTGTGACTTACAGCAAACTGCTTACATCTTTTCTGAAGCTTCATGGCCATGCTAGAGGATTACATGAGTTTTTATGAGGAAGCTGGAAAACCATGTAGATCTTCTATTTAACAAGATTGGATAGCCATTTTAATTGTATTTCTGAAATAGAAAACTGGATAAATTTTAAATGGCTTTCTGGTTACATGTCTATGGATTGGTGCTGCCTCACTCTCTCAGATGCTAAATACTGATATGAAATAAACCTGCTATGTCCTCCTCATCAAATCATTTCATTGAGCATTGGCACTAAAAGTTACTCGGTTAAAGGGGGAGAAGGGAAGTGCTGAGAGAGAAGTGACTCTCCTTTCTTTACTAAAGAAAGGGATGAGTGAGTGGGTGTGTGGAGGAATTGTTTGTACTAGCAAAATTCCAGAACGCTGATATTGGAAAAGTTGTTTCTTGGAAGCTTTACTGGGGAATTGTTTCTACAAGGCCTGTTACTGAAGAGGCACTGGCTTCCTTCAACACGACTGTAGCTCTCGTATATATGTCTGTCCCACTAGATCCTTGCAAGAGACTCAGTTTAGATACTTGTTCGGGCTTTGGCAGAATATCTACAACTGAATTCCAGAATACTATATTTAATACTCGTTCTCTGTCCACAAGGATTAAAAGCACTTTTACCTCCCTAAATAATTTGAGAACCAAATCAGAATCCCTCAGCAATCTGAATAGGAAAAGGAAACCAGTTAATAAAAAGTTATCCCTGAAGGAAAAATAGCAAAGAAGCTATTATGGGTTTTGCCTGTTACATGTCTCCATAATAGGGTTTTAAAAGCTTTGACTTCAGTGTACTAATCTGGATCATTTAACTCACAATAAATATATTTCACTCCCCTTGTTTTCTTGAAATACTGATTTGAATCTATCTTCACCTAAAATTACACTTCCTGACATATAACAGTTTGTCATACAAACTGTTCCATGAAGATTAATCTTTGCTCTGCTGGAGGTAGACATCTCATTTTGAAAGCCTCCCAAGCAATTAAAGAATGTCATTTTGTCCTCTGAAGGGCATGACTGTCCTTAGCTCATTCTCCTTCTCTTGTTTTCTACTTTTCTTGTCAATGCAGCTGGCATTTAACCAAGATGCTGTTTCTAAATTGTCCCTTTCTTCTCTCCCCTTGCTCCTTCTTTTCTCCTCCATTCTTTTTTCTGTCAACATCTTACTATTGTCTGTGGGATGATTGATGATGGTGCAGAGGATGCTTATTGATCCTTCAGCGAGGAGGGATGAATGCTTCTGTGCACCATTTTAAGAAAGGAATATATGTTGGTATTTCAGTTATGTTGTAATGTTATTCACTGAAAATGCAGTTGTCTTCCCTAACACTTTCCTATATATGTCCCAAGCACTTGTCACTAGTCACAAGCTTCACCACCTCTGCCCAATATGAGAATTGTACATTACATGACCATAACCACCATTACCATATTCAAAAAGTGAGATGAGCTGATGTTTCTAGGTGGACAGATTTTAATTCTGTCTCTCTTACCTGCATATTTTCTGTGCACTCTCTCTGGTTTCCTGTCATAGCAGGAAAGTGTGATCCAAAGCTGCAGTGAGGGTGAACAATTGAGTTATTTTTAAAACAGCTAAAAGTTTATTTTTGAAACCCTATTTTCATTTCAAACTCCTTTCAAACGGTACTAAAGTGGAGGTATACACAGAAACTAATTATTTAAAAAAAAGTTAGTTAACAGCAAACAAACGATAAACCAGCTAGTGACCAAGAGGTCTTCAACACTTCTTAGTCCTTCCCACCAACACCATTTCAGATTTGTACCATGAAAATGCAGCAGTGAAATAACTCACCATCAACTATAACTGAAGAGTTGTGGGGTTGTTTAATAGAATATGTCAGTCTTTACTGACCTTAACTTGTTGTGTAAGCCCTAACCGTAGAGAACCGTCTTAGTTTCCTCAATACCACTAAGATTAAGGAGGAATCATATCCAATCTGAGTGATGCCAGCGTCAGAAATAACTCTCAGCTCTGTAGCAGCTCTGGGTTTCTCATACTTCCTTTTACACAGAGGCAGCTGTTCCTTATCTCCTCTTGAATAAAATAGCACACTAGATTCAAAAGCAATTTTTAAAAAAAATTAGTTCCATTTGTATAACAATTGGACTATCTATAATCTAACTATCTATAATCTAATCCCTGCAGTCTCCCTGTTTTGTGTGTGTGTGAGATGCTGTAACATGATGTGATGTTAACCTCAAATTCTTGTCTCTTTGATTATACCTAGCTAGATGTCTATAATGCATGTGTCTCTGCCTTTAATTTCTGTGGGTTATCTAAGGGTTTTGGGGTCATCCTAGGAGTTCTTATCAGATACAGGGGTGTACATGGAGTGACAGCTTGTGAAACATTTGGAATGGGTACATGTATAGTGATACTGTAGCTTCCTCATAACCAGGAATGTACTTAGAATCCCTGAGCTATCAAAGTTATTCTGACTCTTTAAAGCTCAGGGATATGACAGGTCAAGGTAATTTGGAGACTATTCCGTGTGATTTTGAACAACTAGCTAAGTAAGAAAAGGTCAACACTTAGGACTTGATATTTATATCCTGAGTATATAATATAAAGGGCAGCAGGGAGCAGCAGACTTCCTGATGAGCCATGAAGGAAATGTACTTGTATTGAGAAGCAGCTTTGAGCTGGATGGGTTTAGGTGAGATGAGTTGTGCAGCTACAATCCTCTTCCCTGCTGTAAAGGAAACACCAATGGCCATTTATTTGCCAGGAGTTCTTAGGGCACATTGTGGCTTATCTGTAGAAGCTTTGTAAAAGACACCATTACCTTCACTCTGCTTAAAAGTCACTGCCTTGCTCTAACAGCTTTATTTTGTCAGTGTGTTGTGTAGACATTAGCTAAATAATGCATTTTTTTGTCACAGTGATTTAGTAAGATCTGAAATTGAAAGAGGTTGGATGGATTGCTTAAAGCCACCCAGCAAGATGAAACCAAGAGGATTAGAAGTCAGTAGTGAGTTAAATATTGGAAACTCTGTTATTGCCTGGAGTTGGGGGAAGGAGTAAACCCAAATCATTGAAATCTCATATTACTGAGTTATAGAATCATAGAATGAATGAGGCAGGAAGGGATCTTTAAAGATCCTCAAGTTCCAACCCTCTGTCATGGGCAGGGACACCTTCCACTAGACCAGGCTGCTCAAAGCCCCTGCCCTTGAACTCCCCCAGGGTTCCACTTCTCTGGGCGACCACTTTCCATCCACCACTTCTCTGGGCAACCCATTCCAATGTCTTACCACCCTCATTGTAAAGAATTTCTTCCTAATATCTAATCTGAATCTACCTTGTCTTGACACCTCACCGGGCATATCTATGTTCATTATAGTCCTCTGCCTTCCTTTAGACTAGAAGAGATGGGCAGTATTCCAAATAGATATAATTTTATATTTAGCCTAGAGGAGTGGGGAGAATCAAGAATATTAACTTCCATTTCAGACTTTACAGGAAACCATGCCGTAGTTTGTCTTATTGGTATAGACTTTTCTGTGAGATTTTTCTGTCCTGTTTTACTTTCCTGTTTCCTTATTGGTTTTCTGATTTGATTTCCTCTTACCTTTTCAGTCCTGATTGTGTCCTTTGGATATCTCATCCCACACACATCCTTCCTGCCTGTCTTAGTCTGTTTCTGTAGACCTCACAGTTCAGGTTCCTGTTCTTTTTTTTTATCCTAAGTCTTTATTCATTGTTCATCCAGATCTGTGCTGTCAGCTCTTAGTCACAATATCCATTCCTTCTGCCAGTTTCAATTCCCAACTCTTCAGAGTTTTCTTTCTATAACCTGTTCCTTTTCGTGTGATGTTTGGGACAGGTTCTCTCTTCCTTTGATTTGGACAGCTTCTTCCTTTGTTTAGCAGTGTACCGGAGAAGTCACTGAGAGCCTGGAGGGGATGACTGCCTTCTCAAACCTGGTCTGGTTTAATCTGATAGCCTCCACCGTGTTTTGCCTCCTGTCATGTGAGGATTTTAGAGGTGGACTGCTAGTGCTAAAAAAACTAGCAACCAACACATATAGGGAGAATTAGGTTTTTCTCAGTATAATAAGCAAAAGGGATCTGAAGAGACACATGGCTTAGATTTGTGTGGTAGAGAAAATCCTTTTGTACAAACTCCTTTTTGTTAAAACCATACCGGGAAAGCCAAACCTCTTAATATAAATGTCTGAATATTTTAGAATTCTCTGCCAAGAATTTATTTGGTCCTTCACATTCCTAATATCAGTGAAAACCCCTCAGGAAAATGGCATTCTTATAACATCTTCAGTAGTGAGGATCCTTTATTTGCTACATTAAACATTTAGAACCCAATGTCTAACCTCCCCAGTCCCCCGAGGTATGTCAGACTCAGAATGAGCTTTCCTGGCATTCACATTTGCCTTAATGCTCTGTCTCAGGGCTGTTTTGTTTGGGATTTGAGCGAGTTAATATGGTGTTAAGATCACAAATTGAATCCTTTCATAATAGTAAATGGGGAAGCTAATTGAATTTTGTTTTTTCTTCATGGTGCCATATGCAGTATATTCAGGCTTCCATCATTTGTGTCCCCAATACTATTAAAGAGTTCACTAGCTTTAGGTATTCAGCATAATGGGCAGTTAATAGGTGGAAGATTTGTTTGTTGTTTATAAATTCCATAGCTAATTTCATGAGGACTCAGGAAATCATTATTAATCTTGCAGATAATTAGAGCACCATGTTACCCCAACTGCTGCATCTACCCAACCCTCCTCTTGCTGAAACTTAGTTTTGGTTAGTGTTGCTAGGAACAAAAAGCTTTCTGCAGTATTGGTTCAGAATATGAAGTAACTGTCTGCCTGTCTCATTTTCTGGGATTCTTGCACTGCTGCTCATCACTGCAGTGTGAGTCTGTATCCACAACTTCCTGGACAAAGTCCTTTTTCATCATTCAGGAACCACGAAGGAACTGAGAGCTGGATGCAAGTGGCTGGAAGAGCAGGCACCTTAGGAGAAAAGTATCTGACACTTGAATGCTGTGGCTTGGCTCATTATCTGAGACTATCCCTTATTTTTTGGCGTATTCCTATGTGTGGAGTTATCCATATATTCACAGGAGTGGACAGTGTGTGGGTGTATGAGAAGTTGTTCTGTAGTGCCTGTGCTCCTAATGTAATTGTTTGTCCTCCCACCCCTCACCTGGCATATTCAGCAATCACTGTGTCCCACAGCACTGTTCTGTACTGTCCACATCCTCATCCACACAGTGCTATTCAGCAAATAGAGAAGCTCCTCTATTCCTGCATGAAAGCACCCACAATGTTATCGAAGGCCATGCATGTTGACTTTGTCTTTAACTGGTTTATTATAACTCCTTTTGCCACTCTTGCACAGTTTTGCCCTATTTTTAGAATGAGAAACAACCCCATAGTTTCAATCATATTATCAATCATTAAGTAATTTGCTTTTGTTTTCAAACAGCAACTATTGTGAAGAACTTTGAAAGTCTTGGCTGTGTGGTGCATTTTATTTACTTACTGTGGTTTCTGAAAAATGATGACTGGGAACATTTTCCTTGCTGAAAGCTAAATGGGTCTTGCAAAAAACCCCAATCAACCAGCCCACAAAAAACCCTCACAAAAAATCCAAAACAAACAAACAAACAATTTGGAAAGCAGCATTTTAGCATATACTATAGTGTTACCCAGTGATGACTTTAAAGGTTTTTAAAAGGACATGAACCATATGGAATGAAACCCCTTGAGACCCACCTCAGGCACCTTATCCCTTAAACCATTGATCCCAAAAGCCATAGATTGTGCTAATTCACGATTTCCAAACAGTTAAGACAGCATATTTCTTTTCAAGGACAAAGTCACACAAACCCAGAGTTTCAGAATTGTTCTATGGCCACTAGCAACTGGTATGACATAATTTAATTGAAGTTGTGAATAATTACTTTTTTCTTCACTCATTAGATGAGACCCATAAATATCACCACTAAGATACCTCTTGAATATTAGTTTTTGTTTTTAGATATTTTGGTGGATTTCTTTAGAATTCCAAATGTTCCTAAGGTCCTTCTCTTTCAGGCTGTCAGGAATGGTGATAGCTAAGGATTTCGGTTTTGTGTTATCTGCGTTATGTTGGCAGGTCAAAGCTTTAGTCCCCATTAAGTATATAGAAGAGAGACAAAATCTGTGGTGACAGTTTATGAGCCAATGGTGTAGCTCCCTAGTGCTCTGTAGCTATTGGAGGTGTAGCTGTGTCTGCTGCAATTCACTTTTTAGTGCTATAAATGAATTTAACAAACACTTCTTTCAGTAAGGGCTGCAGAGGGATCTGCTGAATTGAAGCTAGATAGCCATTAAGAACTCTCTGCAAAGAGCTTAAGGGTCTCCTGTCAGAGCAGGTTAGCAATAATGAACACTAAGCAAAGAGAATCAGTCTGTAACCCAGAGCATTGGAGCGCGTGAAGCAAACCTCATGATTGACCCTCCTTCCACTTGCTTGTCTCTCAGTCTCTGTTCTGTAATAAAAGAATCTGGGAGGTCACAATGAGCACTGTTCCCACCTGGCCTTTCTGAAAATGTGCAGGGGAATTGACATTGCTGCTGGATGTCAGTGTTTCAGGCGACGTGTGAGTTCTTTTGTTCTTCCTGCTGATCCCTTCTTCACATCCTTGTTTCTCCCTCCAGCTTTTTTTTTCCCTCTGCTTCTGTTTTTCCTGGGTCCATAGCTGTTCTGCTCTTCAATTTGCTTTCCAAACACAATGCTGGCAGCATTGTTGAGCCCTGTGCTGATCTCTAGGGTCTACTGTGAACTTGACTGCTGTAGGTGCTTCCCAGGTCTTCTCCTTGAAACCACTGAGCTCCTCTTTGTACTTCTAGCCTTGGTGCACCAGAAAAAGAGGAGCTATGTTCCCTGGTGTCTTTTAGCACTGTCTTGTTCTCTTACCAGAATGAGGATCTTCTTGGTATTGGAATATTTCTCCCTCTTAATCAACTTCTTTTCAACAGCAGGAAAGGCTGCAGCACAGTTCTGTTTTCTGTTTATCTCAGAAACCTTGGCGATTTTATGTTGCTGCTCATTATCTACTTATCAGAATTGTTTATGAGTTGATATTTTGCTCTCCTTCTGGAATAATTCATGTGAGGATTTAAATATCTTTCCTGCTGCTCCCATAAATTTTTGGGGCATTATTTGATTAAAGACCCTCCAGGGAGGAAAAAAGAACTTTATTCAGTGATTCAGTTTTACAAAATCAGATACTCAAGAGCGTTTGCTTGTTTTCTTCTTATTTAATGTGATCTTAGTAGGTAGCTCTCTTGGTACCTTTCTTGTGGAATCATGTATACTTTTTTCTATTTATTCTTTTTGTGGATTTGTTTTGGACTCCTTTCAGCTGCAAGAACAGAATGACTGTGGAAACCTAAATGTCCTGTTATTAAAAATGTTGCCCTCACCTGAAGGGAATTATTTGCTGGCTTTTTTTTTTTCCCTGACTAAATATGGAGATGTGTCAATTTTGTGTGTAGATGGAAAAATGTCTGTTTTGATTTGAAAGCAGCCCTACATCAAAATAACATGGTGTTGGACAGTTTTCTCTAAAATCAGACTATGACTTTCATTACTATAAATATGTAGAGTTTATTCTGAAAATAAAATATAACTCTTATTTCAAGGTATAAGGGTACCCCCCTAACTCTTATTCTGAGGTATGTTCCTTTCTTTGCAGTTAACATTTGATGTTGACATCAGAAATGAAGTGCATTATTTAACTGAATATGTTTCAGCTTCTTTCATGAAACCATGAAAGGCCTTTGAAAACTGAAATATTTGATAATTATAAGTGGGTGAAACTAACAATGAATAATAATCTTTTAAATATTTGTTAAGATTTAGATAATAGAAAGCTTTTGTGAGGACATTAAAAAAACAAAGTCGAAGCCCACTGTAAATCTGTTCAAGTTTAAGAGACTTAAAGAGTTTTTTCTTTGTTTTTGATTTTTCAGCCATTCCCCTAGGAATTATAGTTGTGCGAGGAGACTGCGACTTGGAGACTTGTCGTATGTACATTGACCGCCTACAAGAGGTGAGGCTTTTGTGAATTCAGATGTCATTTGCTAATCTATTTTATGTTTCTTTCAGTTCTCAGTGCAGAGGACTAGTAGTTGCAACAACTGTTGCAATTTGCGTGCCACTGAAATGAAAATTCTAGAATTAAGAGATGATAATAAAAGTACTGAAAGTATTTCTTAAACAGAAAATTAAAAATCACACTGGTTTCTTTTAAATGGTAACATAATTGATTTGGATGGGTGTGTTTACTTCTCTTTGATTAAGAATAGAATACCAGAACTTTCCACAGACGTTGCTGAAATTACCTAAATTATGCATTAGAAAGTGTGTTATGTAAGGATAAGCATTGTGGTATTTGAGGGGGTCCAGTTATTCAACTGTCACTCTCTAATACTGTCATGGAGTAATCTGAGAAACCACTAAACACTACAACTATCAACTAGATAGTTCCAAATCTCAGAAATATATGTTCATGCAGCTAATAATAGTGCCACTCTTATAGCCTTGAACACCTTGACTCAGGAGAGTTCATTCTACAATACAGTCTGGGCAATGGAGACTCTAAATGTCTCATTACCCAAGTCATTTAAAGTGTGTATGCCTTTAGTGATAAAACTAATGGATTTTCATCAATGTACTGTCTCTGATTGTTTTTAATCTCTTAAAAATCACTATCTTAGTGACATCTTTCAATAACATTTACAAGTGTGAGGACATCATGTAGGTTTATAAATCATTGGTCTAATTTACATAGGAACTATGAATCTCACCCCTTCCATTGAACTCTTTGGGAGCCATTGATTTCCTGTAGGTTTTGGAACTCTGCACTTGCAGTCAGAATATGAGCTTTAGTATCTCACTTCAGGGTTTCACTTCTTTGCATTTCTGAACATCCAGACCTGAGATGTGACTGTTATTATCGGACAGAAAACCACATTTTATGTTGCATAAGGTGCATACCATAAGGTAAGGTGTAAGATGCATATTTGCAGTATGGGGTATGGAAAATTACAATCAATCTGGAAGTTCTGGTTGAATTACCCATAGTGTTTGTGGAGGAGCTGTATTTCCACAACCTTGTGCAGTTTTTGTGCCTTTTTTTTTTTTTTAATGTGCTTGATTTGGCTCAGTCCCATTTGCTGGGAATAGAGATGCCAAGTTTTTATTGAGCTCTACCAACTTACTTGCTCCTGGGGGGCAGTGGTCTGTAGGCCAGGCTCTATGGTAGATTAAGTCATGAGCTATAACTATTTGACAAAATCTCTATTAAAATAAATTAGATTCCTGAACCCTGCTAAATATCAGGATCATTCTGATATGACCTCTTTGGAGTGAGGTTGTCTTAAAACAGGGAGAACTGCCAGTGGTTTTCTTCAGTGCATTAATCACTCAAAACTATTAGTAAAAAAAGGCTTGGATTTTTAGCATATTTTCATTAACTTTTTTGCTGATATTCTAAATTTAGATAGTTCTGATGGAACAAATAGATTTGTAGCATGGTAAAGATTCATTAACATAATCTCTATATTTTTGAAGCTGTTTTTTTGACCAAATGCATACAAATCTAAACTTTAGGTGAACTTTCCTTGGCTATTCTATGGTGTTTGTTTCACATGCTTAAAACCAGTGAGAAATACTTGCAAAATGATTTGTGTTTGCCCAACCACTTCAGATAGTAGAACTGCAAACAGCTCTTGTTGCTTTGATCTTTTTCATCACTGCTTTGTCTTTCATTCTCCATCTAGGACCTACAGTCAGTACCTTCTACTACACAGAGAGTTCATTACCAGGTAAGATAAGCTTTCCTTTTATTATCAGAACAAAAAGAGTCTTAACTGTGAACTGCACTCTTTGCATTCGAACCTATACATTCTTGGGTTAAACACCTATGGTTTAGCTGAATTTCTGATTAACATTTGTGCTTAAATCTTGGAGATTCATTCTGATTTCTCTTGTACAATCCTTTTCTTGTAAGCCTTATGGAATCACCTTTAAAACTAGCACAGGATGATGATGGGAGCCATACTGCAATAGCGGTACCTTTGCGTATTGAAGTGAATGGGAGACTGTGTCCTGTAGGACAAATGACAAAAGTAAAACTTTTTCTCTCTTTAAGAAACAGAACAATAACTTGTTATATTGCATAGCTGTAGTAATAAAGTCTTAACAGTGAGAAAAAAAGGTGTTATAGCAGGCCTAACCTCTTAATAATTCTGTACACGTCAGTCATCTACTTTAACATAATCTTCAGGGTAATTTTTTAATCCATCTTGGGCAAAAATGTGTTTTCTGCATGAGACAAACAATTTTTAGGTGGCTAGTTCTTAAAATTGGTCTCTTTGTACATTTTACAACTTTATTCTACAAACAGAACTTACCTTTACAGTTGGAAGTGTTGTATATTTCTCTCAGCAAAATAATGCATTGCAGAGCACTTAAATTGGAAGTAAACTAACTCAGACGAACTCTACTGGCTCCTGAAATGGTCAGATCTTAGCACAGAGACTTGACACAAACCATGGTCAGTTGACATAGTGCTTAGGATCACAAGCTTGCATGGTGTTGATAATGTTTTTCCTAATTTAGCAATGCAAGTCTTGTTGGATCAGCAGGAACAAGTTCGCTGAGAAAGCGTACAGAGATCCAGATGGCAGGAACCAATTGTGGTGAAATTGCAGATAATTTCTTGGATGTTACTGATTACTTGGGTGATACAGAATTCTAGTTTCACAAGAATGCCTGTCGGTGCACTGACTGCAGGCACTATAAGAAAATGCAATTTGGCATGTTTTCCTGGAGTTGCCTCCTTCTTATCAGTTCATGGTTTGTTTTTTCATTTCCCTGTCCAATGTTAACCTCATAGTTTTGACATTTCCATCAGTCATTTCCTGGAACTGAGTTTTAGAGCACTGTTAGTGTCTAGCAAATTGACTAATAAATCAACATGTATGATTCTGTTCCACTCATTATAAATTAACCTAAGTGGCTACTGACTGCTCCATGTGTAGGAAACTGCCTGAGGTAAAATGAAGAACTAAATCTGCTTATATGGGGAGGTCTAAAAAAGAGTATGAAATGTTGAAAATCAGCTCAATACTTGGCTCTAACTTCTGCAGTTATAGCAGTATATGAATTAGTTGCCTAGACATCTTCTCTAGTGCACAGCAGTGTGAAATCCCTAACACACCATTCGTTTTTTATGATGCTGCATTTTGAATGTGCCTTTCTCTGTGTTTTGTCTTCAGTACTTGTTTGTCCTGGTTTCTTCAAACATGGTTTTTTCTCAGTGGGTCACTTTCTGCAAACTGTCTTGTTAGGTTAATTTGAGGTTTGTTCCACATTGGTATCCCTATACATATTGCAGAAATGGTAAAAAGCAGTGGATAAGGGGCATGAATAAGGTGCTTAAAGTGATAGAACTGTCTTTATACCTCACTAATAAGGTGTCATGGGTACTTTTAGGTCTCATAAATGCAGTTCTCTTGCGTGATTCCTCTGCAGCTCAAAACATGGGAAGTCAGCAGAAATATTAGCAAGCCCAGGTGCAAATGAGAAAAATTACACTAGATTTGTTTCTCACACTGTTTTGTTTCTCTAATGAGTTTATTACTCATAACATACCATTCTCATGGGCCTGAGACTTCGCAAGCTAGTTCTGCAGTTGATCTGTAATGAAGTCTTGGAAGGAGGATATCACAATATGCAATTTGTGATTCGAATTTATATTTACCAGCATTATCCCTATATTCACTTTGCCAACATTATGTACTCTATGAATTTTTACTCATTTTTCCTCTTTGTATAAACTACTTTTTAGAACACACCATTATTGGATGTTTTCTTCCTTTTTCCCTTTGTATAGCAGTCCTCTCCTTTCCACAGAACGGACTAAATATTAAGATACATAAAGCTTTGTGCATTTAGAGACAGACGGCAGCAAACCTAATGGATTTCAGTGATCCTTGATTCTCCCACATACCCCTTAGCTGCAATATAAGCAAACCTAAGCATCCCACAGCTTGGTTAGTCCTTCTTAGAGAAAGAAAAGGTGTATTTTAAATCTGATTCTATGAAACCATTCAGATGTGTTACTTGGTCCCCATGTGTAGATAAAGTTCACTTTATGGAATTTGATGCTGTCATTGTCTCCATCTCTCCTGTAAGGAGACTGGAGACAGTAAGCTGTACATGAGAGCTAGGTTTATGAAATTAAGTAAAATCCTCCCTGTTGCTTCTACATTTTCTTTTCTAGCCACGTGACTTGGTATACTACTCTGTAGTCTGTTGTCTGAAAGAGGAGTAAAGTTTAATCTTGAGTCAATATGAGCCTGAATTTACATTGTTTGTAGATGTGCTGATTGTACTGCTTAAGATGTAAATAAGGATAGAATCTGGCTCTATACAAATTTTATGTGTGCGCCCAAGATCAATGCTGTCGTGTTATACCTTCTGCAAATACATTTGTGTTTAAATGTTATATGCCAGTGACTTTAACAATTTGGCTGACCATACACTGGCAGCACAGAGATGACCACCCTCTGCTCTCTTGAGATCCCTTTTGCCTCTCCAGCTCAGTGAGAGCTGAAAATGCGTGGGGGACTGTTTGAGTGCTTGGTGAGCACAGGTCAGGAAGAAGGTCTCCCCGGTCATTTTCCTCCCCAGTCATTTAGTTTGGTTCCTGCAGTAACATCTGTCAGATCTCCAGGAGCAGATTTTTTTAGCCAGAATGGGAACATGTCAATGTAGGATGTCTATTTGTTTGGCCAGTGGTGGTCCTCAGACCTGCACTTTCCGTAATCTTGGTGCAGGGGATAACATGTTTTTTACTCCAATGTGCGTTGGGGACAGAGCAAAGTGGGGAATTGCTTTGAGTGGCAGATGAGTAGAGGAGGCAAAAGTGTGTAAAAATACTGAACTGGGACAAAGGAAGGTGACAGATACTTTCAGGCTCTTGGGGATAGTCCTGTGCTGGGCCAAGAGTTGGACTCGATGATGCTTGTGGCCCCTTCCAACTCAGCCTATTCTGTGATTCTGTGACAGCACATAAGGAACAAGCAGTAATCAGAGTTTGTGGCTGCTGTTTGATACTGATGTGTGTCTTAGATCTCGTTCACCTCCCTCTGTTCCTGTTGGGAAAGCTGTTGTTGATGCAGAGTTTTTGATACTGCTGAGCTGAAGGGAAGAGGACAGCTGAAGATGGGGCTGCAGCTAACCATGTCAGCTTACTCTTTTGTATGATTGCAGTCAAACCTTGATGTCATGGAGAAGAAAATCCAGTGGGTTTAGGTTATGTAGCTTTTACACATCGTGCAACGTCAGTAGAGCCAAGTGAAAAAAAGCGCAAAGTCTAGGAAATAGCCTATCTTAGAGAAAAAACGGTTCTTTTTTTAAAATATGATTTCCCTGCCCTATACAGGACCAGGAAAGCTCTTTCCCCAGAGTACTTTCTGTCCAGAGGCTCTCTCCTAGATGGTGCTTCCTAGACGGTAAGTGCATCCCCCTTGTCTTGTGCCCAGCTTGCTGCTTGCCTCTGTTGTGCATATGAAGGATAGTTCATCTGAGAGTATTAACTGTGGCGGGGTAACTTGTTCCTTCTCGTTACACTGAGCAGGTAAAAAAGGAGCTGAGTGACCCCCTTTCCCCTTTAAAAAGCAGAGTGGGTCCTTCATCTAGCAATCAAAATGTCTGCTGTAGCTTTTTCACCCCAAGGAGACATGCTCCCTCAAGGGAGGTTAGTTGGGTTTATTAGAGTCTCTGCTGTGATGAGGAGACTTAGTGCATGGCAATGCCTGAACTCAGAGTGCAGCTGACTGTGGCAATGTGCTGCTGCTGGTAAGGCTGTGCTCTTCACTCTGTAAGTTTGATAGTTTTTAGGCACTGTAGTGTTTAGGTGATGGAACTATACCTCCCTTTTCCTTGTAACGCTGCACTTCATGTAATTCCCAGGAGAGCTCCACTTGTATTTGACCCAGACTTTGTCGAAGCAGACGACTTATCTGGGCTGTACATCAGGCTCCAGAGCACAGAAATTAGCAACTGAAATGGATAGCATCTGCTTTTACAATAGCTTCAGCATGGGGAGGCTTAAATTTTTAATATTCTAAACAAAAACAAATTCTCCTTGGCAATTTCTAATCACTCTTCCTTGTCTCTCATGAGGGAAATTGATAAAAACATATTGAGAATCTGTTTGGATTTTGGAGAAAGCTGGGTGGCTAGATGCATTTAGTTTTTGTCTTTAGTATTTGATATTCTCTTGCAGTGCCAAAGCCTACAATGCTATATCACTATCCTCTTGTGTCAAAACTCCAGAGTGAATGGACCTGATTTCACTCACCAAACAAAATGCAAAGTAGATACAAAAAAAATTGCATCTGATGAAGCACACTGTACATAATAAAATACTTTTGGGCTTAGTAACATAAATTATTTGACAGTGGCAAATTCATAATATGTGCTTTATTTAGTGAATCTCCCCTGTTTTCATGTGTTTTTTATGAGTAGCATAAATTTTCCTTGAATATATTGTTAATTCAGAGCGAATATTTCTGGCCATGCATTTGATTTACCAAGAACTCCCAAGCATGGTATTGTTCTTTAGATTCAAAATTTGAATTAATCCTATTAGACTCATCAGTTTAATTATATGCTTGCCATACTCTCATAGGAACAGTGGAGCTTCTTCTGTCACATATTTTAATGTAATCAATTCTTATAAGCCTGAAATCCATTTAATACATTTTTAAAAATATTTATTTCAAATTAATATTTTCAGTGAGTACTGTTTCATTAAACCTCACCTTTAAATTCACCATTTAATGGGATAGGAATATCATAGAGTCATGGAATATTTATGGTTGGAAGGGACCTTAAAGATCATCTAGTCCCAATCCTCTCGGTCATGTACAGGGACACCTCCCACTAGCCCAGGTTGCTCAAAGCTTTATCCAATGTGGCTTTGAACACTGCCAGGGTTAGGGCACCCACAACCTCCCTGGGCAACCTGTTCCAGTATCTTGCCACTCCCACAGTAAAGAGTTTCTTCCTAATATCTATCCTGAATTTCCCCTCTTTCAGTTTGTACCCGTTACTCCTTGTTCTATTGCTACAATTCCTAATGAAGGGTCCCCCTCTGGCTTCCCGGTAGGCCCCCTTCAGATACTGGAAAGTTGTTATGAGGTCTCCATGCAACCTTCTGTTCTCCAGGCTGAACAGCTCAAACTTTCTCAGCCCATCTTCATAGGGGAGGTCCTCCAGTCCTCTTATCAACTTCATGGCCTTCCTCTGGACTTGTTCCAACAGTTCCATGCCCTTCTTATGTTGGGGACACCAGAAATGTATGCAGTGGTTCAGGTGGGGTCTCACATGAGCAGAGTAGAGGGGGAGAACCACGTCCTTTGACCTGCTGGCCATGTTCCTTTAAATGCAGCCCAGCACACAGTTGGCTTTCTGGGCTGAGTGCAAACTGCCGGCTCATGTTGAGTTTTTCATCAACCATTACCTACAAATTCTTCTCTGTAGGGCTGCTGCTCTCAATTGCTTCTGGACCCAAACTGTAGGTGGGCCTGGGATTGCTGTGACCCAGGTGCAGGACCTTGCACTTCGCTTTGCTGAACTTCATGAGGTTCTTCATGACACCTCTCAAGCATGTCAAGGACCCTCTGGATGGTATCCCTTCCCTCCACCGTGTCGACTGCACCACACACCTTGGTGTCATCAGTGAACTTACTGAGGGTGCACTCACTTCCACTGTCCATGTTGCTGACAGATGTTGAGCAGTTTCAGTCCCAGTACTGACCCCTGAGAAATACCACTTATATGGACATCATGAATTAATTAGGTTATGTTCTTGTGGGGCCACTTCACTGACACAGGGGTCGTCTTATGTAGTAGTGGACAAAACAGCCCGTTTGGGCCATGCAGTTCTGCTCAGACTATTTTCTTCACAATGGCTTTGTTGTTTCTCTGTCTTGCAGCAACTTCTGCTGATCGTTTTTACCGCATTGACAGATCTCAGGTAAATCTTTATTCAGTTATAATTTCTATAGATTTATTTTTTTTTAAAGCTTTGTCAAGTGCAACTTAAAACGAATTATCTGCCATTCCTCCTGTATATTCCAAAATGTTACCGACGTCTCATGAGAAATAGAGAAAATATTCTGGGCCATTTTTTAGTTGATGTAATTCACATTGCTTCAATGATGTCTTGTGTCTGCTGACCATCTGCCGTTCTGTTTCCTAACAATCTGATATAAAGATCAGAATTTTCTGCACTCGTCATCCTTATTGTCTTACTAAGGGCATCTGTGTGGCACCAGTGTATTCGCATTTATCTTTTCACTGATGCTTTTTGGCACCAGAAGCCTTGATCCTGTGTATGTGTCTGCCACCAAATAGCTATAGAAGTTAAGGTGATGTTACAATTTGAGAATTAGGAACAGAGCTGCATCAAATATTCCTAAAACAATATGTAGCTCTGCTGGATTCAAACCTGTGGCAGAGATTTGACAATCTGAATATGTTTTCTAGAAAACACTGAAAATTTTACAGGGCTTTTGGTGTTTCTGATTTGTGGCCAGAACGGGCCAGTTAGTGGCTCAGCATTACGTGCAAATTGTTGATTTCACACAGTGACCATTTGTATCTGGTCCCCCTGAGAACTGTGTAAGCTGTTTCTGAATCACATGAATGTATTACTGTTTCTTAATAAAAGCAGCTAGTGCTTTAGTTCAAGCAGCAGGAGCCGTGACTTTAGTTCAGAGTTTCCAGGTTCAGTGTCTGCATGTAGCCACCATGGGACTTCTTTACACACATGTTATACGTCTTTGTTTTCATGTTGTACTTCAGCATTTGGAAGGCATGGGTGAAGAAGATGCAGGTTAAACTAAGCAATCTGATCCTGTTTGGCTTATTCTGTATTTCTTTAATACTTGACACTGTACAGATGGTCATCTTTCTCTCCTACTCCTCCTGTGTTTCTGTGGGGAAAAGGTCAATACTGTGTGATGGTCCCAGCACACAAACAGTGGGAAGTGTCCTGCCTGTTTGCCTACATAGACAGGCCTACTCCCACTCAGTGTTTTTGTGAAGGACAATGAGCCTTCAGTGTCAATAACTAAAAGGAAGGACTAAGAAAGAAAGCTTTGTTAATGGAGATGTGAAACCAGAATGTACAAGCAGTAAAGATCTGGAAGAGTACCCCCAAACAATGAAAAGTTCTGTCAGCCATCACCGAATGAGACACCTTGAGTGTTGATCCTCGTTTCGAAATGCAGACCTCAGCTTTTTGGGTAGACCTGTAGTTTTCATCAGAATGACATGGAGTCATTGAGTAGGAGCCTTTTAAGTGTTGCTGTGACTGTGAAGCTTGCTCATTGGAAATCTTGTTTGGCTTGAAATCAATGAAATATTTATTAGTGACTTCTGTGGCATTGGTTTTAATGTGGTTGTATAAGTATGCATTTAAGTGCACAGAGTCCCCTGAATGCTCTTCAGAGACACTAATGTGCAGCCAGCTGGCTCTAGGGCAGGTGGGTGCTCTGAGAGATCAGTGATGCTGCAGGTTCATTATTTGTTGCTTGTATCACTCCAACAGGAACATTTGCACTTTGTGACAGAAATTTCGCAGGACGAGATTTTTATTCTGGACCCAGAGGTGGTAATGTCACAGCAGGTGGGGACACCACCAGGAATGCCTGATCTGGTAGTGGAGCAGGCCTCTGGGTGAGTACTGCTGGGATCGGACTTTTCATGGTTGTATTAGAGATAAGCGTCTCTTTATGGTCCCCTTTTCTGAAGGACTGGGAGTTGTGGGAGGGCAGATATTAGATGAGGAGCTGAGGACAGGAACAAATCCAGCCATGGTAATGACAGAAGGACAGTAGCATAATCCACATCTACTCCATTAGGCATCCTGGAGCACACAGCAGGGCTAATAGACTTCAGCACCTTTTAACCTCCTCTATAGGTCAAGATACCACTTGACTATCTGCCCTGTCATAAACCTATAATGATTGAGTTACAAACTCTCTTCTCTGTGTGGTTAGGGCTCTGATACCACTGCATAAGACCCTGAAACCCTTTATGTCTAAGTATGATGGTGAAGTGTCTGTTTCTTATCATCCTCTCAACAGACCAGAAATGCTTCTATTCATCTTTAGGAATCTTGTATTCGTAGTGAATTAATCAATTTAAACTTGCCATGGGCTTGAAAATACTGGGAACCACTAAGCATAAGATGGCTTCCAAGTGGAGTACACAGCTAATTTCTGAGGGGTGAATGCCTTTCTTTCCTTCTTATATCCCTAGAATATCAGATCGGTGGAACCCTGCTGTGCGAAAGAGGATGCTGAGCGACAGTGGCCTCGGCAAGATCTCCCCCCACTACGAGGTACCTGACAAACAAAAGGACGCCAGCCAGACACATATGCTGCAGTAAGAGCCCTCTGCATTTCTCTGCTTGATGACGCACTGTCACTGTCACCACAGCCAACTCCTGGTGTCTCCTTTAAGCATAATGAATTGTGCCGACTTGCTGAAATTACTGAAGTTCTTTTGCTACCTCTCTTTTGCTCCTCCCTTCTGTTCTTCCTCTTTCTCCACTATTGTATGTTCTTGCCTTTGCTTCTTCCTCTGTGGCACCCTGAACTCTTAATTAATCTAGATCCAAGGACCCTGAAAGAAAATATGTTATTTTGGGTGCCAAAATTTCCACCTAAGTTCTTGGCAACTGTTTAGGAGAAAGATCAAAGCATTCACCCTCACTGTAGCTTTGATACAATGTGACAAAGCAGAAACCTCTAGAACTGCAGCTTGTTGTCAAAGATATGGGCAATAGTTTTCATATAATCTTGAACCATGTAGGATGGCTAAACATTGGTTTTCTTTCTGATGATACCCCCATGGAGACTTCTAACACTGTATCCTATTTACCCTGTTCAGATTTGTATAAAAACATCTCTTATTCTGCCTGCCTGTTTTAGAAGTGGTTCTCAACTTTTTGGTCATTTCCCTTTAGATTTTCAGAACTATCAGTAGATCTATAATCACTACCAAAGTTTAGATGGGAAACACTTGTCAGAACTCTGTTGGTGACTTTGAAAGATTCCAGTCTTTTGGGATTGCTTCCCTTCCCCCGACCCCCTCCAAGTACCTAATGTATAATTATGTACATCACTTCTGATTTATGTTTCTAGTTTTACTGTATGGACATCCCTATGGACAGATATTAAAACTTAGTATAGAAAAATAAGGAATAGTGACCATGTGGTCCTTGTTTCAGATTTTCTTTCTGTCTGGATGTGTGTGGAAGGGTGTTGCAAAGTGCCTACAGGGCAGGCAGAGCCTACATTTTCCGGATAGATGCAGTGTGGATGGTAGACTGTGTAGCCATGTGGCTGCCAACTGGAAACTTTCCAGCAAACTGGAAACTGCTGTCAGGAGAAGGAGATGTCATGGTAAGAAAGGATGATCTAGGTAGCACTTACAAATGACAGGTTTTCTCCTGTTGCCCTGAGGGATTCTGGGTTAGTTCTTGGTACTCTTTGCAATGTGAAGAATGGTGAATTCAGGTTCACTTTTCCACAGACTGGAGTGGCAGGGCCCAAAATTTGAAGCTAACAAAGCTATGAGAAAAGTGATCCTTAGGCACGTCTAGGCAGTATGGAGAGATGGTGAGAACATGTGGACTAATTTCTAATTGGTAAAAGGAATGATTTGGATTACATCAGAGTGACTGGAAATGTTTGCTTAGCTGTAACAATTATGTTTGGTAGATTTATTAAGTACAAGAAAAATCAGCAGCATTGCCCAGAGTAAAGTGTATCTGTCACTGCCTGCTCTGAGGAATTGTTTTCTTTACAGCTTTTCTAAAAACTTTAATTGTTTTGGCTGAAATTTTTCATAGTAAGACTCCATCTTTGACTGTTTCTTTTTCTTGTAGTAAAAACTTGAACAAAAAAGTCAGTTCTTTCTGAAGGCGAGATTTGTGGGAAGTGTACTCCTTTAAATTACCTACTTTCAAATGAGTGAATAAATCCAGAGGTTGTTTCCTGAGACGTTTTAGTGCTGGTAGTGGAATGAACTGCATTGGAATGAAGTTTTGGAGGCTTGACATTTAATAAAATGTCATCATAATACCAGGGAGATGCCTTTCGCTGTCTTGAAAATTACTCCTGAGTTTGCCCTGCTGATGAGATTGTTCATGCACTTTGGAGACACCTCAGATTCAAGAGTTTTGCTTTCAAAAGTTTCTGTCTGTACATGCTCACAGAGGAGTTATGCCCCTTCTGTGCTTAATTCAGGTTGCAGGCCTGCCTACAGGGCTGAGGGAAGGGGGGCTGTGCTGCTCACCACCTGATCTCCAGAAGCAAGGAGAAAAGGGATGCAATAGTCGTGGTCAAATGGAGACATGCAGGTGCCTGGAAATCAGAATGGAAATAATGAAAAGCAAGAGGACATGGGACACAGATAGGTAAGGGAATAGTGAGACAGGCTAGAGGCACAGAGGAAGGGTCTGTGGCTGTTTCTCTCCAGAATCTGGAATTCTGGGTTTATGCAGATTATTCATTCCACAGGTGGGCAAGCTCTGAAATATGTTTAGACACTGCCTCATTTGCTGCCAAGATGGAAGGTATATAGTGAGTCAGGGGATCGTGGTGGAGAAAGAAAGATATTATTACTGTTAAGGCACTTGAATGCTGCTCTGGAGGACTGGTTTCTCTGCTCAACATCCCTGACAGGATTTCTGAAGGATGAAGATTTACAACAAACTTTTTGCAAATGGCCTGTTAACAGTGGGCTCCTCATTCTATGCATGTCCACTGTGAAGTAGCTTTGGTTCCTGGGAAGCCAGTACAAGGAGAATTTGAAAGAGAGTGAAGGGCTGGAAACCGAGAAATAGGCTTTCTGTTGCCTCAGGTTGTAGTACTAATATTAATGGAAGGTTTGTGCCTGCTTTCCCACCTGCAGAATACAGATAATATTGCAGCCTCACCTTAGAGGAGCAGAGTGAGGGTAAATTTCATGGCCATGAGAAACCTAGGTGCTATGGGGAGACACTGTCAGAGATGCTTAGCAGGAAATTAATAATTTTGCATTCTGCGCAGTCTTGGTATTGTGGAATAAATAAATCTTGAGGCTGTGCACTGCATATACAGAAGGATATCATTCAGGTCTCTACTTAAATACTCAGACAAGAGTCCAGAAGAAGAAAGTGAAGGGTGGCAATGTGATTTAAGGTTGTTGTGACATTTAATGCAACAGGGGTGGAGTATGATACTTGGGTGACATGAGCTGTGACATTTCCAAACTGTTGAATGTTTGAATTTGCAACCTAAAATAGTCTTTCTAACCTGGCACTTTAAAGCAAAAAAAGAAGTGCTTTAGAGAGCACTATTATGTTTTGGTAGCTGAAGTAGCTCAGAGGTTCTTTACAAAGATTTGTCCCTTCAGAAATTATTTTTCAAATAAAACTTGAGAAAAGGATTATAGCAAAATTTCTAAAGAGGAATGTGGCAGAGAACAGAGTGGACAATTCCTCCTGTGCATGGAGCTCTTATGGATCTTTTAAGAATCATCAGCGTCCAGTATTTTACATTTAGTCTGAAATACTGTACAGCATTTCCAACTCAAAGTGCATTATCCTATAGCCTAGGGCAAGTGTCAGGGAACTTGGTGTGAGAAAAAGTGTCATAGTTGACTTACTGGGAATGTTATCTCAGTGGTCATTTTTCTCCTAAACAGTTGGGAGTGAAACTCTTCAGGTATTAGGAACAGATTAAACCACAGCTGGTCATAATATAGCTGCAGGCTGCTTAGAGTGCATCTGTCATCACTATAAACACACATATATAAATATGTGTGTATATGCAGATGTATATATATAAAACCTCCTTGAGATGAAGTTATTATTTCTGACAAGTGAGGAATGTAGCTAAAAAGTCAAAGTATGCAAATAGAAAGATCCCTTAAATTATTTCAATAAATGGAAGCAGAGAAGAGAATATGTGATCTGAAAATAATAATAATGTTTGATGTTGCTTTTGATCACAAGCTATTGTGTCAAACTGTAATTTGAATATAATGGTTTTGAGGCAGGGTTCTTTCTGAGACAGAAATTATGCTTTTGTTTTCAATTAACTGTGCTTCAAGTTATTTTCAGCTGGCTTTTGATTAATGGCATTTTGTGTTTTGGTCCTTTTTTTGATAGCTCTTTGATGATATATGGAGTGGACAAGACACGAAACAGTGTCTTGATGCGATAACCAGGAGCTGGGACAGATTGTAGTTTAACAGGAATATCAATTAGTGTGAATGGTGCATAAAAAACCACAATAGGAAGACAATTTATTTGGACTAGAGGTATTTGTTCTTTAAAAAGCTAAATATGCTGGTCTGACTCCACTGAAACAAAGGAGCCTTCCTTTGTAGATGAGTGGGTTCATGCTAATTTTATCCTATGATAAAATGGTGCAGTGAGTTATGGGTGACCTCATGGCCTGCTGTAAGCATTTGTTGCTGGCAATATATTTCTCTTGCTAGTTATGTTTGTTACCCTGTTATGTGTTGAGAGCTGGAAAATGAAAAAAAATAAAAACCAGAACAGCATACAAAGATGAAAAGGTGACTATACTCTGGTAGAGGTTTAATCTATGGTTTTTAATTGAAGTAATTAATTTCCCCATTTTTGGGGGCAGTAATGAACACTTTTCTAGCAGCTGTCCAGCTGTGATGGCAATGTATTTCCAAAGCTGCTAGCTGCATTGGCTGAATCAAGTGCATGGCTCGTGAAGGGTGGGTGAAGGTTGGCCAGAATGCCATCTGGTCTTGTCAGGGAGAGGAAGGAAAAATGCCTATAGGTGCTGGAAGATGATTGCAGCCCTTTACACTAAATAGACATTAATTAGCTAGTAATACTATGCAGGCATTGCTTTGTGAGGCAATAATAACCTAGCTCCTCAGAGGGAAGAAGAAAAAGGCTAAATGCCAAGTGTTTTAACTCAACCACAAGAA
This sequence comes from Corapipo altera, assembly GCF_003945725.1. Taxonomy (NCBI): domain Eukaryota; kingdom Metazoa; phylum Chordata; class Aves; order Passeriformes; family Pipridae; genus Corapipo; species Corapipo altera. Next base: position 9,365,816 of record NW_020884873.1, on the reverse strand, counting down.
TCAGATCATTGCCTAGGAAATCAGTGTGACAGTGCAGATGTTACAAGGTGGTTTAGGGTATTTTTTAAGAGAAATCTTTGTGTAGTACAAGATGAGAAGAGCATCACGTATACAACTTTGAATGTAAAAGGGAGAAGGAATGCTCTTTTAGTGAAAGTTTAGAAAATATAAAGAGATGATTCAGAACATGGTAGGCAGGAGCTGCCTAGTGACAATGAGCCTTTAAAATGTCAAAGGTTGGTAAAAACTTGATAAATCCAAGGCTTTTCCCCAAAACTCTTCCACTGGGAAACTCAGCATCAGCTCTTAAGTAGGCAGAGTAGTCTGACCTGGTGTTTTTGACAGCAAAATCTGAATTAATTTTCAGGTTCAGATTTAGTGCAAACTGCATTTATCAGATTAAGCCACAAGAGTGAATTGTGTATGTTTTAAGCAGGAACTTGTACACCTGTACAAATTACTTTCCATTGCCCAGATGAGGCTCCATGAGTACTGATTGCTTTCAAACAAATCTTATTTTAGTGAAGGCATAAATCACCATCTCACCTTTATTGTACACTTCTGTGTAATCTTTATAATAGAACTAGGCCATAACAGAGCACAGGGTCTGTTTTTGCTCAACTCTCCCTTTTCTTTCTCTTCTGTTGTCTTAGATACTTTAACAAATAGCTTGCAAGGCATCATTCTTACTACCTGAAAGTGGAGCTTGAGAAAGGTTTGCCTAAAGTAACTCCCTGCCTCTTGCTAGGAAAGGAATGTCAAAAAGAAGGGGTTGTTTAGTAAAAGGGAAGATGTAGACTCAAAGAAGAGGGAAAGCAATGCAAAGAGGATTGAGAATAAGTCAGGAAAAGGTAAACGTGGGTTAAATAGGGAAAGAACTTTGAAGAAAGTAAAGAAAAATAAATTATAAGAATATAGCAAGTGGATAAGAAATTGAAGGGAAAGCAAGTTCTCTAAGTGAGATTGAGTGCAAAAGTGATGCATTTCAGTGTGGGTCCTGGTCACGTGTTTTTAGAGCTCTTACTGTTGTCAGCATAATGCAGTCATAATACTTACACTTTTACACACATCCCAGATAGAGGCTACAGTTTATCCACCATTAGGAAAACCTTTTTTCAGTTGCTACTGTAAATCTCCCCTTACCCCCACTTATGGAGAATTTCTTGACAAAGATGGAACCTGTTAATTTTTTTACACTCTGGTGCACAAGTGTGGTAGATAATAAATGCCATATATTTTATGGTCCTGTTGTGAATATTCTCTTCATATACTGCAAGTTTTTCGCCACCTTCATTGGTTTTGGAGATTTTTAGTGGAGAAAAAAAGCAGTAATTATTGGTTTCCTTTGGAATTCTACCTTGAAAATATGTGCCTGTGGTTCTGAAAAAATTGATTACTACCCTGTCTCATTCCTTTAAATGTAACAATGAAAATCTCACAGATTTTTGGCTATATTTAAATAATTTTTTTGAAGCTTCTCGCCATCCACAAAAAAAATTTCAGCCTGACAAACAATAGGAAGGCTCTTAAAAATGGTGGATCTTGACTGAAAAAAAGGAGTGTAATTTCTCTCAGAAATCTCTGTTTTTAAAGTCTGTTCCAGAAATAGATTGAATTTCTTCATTTTTTTCTGTATAGCCAGTTCAGTAATGAGCTACTCTAAACCAGTATAGTTATTTTTATTTTGTGGCATAATCACTGAATACAAGAACAATCTGTAACATCACAGACAGAAATAATTCCCAGTGAAATTCATACTCTCTCTATATCAACAAACAAAAGTCTTGCTTAATGCTCTGTGCTGCTTTGCAGCCCGTGGGCTTTCAAAAGTTTCTGTATGGACACCTACTGTTGCTGGTATCTGTTACTATTTGGAAGCTAATTTGAGCTTTCACAATTTTTCTAGAGGAACCTTTATTTCTCCTTCTGGAGCTGCTTATTATACAGCAAAACCAAGTACAGCTGCAGATGCAGAATATATACAGATTTGTCAAAAGATCTGTCATGTACCTGGAATTAAAACTTCTTCCTGGACAAACGTTAATTCACAAGTTAGTTTTGAGCCTCTATCATATTTCACCTAATCCATGTCCACCTCCCCCAAGCAATATCTCTATTTCTGGTGATGTTCATCCCTGTCATGACTGGAAGATGGGACTCCTAGAAGATGTGTTACTGATTAGTAAACACATCTTAACTCAACTGTAGAAGAAAGGCAGGGTTGGGAGAGGAAAACAATGTTAAAATGACAGAGGATGGAGAGGAATGTTCATACCAAAATACCTTTGCAAAGACTGGCGTGGCATGAGGTATGCTTGTGGTTTATCCTGAGTGAGGTAAACATGAAAACAGGTGTTCTCAGCTCAGGATTCAAGAGGCTTTGCATTACTTGAGTCATGTTGGTACCATCTCAGGTGTGGTTCCAGGCAGGCAAAGACCCTGGCATTTTGCTCTTTTGTCTCAAGGCACAAAAGCAGGACAAGGGAAAGTGTTGCCACTATAGTCCCTGCTTGGTCAGGGGATGAGTCATGGCCCTATGGTGATTGCACCCACCAGAGCTGAGGGACCTCTGCAAATAGTGAGAATCAGATTGTTCTGGGAGCTATTCAACACAAACTTTCAGCAACTTCTGGTGCCACCCTTAAGTAATTGAATACAGGCAAAACTTTGTTTAATCGCCCTTTCCTCTGTTTTAATTAGTAGAATTTTTATGTCACTACTACCAAAGTCTGGCCTTATGTAGAGAGAATTGGAGTGCAGAAAATTCATGGGTTTTACTTATTAAAATTTTTGCAACAGTCACTAGTATTTGGTACTTGTACATCATCCTGACAACCCCTATCCCAGTAATACTGAGCTTTAAGACTGACTTTCGCTTCTGCTCTTGTTAACTGTAATTGGAAAAGGAAGAAATAAGAATTTGGTTCAGATTTGCACGTCTGTGGCCTTATTTTTATATGTTAATACAATGCAAAGGGTGTTGTTCTCTTCAAGAATGAAGTCTTCAGCCTTTGGTGTTGAGATGCCTAATTACTAAGGGGTTTTAATAACAGTAGGCACATCTGATGAGGTGGTTTATGTATCTACCCCTTCAATATGTGATGGAAATTGAGTACATCCTGTACTGTATCCTGGAAGATGTTTTTATTCTCCTTGGTACTTATAACCAATTAATTTTATTATTCAGCATTTAGCTCCCCAGAGTGGATTGGGTGGGATTTTAGCTTCCTCTTTTCCCACCCACCTGCCCTTGAGCCTTCAGCATGAGGGCTCTTAATGACTTTGTGGCATCACAACACCTGAGGCACAGCTGAGGAAATTCACCCTGATGGCAAATTATTTTGGCAGACAGTGACAAGCAAAACACTCTCACACACCATGAGACTACAAATTTGTTTCTTTAGAGAGATCTTGCCTCTAGACTGACATTCCACTTTCCAAAAGGGGAATGCAAGCAATCCAGCTCTCCTCTTCTCCTTGGAGCAACTTCAAGCAACAGAATACACATGTACTTGACAAAGGAACCATCTTACTTGAATATGAAAAACTCAACTATCACCTAGCTTGAAAACGTTTTCTGAATAGTTCCAATAGATAAAGGGGTGGCAACGAGTTTTCCACGTGGAATGTAAGGGTTTTTTTATAATTTGGGGTGCATTTAAGGGAGAAAAATTTATGTTGACAGAGTAGAGATAGCTGGGTGCCTTGGTTTTCCTTAAGTGCTTTACTGTAACAGCGATATATCTGCTTTCCACTCTCTAGCTGATAGCCAAGACTGAAGCAATAGAGTCTCTTTTCTCTTTTTCTGTTACAACTCTATCCTTTTCTGCCATTGGCTTCCATCCTTGCTTGCTTACTTTAGCCCTAGGTTTTCAAAGCAGAATCTTCACTGAGGAATAAAACAGCTTTACAGCAAAGAAGACAGGAATACATTAAGAGGGTAACTTCCTGTCATTTTGTTTTCTGTTTGTCTGGGTAAAAGAAAATGACATTTGATAGTTTGATCTTTAGGGCCTACTGCTTTCCTGCAAGCATTGGACATGTGCTCCTGCAAGTGGCAGGAGAAGAGTAGACTGAGTGGATCTGATGATGCCACTGTTGAATGGGAATATCCCTCTCTCCAACTTTATGGAGTGTAAAGAACAGACCTATGGTCCCCAAGTGACATTAAGGCACTGGAAGAGGGGTTGGATGGATTTACTGGGGTGATAAAGGATGATTGACAGAATGAAAGTATGTATTCTTCTGGGCATACTTTAAGCACTGTTATAAATATAGGGTGAATATTCTCCAGCATGGCAGACTTACAGTCCAAAAAAATTTGGAAAAGTAGTGTACCTTGTAGTTTTAGATAATATGTGTATCTGTATTTCTGTGTACTTGTTACTTATTTGTAAGAGTTGAAGTAAGAAAAAACCCGAACAACAAAAACTAAAACCCAAACATCCCAGTCCTAGTTTTCTGAGCACTGCACAGGAATAGCAAGCCTGTGTCCATGTGCTCTGTCCCTGCCATAAGGAGCTGCCATCTGCTCAGAGAGGAGAGTGGTTCTTAATGTGTTCTCACTCAGTACCAAGCTGTCTTATCAAAGCCAAAACTAGTGAGCTTCAGAGCCCTGATACGAAATACAGTCCTGTACATATGTTACACACACATTGGACTACAGAGTGTGTTCAAGCTTTCACACTTGGACTTCTCTTAATATGCATTCAGATTGCATTTTTTAATACCTTGTTCATATTCCTAAGTTCTGTTTTAACAGGCTTGCAAAGAGAATAGAAATGTAGTTTGGAAAAGTAAGTGCTCTAAACTATCACACAGAAGTATTACTTTGCCTGAGTTAACAGTGTCAAACTCAAAAAAGTCAAACCTTTGCTAATTTTCTCAAATTCTTCCGATATCTTCATGCTTGTGTTTCATCTGTGGCTGAAAACTGGGAAGTGTCAAAAATACCATGCAACAAAAAGCAAATGACAAAGGATAATTACATGAAAATAGGTCATCTTTTGAGGTTTGCGGTTTAGTATTTTAAACTTGCAAATTTTAGAGTATTCGGGTGAGATTAGGAACAATATTCTGACATGAGCCTTCACCTGACTCATGGAATGAAAAATGAGATTTTGCACTGGGGCTACTTGAAAAATTCACTTGTGAGCTGGTTTTGCTTGGTGGAAGTGTGCATGGAAGAGGTTTATGTCTTCTGGAAAACATTGCTTGAAACAGAAAGTACCCATGAACATGGGTTGGGTTTAGTGTTCTTGGGTTGGGGAGAGCTTCTCTGGTTCACTTGGGAACTGCTGAGGGAGTGTGTTTCCCGGGTTGTGTGTCCTGGCATGGCTGCTCAACAGGGAGCTGCCCTTGCTCTTCCATGTCTGGGATGAGTGTCGTAGTCCCTTGGCTACAGGCTTATATGTCAGGGTGTAGAAGGTAGAGTGTCCTCTTAAGATGCCCACCAAAGGACTTCTTGGGTGAGAGGAGAAACTTCTGCAAGCTTAAAAGCATTCATATTGTCCTTGCTTGTCTTCTGCTCCTCTGCTCTAGGAAAGGAGCACTAAACCCCACAGCTTTGTCTCCGTAGCTGAGACAGAGGGAGTGTTTAGCAGAGATGTGTGCAAGGGAGGGAAATACAGGAGGAGTGGGGCCATAACACATAGCCCTGCTGAGGTTCCTGGCAGTGTTGATGCCCATGGGCAAGCAGGGACAGATGGACCTGGCTAAATTGTGCCAAGAGCTGAAATCAGAGAGACAGAGGTGGCTTGGAGCCAGTGTAACCCTGACTCCTAGATTACTGTTTCTGTGCCAGGCATCCAAAAGTGCAGCACAAAACCGTATCTGAAACTCCCATTAGAAGTTTTATTCTCCATAAATTAGTCTATAGAAGGAGTGTAAATGGCTTAACAGTTCTGCTCTGCCTAGGACATGTGTGTGTTATGCATATTTATTAAGGGGGTTTTTTTAATTTTTGGGTCTTTTTTTTTTTAAAGATAGTAAGAAAGTGAGGATTTCTTAGCGCTTAGAACTTTGTGAAAATCAGGCCACTTATTTTTGGACATAATTGCAAGAATTTGTTTCTGAGGGCTTCTTGTGTTACAGGAACTAAATGCTATTTATCAAAAGTGACTGGTTTGTGTTGCTGCAACAAACAGACCATTTAAAGTAGCTTTTAGATTGTTTAGAAACCCAAAGGGGCCCAAAATTATTTGAGTAGTACCTCAAGATACCAAGCAGCTGATGTGCTTCACCTCCATCTAAGCCTGAGGGCCAAGTGGAAGTATGTCTTGTGAACCAGATTATATCTGATGTACTTGCATTGTGGCTGTCATGGTGTTGTGGTTGGAAAAATAATTTCTTTCTCTGAGTTAAATAAAAAACAAAAGTCATAGCAAAATGACCTCTGTGTTAATCTTTTCCCGGAAAAAGTAAAAGTCCACTGATTCTTTGCTGAGGAAAGAGGCCAGATGTTTTGTTACCTAATTGCACCTAATACATATTTTTCATTTTCATGCAGAATGCCATGGAAGTGCATAAACCTAGCCCCTTTAGTCTGTGCTCCAGGTATTCTTAATAATGACCTCTGTCAAACAACATTCAGTCCCTTGACAGTCAGTTTGTTGTTTCACCAAAGCATTACATTGTGTGGCTGGATCTTGCTTTCTTTTAGGGTTAGAGCCATATCAGCTACTGCTTTTCCTTTACCTTTGACACCTAAGCTCATCAGGATGTTGTTGGTTAGGTCGGGGAAGATTTTGAAGATTTAATTCAAATCTGGAAATGGAAGAATAGCATTTCAAAGAAGTTGGGATTAGGCCCTCTTGTTTTGCATTCTGCTGAGATACTTTGGTTTCATGTGATAAGAGAAAGAAAGGCCAAGTATTTAAAACAAGAAACCGAACTAAAAACCAAAACCAAACAAACTAATCACCCTAGAGTGATCATGCTGCTCCTCTGGAAATACCTTCTTTTTCAACTAATAACAAGCCAGCTTTCTCAATTATCTTATTCAAGATGAATGTGATAGAACATTTCTCTATCCCTCTTTTTTTTTCCTGTTTTTCTCCTTTTTTTTTTTTTAATTTTGAATTAACCTTAAGCATGTTTGGGTTTGTATCTGATTTTGCAACAAAACTTTTATTCCCTTGTTAAAAAGCAATTCCCAGACAACTCCTCTGGGTGTCAGTACAACTTCAGGTATAGCTGTATTGTGATGTTCCAAACCTTCATTAAATCATTCCACAGTGGATAGGGAAATGGTAAGAGATAAAAAGTTAGATAGTAATGAGAAAAGACGTGACAACAAAAGGGACACAGACGTGCCTTAGACCCAGCAAGGAATACATCTGAGCTGCCCTGGTTTCCTTAAGAAACACCGAGTTATATTCCATATGTTGGACTGTTTGTGAACAGCCTGAGTACAGGTAGACACTGAGACTGCCCAAGGAAGTCACAGAGAGGCTAGAAAGAATATGGATCTTTGCCTTTAGCAGAATTAGAAAAAAGTAGGCTCTCCAGAGTGTTGCTGTAGGTTACAGGATATGTCCAAACAGATTTCTGCAAAATAATAAATAACTTGAACAGAATTTCTTAGATTCAGGGAGCATAACTGGTCAGCATTTTCCCATGTGTGTGAGACAGTATGGCTATTGTCTATGAGAAATATTTGAGAAGAAAGAATGACAGGAAAAGTGGAATAGTAAAAATAGAAAGCTTTGCAGAGAGACTCGAAGAGCTGCAAAAAATTTGGGTTGGGAAGGACCCCTGAAGGTCATCTAGTATGAATCCTCATTCAAAACAGATTCAACTAGATGAATTTGTTCAGAACCTTGTCCAGATGAATTTTGAATATCTGCAAAACTGGAGATTCAATAATCTCTCTGCACAGCCTCTTCCTCCATTTGATCATCCACATGGTAAATTTTTTTCCCTAACATCCAATCTGAATTTCCTATATTGCTTCTCCTCTTCTTTCTTGTCTTCTTTATACCTTCCCATTAAGTAGTTGAGGGCAGCAGTTAGACTTTCCTTAAACTTTCTCTTCTTACTGAATGAACTCAGCTCCCTCAGCCTCTCCTCATATGTCTCTCCTCACATGCCCTCACCATCTCTGCAGCCCTTTTTGGAACTCAGTCCAGTTTGCCAATGTCTGTCTTGTTCTAAAGTCTCACAAGCACTGAGTAGAGGGTCAAAAATCACTTCCATCTGCCTTATGACTGTGCTTTTGCAATTCCAGCTCAGTGTGTCACTGGCCTTTGCTGACACAGGAAACTCTGCTATGTACGTTCAACTTGTACTCTGCTAACATCACACATCCTTTTCTGAAAAGCTGGTTTTCGCTGTTAGACCTCCCAGCCTGTCTTATTGCATGAGTTTATTCCTTCTGAGGTGCAGGGCTTTGCATTTGCATTTCATGAATTTGCTAGCTTTCTGTATTTCTCCAGCCTGTGATGGTCACTCTGAGCTGGGAACGTATAGGGTCAAAGTGTGAGGAAGGTCTCAGTAATTCTTAGGCTTTTCTTCTTCTTCAGGTGCCATGGCAGTAAATGGTCATGCCCAGACTGAGCATCATCTGGTCAGGGACTAGGAAAGCAAGTAGTTCTGCCTTTCTACCAGTAAAATATGATACACTGTCTGCAACTGGGTCTACAGGGGACTCATAATCGCAGAGGCATTGATACAGATAGCTGAATGAGAGGGTTTCCTCAACTTTATTTTAAAAATACTTAATGCGCTAAAAATTTTCTTCATTTGCAATCAGGGAATATGTGAACAAATCCCAAGAGGAATGCCACTTTTGATTCTGAGGAGATGTACATGTAAAATGAGAAGGAATGGGTTTAATCTGACAGGTCTTCCTCTCCCCTTATCATAGACAGCTGTTGTCAGACTGAATTAGAAAGTTTGCAGAAATACATTGCTTAAGCAGGAAAAAAGGGGAATGTTCATAAAACCCTGCAGAATCTGCACACAGATTGTTATTTGGCCCTTAAATATTAAATGACTGGTTTTAAATAGGCCTGGTGCAGATGGGTTTTGCCACAGGTTTATTGATTAAAATAGCTGCTTTACATCAGCTCTAAGTTTGTTTCTCCAGAGGCTTTTGTCTTCATAAATAATGTACCCATTTGCTGAAATTTTGTTAGAACTCATCTGCTGAAGACCGGCTGTATATCTCTAGGTTGCTAAGCCTCAGTTGACTAGGCTCAAAATTGTGACAGTCCCTGCACTTACCTTCTTAGAAATGAACATTTCCTCTCCTACCCATCTAGTGCTGATCAAATCTAGTGCTTGCACATTAAGAGAGTGCACTTGGAAAAAGCTCTGATTGTGTTTGGCTGTTTGGGAAAGGCTTGTATGATACAGAAGGCTGCCTTGGCTGTACTATCCAAATGCTGTAAGAATGAGTGGAAAAATGTCAGTGAGGGTTGGATTGGACCATTAATTTTGAAACCTGTTTTAGATGGGCATGTTTCATGCCTTCAGTGTTTTAAGACTTCCAGTTTGCTGGATATGTCTAGTGTGTGTATGATTAGGGTCTTTTTACACTATTATTATGGCTTTTTTATGCCTTTCTAAATAAGTGTACCTCGTTTTCTAGGAGATGCTTGTGCATTTTGTGTTATGTTCAAAGAGTGTTTCTTTGCTTGTATAGGGGATGGTGGAACAGACAATGCACAGCTTCCCCTTGCAGACTGAGGCTTGCAAGTTCTGTTATCCCTCTGACTAGAGTTTGCCACTCTGCAACAGGAGAACACTACTGCAGGACCCATAAGAAAGGAGGTCTATGACAGCACAGAAAGCAAACAGAGGTGTTAACATGCTTTTCTTCCTCCTCCCTTCTGCTCCCCTTCCCTATCATAGAAATATTTGTCTTTGCTTTAGCTATCCACTACTACAATAGCTGTTCATTAAACCAGAGCAGGAGGAAGGTCAGAGTAATGCCTTCGATGAAAATATGTGAAATTAGGCTTCCCTGTCTCATTTGCGCATGAGAAAATATCATTGTTGGTAGAAGAGCTAATTGAATTTCATGCATCTGGAAATGTAGCCAGTCGCAGACAATCTGGCCTGTCTTTACTCTTGGGGAGATGGTAAGCCTTTCTTTCTACAAGTTAATTTTACACCAAGACAAAACCAGAAAAAAGTAACAGTTGATACCAAGAACAGGATATTGCAGGGCCTGAACTTTTGCCTGAATATTTTTTCTGTTTTGTTTAACCAAATGAAAATCTCTTCAAGATGTCATTTGGCAAAGTGTTTTGACCCAGGTGAGATCCCAGATCTTGACAGTATATTAGTTTTTCCCAAAGTATCTCTGACTTGCCTCTTTTTTTTAAGGCATGGAAGTCGTGAGAATGATAACTTGCTTCTTTATGACAGTAAAACACGCAGCTAGAATCATACTAGGAGGGTAGCTGACAGGCACTAGATAGATGGTTACTCTGTGGATGTTAGCAGCTGAGAATCCTCCCTTCTTGGGACACCTGTCTGGTGACCAGTGCTGCCATAGTATATTTCTCACACTTCTAACAGACCTGAGAGAAAGATGTGTGACCGGAAATATGAGCATCCACTGGATTTTTTTTCCTGTCAGGAAAGCCCCCTGTGACTGTGGAGTGAGTGTATGTGGTTTAGAGCAGGTCATTACACTTTCTTTCTTTCCTCCCTTAGAGCCTGTCATGAGCATGGGGTAGACTAGTCAATGCATAAAATGCCCAACATGATTAGTATGAACTTTTCAGCAGTCTCACTTCCTTCCATTATGGCTATGAGCACGAGTCCCCATAGTGTAGTTAGGCCAATATTTGAGCAGTTAGGAAAGCCTCCCCCATGCTAAATTGTATGGCCTGGAACTGTAGGGGGATGTTGAAAGTCCTCCCCACTCTTTGCCAAAATACTTCATATGTGTAGTGAACAAAGAAAACCTAGTTTATTGGGGTTGAACTTCTGGTGTCTCCAGTGGTGGAAGCTCTTGCTGAGGCTTTTCCTGTGGTTGAGATATTCGAAACCTCTCTTTGTGGCTTTACTGCTACATCAGAAAGTTTGAGCTTATGCTGTTGTGTTTCCTTGTGAAAGCAGATATTGACTCTCTAGCCCCTCTGTTAACAATGGATAACATGAGCCAACAAGCTCAGAGTTTATTAGGGTAAGACAGGGAGGTGCGTATGTACATATCAAGAGGCTGTGGTTTTATAAACCTTATTTTCTCAGGATGCCAGGCTACATGGTTCCAAAATATGCTTGATGAATCCTTTCAACTGAAACCACTGATAGTAGCATCAGTAATTGTGTTAGATATCTTCCTGTTCAAACATTGTGTTCAAGGCATGCAACTAAACAACATTGCAGTAGTATTTTTAAAAATATATAATAATTTTAGGCACACTAAATATGGATAAATATGTTTTTCTTCCTTCCTTTCAATCAATATTTTAATTGAAAAGGCAGTGGTGTTTTAATACCGTCTTTCATGTTGTTGATGCTTTAAGGAACTAATGACACCTGTTTTACCAAGCATAAAGAGGAACCAAATTATAGGATAATGTGTATTGGTTATTTTATTGTTTCAAATAAAGATCTGAAAGGTGATGAAACTGTGCAATTAAGAAACAAAACAAAGGAATAAATTCTGCTGATGCTGTGGGATACTGCATTAGCAATGGGTGGAGAGTTAGGATACATTAGCTAAGGAACCTGGCATGACTCCCGCATGTAAAAATATTTTTAAGTGCCTAAAAATTTCCATCACTTGTTATGACCCATTCTGCACTGTTTAACCTTGTAGGAAACACTGTGTGTTGAGTTTTGATCTTCAGAAGGGCTACTGCTAGAGGTTGTGGACAAAGGTCTGTAACTAACTGGCCAAAGCACTCCTAGTTATGTGTGCTAAATCCTCCAGTTACCTGCATTTCTGCTGTACTTCCACAGACACGGCTGAAGTGCAAGGGCAGAACTGCCCTGGTTGGCAGCAGAGCAGGATGCATGCCTAGGATGTTCAGTAGCAATTGGAGACTTTAATGGCTGTAGAGGACTAATTAATTCTGATCCATACAGACACATTGGCTTCTTGTGCAGTCAGAATCTCAATTAGGCAATCAAATTTTTTCCTTTCACAGTGACCATTGCTCCAGCTGTGCTGTAACTCTTTCCTCTCTGTATCTGCCAATCTTTCTCTTTTTTAAAGCAAAGAAAATGGTATACTTTGTCAGGAAAGTTTCCTTCTTTTCTTTCCGTTTGTTCTGTTTGCATCTATCTAGATATTTGCGTATCTGGTTCTGATGTTCTATAATCCCTCAACCTTCATTTTCAGACCCTTGTTATGAAATGAGATCATGACTCCTTCCTCAGCTTCTTTATTCCTCCAACCCAGGGTTTCTAACCCTTCTTTTCCCCCCTCCAACCCTCAGCCCCTGCTGAGTCAGTTAAATATACATGTGCTCTTTTCCCCTTTGTTCCTTCTTTTCCCTTCACCCCTCTGCGGCTGCTTTTTTTATGTCAGCTTTGATCTGTTTGTTGGCAACACTAACATTTTTAAATCTTTTGTAATTTGTTATTTTTGTACATTGTTGTAAAATTAAATATCTTGGAAAGGAAACATGGGTTGCCCCATTCACTGCAGGAACAAACCCATTGTTACCTGGTTGGGAAGGCTATGTATGTAACTGAATCTGTGCTGGGGAAGTGCTGAGGCAATGGTCCAGTCCACTGCATGCTGTCAATCTGGTTTAAATAATGAAGGTATATCCCATAATCATCTATACAGTTAGGCCCAGTTTTGCTAAGCCAGGCTACTGCAGCAAAAGGGAAAATGAAGGGTCAGTACTTAAGCCTCTTTATGTTCCTTTGTTGTGCGTGGTGACCAAAACCATGAGAAACGTGATCCTTTGTGATAAGAACTGTGACACAAATCCCTGGAATTCAGTGAGGTTCTTCTGTTTATCAGCAGGGGCACTGAGAGGTCCCTCATGTTTTAAAACCCTTCACACTCTTGAAGTATTATCAGAGGTTTTATCCACAGGTTAGGGTATCCTATAACTTGTGTTGCTGCTGGTATGTTTCTGTACCTACATCTGTTCCAGACTTTTTTTATTTTTTTATCTCTTCTGTTGCTTTTGTGAAGATGATATGAACTGTTATTAATTATGACTAGTGTTTTATGCAAGCCACTACACTGACTTATGGTAAAAAAAAAAAAAAAGCCACTGTAATGACTGTGAGTTCCTGCTGAGATGTAATTTCCTTGACCACCGTCAGTTGAGAGGTTTTCTCCTGGCAGTGACAGTAGTAGATGAATTTTTTGCCAAGTATCTACAGACACTCTTGGCATCAGTCCTCAGGGACATGACTCCATATGGTCACTCTGGCCTGCAGAACCTGGTGCTAAATTAGATCTCTGTCCTTTTCAGCTCTATTTTTTTTTTGTCAGATGCCTTTCAATCCTCTCTTATAAGAAATAAAGAATAAAACCTTCAAATTAGTCCATATCCCATTCTCCACACTGAGAATGAACTTTATTTGTGGCCTTTTTTTACCAAAGATTGACTGGATTTTGTTGTTTTGTTCCAGGTCACCAGTTTCTTCAGAAGATCAAGGTAAGATCTGTTTTATTGATACTAATGGTGTATTAAAAATGAGACCAAAGAATAACTAGTAAGCTATATTTTAACACCCTCATGGTGGAGAAAAATGACTTTGTAAAAATGAAACTTTGATCTTGATCAAACTTTGCTCACCCCTAGACATTAAGTGCTTGATCATTTAGTTGATTTAGTTGGGACTGACAGAAGTTAAGCCAGTGTTATTTGTGAAATCAGTCTTACTTAATCAAATGGAACAATTGCAAGCATTTACAATTTATTCACCCAACTGTACAGGGCTTCACCTGTGGAAAATGACGTGTGGGCTTAAAGCAAAATATATGTTTCTTGTAAAGATAAGTGCCTCTCTTATAACTCTTACAGGACGGCATCTTTGTAGCTGAAAGGAGAGTCTATTGTGTTTTAAAGTCTTGAACATACATTATCTTGTGTTACCAGTAAAGTGAGTTTGGTAGGACAATATGGAATTTAGCACAGCTAGGAGCTTCTACATGTAAAAATCTTACAGTTTAAAGTAGCAAGTGTTGCAGGTTATGGTAATATGCTTGCACAGAAGGAGACTGAAGGATCTGATCTTTACCTATGGACTGAAGAGGGAGTTTGAGGTAATTAACTGGTTAATAACTTGACCAACTTAAGTTCTTAGAACTAGGTGCTATAAATATCCCTCTACAGTACATTAAAGTGTGGTTGCATTGGTACTGAAATGAAGACATACAGTAAGGGGGGGTGGTAATTGCATTGGCAGAGTTGCATAAGGAAGGGAGGAAAAAAAAAAGGAGACTGACTGCAAGGAGAAAGTTCATCATGTAAATCTGAACTGGGAATACTATTTTGGGCCTAAAAAGAAATAAATATCTATTTTCTTCTGGCATTCAATTTGTATGCAGTCATACAGTCCGCAAGTTTTCTGGCCAATGTAATAAGTATTATTCAAGAAAGGTCCAGATGGGAATAGTAAGGACTGTTGCAAATGGAGATGTAAGGAGGTCTGAGCGTGGAAGCATGTCACTGAACTATGTTAACTTGGAATGTGGAGTGACTAGTTAAGTATCAACCTAAATAAGCCTTGGCTCCAGCCAAGAGCTTTTTAGTCCAATACAGTTGCTGTCAAACATATTGTCATTAATAAATTCTCTTTCATCTCCTTGACAAGTTCTTTCTTAGTAAAGAGAGATATAAAGAAAGCCATAAAAATGGACAAACATGTAAACCCAAAGATACATATAGCCCATCTATTCCATTCCTAGTGTCTGATAGCAGTGGATCACCTGACAACTAAGAATATGAGACTGGCAGAAGTATACAGGTTTAATTTCCTGGTGTAGCCTATTAGCTTCCTATGATTTGCAGCTCATTGATTTTGTGAAGCAGATGGAATTTTCCTGTTTAATGGTTCATCTGCTTTTTACCATGACCATAGTATGGGAGACTTGTGAGAAGTTAACAACATACCTCATGTCTCCAACCCTCAGAGGAAAGTTGAAATCATTATAGTCTAATATACTATTTCAGGACCTGGATTCAAGCTGCGTTTCAGTGCATAAGCTTGTTAGTGATAGGCTGCTCTTGCTTTTTCATTTCCCTTGAATTTATACTATTGCTTCATTTTTATCTATTAATGGAGCAACAGACAGTGTATATATATCTCTTTGCGAATCTTTGAAGTTTAGTCTTTTCTGCTGTCATAATGCTTTCCTTCTTTCCACTATTTTTATGCTATTCTGTTTTTTTCACAAAACCTTCCTGTTTGCCATCTACCATCTGCTGCCAGGGTCTGGCTTTTCAGGTTTGATCAACATCTCTGAGTAGCCTCTTCCTTCCCTTTTTTCCTTTTCTCTCATAAGAAACCTCCTCTTAAATGTAGAGTGAAAGACTTATGTTCCCTTGACTGGTTAGTGATACTGCTAGTTATTAGATGTTTTGTGACCATGGAGTATCTAACTAGACTTGTCATCCATGTGTAGGAGCTTCTCTCAAACACAAAAGATTTCCCATGTCCCAGTGACTTTTCAGATAGAGAGGTCCAATGCTTGAACTTCCTTCACTGTGCCACATACAGACCATGTGTTAGTATCGAGCCCAGTATTAAAAGGAAAATGTGATAAAAGGACCGTAGCATAAGTTTTTTTAGAACCTAGATGCTTCTCAGTCCACTGAGACTGCATGTGTGGAACATCTCAAATTAGTCTTAAATTTCAAATCTCTTACCTAAACAAAAAAGAGAGGGTTCACAAGAGAGCTGAAAACTTATCTCTGAATTGCCTGTCTTTTATAGTGTTTATGCAGACATCTCCTGGTATATTGTTCTTGGAGTATGTATCTTGGAATCAATTTTGAGACTTCTGTTTTCATTAATAATCAGTGCTCAACTGTGTGCCTATTCAGTATGTTAAGCACTTATGTAGTTTTATAAGGCAGTAATGCTTTGGGGTACACAATGGTTCAAGATCCAACTGTAGAATAACGTACCTTCACTGGTATCACTCTGTGTCGTGTGTTACAGCTCCTCTTCCTACTATGGGACACCATTCTAATGCTGATTTTCTGAAGACGTGATATTGATCATTTCTGAGAAAAGGCACTTTCTCTTTTGTCTTGGATCTAGTTCTAACCTTCCACTTGGTTCCTGATCCTTGTTTTGTCTGCTTTATTATTCAGTCCTCTTTTTTTCTTCTACTATTTCTCAATGTTTTTTTCTTCTTTCCATCATCTTTGTCTTTCTTTTTTAAATATCTCTTTCCCATTGACCATGATGTTGCATTCTGCATAGAGTCTTGCATTGTGCTCCTCCATTTGGTTTCTGAATGTCCTGAATCACCTCCAGTGTGGACTGCCTGCTTCAAGTACTAGTTGCAAACAGTAGCTGCAGCATCTGTAGTGTACTAACAGACTTGCTACCAGAATTAGCATCTAATGTGAGTGGCACTTCCATTAATCCCTGATGGGACAATGCATTGTGCTGTCTTGAAAAGTGGGTGAGGATAAAGCACCATCTGTCTGAGACTGGGCATCTATTGAACAATTGTAACAGCACACAGTGCTCCTTGTTGTGGACACGTGTTAAAGGCACCCTTATCAGTTACAAAGCAGAGCCATTTTAATTGGCACAGAAAGGGAAACAGCACTACTAGAAAATGCCAAACTTCAAAAGAAAAAATGCCAAAAACTCTTAGAGATTTTAAAAGTTTTGTGTCTTTGTTCTTGGTACAGGTAGTTAGGAAATAGATAAGTAAAGAGTGAAATCTATAATCTTATTTCCTTTTTTTTTTTTAATTAAAAAAAAAACCAACCAACCAAATGAAACACAAAAGGAGCAGACAAAACCCCTAACCCTCAAATTCTCTAACTGATTGACAAAATTATACAAACCAAGTAAATACCAAAGCAGAGTGGTTTAGACAGGGGATTGGAGGGATGACTGAAGAATGACATGGAGGAGAAACCTGTTCAGTCACAGAGGCCCTGGTGCAGTTACATACCCTGCAGCCCTGGAAGACAATGGTCTTCTTTGGGTGTTGGGATTAGCTGAGACTCAACTATGGGCAAGTGTCAGGGCCACAGAAGACCTGGTGGATGCCATGAGGGAGGGCCATGCAAGTGATCTGTTAGTTAATGCTACCACCTGCTATATTTTCACTATGTAAAAATCCTGGCCATATGCTCAGGAGGTCTGAAACTGTTGGAGGTTACTCCATCCATTGTTTCTAGAGCAGGTATGGTACTGTGAGGGGAATGCAGACTTTTAATGCATTGCCTGGCTAGTCCACAGTCATTGTCTGATTATTGTTAGGTGAATTGTTGAGGGTTTAAAACCCCTTCCTTCATCCTGCACCTTTCAGTGCTGCACTGTACATTACATGTACACTAGACTGTGCCCTGCCTGCTCCTCTTCACAGCCACCCTGTAGAAATTTGCCTACAAATTTTCCACTGCTAATGTATTAAATAACAATATATTTTACATTATCTTTGGCCTAACTTTATCTGGCCAAATTTGCCTTATCCCTGCTAATCTGTGTGACTGAGTTGGCTCTTCTTCATCATGATGTAAGCAATTGAGGGAAACAGTCTTAAAAAGAGTACAGTGAGTTCCATTTCCATTTCAATTATTCTGAAAAAAATACCAGCAAGCTCTTGAGTGTTGCTATTAATGGTGTAGGGACATTGGCATGCTATTCATCTAATGGCAACTTGGAGCTGATACTGCTTTGTCTAACTTCAAACAGAAGAACCTTGCCTTTGATGGAATTACTCAGTTTTAAGTGGCTAAACTAATGCACCTCAAGTAGCAGTCAACCAGAGCTTAATCCTTATGCATCTGAGTTGCATTCTAATCTGGAGAATAGAGGTTTCAAATATTTATGTCACTGCTCTCTTTCTCATTTCTCTATGAACCCATGACACTGGGCTTTTTGCCTTGTTTGCTTTCAGCAGACATATATTTTTTTTTTTATATTTTTTTTTGCTGCATCAGCATATTTTCTGTGATTAAACTCAGGGTTTCTGTTTTTGTTTTGTTTTTCTGGTGCAGTAGATTCAAAATTCATGAGGATAGGATAGAAATGAGAAATTAAGACAAGAGGCGAATATATTCAATGGAGAAATTTTGGAGTTACTTATTACAAAATAATAATAATCAAGAGATTAAGGTAAGGGATGGGTTTTCTTCTTGAAAAGACAGATAGCAACGCTAAAAGGTCTTTCAGAGTCTGACAGGTGGTGGTTCCATGCTGATACTTAGTATCCAGCCTGGATATCCTACGCTTAGAAGGGATTTGTGTGGAGCCGGGAGTGCATTAGAAGTGAAGTGAGTTTGTAATGGTGACATCCAAATAAGCCTCTATTAGAAAAAAATTCCACAGCAGATGCTTGACCCAGGTTCAAACTGGAAGTTTGAGGTGAGAGGTTTAATTCTGTCTCTAGATGTCCCTCTGGACTGAGAGCTGCTATATGAATTAAGGAAGAGAGTGATCAAGTGCGTGAATGGAAGGCAGTGGCAGCTCCATCCCATACAGGAAAATGCTTTTCTGTGCAATGTCTGCTCCTGCCTTGAAGGCAGAATGTCCTGTGCACTATGGTATTTGCTCCAGTGCTGTCTGCTCCATTAAAGAGAGGAAGTCTGAATCCATGCAAGGAGGAAGATGGTTGTAGAAGCCCCAGAAAATAGCACAAGAATGGATAACACTCCTGTTGCTCCTAGTGGCCTGTGGGAACACAGGCTTCACTGTCTTAACTTCCTTTCTTCTTTATGGAGCCACTTTTCACTAGTCTTGCTAGTCATAGTCTGCAAAGGGATGTTCTCAAGAGTTTTGAGGCCTCCTGCCACACTGAATAAAAGGACAAGCAGGGTACTATGAATGAACCCAAACATCTCAGTGCTGGTAGAACTGAAAGAATAAAAATAATGAATTGCTATTTGGAGCACCAGATACCTTCAAAAGAGAGAGCTGAGAAGCTGTATGGGTGATGTTGCAGCCATTTACCTAGCAACAAATTGAGATGTCTTGGAATGCTTCCTCTGAACAATTCAAAGACAGTACAGTGGGGTGTACTGCACTGCAGGTATTCCTTTTGATTAATTAGCCACTTTGGGAAGAAAGCCCTCCTGGACAGTGTTTTGAAAGTGTCTCTGTGGCCAGCTGAGCCAACAATATACTCGGGGATCTGCTCTGGGTTTGTTCACTTGCTTCTCAGCAGAGGCTGGTATTGATGTAGACCTGAAGTACTCATAGCAAGAGGAAGCATTCTGTGAAAGCACATCTCTAGGGCTGAGGCAGATCCTCTCTGGACAAACCTTTAAAAGGTGCCTACACCCCACCTTTCATCATATCCAAGCAGCCTGAGGGGTCAGTAGGCAGCTGGGAGGGAGACATCTGGCTGATGTGGGCATCTGAATGAGTAATAGATGAAAACAGAGAAACATTTCTTTCCAGATGGCCACTGCCATTATTGTTTTCCCCTCTGGAGGAAGTAGGAGTAAGGAGTGTGTTGTCTGAATCAGAGCACCTGTTTTCAAGCAAAAGCTGTGGGTAACCTTGCAACCTACTTTGCTCCTGTTTTTTGTTTCTGATGGAGGTTGTTCATGGTCATATTAGAGTGGCAGTCACTTCACCCACTGAAGACTCTGGCTAGAAAAAATAATCTTGAACTGACTTTCAGATGATTTAGTCTTATTGTGAAGCCCTTGCTTTAGGAAGAATTAGTTGGATATGCCAGGCGAAGGAACTGCAGCCAGTATTGCAGTGACAAAAACTTCAAGGAGTGTGCTAAGAGTGCCTGTGATGGTAATGGTCCACTAAGTCAGGGAAGAGAGAGGAACAGTGTGACCCACAATGTTCTTTTTTTTTTTTTTTTGGCTGTCCTTTTTATTTTAAAATTAAAAATAAACCATTGCTTAATTATTTTACCTAGAATTCTCTTTCTGCCAAAGTTGTGCCACTCCACTGATAAACTGGCTGCATTAGTCAGCTAAAGTCTTCCCTGCCTTGTGTTCTCACTTCATCAGAGACATTTTCTTCTACGACATCACTCCTGAAAATGACATTAATTGTTCTTGTCTTGGCTTAAAAATAAAATGGGTGGAAGGGAAAAGGAAAGAAAAAAAGTGATGATGTGTGCCAGATGGTACTTAGTTTATCTACAACTGTTCTTTGGGGGTCTGAACTATTTACAAAGGAAGTACTTTTTCTTTTTCATCCTTTCCTTTTGTAAATCTGAGTTAAATGGTCTTGCAGAAAAAGTTCAACATTAGGGTCCGAATGCTTCCACTCCTAACTATCAACTGCATTCTCTGCTCTACACCAGTGCCACATAAACAATTCAGGTTGGACTCTAATTGGCATCAAAGTAGCTTTAAACTAGTCGGAGTGAAAATGGGGCTTTAAAGGCAGCTTGAGTGTAATTTACATCTGCTTTGAAAGCCTTTTTATCCTTCCACAGTTGTATGAAGGGACTTCTGTGTAAGTGAGAATTTAGCCTTTCTTTCCCTTCAGCAAGCATGTGTGACTATTCTTACTTCCCCCCCCTCCTCTCTAAACAGTGGCTTGGTGCTGTTGTTTGAATTTAAAATTCTTAAAAGGTAAAGGTTCATAATCTGTATCTCTAGCCATCTAAGTAATGGGTGATTTTTTTGTATGTTAAAATTTTTGCCTTATTCTCAAGTTAGGCAAACAGGTGCAATCAAAACTGTGTCAGTTCTGTTCTTTGAATCTGCACAGGATCCAAGTGCTTTTGTAAGTAAAGGACAACCCACAAATATTTAAAAGGGATCTCTACCACTTTGTGCAATCCTAGAAATAGTTGTTATTGGGGCATGACTTATTCGGAGGGCCAGTGGACTTCAAAAGTGTCTCTCAAACCACAGGAGAATGTGTGCTTATGCGCATGTTTTTGTGTACAGATGAATTAGTTCAAGATACTGTGTGACAGCCTTCATAATATTCCTCTTACTGAACGGTCATGAGACGTCTGTGTCCAGCTGCTGTTTGGCTGATGTGCTTTTGAGCTTTTAGTTGCAGCAGGTTGCTGCATTATCGGGTTTTTTTTGTCTCCCGGGTGAGCATTTTGATCTCTCAGGCTCTTTACTTGGTTGTCTTTCATGGAAATACAGCCTCACAGCAAAACTATTTTGAGTTACATAGACTGGTGCCATTGCCCTCAGATTCTGTAAGAAGGCCAAGCCTTTTGCAAATCTGAAAACCCATAGAGGAATCTTGTTTACCACTTGTTTCTTTAGGACAGTGGACAGTGGCAGCAAACAGACACATTTTGGAAAAAAAAAAATTAAAAATCAATGAGTCTTTGCTTTAGTCAGCACAAGAGATACTGTGTTGTAGGCAGGAAGCTTCTAAACTACATTTATTTTTTGTCGTCATACTTTCATCATGATTCCTATGCAGTCGTTGGGCTGAGGTAGAACTCCTCTAGCAGATCCAGGAACCTTTTCCCATTCCCATGCCAGACAGTTGCTTCAGATGTAGACCACCGGATTCTTTCTCATGGCTGATTTTATATTGGAAGGATATGATGTATCTTTCATATATATGACATATATGACCAGTGTTTCTAAAATGGCTAGCGAGAGACTTTTGTTTCTTTAGAAGTTATAATTACATTTATAAGTTGAGCCCTTTTCGGGCTTACAGGCAATCAAGTTCCTCATCAAAATGCCTCTCGTGTAGTTACAGCGCAGCCTCTTTCTTGAGCACCGAAACCTGAGACTGATTCTCCTGGTCTGTTTGCCATCTTTTTGCTGAAGATGTTTCGGTTTGATTGCTCAGTGCCAAAGATTAAGAACTGTGTGAAAATATTCTTCTGTCAGATTTCTCATTAGCACATGGGCTGTATTTGCAGGATATTCTCATGACAATGGACATTTTGTTCAACCTGAAGAAGAGAGAAGGCTCTGGGGAGACATCATTCCGACCTTACAATACTTAGAAGGGGCTTATAAAGAGATGGGGACAGACGTTTTAGCAGGGCCTGCTGTGGTAGGTCAAGGGCAAATAGCTTTAAACTAAAAGAGGGTCAGTATAAGGAATACATTTTTTACAGTGTGTGTGTGGTAAAACATTGACACATATTGCCCAGAGAGGTGGTAGAGGCCCCATCCCTGTTAACATTTAAAGTCAGGTTGGACAGGGCTCTAAACATCCTGATCCAGTTGATGATGTCCCTGCTCATTGCAAGGGGGTTGCACTATATGGCCTTTAAAGGTTCTTTCCAACTCAAACAGTTCTATGATTCTATGATTTTTTTTTTCCTGAACACAACTTTTCCTGTGCATAAGGAAAAATTCAGTCTTGATGGTTTATGATAGAAACAAATGTTTGTGCCTTTTTCTTGCCATAAAGTGTACACTTCTATAATAACAGGCTTCAGAAAGGGTGAGCGTCCCATATAGGGTCTTGGTGCATCTTTTTTGCCCCAAGCTGTTGGCTTGTATTCAGGGACCTTTGTCTCATTGTATCAGGAGGAAAATTTGATTTGAAGAGTTGGGTTTTTTTTTTTTTTTTTTTTTTTTTTTTTTCCGCAGCATTTAGGAGACCTTTCAACCTACAAGGCTTAACTTCTGTTTAATTTTTTTCATGGACTTCATTAGTTATTTCCACTACTTGCAGGTGCATAAAGTACATGAAGAAACATTTAATTGCTCCTTTCACTCAACTTATCTTCAAAGCAAAATATTTAAGCATCATCAGCTTTGGTGAGACTTGAGATTGTCTGTAGATCAAAGACCTGTGAGCTCAGTCATTCCAACAAAATGTTATTAATTTTGTAACTTAATTTCTCAGTTATGTAGACAGTTTGGTGCGCGTATTTTATAGGGTTTTTTCTTTTTGTAGCTTTAAAAGCAGATTAAGTGCTGAAAAGAGGTAAAGTATTTTTAAAACCTCAAATGCAGTGATTTGCAACTTTTCTTTATCATAGATCCTTAAAATTGTTCTGTGGGGCTGGGAGACCCTTCAGAAAAATCAAGTGAATGTGCTGCTCTGTATCTTAGGTACTTGTTCGTCATAGTCCTCTCAGAAGGGAAGTAGCCCACAAACCAATTTCCCATGATGCCCCCCCACTCCTTTTCAACTGCAAGCTGAGGTTGAAGATCATGGCTAGAGTAGAAAAGTCAGTTCTGTAAAATTCTGGGTAAGTTATGTTACTGTCAGTTTGTCATAAAGCTATTACAAGCAAGTTGTTTATAGAGAAAAGAATGTATTTTTGAATGATACTCTATATGGACTCCACTCATTTGAGAGCATTTTTGAGTGATGAAATAGAAGTTATTATTGATTTCTGTAAAACTAGTGAAAAATAAAAAACAAGGGCTTCTTTTCTTATAATTTCTGTAATGCTGATCTTTAACAGCTGAGAAGACTCCAGCTGTGTAAAAGCTCTCTTCTAGTTAGAGTCAGCTTTTAAATTCTCAATGTGTAAAACAGTAATTACTTTAAATTTGACTCCATGAATTTGACTCCATGACTCCATGAATTTCACAAGGTCTAAAACAGCAATAAAGAATTGGAGATGTTTTGGAAGCTAATGATAGGCCAAGTTAAGTTTAATATCTCTCAAAAAATCTGATGATGTCATTTCTTATAGTTTCTTCTTCTTTATCAGCTCAACAAGGTTTGAGCAAGGCAGTATTTCATGAGGTATTTCTTAAGAGTTCCCCTGAGCAATCTCGTGGGAGATGGTAGTGAACACTGAGACTCAAATTCTGAGGGCCTCACACTAAAGCTCCTGTATTTTTTATTAGCTGCCTCTAACCAGTAAGAAAGATCCAGCACTGAAATGCTGATGATGTATCAATTCCAAATGCTGAATCAGTGTTCAGCTGATGTTTCAGAATCAGTGTTAGCTGTGTTTCAGAACATGCTGGACAGTTGCAGGCACTGCCTGTTAAATGAGGTTTCTACATGATACTAATCACTTCAGATTATCGACTTTCTTATCTGTGCCTTTAGAAAGAGCTAAAGATTTTTATGAGCCCTAATTGTCTTTGAGATCAGAGAATCATGGAATGGTTTGGGTTGAAAGGGACCTTAAAGATCACCTAGTTCCAACTCCCCTGCTGTGGGCAGGGATGCCACCCCCTAGATCAGGTTGTCCAAGACCCCTCCAACCAGTGTTGAGTTATGGTAGTTGAATTCTGCCATAATTTCCCATGTGGTTAAACACTGTCATACTCTGATTAGATGCATTGTGAGCCTGATATTTTTTAACTCATGGTAAGATGTATTGTTACAAATAATACTTTGCTCCCAGACTGCATTTCATTCATAGATCCAAAATAGGCTGCATTTTAATCAGCCATGGATGTGACAACTCCTTTGTGTGGTACTTATACTTTATAACATAGTTTTATGTAATTCTGCTCCCTCCAGTCACAATTTTTAGACCTTCACTTTATTTTTATTCACTTTTTTATTAGCACTCTATGTGGCTTAGTTGGTACAGCAGTAGTGGGTTCAAATATGGCTCTGAAGGGGCCAGATAAGGTGTGCAATCTGACTAATAAAATCTGGAAGATATTTATGATTTATGAATAACTTTTACTCATCTAAAAAGGCACATTACTCCTGTACTGCTGATGATGTCAGACTAGAACTGTCCTGCTCTTTGAGATTCTTTCCAGTGCAGACCAACTCCTCTTACTGACTCACTAATGATTATAAAACTAACTTCGTAAATATCTTCCATGTCAACCTACTTTACACAAAGAACCTTGAGATTCTGAGATGTTACTTACGGGGGTTTATAATAGTTTTTTTCTTCATATTCTTTCTGAAAGTGTTTTAGCAGCAAAGTTCTAGTGTAATGGTAACCTGGCGATGAGCTCTGCTTCTTTCCTTGGTGTTGAGATGATCAGGAGCTTTGGGATTAGGAGAAAGTTTTTCTGCAGGGCAGATAGGAAGAGGTAGTTTGAGGTTTTCCTTACTTGTGATGCTTCTGAGAATTTTCATGGCTTTTGAAGTGAGTGAGGTGGAGTTGGTGACTTCTGCCCCCTCCTGCCGTATTGTTTTGATGTGTTGCAGTCATGGGTCTGTCTTTGTTAGCCCTTACATTTATGAGTCATTCTCATGCTGCACCTATATGGTATACAAAGAACTCACAACATTTCTGAGACCAAGAGCATTGCCTGGTGGCAGCAGTGTCATATCTTGAAAACCCTTAAAAGGGGGACTTGCTATTTTCCTCTTGTTCTGATATCCTTCTTGAAGGTGATCAGTCATGTCCCCTGGAATCATGCCATTCTGAAAGATCCCCTCTGTCTTAGTTTGACTCCTTATTTAGAAAAGTTGGAGGTCATTTTCTCTGGAGATTCTGTAGTCTGTGGAGGGAGATGCATAACATGAACTGTTGCAGCAGTCACCAGGTTACTTTCTATGGAGAGGTACTTTCTCTTCTGAGCATCCAAGGAGCCCTCTGAGACCTCTTAGACTTCTTGCAGCCTCTGGAGTTACTGGGTACAAATACCTCACTCCTTTGTTATCTGTGTGCCAGTGTTTTGTGACTGATTTTGCAGCACTGGTTTAGTGACGCTGGCTTCATAAGCAGAACCAGAGGGCAATGGATATTTCATAAGTTAATTTTATGTCTGGGAAACAAAAATGTTTGTTGTAACTCGGTGACATTAACTTATATTTTTAAAATATGAAATAAAAATAGCTGTTTCCAGTGGAAGTAATGGGCACTAACATAGAAATTAGATGAGTGGCACATGCCATAGGAGCAGTGTTGTTTTCAGCATGTGTGAGTGTACTAGGAGTTGTTTATCCCTTGACTCGAGCTGCACTAGCTTGCAGCATTACCAGAATTCAATTAGCAGCCTTTTTGGCAGGACTTTTTTTTCTGTTAGTGCATTATCCACTTGTGTCTGTTCAATATTTAATTTATAAGTCAAGTGTGTGTGTGAGAGAGTTGGTTTTGAGGTTGGTGTTTTTATGGTGTTTTGGTTTTTATTTATTTGTGTTCGGTGGGGGGATTTTTGGTGGGGTTTTTTTCCTTTTTGTTTGTTTAGGGGTTTTTTTTAGTTGGTTGGGTTTTTTTAATGAGGATTCTTTTGTAAGTTGGCCCACAGGGGTAGTTAGAATCTCATCTCAAAAGTCACCCAGTGGAAACCAGAAGCTGCTGTTACATAGATCACCTGCATTTCTGGCTGTCCATATCCTAGCAGGTAATTGTTTCTGTCAAGATCCATCAACCTGGGCAGTGATTGACACATTTGCTGGCAGTTTCAGCAGAAAGGTCAGTGATGGAGTAGGGGCTGTACCAGCAGAGAGGGTTGAGCTTTGCTGAGAAGGCAGCCTGGGGAGTGCAGCACCACTGCAGACTGAGCGTTTCCTCGTTACATGGACAGAGCACTTCAGTCACCTTTCATCAACAATAAATCTGCTTGCTAAATAAACATAAAAGGTAATAAAACGTTTTTATTAGTCATGACCAATGATTGTTTCAGGAGAAGCTGAGAAAATAATGACTTGATTAAAATATTTATTAAATCAGGCAATTTTTGAGATATCTTTAAGATCAGAAGGTATTTTACATGTGATAAAACAATGGCATAATTAATTTTATTTATTACACCAGTGGTGCAGTTTGCTTAGAAGAAATAAAACAATTCTCACTTTAATGTTTTTATTTTTAAGCTAGCTTGGCGTTGCATGTTAACAGCATTTTTCTCCAATTTCTCAGTCTGCTCTCTCTTGTCAATGCCATCTGCTTGCTTGCTTCACCACCTCTTTAACAACCAGGTGATTTTTGCCATCTTCACCCTCCTCCTCCATATGCCCAGCAATCCCATTTCAGTTTATAGGGTTAGTGTGCTAAGCAATAGTCATATGTTTATTTAAGCATGTTCCCTATTCTAAAGAACTTTTCTCCATTTCTAACTCAAAAACTTCTACGTCTTCCTGCATTTTGGCTTACAGCACTGAATTATTTTAGTGTGGTCTAATCTCTTGTTATACCAGCTGGTTTTGTTGATCTGTAATATATTCATTTATGCAATAGATTCTTCTCCAGCAAAGCACTTAATTTTAACAGTGCAGGTAGACTTGGTATGAAAAGAATGTAATTAGCTCAAAGCTAAGCACCTGCCTAAATGCTTTGCTGGATTTGAGGCTTAGGGAAGAGAGGAAAAGATTGGTCTAATTATGTTGAATGTGTTTTAGAGCTGCTTTATCCTAATAGCCTTATCACCAGACCAACTTCTGGTTATGGATATTCAACATAGAAGGTTTTTCACATCTCAACAGGCTTTTCTTTTTGAAGAATCATAGATTTCTCTCCTGGCTTTTTTGAGCTATAATCTTAAGCATGGCTTGCATAGGAAAATATATCCCTGCCTCTTAGGAAGTGACTTCAGGGAATACATGTCTTCAAAAATTGGATGTAGAAGGAAATAAATAACTGGTATCACCAGATCATTTGATTTTCACATGTGTGAGGAGAGCAAAATATTTATACAAGTCCAGACTGCGGTAGCCTGCAAAATAAAGGTGGCAGTAAGACCAGATTGATGGGAAAAAAACCCAAACAAATGACAAGGGTTAAATTCTGCTCTGCTATTAGTTTGGACTGAGCCAGTATTAGAACTATTGAGGAAAAAAGCAGGATGTAAACCACTGAAAATGCAAACTGAAGAAAAGATGTACGTGTATTTTCTAGCTCTTACTTGCTGGTGTTTCCTGTTTTTCATTCTTAAAATCTGTGTGTCCTCATTCCCACAGATGCCTGGGGATTTGTAGGACATATGATCACTGAAAAACTACCCTAAATCAAATGTTGCAAGAATTGCTGCTACTGCTTTCCTAAGTCACAACTTAGCTGGACTAGGTTTTTGCTTTTCCCACTGCTGCGTAGCCAGGGCATGAGGCATTACTGAGACCAGAAAACCATATAAGCTCACGTGTTTTCAAAGAAAAGCATTTCTGTTGAGTTGTCTTTGAACATCCTTCCTCTTCTGTAGTGTTTAGCTTGGATGTGTTGTAATTTCTGAAGGCGTAACAAGCTCCTCATGGAATTCACACTGTGCAGTTTCCTCTGTGTTATTTTTCAGAGGCAAAGCTATAGTACGGTTTTCTTTCCCTCTTGTTCCTCCCTACATGAACTTTTGGCATCTTTATCAAGGATGGCACTTGAACAAATGCTTAATTTGATTGCATTGCCTAGACTCAAAGATAGAAATGGGCTTAGACATACTTGAAAAAGCATGAACTGAGGCAGATGTTTAATGCTTTCTAAGATGCAAACCATGTAAGTGCTTTCTCAGAAAGAATATTCATAATTGTTTTTCTGCAATATATATCATGATAGAAGGAGGAAAAAAAGAAGGAGATAGCTACACAATGTTAGGCTTGTAACAGCCTCTCAGGGCAATACAGAGTCCCAGGCTTTTGCCTTCCTTCTTCTTTCTAGCTGGCTCAGGGCCAGACAGTAGTGGGTAGTAGGGTCTGTCCTACCTTGTTTTGAGCCTTTGTCCATTTTGTCTCTTTCTCCTTCTGTGTCTGTTTAAAATACAAGGCTGAAAAGGTGAAGACTGGCTCTTGCTCTGCGTTTGACCCTGTCTGCCAAACCCAGGGGACTTGCTCCCCGCTGGCATCTCAAAATGTTTTTGTAATACAAATAATTATTAAGAAATTTCTCTTAGTCATCTGCAACTTGGGATTCTCAGTGTATTGGAGACCGACTGACTATTCCACCACCAGTATGATAGAGTCTGACAGGTCTGAAGCTACTTTCGGGTTCTCTGTGTGGATATCATTGATATCTTCAGTGATGGCTCAAGTGCCAGAGACTTGGCCAGCCCTGTGGACACTGTTGAAAGGGGCAGAAGTGTCTCAAGGGAAAAGTTTAGATAGAAGCATGCAATTTCAGGACAGCATTGGAAATGCTGGCTTGATGTCCATACAACTTTCATGTCACATGGGCAGTCTTCTGTCTTTCCAATAAGTGTTAGTGGAGGTTTTACATTGGTTTGGTAGTACATGAGAATGCAAGTGGACTGAGGTATCACTCTTAACCTACACATACTGTGAGCTGTGTTCTCAGCTGGGAGCCTATATGCATAATGCATTCTGTCTGACATTAGTTTTCTATTTGTCTTTGCAGCACTTTTACAGGCAGTCATATCTGGTGATCTACTGAAGGTAAGTACAGAGCACTGAGTGTCCACTTATTCTCAGTTTTTGCTGGTCTGATATACTGTAAATTTTATCACACCTCTGCTCAAAATATAAATAGACTGCTATGGGGACTGCTGGCAAGTGCCATTTTACAACCTTTCCAGGAAACCCTGAATACTAGGGGAACACATCAGTCAGGTGAGGTGTGAAATTTGAGTGAATAGGATCTGGTGTTAGACAGCACCTTTCAGCTCAGGATTCATAGCCACTGCATGAAGCACTGTGCCAGTTACTAACAGGGAAATTACTATGTTGAACAGCAGGGTAGTTCTGACACAGCCTTACGTAGTAAGGGATATTTTACACCAGTGAGGTTGGTGGCCAAGCCCTCGAGTTGATAGATCATTTAATGTCTACCTAGGCAACCACCAGATCAGATAGAACAAACCTCATCTGGTTGTTTTGTCATCTGATGGATTTCTCAAAATACATAGTGTCTTGGTATAGTTGGTTTTGGGAGAAAAAGTACTCATGCAAAAATGTTTTTTTCCCTAAGACTGAGGTCCCATGTCAGACAGCTAATCAGGCTGCATGTTTCAGTAGCCAAGTCAGGATTTGAAAACATACCCTCGAATTTGGATGAGGACTGTGATTAATGATTGCAATTTTATCTATGAGAAGCCAGCTTGGAGCCATTTATAAAAATGACAGTGCCGTTAGGCCAACTTTTTGCCTGCATGTGCCCCTTCTACACCACTGCCCCAGACCTTATGGCTGCAGCATCTAGAGAGCAGTTCTTCAACCAGCAGTCATAAAAATATTGCCTCCTTCCCACTTCTTGAAAAGTTTTTGCTTGAGTTGGCTTTGACAGGGAAACTTCTTGCCTTTCGTCAGATGTCCTGCATCATAATTAATGCCTCACTGTTGCAGTTCTCTCCCTTTTCTGCAGTTATTTGCACTACAAATCCCACCCCCGCTCCTCCCCCAAAGTCTGCAGCACTTCTGAGACCTGGCTGATTGCTGTTTCGCTCTCATTCTTACCCCACATAGTGCTTCCCCCTCTGCCAACCCTGAACACTGGGCAGAGAGTGAGAATGGAGATCTGGGATGGTTACCTCACCTTCCTCTGGATTTTTGAGTTGGAGTTTTCTGATTTTGTCAGAAAATGTTCGGCTACTATGCTGAGGAAAAATTGGTATCTTCAGTAGAGAAGCCAGAATTTTCTATCAAGTACATACATTTTAAAATATCCCAACATTTTCACCGTATGATTGCAAGCACTGATAGCAAGCAATAATTCATCAACAATAGAGTAGCAATGTTTCAAATTTTAGGAAATACAGACTATTCTTCTTAACCCATATAATTGTCAATACTTCTAGTTTCAGTTGTTTTACACTGGAACCTAAAAACTGGCTTAAAACTAATATTTTATTTTATTCCATTTTTTGTACTGACCTCCTATGAAAACCAGTAAAGAAATTTACCTGCATATTTGTTTTGCTCCCAACTTATCCCTTTGTGTGGTTTCTCTCTCTCTCTCTTTTTTTCCTTCTTCCCAGTTCATAGAATGCTGTAAAAAAGGAGCCAATTTGTTAATCCAAGGACCTGATCGCTGCTCCTTGTTGCACCATGCTGCCAAGACTGGGAATGGCGAGATTGTGAAATACATCCTGGAACATGGTGAGTCACAGTAGTCAACTCCACAGAGAGCTTGTAATTCAGCCAAGTGTCAGTCAGGTAAAACCATACCATGCAACTGGAAGTGCCCTCACTCATCTGTAGCCTCCCTCAGCAAAATGTCCAGCGTGTATGAGCAGGAGGCTGGGAATGTGGCAGCAATGACAGTAATGGCTCCAGATAAAGTGTGAAAACAAAAATTAGAATGGCTTTTGAAGAGGATGTTGTTTTCACAGTTGCATCAGCTGGGGGACTGTGAAGAAGCAGTGTGATGCTCTAGTTAGAACCTCTGTCACAGCAATCCTCTGAGCTGTTTTTCAATTAAAGCATATGTTGTAGAAAGCATCTAATCTCTATCAAAACATTTACAGGGCTGGAGAGGCCATATAGCTATTGTTATTATTTCGGTATTTAGTAACACACTGATCAAGAATCTGTTTACTTATTTCTGAATTGAATTCACCTAGCTTTCATTACAACCTTACAATATTATGTCTCTGATTGATTCAAGATGAACCAATAGCAAAAATTTCTGGTCTCCATTTTATATTCATAGGCTGTGATCATGTCATTGCCCTTTTTCCGTTTCGGCTCTTCTTATCTTTGTCAGTATCAGGGATTGCAGGCATCCTTACACAGGCTATGCAGCAATTTGTTTGTGTCTGAGGCAGTCACGTTTAGGAGTTTCTGCCTGTTGAACTACAGTAATCTTGTTCCCCTTTTGCTGGAGAGTTCCACAGTAACACAGACATAGCTCTGCACATAAAGCTAAAGCCACAGTTATCAGCCTCCTGCACCGTAGGAAAAGTTTTCTAGTTCTTTAAACATTCTTGTAACTCGTCTCTGACTCCACTTCAATATATCACTGGCTATTTTGGCTTCCAAATGTCAAAATCAACTACATTGTTTCAGCAGCAGTGTTAGCACTGAACACAGAGACTGCCTCTGGCAGTTGGAATAAGTGTTAGCTAATGCTCGAAGGCCATTGCAGAAATTGTACAGAGAGACAAAAAAAGCACAATTCATAAGAAAGGAAAAAGTAACAATCCATCTGTTCCAGCTTGTCTCCTAGGTTAGGTGTTTACATAGAGGTGTCAGGTAGTCTATAGGTCCAAGTTCCTGTACTGCCAACAGGAATCTGTGACTCAGTTCATTTGCTCTTGTATGACAAAGGTACTAGAGGAAACTTGTCCTCCTTCAGTGGCAGATGGAAGTGAGGAGGAAATCCTTATTAGCAGACTTCTTGCATGACTAACTCAAGAGAGATCCCGGTCGAGGCAGTCATTGGAGTCCAGCAAGTGATTCAGGTGACAGTTACCTGTGCACCTTATTTATTTAGATAAACATAAATGTCTCATATCATTTGCCCTTGGATATCCAGGGCATTTGCATGAGTCTACAAGATGTCACATGAGGCCTAGAGGAGGACCAAGCTGGACTGGCAGCCGAAGCCCAAGCAGGCATCCCTGTCATTCCAAATGCATCACAAGGCTTGACCATAGGTATATCAAATTGCACAAAATATCTGTGTGTGAGCAACTGAATTGTGCCTCAAATATCTGACTGAGGGGGCTGAATTGCTCTTTTACTCTTTTATGTGCGGTTGGCCTTGTATCCAAACAATGGCTAATTTTCTCATCAGTTCTAACAAGCCTTACCAGTGCTAACTCTACCTCCTATTTAACTGCTCTGGATTATCTCATTAGTCACAGTGCATATATATGCCACTGAATTCTGTAGGCAAGCATAATTTTGCTTTATTTTCTTACTGGCCCTGGTCTCTTTTCACCCTGCACATGACCTATGCCAGTTCACTGTCATAGATACCCCTCCAGGATTTTTCTTAGACACATATACCTTAACTTAGTCAAAGTCTGACTCAGTTACTGTTCTTTTGGTGGAGGTTTAAAATGAGATCATTTAGCTGGTAAGGATGTAAGCAGGGAATCCTTGGGAATTTTTGAAGTAAATAGAGAAATGTGAGGGATTACGGACTGTTAGACAAAGACAAATCAGAAGGCTGAGCAAATGTCAACTCAGTTCTTCTCTCCCCCTTTTATCCCCAAGGATGGCAGGAAGCTTTTGCAGCTTTCCAGACATATGTCCTCTGGGCTTCTCCAAATGCATTGTTTGTTTAACATTCTCCAGGGATCAGAGGGTGCATGGGACAATGCCCTAATAGAGGCCTCCTCTCTTCTCCCACCAAGCAATTAATGAAATTCATTTCTACCCTGGGCACTTCCCAGTCACAAATGAGCACTCTTGCTGAATCATCATCATCATAATGTCCTTGTTTTCTTTGCATTCTCTGGCACCTGGCATCTTCTCAACATTAATTACTGTGCACGACCTGATCCAACACTACTCATATCTGAGGCTTTCCCTGTATCTAGCTTCTCATTTCTGCCGATATCCACCCTTCATAAAAATAAGCCTTACTCCTGTTCTGGCAATTGCCTCTGCCCAGCTGCACTTCCTCTGTAGTGTGTCTGCTTCCCATACCCGGCTGGAGATAGTTAATGTTAATAGGAGTTGCACTGTAAAATACCCTCAAGCACACAGCACAGAAAATATGTTATTAACCACACAGGGAAAAAAATCTTCTGAATATCTCTAAAAAAACAGCAGCAACAAAACAAGGCAAAAACCCCTGCATGAGGAATTTTAACTGCCTAGTTTGAAAATGGTGGGGTGAATCAAACGCGATACAGGAGTGGGACCCATAGAACTAGGATTATGGAGGAGGAAAATGGTATAATGATGCTGAGGCTGTCCTTTGTGGAGATGGCTTTCTGCTTTCTACAAACATGCAGGGTACATTAATATGAAAGGTTATTCTGTGATCACGATCAGAATGATTTCAGATGTTAAGGGAGGAAAATAGCCTATCTTAAATTAGAAATAGCAGAGATGAGTCACAGAAGGAGACTGCTGTGCAGTATTGCCAGATACTTAGCAGTGGACCAGCACAAGCCTGGAATAGCAGCTGAAGCACCAATGTAGTAGGTGTCAGGACGACAGCTGCTTATTGCTGCAGTAAGAGTTGTGTTGGCTGTTGCCCCAGCAAAACAATTTCTCTCTATTCCCTGTGCAGGAAGGGCAGATATGCAGACTATCAGTTGTTCAAGATTGACTTCCTGAATCAGGAGTCTTTTGCTTTTAGTAGGAGGGTCAGCCTTAAAGACTCGTCTGTAGCTGAGCTAAGAAATGCTTAGCTAGAAACAGAGGGCCAAACTTGGTAGGTATTAGAACCATAGCTGCTTATTGCTGCAGTCAGCAACTGCAGCACATCCTAGTGCATACACATTAGAGAAGAGCTAACTGCTTACTTGCTTAGCACAAACAGAATTGAGGAAGGCTTAAGACATTCCATTAGAGAAGGGGCCTCCTAAATCATCATCTGTATTTGTACTTGGCTTGCAGTCTTTATCTGACAGTTGTGAAAAATTTATAATTTCTAAACATTATATGAGTAATTCCATTTGCCTTGTCCTTGTCTTCTCCTCTTTTCTAGAAGTTCAAAAGACAAACAAGAATTCTATAATTCATCTGGGTTATTTTAATTTTAAACAGAAGAGAGGGCAGATGTTTACAGTTGCCTTAGGAGTTTGTGGTGGGAACTTCTGATGCAACAGTCAGTGTGTAGAGCATCTTGTCCTAAACATTTTTATGTGCTCAAACCTCAATGTCCTTGTTCCATTAGAAATCATCCTCTGGTAAAAAAAGATGATGATTTTGTTAATCTTAGCACTACAAAGTCCAGAGTTAAGAGTCATCAGTGAGTTCAGATTTGCATCCTGACCAGATTTAGGAGTTCCTAAGGTGGCTTTTGGAAAGCAGATTTTACCATGACAGAGATGTATGTTGGGGACAAAGCTTGAATAGTCATCAGAAAGCAACACTGAATGAGAGTGAGTTTGTATGACATTTGTTAGTATGTCTAGATTTGTAGAGTGTTTTAGGGTAGTTGTCATTTGTGAGGGGCCTAAGCAGAAAAAAGTTAGTCTTTCTAGAGGGCACAAGGTATAAAATAGTCTGATTTCATTTGCAAGTTTACCATATTTTAGGGCAACAAGGCAGAGAGAGAGTTAGGGTGGAAGGAATGCTCCCATAACCTGACTATCCTCTATGTTACAGTGGAAATTCTGAGCTAAGAGACACTGGCAGAAAAAAACAGACACCTAATTTTCACATCAGGTAAAAGAGAAGAATGTGGAGTTGGGGAAAGGCTTGAAGTAGTTCTGAAT
Source organism: Corapipo altera (assembly GCF_003945725.1). NCBI lineage: Eukaryota > Metazoa > Chordata > Aves > Passeriformes > Pipridae > Corapipo > Corapipo altera. The sequence continues at coordinate 9,330,672 of NW_020884873.1, read as the reverse complement.
TTCCAGATTACTGTTATTTTAAAAATATTCCCACTTTGAGGGTAAGGAACCAAATCCAGTGTTTTCCCCCACATAACAGCCTCAGTCAAGTTATTAGATAAAGAGGGTTTTGACAGATAAACACACAGAAATGCTGATAACGTCTGGAATTACTACTTAAAGTAAATACCCTTCTTCCGCAGATCTGTGAAGGACTGACAGGACAAGGGACTGGTAAGGGTTAGTACCTGTGGGTTTCCTTTGGGAAGCTGTAACCACAACCATCAGAGAGGGGTATGCTGGGAGCCCAGAGGCCTTTCAGAATATGAGGTTCTGAATATTTCGGAAATGCCTCTAAAATATGGCCATTTAGACTCTCTTTTTTGTTGTTGTAGTGAGCTCAGTGAAAGGGCAGCTTCTTTTGAACGTTTCCTTCCCTTCCCTCCTCCCATCCCCAGCTCAGGATGCTTTGCCTCCTGAGAAACTGGTAAAGGGCTTTCGTGGAGTGAAAGAGGGCAAAAGGAGAGAAGGAAAAAGGTTAATAATTCTACACAGACCATCTAGGGGCAATGGTAAGGAAAGAGAATGATCTCAGCTGAGCTTCCCCTTGGTGTGTCATGCTTTTCAGCTCCTTTCATGTGAACTTCTCCCCCCCCAGCCCCCCGTCCCCATCCTGCCATTCTTCAGCCCCCCAGTCTCTCTTTCTCTCTCTCTTTTTTTCCTCCCTCCACCTCTCCACACATTTCTATCTTTTGTTTTTATTTCCCCCCCTGCTGTTTTCCTTGATAGAAATCTCACTCATGCATTTCCCTTCCGGATTTCTATTGGGTTATTTTGTCCTCTCTCTCTCTGAGCCTTGGTCCCCTTTTCTTTCTCTGCCTCTTGTCCCAGTAAAACAGCCGCCTCCCTGCTGGGTCAGGATGACAGTGCCTTAGCTTTCCCAGTGCCAGCCCTTCCCACATCTGTGCAGCTTTTGTCCCGGGGCAGAGGGGGATTTGGAATGGTCGGTTGGCAGCGCCAGGGAGACTGATATAAAAATGAGGTCCAAAAGAGAGGGGAAAGGGATTTAAGAGGAGGGCGTGAGATGGTTTAAGAGAAGCACAAGTGAAAATAAAATGAAGAAGTAAAGGCCACAGCCCAGGCTGTGTGTGAGTTGGGTCATTCCAGCTTCAGAGATAGGCCAGAGAGAATGAAATTAATGAATCCTGCTATCCTGTTGTGCAGCTAATTGATTAATCTCAGTATCTGGCCCTTATTGATTAATCTCAGTATCTGGCCCTTATGCATAACTCAGGTGGAGTCAGGGCTCTCCCATGAAATGCTTAATTTGAGACAGTATACAGGAGAACATCCTTTCCACTTAGGCAGAATGTACCTGTCATCTCCTCAGGTCTCTACTCACAGGCTGCCCTCTCAGTCCTCAGCACTCAGCATCTCTGTCTCAGCCCTGTTGCTTCTTCCTGCTCCAGACCAGTTTTCCTTTACCCTTGGCTTCCTATCTCTCCAGGCCCACTCTGCCCAAGCTTCTTCTCCCTCTCAAGTCATATTCTTCTAACTTCTCTCCATCCTTCCTCCTAACCTTGTAACACCTTTTTCCTCTTTTCTGAGCAGGTACCTCTATGGCCCATGCAGCCAGCCCAGTCACCCTGTTCCACCTTAGCAACACAACCTTCCTTGCTCCACCCATGAACAGAAATAATATTGACAGTGTGTCTTTTCTAACTCACTGCAATCCATTCCTGCTTACCTATCACTGGATGTGTCATTGCATAAAGCAAAGGGGAATTACCTCTATTTTTGAGAGAACATGATTTTTGCATGGGAAAGGAGTCCTTTTCTTCATATGTGCTTTTTAAATATTCTTTTTCGTTTCTCAGGCATTACCTTTCTTTCCTCTCCATGAGAGGCCCTGCTTAGCCCCTTCTACCCTTCTTCACGCTTATGGGAGCTTAGCGGTCGTGAGTGATTCTTCTTTTTGATAGGCAGGAGGGAACACATAACCACCAAGTGTGGAGATGAGCTGTGTGGTGGCACAGTAAGGGTGCTTTGCATTAAAAATCAACAGTGGCTAATGAGCTTGGAGAACTGTCAAGATGGATATGCAATGGTATACAATGCCCTCTGTACTGGGGACTAAACCACCACCCCTTTCCCATTATGACAGAAGTGAAGGAGTTACCTGCAGCTCCAGGAGGCCCCAGTGATACAGCATGTGAACATTGTAAAAGCAGTGAGGTGAAGACCGGCTGCACTGATACGTTTTGACACACACTCAGAGTGAAAGGAGTGTAGGGAGGTTGTGTGTAGGCCTTTGTAAGCAAGTAGTGTGAAATTCCTCAGTTTCAGGTGAGATTTGCTGTAAGCTCTTGAGGACTCTTGAATTTCAAAGTGTGCTGAAGGGAAATATTCGTGTATAGGAAGGAAAAATACTGTAAAGTTTCCCTATTTCCCTTGCTAACTGCCCCATAACCATCTGGCACTGTACTCCAGAACAGTGGAGAGAAGAATGATACAATAGACTGCAAAGGAAAAAGTTTTTCTTGTTTCAAATGCTATCCAGATCCTAGTCTTTCTGTATCACTGTAATTCAGTGATGGAATTTGCTGCTATAAATATCTGCCTATACTGAATATCAAGAACAAAAGAACATAAACATAAATGTGTTATTTTTTTTCCACTTAAAAAAAATTTTTTATGTTTTTCTTAATCTTACTTTCCCGATCATTGCTAACCAGTTGAGTACAGGATTTACATATCAATATAAAGACTGCTGGGAATATTCCACCCTGATCTACATTTTGTATAACGCTATTAAACGGAGTAGCACAAGGATGTCATTCAGGATGGAATTTGGCTAATTTCAACTTCCTAATGACATTTTCCCTCTAGTAGTAACAATAGATTTTAACTTGCAATATATCAGGGTTTCCAATATGTCAGCATTTTCAATGCACTGTGCTTATGTGAACCACTTAATTGAGCAAGGTGAAGAGTGAGAAAATAAACCCCATGAATATTCATTCTCAGTATAATTTAGAGGCTAATACTCCCTGGTGCTGACACTCCAGCAGTGACTGTGCATTCAGAATTTTGCTAGTGCAACAGCTCTCACAAGCAAATAGTACATTGAAATGTGAAATACTTGTGCAAGTTGAGCTTTCAGTTGGCTGCTTTTACGTATTTGTACTGGGAATCTTCTCCTGGTAGACATAGTCTTCTAGTCATGCAGACAAATGCTATATGACATACCCGACTGTCTTTTGCAGGTCCATCTGAATTACTGGACATGACAGACAGTGAAACGTAAGTACAACCTACTCACATTATGTGTGTTAGAATAGCAGACTTCCCTTGGTTTTCAAGTGCAAATTTTTAAACCAAAAAAGCTTGTAAAATGGCACAGCTCTTCAAAAACAAACAAGCAGACAGAAGTCCCCCTAAACACAAACATCAACCAGATCATATGTGGCTTCCTGGTCTAGAATAAATGTTTCTTGGACTTCATAAAGTACTTCCTCTCTATTGCTTCCCATGCTTCCTTAATCTTTCTAGAGGAATTGAAGTCCAACATTGTGTTTTGATGTTTCTGGCATCCAGCTACTAAGGGAACAACCTTAAGAGTAAATTCTAGAACTCAGGAAATTACTTTTCTTGTTCTACACCTCTTCTTCAGTCCCTTCTTGATTCATCCAGGGTGCTCTGCCTTGGTTCTCCCAGGTGGCCACAACCTGTGCAATTGAAGGTTTCCATCAGGTAGTTAAATCATCAGTCACCTCTGTTCTTATATAAAACAACTCCCCGAATCCAAAACTAAACAAAAAAATTACTTTCCTTTCCAGTTCCCAGCTGCTGTAAATCTTGTTGTATAATTGAAGTTTGCAAGGGAATCAGGAATAATCCTGGAAAGTGTATGGAATATATGGGAAGCAAAAGCCATCTTTCTCATAGGTATTAAGCCTATCATTCCTCATCCCACACTACCCTCCTCTGCTAACAGAGAACACCTTGTGCACAAGGTGCATGTGTGAAGTCCAGAGGTGATGGTGTCTGGATGTTTCTTTTCACCCAGTAGCGTAGCACAACCACTGAAACAAAGTGATAGTGAACATGGCTACAAGGTCTTCCCTTTATAAAGGTCCCTCTGCTGCTAACTCTTGAAAAGGGAAGGTTCAAGCTGTAACTGGCAGTATGAATTTGTCTTTTGATCCTCAGGGGGAAATCAGGTAGTATCCCATTCTGATTCCAGTTCTCCTGCAGCAGGGGCAGATTTCTTGCAGGGCTGCCTATTAATATTTCAGCTTCCCCTGTCATGGACCGGGGCTTAAATTCCTTTGTGCATTCTCTGAGTAGGTAGGTGAAAGATTTGTCCTACTACATGCATTTTTTGTCATTTTGTAATGGCCCTACATGTTGGATATTAGTATTAAGGACACCTTTTCAATGCACTCAAAGCATATTTTCCTCCTCTTCCTAGGCAAATCTAGATAGATTTCTTTACTCTCAGCACTATAGTCAATCTCAGAATCCTCTTACATGTAGCTCTAGTCTGAGTGAGGGGCTCAGCAATAAATGTGCTCCCACTACGCAGTGTTCTCTTTTGAAAAGCCTGTGTTCAGGCTTTCCTAGTAGCTCACCAGTCCAGCAGTAGAAAACAAAAACACAGCTCTTGCTCTCATACACCCAAGAGAGCAGGGTATCAGAACCAGGGCAGCAAGTGCACCAGTCTTAGCTTTGATGGGCAAGATTTTTCTAGGATGAGTCAGAGAATGAGGTTGAGGAAACAAATTGCAGGAAGAAACAAACACTGTTGCTATTTTGCCTGCTGTGAAGTAAGAAGGGAGCTAGTTTACCTCTGCAGCAGTTAGCAGAACTGGCATTTGGATGGGAATGTGACGTTCCGTCCTTTGAATACTTAAAATCTGTGCATGTTTCTTTCCCACCCCTCAGAGTTCTTCGTCTGCTATTTGTGCATTGCAGGGTTTCCTACTGAGTCAAAGGATGTAGATGCTAAGGGAGAGAGTGCCCAAGCCTACCTCTGCCAGCAAGAGGGAACCTCGCAGAAATGCAGCATCCTTCTGTGTCTATCCTCTGCACCTCATACTTCGTAAATGTACATTGGTGTGATGTGTCTCACTGCTGGTTTCTGTACTTTGGTCTAGGGGTGAGACAGCATTACATAAGGCAGCCTGCCAGCGCCACCGCGCCGTCTGCCAGCTCCTGGTGGATGCGGGAGCCTCTCTGAGAAAGACAGACTCCAAGGTAACCCAGCTCCGTCAACCACTTATAAAATACTGCAGCCAAGCGAGACCAATCAGCATCCATCCCTGCTGTTTGCATGATTGAGGCTTCCTTGTGTGGACCAAGAGCAGCTCTTTTTAAACAAGCCATTTTTATATAGAAAACTGTATTGATTTAAACAAGTACGAGAGACTTCAGTTCAGTCCCCAACACGGGTCATCATCACCATAGTGAGAGCCTGGCCTCAAACTATTCGGTGCATTGGGTATGAATGAGACATCTCCATGGCACAGCAGTATCCTCCTCCTGTGTGGTCAAAAGAGAGGCCTGTGGGCAAGGACCACCTGCAGGAGCCTTGATTTCAGATTGCATAGCTTCTGTGAGGCTTGATTATTGTGGCTGACTTGCTTTGTGAGGATGGCTATCTGTTTGCTTTTGCCCTGGCTTGCCCCTGTGCTCACTGATGGGACACTAACCACAACCCTCTCTTGGTGTAAGCTTGATTGAGAAAGAAGTCTGGGCAAAATTAAAGCCGAGGAATATTCTGTCATTGAAACAATTTGATTGCTTAGGAACATGGTCCAGAAGCTGCCTCTGGAATTTCTGAGCATAAACATCCTGTGGTCAGCAGTTGAGAGTGGGTTGGTTCTCTGGGTTCTAGAATCAGAAGCATCTGTGCTGTAGCAAGACATTCAAAAACAATTCCCACCATGCTATGCTGTATAGGGTAGCCCATAAGTGGAAGAGATATCCTCTATGATTCTGTGATCTCTTTTTCAGATGACAGTACTGTACATTGGAAAAAGCTTTCTGAAACAGCTGAAATCCAGACAAGTGGCTTCTGACTTGTTAATCTTCTTCTGCCCAGGAATCATCTGTTCTTCTAAATACATTAGCACAAGATTTTCTCTTCCTGTTTCTTATTCTAGGGTAAGACCCCTCGTGACAGGGCTCAGCAAGCTGGTGATCCGGATCTGGCTTCCTACCTGGAGAGTCGACAAAACTACCAAATGGTTACCCACGAAGATCTAGAGACAGCAGTCTGATGTCTGAAAATGTCGAAGAGGATCCTTGGAAGTCTCGAGGCTTCACCTGAGGCACTCAGGCGTCTTGTGAGAAAGAAGCTGATGGAATCAACGTGTCTCTCACTCTAGCGGAAAATACCTGAGGACATGCCACCAGTTTCTAAGGGCTACTGAGTCTTGCCACGGAATGGTTAGGTTCCCTAAGTTAGCCCATGATAGATGAGGTGGGACACTTTAAGGTCTGTGGAATCCATGGGCCGTGGAAATTTACCATTATTGCTTCCAGCAAGTAGCATGAACTTCTCCCATGTTCATCTATACAATTTATTTTAAAAAAATAAGGAAGGAAAAAAAAAAGGAAAGACTTAAGAGGGTGTGGGGGAACAAAACTCCAAACTAACTGGGACATTAAAGCACCCAGTGAGGCCCTCCTCCATCTTTACAATTTCCTGCGTTCCTTTTATTCTCCTGTTCCCCCCACTTCTCATAAATTAAATAGTACCTGTTATCTCTGTGTTTTCTTCACAAATGGTCAGGCAGTAGCAAAATATTTGAGGAGCTCTGGATGCCCTTAGGAAAAGTCCAGTGTTTTTACCAGCTACACTCCCTCCCTTGCCATCCTCTCAAAAACTGCATCCTCAGTACCCTGTCACCATGGAGTTTCCTTGCTTTAGGAGAGGATGCTGTCTGTTACCTTGTTTCCTAGGGTGTGGGGCACAATTAGATTTACAACAGTGACAAAACCTAACCTTATTGTTGCTGGGTATGTGGTTATGGTAGCCTCACGATACAGTAATTTGTATGGGAAGGAGTTATATGGGATATACCGTGTCGAATGGCAGAGCAGAAAGTTACCAGTAAGGTTTCTCATATTACTTTTGTGTGTGTGTAGTGACTGATCCAGTTCTGCTCAGGTTTCAGGCCTTCCTAAAAGCTGATAGTGGTTCTTTACTCTTGAAAACATGGGTTTTACACTGGAGATAGATTTGTGCAATACTGAGGGAGTTCTGATGGACAGATATATGGACCTAGTGCCCTTTGCATTACAGCCAGAGATAGGAAGGAGGCCTAGAACATCAGCAATCAGCCTTACTGCTGCCAGCAAACAAATGGGCACTGGCCCAGTCGCATCTGGAATAGAAAAACCTTCTTTGACTGAACCTGTAAACTATCTGATTCTTCAAGGGAACAAAGTTTCAGGGAGTCTGTCCCACTGGAGAAGGACAAGCAGCAGCTCCTTGCCTCATTACCCACTATAGGCTCGAAAATGTAAAGCTTAGCCACTGTAAAGGCCTGCTGTGTCTTCACTACTTGTCTGTTCTCTGTCTTGTAACCATAAAGGAAGAGAAAGCAAACACACATACATACAAGCATAAACAAAATGTTCCACCTTTGGGTTTCCAATTGCTGCAGATATCTCAGCTGCCAGAAATAACAGAGCTTCCATTTCTACTTTGTCTGACCAGTTCCCATGAAGACATTAATGACTGAGTTTTGGCATAATTCTTATAATACATTTTTGAGTTTTGCTTTGTTGTTTGTTTTGAAGGATCCACCAGTGTTTGCTTTTATATGCCTTGCTAGGTGTAGCTCTCTGGTAGATGATGATCATCAGGATTACATACATTTGGAAACCATGAAAATAACTCAGGTCATTATCCAGATAAGTTTTTCTTCCTTACTAGAGGTGGAGGAAATTAATTGTATTTATGTTCTTTTTCTTTTTCTTTTCTTTTTTTTTTTTTTTTCAAACAAGTGATTGTTATGGTAGAGAGGGAGGAGCTGAAAAATATACTTTTAATTTTTTTTCTGTTTTCAAAGGTTCATTTGATATGAGCAAAATATTTCCGTAGTATTTCTTCCTCTGGAAGGAAACTATATATATATTTGTAATCTATAGGTCAATGGTGACATGAAATGTATTTTGTCTTATTTTCTGTCTTTCTCGTTTAAAAAATAAAATATGAAAGCCAAATTCCTTCTCTTGGTAGTCATCCAGGGGCTTGTGGAGAAGGTCAGTATGTGTATATATTAGAACAGAATTTGGCATCTGTTAAAATAAAAAATCAGAATATAATTTTGGTGTGGTATGTGAAATTTCCACAAGGAACATTCTCACGCTGTGGTTTCATGGTAAGCCTTGCATCATTTCCCAGCAGTGAGAAAAGACATTACTGTAATATTTCTATATATTGGATGATAATAAGAATTATGTTTCTATCAATTTTTTGCTTTGTTTTACTGATGTGAGAAACGGATTAAGCTTCAATGACACCAGGAGCTTAACTCTGTCCTGTGCTGGGGCCAGTCTGGTGCCTGAGCAGAGTGTGGTCACTGACCCTGTGACAGCTCCCTGGTCCCTTAGTCCCATGAAACAGGTGGAGCAGTAAAGGCTTGCTTTAATCACAGGTAGCTTCCAGAGGCCACATGTGAATTATGATAAGGGAGCTGGGTCTGGTCCCTCTCTGTCCCCAGTGGTCCTCCCCTTGTCAGGCTGTCCCTAGTGCCTGGGAGGTGGTTGCGGCTGTGGCTGGCTCTGGAGCAGCTTGTCAGGATGTGCAGGTTTCTTGAGCAATTTTGTGCCATTTGGGCTGCTCGGAGGAACTCAGAGCACATGAGAGACTGTGGCTTGTCTTTTTCCCTGGAAGCTGGAGTATGATGATGTGATCAGAGTGAGCCCATTGTGCCTCTGGAAAGCTGCCCATGCCGTGTGCTCAGCTGAAGACAGTTACCTATATGATAAAAGCACTGGATAATGATAAAAGCACTGGATAACGATAAAAGCACTCCCAGCACTGGAGTTAGGACAGGAACTGGCTGTATGTAGTGCCTTTAGTATTCAAGCTGTCCCAAAGTGCTGCACACATAATGCACGAGATACTTGTGATGTGTTGTATTTGTAGGTAACAGAACATGTATATTGCTTTCTACAATGGCAAGGAATATCAGAAGTTGGTTCACTGAGGGCAGTTTGGGACCAGGATGCTACAGGATTATTCCTTACCATTTTTGAAGTGTGATGGGATTCTCAATTTTGGACAGCCACCAGAAGAAGGCAGACTCTGTAGCAGTCAATGGTGACCTATGTATCGAATCTCTGGAGCACTTGGGCTCTAGATTTATCCAGTGTAGTTGTGCCTGCACTGTGCAGGGCCCAAATTTCAGTGTGCAGCTGGGAATCCACTTAAATTATATGTAAAGCATTTTGATTACTAAAAGTGTCTGTTCAGTTGCCGTGTCTATAAGTGTGTGTGTATTACTATATATATGTAGATTTATAAACATCAGTATACATATATATAGAAGCACACACACATATACACACACACTTAAAATTGTGCCATTTGAATGACAAAGTACCTAGGGATGCTCAGCTACTGACATTGCTGGACTGACAAAATGTGATTTTCCATTTTAATTTGTTATTAAGGGGAACTTTTTTAGTAGAGCTGAGGAGCTCCTGAATTGTTCCATTGTACTGGTTTTACTATCTCATTTTGGAGTTGAACGGAGGGAAAGAAAATATTTATAATGTTGATAAAATAAACTTACTTTTGTAATTTAATAGCATCAGTTACTCTTATTATTTCATGTTTTAATGGTAGAGGTATCTTCTATGTGTTATCCAAGGCATGATGATGTCATACATTTTTCACTAATGTGAAACAGAATCATCGACTTGGATTGGAAGGAAAGATCATCCAGTTCTACCCTCCTGACATGGGCAGAGGCACCTTCCACTAAAACAGGTTGCCCAGAGCTCCATCCAACCTGGCCTTGGACACTTCCAGGGGTGGAGCATCCACAACTTTTCTGGGCATCTCTCAATACTGTGAGGTGTGAGGTTGAGTTTTACTCATGTAAAACAGGGGTTCAAGACAAATTTTATCTGTTACAAAACAGGCCTCAGACTCCAGTGACTCTTTCACCGTTTCACATGATGGCTTGCTTGTCTGTGTTTTAGCACTTCAAGATGTCTGTAGGTGTTTTTACTGACACCTGTCACTCTTGCTTTTCCCCAGCAGCAGTAGAATTTCTCAGTCTCAACTCATGGTGCTATAGCCTGGATTCAGACTACATGAGATATCCCCTGCTACAAGAGGACTGTCGTGCAGAAGAGTCATAGACAAAGAAAATAGTACAAAATTGATGGGTCTTTTTGCCATTGATCTTCCCAGCTGTATTTGCCAAGCTAGTGCTGCTGTGTAAGAATAGATGGGGCCCATGATTTTTCTGGTGATGTGGCTGTGGGAGGTTTGTTTCAGTAGTATTTGATGACCTCCTTGGCTCATTTTTTAATTTGTCTTTTCTGTGACAGTGATGTGCATGGTAATGAAAGTTTCTAACACAAAACTTTATCTAGAAGTGGCTATTTTCCTTTCAGTCATCCCAGATACCTCCTGTGGGGTATGCTCATGTGTTGACCCTTCCAGGACGACAAAAGCATGTTGAGATGATCTGACTCTGGACTATAAATTGGGCAACATACATTGGTAGTCTTAAGATTTCCAGGAGGTTACTGGTACTCAAGAAATGTATGGACATGCTGGATATTCGGGTGCTTTGAAAGTACTCCAAGGAAATTCTGTTCTTGCACTTCATGCACTCCAAGAAAGAAGCAGTTTCTTTTGCTGATCCATTTGAGGTCTGTCATTTTCCTTCCCCCACTTTTTGCTTCTTGTGCACCAAACTGACTTCCATGGAGAAGTGTTTCATAATACTTGTTTTTAAGCTTGCTAAAGTAACATTTTGATCTCCATTTTGTCTATTCTTTTCCATTCATCAGACATTGTTTCCTCTATTTTCCTCACTGAATCTGAGCTAAAGTGACATTAGATTATTAGCTTCCTAATTAATCTAAAGCATGAAATGTGAATATCTTCAGTCATTTCAGCAGTCCTAGAAACAGCTTATATTCCTATGTCTTTCTGTATGTATGTGAAGCTATAGGACACAGTATTACAGTGTTTACTGTGGTACTCCTCATTTTGCTTTCTTAACAACTATTTTACTTAGTAGTGGATTGCTACAGCATTAAATTCCATGATCTGCCTGCCAAAATCTGTTGATTGCAATGGCAACTCAGTAATGTGCTAAAGTTTACTTGCTAGCATATTGATGAAGACCGGAATTTTATGTGGAGGATGTGTCTTGAGCTTCAATGTGTTAACTTTTTTTGTAAGGGCAGAAAGCAGCTCATGACTGCACTGTGGAAATGCCTCAAGGGGAGCTGTAACGCAACCCTGCACCCAGCTGTTGAGGTGAACAGAATATATAGAGGAGTTGGGATGTCTCAGCATTTGCTAAGGAGTTACCATTAGAGACAGACTGCAGCACCTCAGCACTTGGCTTGGACTGCCCAAAACCAAGTACTTGGGCAGTTTCTCACTTCTGTGTAAAAGCAGGCTTGAGAGAATTACCCAGTGTTCAAAGCTAACCAGTCAAAGCGACCATGTCTACTTGCACCCCAAGTTATGCCATGGCACCACCCTTCTCTGGACTGCCTACCCTAGATCCTCTGCAGGTGCCAGAGCTCAGGGGCTTTCCCTCCCCAGTGTGTTTCCAGTTCCACTGCCCACGATGGTGCCCACAGAAAGTGGTATTTTCTCATCCCCTGTTCATGTCCTCTGGAGAAACACCCCCTACCTCAGCCAAGGAATTTCCTGGCCCACGTATGGTGCCATTTGTGCAAAAGGGGAAAATTCCCTCCCTCGGGCCTTGATCACACCAGTAAATCCATTACATTTGACTTCAGTGATTAGGCAGGCTTAGAGCTGAATAACCTTACTGTATTCAGCCATCAGAGTGCATCTTGTCCCCTGCCTTATTTATAAGGTGCCACATTCCAGTCTCAGCTGCAGTTTCTTGTTTCTCAGACTTTTTTTTTTCTTTAAAAACCCCAAGACAATCTATCCTATGCAGTACACATGTATCTAGTTACCCAGAGAGTGGGGAAGACAGGCAGCTCATTTTAAAACCCTCTCATTCTGATGTAGCACATGATGACTTCTAAAGTCTAAGGAGGGGGATGACTTGAAAAAAAAATCATGTGTTTCAACATTCACACATCTATATTTCAGGAAATAATTTGATGCTAAGCCCTTTAAAAACAGTCAGCTTATGTTCTTAGATCCCCTACATGTCAGAGATTTGGGGAATCTTAAGAAGGCAGTGTTTCTCTTGACAGGCACATACAATTAGTTGAACACCCGAGGAAGCAAAAGTCTTGCTTTGTTCAAAAATTTGTTTCTGTTTTGTGACCTTCATCCACTAGAATCAGAACTCTGACTTAGGAACCGTATTTTAGAGTTTACCAATATGTTAACAGCTCCAGCACTCATATACAAAGTATGTAGAAGGTGTAGCCTTTTGACATGCAAGAAATAAAGCACTACTTCTTTCAGCAATGTAATACTACATATGTAATTGCTTCATCTCGAGCCAGCCTCCTTTTGCTGGTGAAGTGTAACACCTGGCTCTTCAATTAGTCCCTGTCTGGGAGGCTGCTTGATGTGTAACCTACCACTCAGCACTGTGGCAATCCAATGCTCTGTTACGACAAGTGGTGCAGCAATTAGCTAACTACTAATGCATGAACCACAGTAGCAATTCATTTCTTAGTATTACACTTTATTTTAATGAGAAAATGGCCTTTTGATTCCAACTACCTTAATGACCTTCAGTTGCCACTTTTTCCTCAGCCTGTGGTCAAGCAGAGGGAGAAAGTAATCTCTGTTCCTACACAGGAATCCAAATCTTGTCTAGGAACAGTACAAACCGGTCAGGTTTGTAGGTATGGAGAAGAAACTCAAGAAGCTCTTGAGCCTGATGCAGCAGACGTGAGTGATTTCTTTTTGGCTAATTAGGCTTTAATAAGTAGTCCCAGTTTTCTAGGGCTGTTTTTGCTGTGTGACATTCACATAAAAAATGAAAGATTGCAAAATTAGAAAAGCAAAAGCAAAGTGAAGGTGGTCCCTGGGAATGGGAACCCTACAGAATGGTTTCCACATTCGTTGCCATTTTCCAGATAGGGAATTGCAATGCTGTCTATTGAATATCACTGTAATGAGTAATTATGTCCCATAGTTAGATGTATCTACTTGTAAAAATGAGGTGGGTGCATTTCTTCTCTGAGCTCATTGCATCCAATATTTATGTCACCCAGGTATGGAGGTGTCCCTTTTCTGCCCCCATAGAGATCACCACACTGTCTGGTGGGGAACACCCTTGTATTTGCAAATCTTGAGGCCACATGAAGTGAGACATGAGTCCTAAGGTGTACAATGACACCTCTCCCTGCTCCTTAGCCATGCTGGAGGTTTTCCTTCCAAATGAGTGGAAGAAACACCACATCAAAATAAAATGATTGCTGTAGGCTACAAAGTGAATAGCTGTCTTTCCTCTCTTGTCCCCCACTTCAGCACTTTTCCAGGACCAGGTTTTTTTTATTTCATCAGAAAGGGAAAACTGTTGATGTGCCTGTTTTAATAGGAGATGGGTGCAGTTGCAGTTGTTTTGTCCTGTGGTATTGCTTCTATTGTAATACTGTCCTTATCCCCATGGCATATGGGAGGAGTACAGTCGTATCAAAGCTAAGAAAACAAGTGATCTTGCTGGCAGCTTATGGCAGGAAGGAAATGGAACATAATATTATTTAAATTTGATTTTAGATAATCTTCAATGCTCTTTGCTTTTCCTTCCCCCTTTTTTTTTTTTCTTCTCTCTCTCTGTTCTTCATAGAGTTTCTATATCAAAGTCTTTAATCTTTCATCACCTCTTCTTTCCTTAGCTCATGCTACCTTCATTTTTTGACTGGAAAGGTCAAAATCTTACTCTTGTGCTTACCCTTGGGACACTTCTGCTTGACCAGTCACAGATGGTTGAATCTCCTCTGACCATGTCCAGACATGGGTAGGGAATGTTGAAATTCTCTGTACTAGGAATGAGTTCGATGTGCAGTACTAAAGGCTCCTCTGAGGGCAGTTGCAATGCCTGAGTTGTAATCTCAGGATTAAGCAGATGGGAAGCATGATGGACTTGGGTTTTTCATACCTGAGGGGTTGATTTCAACATTTCCAGACTTATCAATAGAAAAATTCTATTGTATTTTTTTTTTTGGCTACTCTCATGGTTCTTCCTTTTGTGATTTTCCTGTCAAGAAATCTTTTCCCAGGCAGATTTTATTGCGTTGCTCCGTGATGTACTCACAAGAAGTGTCAGCTGTTTCTAAGTGGTAAGTGAGTGTGCTGGTCTCTCATGCAAAATGGCTGGCCCTGCTACTGTACAGTTTTCTGCTCAGCACATATCTCAGAAAAATCACAGGGAGGTGGCAGAGGCTTATCAGGATTTTGTTCCATTTACATGTCACTGCAGAGTGATTCTCCTCCATCTGCTTCCTTTGATCGCTCAACAGCTTTGGGAGAAAAGTGGCTGAGCCTTCAAAGCACTAAGCAGCTCTTGGGAGCTTTGGTTCTCCCTAGCTTGCTGCTGCACCTCGCAGAGCTGGGAAAGGGAAAGCGGGGGATGCCTTATGTGCAGAAAGATCACCTTACTGGCAAAAGTAACAACTCTCAGAAGGCTACCTATTCAAGACACCCCACCATGTGCCAGCCAGAGTGTAAAATACCTATGGACATCAGTAAGCTTGTAGGAGCTGACTTCCTTTCTTAAGAGCTCTTCCAAGCTCTTTTTGATTCTCTTTCTCGTACACTAGGACAGGGATTCCTGCCTGTTTCCTCCCAGAGCAGCTGTCCTGAGGCTGTCCTTTGTAATGGCTGCCATCTAGCTGCCCTCACACCATGCATTATGTGTGCCCTATCTCCTGTAACTCTATTGGAAAACAAAACAACCAAGAGTTAAAATCCCTTTCCAAATGGACCTGAGAGTTGCCAGCCTTGGCCACTGACCCATCAGGGTGCTGTGCACTGGGGAGGGGAACATGGAATACGACTGCCAACATTTCTCTGTAGAAATTTCCTCAAGGTGAAATGTGCTTTCACACTGGGAAATGAAGGTTATTTTTCTTCTGCCCATATTGTTTTGTGTTGTAAACCCTGTGCCAGTCATTTCGGATGCAGCCAGCTTTTTGGAAGCAGGAGGATTTTGAAAGATTTTTGAAAGTCTGGCCAGTGCTGTAGCTGGGGACTCGTGTTCTGCAGCTCCCACACAAACCTTCTGGTGGTCCGTGGAGGTTTCACTGTCCTCTCTGACTCAGTGAGCAGAATATTTCACTACAAACTACAGGCCTGCCTTTGTGCCACTGCTGTTGCTACTTTGCTTCTGCACAGCTTTTAGAACAGCTATGGCTTTGCAGCCTTGCACTAGGAAAAAACAAGATGTCTTGTGGGAAAACATGATTCTCCTGTGGACACAAACACTCATCAAGTTGCAGGTGTGTGCTAATAAAAATTCAATGTACATAAATACTGAGCTTAGTTTATGAGACTGTCACAGCTAGCTCAGTGGAGATTTATATCAAGCAAGAACTGACCTGTTGTTTTACTGCAAAACATAAAGGTTATGCAAAAAAAGTCACTCGATTTAATGATATATTTCTGTCTTATCATAGTTTACAAGTCTAACTGTGTGCCACATGGTTGCGTCATGGAATAGGGAAAGTACTTGCTGTGTGTTATAATTTATCAGCATGTTTCTCTGGATGTATTGTGGTCAAAGAGATAGACCAGGAGGTAGTAAATCAAGGGTTTGAGATTTTATTCCTGCCAGTTTCATTGAGTCATTTGGGGTAAGTCATTTAACCCTATGGTGCCTTGATTTTCTTATCCGTAAAATGGGGATAAGATCACCTCCCAATACACATACAGGTAATGTGTTTCATGTTATGAGCCAAAATCTGCTGTATATTAACTATTTTTGAGTTTGTTTTTTTGTTGTTGTTGTTATGCCTTGTAATGTTGCTCACACATAGTATTCTGCTTCTTTTGGAGCCATTTTTTGAGAGACAGTGAGAGTAGCCCTGTCCCATGCTTTTTAGTTTAGCTGGCTTAAATTGAGATAGTAAAGAATGCTGGAGGATCACCATTTTCTAATGAACTAGTTTGCACTTCTCATGCTTGATTTCCATGTTTGAGCTTTCTTGTATTAAAAGTTTTAACTCAGGTGATATTTCAAGTCAATGAAAGCATTCTGGTGGTTGCTTTGGCTTCAGGGGAGCATGTTGCTGAATTTTAGAGCAATTTTATTCCATCGTACTGAGTTCATTGAGCACAGAATGTTTCATTTGGAAGTGTCCATCTCAGAAATGCCACCTCCCTCCTATCATGTTGGTATTACAGAATATTGTCTAAAAGTCCAGAAATCACCACTTCAGTCTGTTGGTGCAAAAGGTTTCTGGAGAATGAAGAGATTCTCTGGCCTTCACACTTCTAGTCACTGGGCAAATGGGAGATTAAAAGTGATAAAGAACAAGGCCAACAGTTAGGAAGGAGTTAGGGAATTGGAGGTGTCTTCTGGAAAAAAAAAAAGACGACTAAGAAGGAGTCATCATTATGTGGGATGGTGATGAACAGACTTGTGATGGAAAGGCTGAGTTTCCATTGAGCTACATAGTGCTGCTTCCTGGAGATGACAGGGAAAGGACAACGGACAGATTCTGATCTCCTCTGCACTGAATTCACTCCAGGTGACCCAAGATGTGACAGAGGTCAGAATCTGGACCACTCCATAATGTGTTTGGCCCTCTAAATAGAGCAGTAAAGTCAAATAACAAATGTGCATTTTTAACGAACATTTCGTGGGCATCCAGAGTTCTAGTATTTGTATATATCCTATTATCCGATTCCACATCTGTTCCAGGGGTTGTAATAACATCTCAAAGGGCTCTTTTATGCTGCCTGACCCCATGCATAATGCTCTGGAGCTGTGCACCTTGAGGCTGCCAGCTGGCAAAAAGAATCAGAGGCATGCAGCAGTAACCCATGAACTGAGGATATATGTTTAACAGAGAATCAGAGTACAGATAATAATTAGTGAGTATGGGATGGAGGAGGGGGTTTTTTTGTAACAAAGTAAGAAAGTATTTTTTTCCATGATTTTCTTGCATTTCCTATTTATACAAAGTATCTTGATCACTGTGTTGCTAAGTAAGGAGATTTTAAACTGGGGGAAGGAAGAAATACGTATACAGTGAAAGAGCTGGTTACTGTTCCTTTTGGACGCTTTTTCTGTATTGTGACTTGTGTGGAAATGTACAGAATAAAAGTGAAGAAGCGCATGCCTTGGCTGGGCTGAGTTTCTTTGTGTTATTTGCCAGCAGAGCTGGGTTGCTGTTTCTGGCAGAGTGAAAAGACCAGTGTGACTTGAAAGCTGTGAAGAGCTAGGGGGAGTGGAGGAAAGGGGTGCAAGAGTCCAAATTTTGCATATATGTGTGTGTGACTGTGCAGGGAAAGGATGGGAAGGGTGTGTTAAGCCTCAAGCTCATGGTAAAGAAGAAGGTTAATGATACATTTAACACTTCCAGGGGAATCTTCTCGGTCCCTTAGTCAACTCAGATTGTCAGCTCAGCATTCAGTGAGTGCAGGAGAGATCCAGCAGAGATTAGCAGGACTGTAATGTAGGTGTATAGGTCACCTCATGATCTTAGTTATGCATCTCAGGAGTGTTTCTTCGGTGCATTCTCTGATTCACCTCTGTATTATCTTAGCACTAACCCATGAACATATAATGACTCTGTTTGTTTCTACCCAGCTGTGTCTGACTGAAGAATTTTGTCATGGCCATTCCTTGCCTTCTTGTCTCCAGCAGCTGCCCTTCCTGCCCCATTAAAAAGTTTCTGTGCCGTTTCTGACACCAGGGATTTGTGACCTCTCTTCCATGCAAGTCAATGTTTCCTAACTGTTCCCTTGCCTCCACTCTCCCACCCTGAAATTGTATTTCTGAATAATTTTGTGATGTTTCCTTTGTCCTGTCTCTCTGGGACAGCCCCTGCCCTAAAAACACCTCCCTTGCACATGGTTCTGGCTCCCTCCTACGCTCCAAGCCCTTTGATGCTCAGTGCTGTTGCCAGCAGCCAGCTGTGTGCTTGTCTCTTTTAAAGGATATCTTAAGCCCTCTTTTCCTGCTGTCTCAGAGAGCCTAAGAATATTATTATTAATAAGAATAGTGCTAAAAAGACTAACTGTTCTGCCTGTGCAGGACTGGCTGGAACTGGATGAGGATGTGACCTCGTAGTGGGTTACACTGCGCGGTGAGGAGGCGCTACCAAGCACAGCTTTGACGTCCATAAGCACTGTGGTACAAAGCACTAACCCCTCTGGGGTCCTTCATAGTCACCAGCTGCACCAAATGGCTGCCAGCTGCTCTCTGGAAATGTCTGCGGAGAGGAGCTTTTTGATGTGCTCAGAGCTACCCTCACAGCAACATCTGGAGGTGTTCCACCACCTGCAGGCAGAGCTGCTCAGTGGTGCGTTTAAAAAAATGGGAGTGCAGCTTTACATCCTACTAGTTTTGCACCCCAAATTCTTAAATGTGTGTGGCCTTGCATGTGTGTGTAGTTCTGAAGAGAGTCCAACTGCTCATTTCTCATCCATTGTAATTTCCCCTTGTTAACTCAGCATCTCATCTATGTTAGCTGTTTCTAACGCAGAGCTGGTTTCTAGCCAACTTAACCCTACCAATATATTTAATAAAGCTGGTGAAATTCATAACTATATATATACATACTATATACACACATATATAAATACCTATCTCACATGCTAATGTACTTTCTTAAGTGGGGAATTCCCTTTTCTGTGGAACTTCTCTTTACATATGAAATGTAATAATTTTTCTTTAAAAAGCTAAAGCTTTCATAGCAGGAATGTAACTACAACAAAAAAATAAAAATCCATTCTTGGGAGGAAAAAAACCAATCCTGACAGGAATCATTTGCTTTGAAAAAAAAAAACCCCAAACCCCTGCAGTTTCACTGCAGCCAAGTGACTTCAGTATTTCCCTGCAGTTAAAATGTGGTTCTCTCTAACAAGGGACCTTTTAAACTAGGTAGTGATGCTTGTAAGAGATGTTGCCAAGGTTGTTAAGTGTAAAAATAGGTAAATATTGGAAGCAGTCCCATAATTTCAAGGTGTTGGATCTCATATTTTCACATTCCAGGCTTGATATTGATACATAAGTGTTATATTTGCAGCTGTATTAGTTCACAGCAGGCAGACCATGGCACAAGAAAACCTTCAGGGATGCATCTTCTCTTCTTCTGTCCCGTCTATCCACAATCTTAACCAGCACTAGGGTGTGTGTGTTTGCCAGGAACTGTTTTTATGTGAATGTGGAGTTTAAGTACCAGTGTGTCAAGTCCATGGATTCTGCTGCTCTCATTCAGTAAGGCAAACAGTTCTGCAGGTATTAAAAGTGAGCTGTGAAGCCCAAGACCCAGAAAAATAAAGGGTTTGTTTTCTGCAGATAAGACGCAGGAGTTACCTGCTGGGTGTTAAATTCAGGTGGACAATCTGTAGATGATAGGAAGTCAGGTAAAGCATTGCCTGGTTAATATCTATAAGCAATTTGCTATCTAATCAGGAAGCTGACAGAAATTAGTAGGATGACTGTCAGAACTTTTGACTACAGCCTCTTTCGTCCTACATTTGCCACCAAGAGTGAAGAAGAGATTTAAAAATGAAAGAATAAGATTAAAAAGGTAGTTTTGAATGATATTTTGGATCCTGGAGCCCCATCCAACCTGAACAACCTTGAGTCAAAAATGGTGATATATGACTCAGACTAGTGTTTGGTCTCTAGATTTTGGGGGTTTGTTCCTGATGTAATCAGCCAGCAGGCTGAGGATTATGTTTCTAAGAAATAGGGTGTGATTACCTGTCTGCTTCTGCTAATGCCTGTATGTACCACATAAATTTCTTTGCTGACAGAACTGATGATATTCTAACAGGCTCCGGTCTTTCTTACTCCATTTATGAATATACACTTAGCTCCAGGAGTATCTGTGTTTTGCTAATGGGTCTTACTCTGATCCCTGAAGTACATAATAATGGGATGCAAGGCTCCATATAAATAGAAGGGGTTATTATTCTACCTGTTCACTCTTTTTCCTTGTTTCTCCCTTCTGTCTTTTGTGAGTTGTATAATAGAAGGGCAGATATGAACAGTCATGTCCAGTTGAATGAGATGATCGTAGAATAAGGGGTCGCTGGATAACTAGCAGTTTCTCTATTAAAATTTCTCTGTAGTCTTTACAGTCATTTAAAGTTTTCCATTTTAATTTTCAAGTATGTGCCACCTAATATTGCTGTGAGGGCCTGAAATTTTGTATATATTCACAGTCCTGACCAGAATTAAAGTTATGGCAAACCAATGGAACAGCTTACAAATTGAAGCTTGTGATATGAAGTTTCCCCTAATACAGAACCGAGTGAGCAGTGTGTCTGTAGCTGCATGACTCTACAAGTCACCCTGAAATTCTTACACTGGATTTGCAGTGAAGCTGATTTTTACTTGCACTGCCCATCTCTGAAAGTGCCCATCTCCTAATGGGAGAGCTAGTTTGGTATTGCAGTGCTCTACAGATAATTTGAGACTTTTTTCACACTTTAATAATGAAGGTCAGATTTGTATCCAGAAGTCAAGCACCTTTGTGCATATGTGGGGGAAAGAGAATAAGGGTTCATTAGGATTATGAGGCACTGTTTGATTTAGAATATTAATACTTTCCAACCTTCTCATATTTCAGATTTCTTTTTTTTAAGTTTCTGTAATTTTCTGTAGTCTAATTTTGAAAAAATAACAATACAGGATCTGGATTATCTTTTTGTTTGGTTGTTTTTTTGTTATTAACAAACACTGACATTAATCTTTCCAGAATGTTGATTCACAGATCCTTCAAAATGACAGCCTTTTTCAATGTCTCAACTCAGTCGTCCAATAAAAAAGACTTCTGTAAAAATGACTATGTGTATGTGTAAGGTGAAGGGTCTGGAGCATGAGTCATGAGAAGCAGCTGTGGGAGGTGAGTTTGTTCAGCCTGGAGAAAAGGAAACTCATGGGAGACATAGCTCTCTACAACTACTGAAAGGAAGTGGTAGCAAGGTGGGAATTGGTCTTTTCTCCCAAGAAGAGTGATAGGACAGGAGGAAATGGCCTCAAGGGGAGGTTTAGCTTGGATATTAGGAAAAATTTCTTCCCTGAAAGGGCTGTCAAGGACTGAAACAGGCTGTCCAGTGAAGTGGTTGAGTTGCCACCCGTGGGGGTATTTAAAAGATGTGTAGATGTGGCATTTAGTGATGTGGTTTGGTGGTGGAGCTGGCAGGGCTCACTTAATGGTTGCACTCAAAGGTCTTTTCCAACCTAAATGATTCTGTGATTCTATGAAGGTCTTGGATCCAAGGACTTGGGAATCGTGAATTATTCAGAAACATCATTTTGATTGGCCAAAGTTAGTTTCTCTGCTTCAGATTCGTTCTTACTACTTCTGCCTTGGGGAGATGAAGCTTTCTGGTGTGAGACATTAATTTCTGCTTCCAGACTGTTATGCATAGTTGTCTCAGATTTGCACCTTGGTCCTACTCAGACATATTGAACCTTCCTGTTGCTACTTCTCTTCTTTCCTAACCAATATGGGTTTCTTTTGCAACTCTTTGCTGCATATCCTCACTAGATTACAGAAACAATTTAAGCACACAAAAGCAAGTGACTATGGACTTCCTCCAGACACACAGCAAGAGATGTCTTTTTTACTCACGTGGAAGGAAATTTCACTTAGGCTCCATAGCCTTAGTCAGCATCTAATCAACACCTGAAGCTTGTTTCATGAAAGGGGAGGTGGATGCTACAAATTCAGTATTTTTTTATGTGGCTGTTTGCTTACAGGCAATGCATGCCTGCTAAACACAGCAGAGCTTCTTAATTACAGGGGGTAAGTTTTTTGTTCAAGGTTTCCAGGTCTGCCAGCACTGTGAGACTTGTTCAAAGCCTTTCCAGATCAGAGAAGCTGTAGTTACTGTCCCTGAAATTATATGGGAAGGGAAGGAAGGGGCTATCTCTCACTGCATGACTGACTGCCTTTACAAATTGTCTTTGCTGTTCCTAGATGTCTCACATCAGAAATAGGCTTAGCTGCACCTCCTGTTTAATGTGAGAGATGGGTTATGGCTCACCAGCTGTACACAGATCTATGTGTCTGCTGCACCCAAGATGGATGTGGGAGTCATCATGAGTAACATCCCACAAGAAGGCTTTAGGAACTGAAGAAAGCTGTCTGGATCCCAAAATTTCAGTTTGTCAATGTGCAGACTTTCATGAGAAACCTATCTGCCTATTAAAACACACACTGAATTTCTACTATATACTATATAATTTTTACATACATATATATTTATATATACACAATTTTTATAGTACAATCATAGGCTAATATAGGTTGGTAGTGAAGTCTGGTCCAGTCCTGTTCTCAAACCAGGGTCAGCTTTGAGGTTAGGACAGGGTGCTCAGGGTTGGATCATTGTGTATAGTACCATTATTTAGGGTCTTATCAAGGCTTTCCTTAGGTTTTTATAAAAACTGAAAGAAAAAAGTACTTGCTGTAAGGACCTGGGATCATGAGTAGATAAATGGGCTGCTATTGTCCCCACTTCAGTAACTTGAAGCAACACAAAATGTATGTGATTTGCAGAATCAGGAGCTGAACATACCACAGACAGCTAGAGAGGCTTACTCAAAGGCACCCAGGAAATCAGTGCTAGAAATAAAGCACAGACCTGCAAGTAAGTCCTCTGGCTCTCACTATGTTAAATTCATATCTGGCAAATTCTATTGTACTGTGTGTCTCCTATTAAATTTTCTAGTTTCTACAGTCTCTTCTGCTGATGGTTGTTTCATGAACTTGTGCACTTTGCTTTGAGTTGCTAGGGTTGTTTATTTTTTCGTTCCCTGAAGCTAAAAGTTGCATCCCTATTGTGTAGAAAATAGGAAACAGATTTGTTCTTCTCAAGTGTGTTGGGCCTTTAAATGGAAACTGGGAGGAGAATGAGGGGACAGCCTGCAGCCCTGTCACATTCTTTCCATTGATACACATGGACACCAGGCAAAAGTCTGATTCTGAACCCCCAAAAACAATAGATATGGAAATGTTTTTCTCTTTTATTTAGTTTTTCTTCTGTCCCTCTTAAAGTGAGCATGGTGGTGAAAAACACTACAGGTCCTGGTCTAGGACTTGTACTCTCTGTTACTGCATAGAAAAAGAGAGTTACTTACCCCACAAGTTCGAATACCAGCATACTGGCCAACAACAACAACAACAAAATGGTTTTATCTCAGTGTGAACTAAAGATAACATCATTAAAAAATTATCTGCTGCAGGATACAGCTGTGTTCATGCTTACCTAAATATGGCCAAGCAGTGTGTTTGACTGGAAGAAGCAAATGGATCTTCCAGACCAGCAGGTAAGTAATTCCTCATCTTCCTGCCACAAGGGTAGGGGGTGTAGGTTCCCATGAAGGTGTCATGATGCAGATACTGCTCAGCAGTCTGACTCAGGCCTCAGTCACCACTGTCTTTCAGTCCTTTTCTTGTCACCATTTTCTTCAAGAGTCTAATGAGATCTGGTGCAGCTGTAAGACAAAAGAGCAAGCAGCGCTGGTGTTGTTTGTCATGGGATGGGAGAGGGATAATGCATAGGCTGTTGCTCTGAAATATTAATTAACAAGAAAAAAACAACACAAAAAACTAATCTACACCAACACAAAGAAACAAACCTTCAGCAAAAGTTACTAATTTAGTCTTCTTCGTATATCAATTACACAAATGTGTTTCAGAGATCATAATGCAAAATTTGGCACCAGAATGATGGTAAAAACCAGCAGCTCAGTCTTGTCCCATGTCTCAGGTATTGATGAGATGTATGAAACAAGACTTCTTCAAGCTGGAGGACATTTGGTTAATGACTTTTACAGTTGTGAAAGCTAGAGTTTTCACAATGTTGGTCTAGTAATTCTGCACAAGGGAAACAGGAAATCACTTTCCATTTTCTTTAATTTGTCTTCATTTTTTTAGACAGTCTGAGCTTAAAAGTGGTCTGTATTCTGAAGAGGTTCCAATTGCAATGCTCATCCTCTTCTCAAGTGTCCCATATAACAAAGCCCCTGAATGTTAAAACAATTTTGTTGGTCTTTCTCAAATTCTTTTCAATAATCTTAGTGGGTGAGATTTGAATTTTGAAAAGCTGTAATCAAAGGAAAGTTTGAACTAGTAATGTTTTTTTGACATCTTCAGCGACAGCTTGATGCTCAGTGAATTAGAGTATCTGCCATCCTGAAATTTTATGATCATGTTATCACGGCCTAAGAAGGTGTAAATTCCAATGGATTTACCTGTTCTGTTTGTTTGATTGCTTTCTTTAATAACAGTAAACCCAGAAAAATTTGCCTTAAATCCCCCTCCTAGAACAATTCTTGTAGTAAAGTACTAGGTAATTTTTCAGACTCAGTCACACAGCTGGCTTATTATGTTACTGGGGAAAATCATAGGTGAAAATAGGCTCCACAGTGAGGAGAGCTTGAATGAGTGTCTGCCTACAGTTTGATCTGGGCATTCCTTACAGGATGAATCTGAGTTCTAGACAGGCTGGGGGGAAAAAAATCCAGCTGTGAGGGTTCACCTAGAATTGAATAAAAAAGTTATCCCTGTTATTAAACCAGGATTCCGTGGAGGATGACTTTTTCCTGTCCAGATCAGGTAGTGTATCCATTTGCAGAGACTTCACCCATCTTCATTTTTCAATTTCATGAATGAACAAACCCCAAACCCCCACACTTGCTAAACAAGTTTATAAATTCCCAGCACTTCTTTCATCATCAGAACAACCAGGGGAAAAACACTACATAAAGAGCATTGAATTACATTTGTGACCTGGTCCTATGACTATGCTTCAAAATTAGGTGTTTTTCATTTTTTTGTCCCACACTGTAGAAATAATTTAAGACATAAAGGGAGTATCATTTTACAACATTCCAAAACAATAATTCATCTGGAAAATTAATGGTACCTGTAGATGCTAGAGTAAAGACAGGCAATGCAGCTATGAAAGTGCTCCTCATTTCCTATCCCAGACAGCTGAAACAAAACAGATGTCACACAGACTGAAAAAAAAAAAGGGGGGGGGGGAAAGTTAATCAAAATCTAAAACATCACTAAAGAAAGAGTTAAGAGAAGTGATGCAGCTTCATAGACTCATACAAACTGCTTGTAAAACTCCCATGTTTTCTACCTCCTGAAAATATATGATGAAGGAAACATAAATAGGCAAATTATACCAGAAGAATGAGCATTTTGTTAAATATTGTGAATATTAAATATCATACTGCCTTCGGGCAGTTAACAGTGGTTCCTAACACAAATCTGGTGGTGTTTCTGCTTTCAGCTCCTTGACAATGGTGCAATTTCTAGATATATATTATTTATGCCATCCAAATCAGATCTTATATTAGCATCATTTAGACAAAGAGAAGGATGTAGGTTATTTAAAGTGAGAGGGACAAATGCTGAAGAGGGAGACAGAACTTAATCTAACTGTTTGGAAAGGTCTACTTTACAATATCTTAGTGTTTTGGTGGAATAATTGGAAAAAGAATAGCCTGGGGAGGCAAAAACAATTCTGAAGGATCTCTTGTAGTGTTGAAAAGCAAATTGAAAGAGCAAGAATATTGCTAATATGTACAAGTTGATATATCCTGTTAGGTTCTGCAAGCTCATTAAAATAATTTCATCAATAATGGCATATATTAATTAGCATTAATACTAAAAGTAGAACAAAAGGGACCTTAGCTAAGATTGTGTTCCTTTTTTTTAAGCATTACATTTATAATACTAAAAGATCACGGGATCTTCAAAAGACATAAGGTTCCTGATGGATTTCAGAAGACAGAGGATGAGATGTTCCTATCCCTTTCTTGGTAGAAATAATAAGCCAATAATGACCAAAAGAGCTGTGTATTCTACAGAGTTACCCTGATTGTTCCTGCTCCTCAAAGTAGAACTAAGTGTCTTTGCTCAGATCCAACTCCTTTTAGAATCTCCGTAATTTCACTTTAAAAATGAATGGTGAAGGCAAAATCATTACCAGCAATAGCTGTGGTGGTTTTGTCAAAATGAGCCTAAAATAAGGATTGTTTAAGTGAAGTCAGAATTGATTCTGCCTGGGACGATATCTTCCCATGTTGTACCCCCTTCAAATTCCTGATGTGCAGAGGAACCACTAAAGTGAAGAATATACTGGAGGAAAAAACCCAAAAGAACGTGTAATGTAAGTGTGGTTATTTTCTTGAGTCTTTCTCACTATGTTGACAGTTCCAAGAATTAAAAATGTGAAGAAAAAAAAAAAGAAATCCCTCAAGAGAGAGGCTCCAAGCATTAAACATTTATATTTATTATATATTATAACATAAAAAAATTGTGATACACAGTTTAAAACATATTCTGAACGTTTTTATTTACTCTGGATTTTTTTAAACAACTTTTTAGCATTTATATTTTTAACTTTTTCTGTAAAGGATGACTGGAAGAATCGGGACTTTCTCCCCATTGTTTGCATGTCCACTTTTTACTATTGAAAACTGCATGTCTAATGCAATCACATAATGCTGGGAACTAGGTCTTTGGGGAAAAACTCACATCATTTAGCAAGAAGTGTTAGCATTGTCCATAGTAATCCCCATAATTCGATATCAGCATGAAATTTTTAATGTGGATGTTAAAGGGTTTTAATGTGCTCATTTTTTTTAATAACAGCCAGTCCAGGTCTAGGTCTGTGAATGATGATGCCATGTTTTGTTAAACTCCTGAGCATGAAAACCTAGATCAAGCTGACATTGAAGCCAACAGCATCCCACAGGAGTTTCCATCAAAGATGCATTGTGCTTTATGAGGGCCATGCAACTGGCTCAAATCTCAAGCAAGCAATTGCCAGTAAGTTAAGAACAGATGTACCTAATTTTGTTCTTATGGGGGAAAAAAATTATGGCCATTACATTAACTAATGAGGTATTGCACATGCACAGGTTATAACTGTTCGTCTTCCAGTTCCTATGTTTCAAACAACAGACCTTTTATGTTGTTTTCTCATTATGTATGTGTCTGTATATGCATTATATATATACTAAATTTCCCCTTTGCCACAGTTGTTTCTAAAGAATGGTAGCAGGGAAAGGGTACTACATAACCTTAATACAATTTCACTTCTTATTTTGTTTTCTTGAGAAAATATCTAGCTAGCTAGCTATCCTCTAAAGTGGTTTGCAACCCTATCACCATCAGAAGCAACTATTTTAGGGCCCAAATTTTATTATGTCCTACTTTACGGACAACTGTCAGTCTCAGTGCATGTTTGCCTTTACCACAGTGACTACCACTAGCTAAAGTGAAGCAAAAAAGTCTGTTAGTATACGCAAGCTTCACTGTAACCACTGAAAGCTGGTGAGCTCAGCTGTGAACTGAGGCTAAGCCACCAAAGTCTTGGAAAGAACAGCTACAAAGAACTCTCAGTAATGTTATTTCTGAGCTTGTTTGATAATTACTTGTTAATATTATATTCTCAGTGTTCCTTCTATTGCTGTGATTTCACTAAAACTCATAATCAAGGATTTAGCTGTCTGTTCTGCAGTTGCTCTGAAAGAGAACATCTCATCATTTGATTGCACATAAGGAAAAATTGTCAAAACCACTTATATTTGTCTTTAAATGTGTAGTTTAGCATCATTATAATTACACAGGTGAACTCTTTACGAATTGACAAACAAATAAGTTTAGAAGGTGGGAGACCATTTTGATAAGTGGAATTTCTTCTTTGTTCATACATCCAGCTCAAAAGTTGTGCTGGTTGCATCATACTGTGGATGCAGAGGGTGTTGTAATTGTTGCTCTCCACAATGTTACCGATTCAGGGGTATATATTAAGAAATATTTCTTTAATTATATAAGCGTCATTGGATTGAAAGGTAGTGATTATGTATTTCAAAATGTGGTTACCATAGTTTTACTTTAACTGGAAAATGGTTGTGTGCCATGATTCAGCTTATAGGCAAAGGATCAGAATGCTTTTCATTTTCTAATCACTTGCCCACTATATAGTTAGTGCCTCTAATTTGTTATCGCTGGCTTGCCACTGAGAGTAAAATTGACCATTTCAGTTCAGTGCCTAGGGGAAAGGTATTTAGTGCTATATCTGATACTAGCTGATTGTTTTAATGAAGTATCAAGGACTGATTTGGTGGGATTATAAGTACTATCTTCTCTACTTCTAAAGCCAGTCCTTTTATAGAGTAGTTAGGCATGCAGGTATAGTGCCTTTCAAAAAATAGGTATTAGCAAATCATGTTCTTCCTGAGAAAAATTGAAAAGGAAATTTACATTCTATTTTTTCAGTAATTTTCTGCCATAAGTTTGAAACAACAACAACAAAAAAGTCAATTTTATTGATTCTTTTTCAGTGGAAGAACATTTTGTCTCTGCATTTTGCTTTGATTTTCCCACAGAAATGCATAGTGACAAACCCCCAGAAAACAGAACAGAAATGATAGCTATTGCTCAGCCCTTCATAATAAAATACCATTTTGTTTTTATTTATACCTCTCCCTAAACTGCAAAACTAGAGTGACATGAATGTGTTTATATAGGAAAAAAAGTGATAATGTACTCAAAGTAGCAAATTTTTTATCATAGCTCTTTTATTTTAATGTAATAGACTTTGAATCCTGGATATGTAGGACTTCCATTCTAAGAATTGCCAGCACAAAAGAAGAAAATAGTGAGAGAAGCCAACATATGACAAACTGTCTTTTAAATGCTGGGATCTGGAAAAGTCTGCTGTGTCACATTATATTTGTGCATTTCCAACTGCAACATGCAGATGTATGCACATGAATAATTTTCGTCAGAAGAGCTCTAATCCCCTTGTAGAAAATAGAGTCAGTCAAATGTGTGAAGTTACAATATGTATTCATGGTTTGGTGATTGAAGCTTAAGATCAAGTTCTGGGACACTGACTTTGTTTTCAAATATCTTAAGTTTTTAGCATACGTGCTTGATTGAATAACTGTTCTGGGTTCATGCTCTCTGTTTGCTGTCTTCCACATGCATCTAGAAAATGTGGTTTGTTTGTTTTTTTAATATGCTGGATTGCTTTGATACTAAAGAGTGAGGTATAAATTATTGGTTTTGAACTCCATGGATTTTTCTTCTCTAATTATAAGATTGATAGTCTCTGTGACAGTATTGTGCAGGCTTGAAATGAAAGACAGAGTGAGAAGGTACACAGCTCAGAAGCAGTTGATTTCAATCTTCAATGCATTCACTAAATAATTCAGTATCACTAATGGAAATCTGATCTTAGCGCGGGAGTGGGATGCAGGGCACTCGGTTGCCAGGGTTTGGCAGCTTAATATCTTGGGAACAACAATGGAGTAAAAGGTGAAAACACCTTTAAACTATTGTAGAGTTCTCTTCTTTGCTTTCCTGGAGTCATGTTACGTTTTCCTGGAGCTGTTGTTGCTGATGGTGAGGAAAAGCAGTGAAAGAAATTGATATTTACAGTGTAACAAACAAACAAGGTAAGCTCAGCTTCAGTTGATCTAACTGCTGTGCAAGGGGTGGTGTTTACTTTTTGAAAAGAACAGCCTCATTCTACTCAGCAGTGGGACCGAAACCAGTGTAGATCTTCTTGCAAGAAAGTTTCATAAAGCCTTGTCCTCCGACTTTCTGAGCTTTAGAGTCAGAATTTTTTGAGGGCATCTTTGGAAATACTCCTTTTAGAAGCTCCAAGTAATCTCCTTCAGGTGGCTTGTGAAGTGATTACCTAACAGTAACAAAGAGCCTGGCTTTAAAGAGAGAATTTGGTGTTTACATTTTTTCAAAGGAAAAAAAAACCACCTAATTGAAAGGGAATTTATTATGGGCGTTTTCTGCATTTTGGCAAAAACTGTTTCTAAAGGTGAGAGCTCCTTTCCCCAAAATGGTCTTAAACTTTTACTGTTGGAATGGGGATTCTAATTAGGATCTAATACTTTTGGATTGTTTGTGAGAGCATTTACATGTGGCACCAATCAAAAATCCTTTTATAGCTTCTTATGGCCCTAACCTTCACTTTTCCTTTTTAAGAGATAGCTCAGCCTTGTCTTTCTCATTTAGGTTTCCAATTTTTACTTTGGGTAGCAAAGAAGGTACGTGAAGATAGAAACTGGACTTCTACAGCTTCCAGTCCATTACTCACCTCTGTTTTTTTGATCAGGGTGGAACCAGCAGCTACAAACAAATGCTGAGGGTTTTAAAGGTAAATATCCCTGACAATCTGCAGCAAATTCTCCTTTCTAGGTTACCTTTGTGTTCAGAGCAGAAAAGTAGTAGTCAAAAAGTATTTTTTCAGTAGGGGTTTCTCTACATGTCACTGTATATGTTGACTAGTCTGTAGTTCCAGAGATCATGTAGCAAATATATAATTGTCTGGGGGGAAAAAAAAAAGTCCAGAGAGACAAAACAGCAGAGAAGATCTGGAGATAAGATTCTCCAGCTTTACCATTCTTTTAATAATGAAAATATCCCTGTGGAAGTAAATGGTCATACTTATCTTTCATCCATCCCTTTTCTCCACTGTCCTGCTCTTTCCCACCAGGAACCAGCACCGTAGACACCTTTAAGGCTGTGGCTAACATATAGTTGATGACTTTTTATTGGCAAAAGAAGTTACATTGGTCCTTTCAAGACTGGTGTATTCACCAACTGTCTCAACTTCTGTGCCTTTATGAGTATCTCAACAGCAAAACTTCAGTCAGGAAATTGAAGTGTTATACTCCATTAATATCAAAGGTATCTAACACAGTGGGCAATTTGAGGCAAAGAATATTTTCCTGTGTTTTACACTGCTTGTTGCAAAGGAAACCTCAGTTAAGCCTCAAGGTGCCATTGAGACAAATAATATGAACATTAAAACGCATTTACTTTTTGTCAATCAAAAAGCTAAGTACTCTCTTTTTCAGTCATAGTCCGGACCATAACATGTCCTTCAAGAAGCTCTGCTAACCATGTCTGCAGTTTTATTTTGGAGATTCTGAGTCAAAACCCAAACCATATCACTCAAAACTAGTTCCTGTGCATGTCAACTCAGTTTCAAGAGAATAATTTCTGAGCTATGAAAAATTGTAGAAAATCTGTGACCAAATTTGGTCAAAGATTATCTGTTGGCATTGCTTCTAAAATTAAGCGGCCAAAATGAGGATTTTAACATCACGCGCATCTTTGTGAAAAGCAGTTGCTTTCTGCAGAAAGCTTCCACTGTTTTATGAAAATGTTAATTTTTCAGTGTTTTGGCTAAGACTCAGATTTCTGTAAGGAAAGTAAGAAATCCCTTGACCCACTTCGATTAAATCTTTTTTGGTTTCAATCAAGGTGAACTTACAGCCATTGTCCTCTTTCCTATTTTGTTACGCAGACAGGATTGATCACCTGAAATGTGCTATTGTGGTTGTATGGAGAATTTCTGGGGTCTGAAATGTGTCAACCACTACCAGGTGTTTTTTGATGGAAAGTTTCTTTCTCTAAATGTTTGTCGTGCTTAGCACCATGATGTCAGGATTTCACTGAGAAGCCCTCGGAAAGGTGCAAACTGGTATTTATTCAGCCTTGCATGCTCTGAAATATGAATGCTATTGAGTACTCATTTCCACTCATCCAGCTGCTGGAAAGTATATTCTCTCCATCTCAAGACATCACTTTACACTGCAAATCAAAATTGTTTTTTTAAATTACATCACTGTCATTAAAACTGCTGGTGGTGCAAATCCTGAACAGTCGCCATGCCAGGACTGAACACATAACTCTGTGATGAAAAGAAGATGCCAAGGTGTGGATGGAAGGGGGTAGTTTACTTTACTAAGAAGGACTCCAGGTGAGTGCAATTGCCTGCTCTGGGACTAGCTGTACAGTGCTTTTCATTGTCACAGATGGTAGGTGTTAGATGATGCAATGTGTATGGTGCCAGACAAATTACTTTTTTAGCTCATTCCTCTGGAAACAGGAGAAGAATCTGAACTGGATTTCTGTGCAAACCTGGAGCAGGAGCTGCAAGCTGCAAACCCAGCTGAGACCTAAGCAGTGAATGGACCCAGTCTTTCAAGTGAAGGCAGGGACTTGCTCTGGGGAAAGGGAATTACACAGAAATTGCCTGGAGTTTGGAACAAGTCCACTTAGTTTTAAATTAAGCTGTGGATTGGGGAACACTGTTATTCAATGGATATAATGAACCTAAAAGTTGGAAAAGTCTGCTCCTAAATGAAAGCCTTGATGCAACTCCAGCAACCGCTACAACCAGAAGTGTTGAAACGCCATGACAAAAGTTGTTCTCATGCTGCTCTCAGGCCACGTTGAAATTAAAGTCTAGGG
This sequence comes from Corapipo altera, assembly GCF_003945725.1. Taxonomy (NCBI): domain Eukaryota; kingdom Metazoa; phylum Chordata; class Aves; order Passeriformes; family Pipridae; genus Corapipo; species Corapipo altera. The sequence continues at coordinate 9,298,038 of NW_020884873.1, read as the reverse complement.
GAGGGGGCTCAGTTTGGTGAATTTTTTGTTTGTTTGTTTGTTTTGTTGGGTTTTTTTGTTTAGTTTGATTTTGTTTGGGTTTTTGTTTGTGGTTTTTTTTGTTTGTTTGTTTTGTTTTATTTTGTTTGTTTTGTTTCGTTTGGTTGCTTTTTTCTTGCTTGTTTCTCACTCCTCAACAGTATTTCCAATCCAACACGGCCCCGGTCAAAATGGCAAGCTCGAAGTCAGCGAGGCTAAAGTTAAAGCTCCCCAAACTCTGACAGTCAAAGACGATCCGGGCAAAAGCTGCTGTGGATGTTTGTACCTGCAAAGGCAGCTGAAGCCCCGACGAGCCCCCCGCACAGGCCGGGGGGTGGGTACCATGAGGTGAACCCCCCGACCCTCGGCTCCCCCTCTCGCTGGGTATGGTGAGGAAGAGGAGGGGAAGCTGCCTGGGCTAACAAACCCAGTAGGGGCACCCGGGCCAGCCCCGATGCCGCGGGGTCCGCGCCGCCCCGCCGGGCTGTCCCCCGGTGCGCTCCCCTGGCGGGGGGAGCAGGGGGAGCTGCCGCCGAGCCCCGGCGGAGCGGAGCGGCCCCGTCCCGCCCCCTGCCCACCCCCGCACCCGCCCAGCCCCGGCGGCGGGGGCGAGGCTGCCCCGCGGGTGACCCGCCCGGCGGGCGCGCCCCCTCCGCATCACACGAGGGGGCAGCGCGGCTGCTCGCTCTGCCCCGGCGCCCGCCTGCCTCCCTCCTCTCGCCGCCTCGCCGCAGCCCGGGCTCCGCCGAGTCAAAGCGCGGATCAGGTTCCCTGCCTCCAGTATAAAAATCTCGGCGAGAAACCTCCGGCGGGAGAGAGAGACGGGGCGCGGGCGGAGCGGGGCGAGCCCGTCCGTGGGGAAGCGAAGGGACGCGCGGCGGCCGCACCAGCCGCTGCTCACCGGGGACGGTCGCTGCTCGCCCCTTTCAGCTGCGCGAGAAGAGCTTTTGGACGCCCGAAGTAAGTCCGAGGCGGCGGCGGGGGCTCCCAGGGGGAGTGTGCCCGAGGGATGGTACCCCCCTAGCACATCTCCTCGGGTCTGACAGCGCTCGCTCCCCCAGGGGCAGGGTGGGAAGCACTTCGCCCTTCCCTGTCTTGGCTCCGGGACACTTGCCCCAGCAGGGCTCCGCAGAGGGTGGCCGGACAGAGGGGCCGTGGGGCTGGGTGGGCGCTCGATCCCAGCGGGCTGGTGGCGAGTACCTGATAGCACGGAGACATCTGCCCGAGGGGCAGACGGGGGACGAGGTCTGGGGGTGTCCGGGAGCACCCCGGGCACGGGACCGCGCAGTGCCGTGGTGGGGCGTCGGCGGCGGGTCGGTACGTGGGAGCGCTTAAATGCCCAGGCGGGTGAGAGGGAGAGAGGTGCCGGTGGGTGACGTGACCCAGAGGGAAAGGGAGGCAGGAGTCCTCGGGCGGGTCCATTTAGAGAGGATAAAAGGGCAGCGGAGTGACCCCGGAGCGGCAAACCCCCTGCGGGTCCCAGTTACCGTGTGCCAGCAATGTCCCTGCTGAGACTCGGGATAACGAGTTTAAGTTGTACTTTCAGACCGAACACTGCAACTGATATTTTTTCCTGGGACTTTGCTTTCTTATCCCTAGTTTACTTCTGGTGGAACAACTGAATCTAGCAAGTGCTGATAGATCTATTTAAAACTGCCATTGTTAGTTTGTGTCTTCTGCCTCCTCCAGAGGGATGGGTTGGGAGAAAGTCTGAGTTAACAATGGTGAAAACACAGTTTCCTCTTTGTTGAGCATATATGTTATTCTGCAAATCTGTTGTGGTCTCCAGTATTGGTGCTTCTAGCTCCTTACCCTCCTTTCCCCCCTCCTTTTTAAAAGTAGAACTTTTCAGGGGGGAAATGTAGTCTTCATTCTTTGAGAGCTTATCTGCTCCTTTTGCATCTTCCAGTTGGCTGTCGCACATCTTTCTCTTCCACACTGCAAGTGGCTTTTGGTGAATGTCTACTGTGCTTTAGCTTAGAGATACACTTGGAATTTGGCTTCTAGGATGTAAACCTTAGAGACTAGTTGGTTCTTGGGAACATGGTGGCATGTTAAATCTTTCTCTGTGAGATAACCCTGCATCTATGGATAGTGTTTTAATTAGATCCTGTTTGCTTTAAATTACTTGTATTACTGTAGAGGAAGGCTTTACCTGTGGCCATCAAGTCTTGAATTCTCTGCCCTTTCCTTGTTTTGCCTTCAGGCATTGATTTTTTTTTTTTTAGCTTTTAGCAAAGCCCAACTTTTTTTAGCAAGAAATAGTAGACTGAGTGTGTAACTAACGGTATTAGGAAGAAGGAGGGAAGGGCTGGGGAGAGAAAGAGAGTAGGAAAGGAAAGTTGTTACAAAGAAATAATTTTACTTGGTCTGAACAGTGGTCTTGAGCTGATTACAAAACAAATTTAATGTTTCTGTGTGTTTGTTTTGTTTATTTCAGTTTCCTTCTTGCAAAGGAATAAAAATAAAATAAAAAGTCTGAACTTTTAATCATGAGAAATGGTTTGAAGACAAAAAGGAACCAAGTATTTGTGACAGAATTTATTAATTTGCTGGAGAAATTAAAATTTGGAAGTGCACGGACGGGGTACTTCATTGGACTAAAAAAAACCCCCAAACCCCTAAACCAACCCAAAAAAGCAGCAGCAAAAAAACTTGCTGCATAATTTAGCGACTTTTCCTAAAGAGGAGGAAAGCAGATGTTTAATATACTCCTGTCTTCAGGCTAAGCTAAACTCTTTGGTGACTTATTACACACGAAGCTTTGTGTGAAATTGAAGGAGCAAAATTTACTGACTTTAGCACACTCCCGAGCCAGCTCTTGGGTGAGAAAAAGAGAAACCAGCAACAAATCTTTTTTTTTTTTTTTTTTTTTTTACAATTGATAAACCTTTTTTTATAGTGTAGAAAAGGCCTAAGAAAAACAGACTTTTTGCAGTTATCCAGATGTCTATCCCCAGATATTTGAGATGCAGTTTGTGGCTGATACACCCTTACCAGCAGAAGATTTGTCTTGCTATAGTATTACGAAACATAGCCCTACTATCCCAGTACCATATGCCTGCCTGTGTTCTACACCCATAATGACACTGGGGACACTTTGGAGGCTTATCTTATTCCTGACACAGCTGTACTGATGGATGTTTTGTGTAGATTAATTTTTCTGCCACAAATGTGAATATTATTACTTAGTGGACTTCTAGCAGTCATGGATCCAGCGAGGTCCTTCCCTGACACATCCTCTATTTCTTCTTGATTGTTCTGGGAATAGTTGTTACTGAGTGCTCAGGTAATAGTTTAAAATAATACTTTACAGAAGCTCTGAAAATGCACTCTTTCTGTTTTGTTTTTGTTTGTTTGTATTTTTTTTTGGGGGGGGGGGGCGTTGTTCGGATTTTTTATTTTGTTGTTGTTGATTTCCTTTTTTTTTTTTTTGCCAGGAAAGATACAATTTGTCTAGTGTTATAGTGTAACAAGTGTTTTAGTGTAACACTAGGGTATTAGGGATGGAGTTGGCATGGCTCATTGCTCCTGCTCTGTTCAGGCCCCCTCATTACCTACATTCCCAACCGTGGCGTTTTCTGTGGGAATTGGTCTTTAACAATGTCTGCTTTGCTTCGATATTTATAACCTCTTGCTGATCAGTGTATCAAAAGCATTTTCATTTAGAGGATGCATTTCAGGACTTTAATTGAGGAAATCTCTTTGTTTCAAGCCTCTATAATAAACCATTCAAATCGCTGTCTTTGAACGAACTAGGTCACTGTAACGCGTGCACACATAGAGTGATTCTCATCTGCTTAGGGTAGCTGAAACTCAGTTGAGCCATATCCCTGGTGAGCTTGTCCCTGATTTATCCTTCTTGGACTGGCTTGTTCACAGGGAGCTTATGCTGAAAATTCACTGCTGGAGGTCATTCTCCATTCTTGGCATCTCTGGCAGCCTTAAGCTTAAATTGCAGTCTCGTTTTCTGTCCAATCAATACCACTCTTATGTCGCTGAGTTTCCATGGTGCCCCCAATCTTCTGTCTACATATTGATGTCTGACAGCAGGAATAGCATTCTGTGTCACTATATATACTTACTAAACCTGTCAAAACTATTTAGGGTCTGTCGCACTAATTTATATCCATATCCTGATATTATTTGTATCTGTTGAGCTTTGACTGATGGAACTCGCTGCACTAAGGAATCAGCCCCAACAATGCACTCCAGGGATGGCTCAAGGAATGGATGTTTTGAGAAAGGGGAAAAAGACTCTCTTCTAGAGTAGCTGGGGTAGTCTAGAATCCTTTGAGCACAAAAGAGTCATTTTGAAAACATCCAAGTCTCAATGGCTCCAAGTTAATGCTTTGGAAATCATTCTTCATTGTGCTGCTCTGAATGCACAGAGGGTCCTCTCTGATGGAGCCATGCAGAGGAAAATAAAAAAGTGGGCATTGTCAAGTGTTCAATGTGCATTTAATGAGAGGTGGGGAAAATTTGAGTCAGTTGTCTTACATCAGTTTCTTCAGCAGAAACACTGTGGAAAAATTAAATTAAAGGAGCCAACAATGTCTTCTGTAATGTGGATGTTCTTGTTTTACTGCAATAACTCACAGAGTGCAGTAGTTATGTAAGAAATGATATGGTGGTGTTTCTGTGGACTGACATAGCAGCAGCTAAACTAGGTGAGAAAAGGCATATCTTTTGTGTATCACTAAATTTCAAGGTACTGATTCTTGTTATTCATGCCAACAGTAATAGACTCTAAAAAAAACAATGGATTTTTTTTTTATTTAAATATGCTTTGCAAACTGTTGTATTTGAATTGAATGGAAGTGGTCATCAGCTGAAGAAACTCTTTAATCTCACTACCTTTAACATGAGATTGATCCAACTCTTGAAATAAAAACTGGCAGTCGGTATGGGATTTGTTGGTTAAAATTTTTCTTGTTCTGAGTTGCCGGAAGAACTGATTTTATGATGTCAAGTTCATCAATACTTTTCAGACACTCTTCAGGCTCCTACAGTCTTCTCACTAACGAATACTTTCACTCGAAGACTTAAAAAGCCCCATTGCAGGTGGTAGTATTAAAGTAGTTCAGTTTATGTTTTCAGCTATGGTTTACTCTACCATCATGGAAAGTGTCAGTAGGACTTTACCAAACTAGATGATCTCTTGGCCAATACGTCTTACCTTCTTTTATTCCAAGGAGTAGAATCACAGAGCCATTATAATATCTGGCTCTGCCTTCTGCAGTGGCACCATGATGGTTCTGTTGTTTTTTAATTTTTTTTTAATTTCCTTCCTTGCTTATATGTGGGAGTGGCTTTGTAAAAGCTGTAGTCATCTTGCAGACTACTTTTTAATCTTTTTCAGACTGAAGATTGAGAGGACACAGCTGTAGGCAGTTTCATGGGAGATGAGAAGGGAGAATGTGAATGTAATGAAGAGCTAACTATATTACTGATACAGCCAGGGGATTTTTCACCCTCACCATCCCTCTACTCCAAAAGGCCACTACCCTTCCTTGCACATTCTGGTTTCAATGTGGATAACCTCTGGAGGTGAGGAATGGAGCTAACTGTGTCTGAGGCAAAATACAGTTCCATGAAGTTAAGCAAAATATATTAATGTGTTATTTTGGGCCCTAGGAGGACACTGCTCAGTCAGTGCCACTGATTGCATGGCAGCTGCAAGAGAGGGGTAAAGACTTAGAGTAGAAGAGCATTACAGGAGTTGGGGACTTTCTGATAAAAATAGTCTCTGAAAATAAATAGTGCTTGGGGCTCCAGTACACTGCCATTTAGCAAACTGTAAAGTTCAATTTTAAACTGGGCCTTCCTCCTTTGAGGCCTGCCAGCACTATTTCAGAGCTCATTAAAGATTTCACAAGAGTATTATAAAAATCTTCTCATTAGTTTCTACAGTTTCAGTGTAGCTTGGACCTTGTAAACATCCCCTATTTTGTTGTAGATTATATCATTGTCAAGTGCCTGTGAGAAGGGAAGAGAGAGAGGAGAAATTCTGTAACACCTCAGTGTAAATGCATGTTTTGGAATTGGTCAAACAGCTAGCTACCAACTTATATGAAACAGAATTTTTGCTATCTTCCAAAAAAATTTTTGGAGCTACTCCCTACCTGTACAAAAGCTCTCCTCTTAGAATAAAACCAGATGGAACAATTGGGAGGAAAGAGGAGGCTGGATAGACTCTGCTTTTCTTCTGCAAGCATCCTTCTACACACCTGGGCTGATGCTCAGTTGTCTAAGGGAGGCTGGTCCAGCTGACAATGGAGACAGGCACAGGACTGCTGAGGCTGGTAACGAAGTGGAGGTAGCCTATTTCGTAGACTTGAGTGCAAAGTTGGTCTTGACCTCCTGAGCTTGTTAAGGCAGATAGACCACTCTGCTGTTGTCTTTACCATCTGACTTTGCTAACTGCATCATCTGTTGCCTTATGCTGCCCCAAAAGATCAGAAAGTCAAAAATCAGAGAATTTCACTTTATGGGTGTATGGGAAAGGAGGAATTCCTTGTGTATTGACACAAACAGTAAATACATAGATATCTGTGGAAGCAGAGTATCCCTGCCCGATTGAAGGCAACAGAAAAAACTGAAATAACTTCTCAGATTCAGTTCCAGTGAATATCAGGTACAAAAGCTGTTTTGTTCTTTTTTCTTTTTCTTTTTTTCCCCTCGGTGCCATGTGAACAGTGGCATTGGTTTAACAAACAACTAAAAATGATATAACTATTACATTTAAGGCTTCCTTGTTTTGACTGGCTCATTAATACAATAGATTCATTTATGTATGTGTTTATTTTTTTAACTCTACTTCTCATGCATCGTGGATCTCAAAGCGCAAAAGAGTCTTAGTAGTGCAATGCAAATGTATGTACCCATCTGTAGCCAACAACAGAAGGCTCACAGTCTGTAGCATCTTTGCCTCTGTGATAGGAGTATCTCAAATGTGCTTAATACTGAGTGTAAGCATTTGTCATATCAAAATCTTTGTATTTAAAGATATTTTACAGGTGGTTTTGCCTTTGTCTTTTTTTTTTTTTTTTTTTAACAGGTTTACAGCATGTGAGCAACAGTGGAAAGACGGACTTTGTCTCAAAAATATCCATTTTAACACTACCGTGATGCACTTTTAGGCACTTTGTTAGATGGTAAAGGATGAATCTCTTAAGAAAGGTCTATTGACTTTGAAAGTGAGATGGGAAGGGAGTTGGAAATAGCCTTGGTAGAAAGATGGCATCTCTAACATGATGATGTCTCTGTAGTGGCACTACAAAGTCACAGCTTACTTTCAGACGACCAAACTTCTTCCGTTTCAATATTGAGACCTTTCTCAGCTCACTAGAAAGCATATTCTTCCTGTTGAGCAGAGATTAATATTAAACCAGACACACATCCTCCAGCAATTATTTAGAAAAAGCCGATGTTTCAGCAATAGCCTCATCAGAATAAGGATTATAGAATTGAGACTAAGATTTAGAAAGAGTAGGCAATCCTTTGTTTTGGTAGCAAATTCTTCAAAATAAGGTGAGCTATAGTGCTGCTAAATGGTTGTGAGTCTTCTTGTACTTCTTGCAGTAAAATATCATTGCTTTTATTGAAAGTGCCTTTGGAGTGAAGCATCTTTTAGTAAATTAAAGATAAATCAAGAGATTGTTCTGATATTCTTCCTTAATTCCAGCAGGAAAACATGTTCTTCCTTTAGTTTGAATAATAAAATTTACAAGTTAGAAGTAGCCTCCCCACCTCTATCACATTAAACACAAATAATTTGAACTTGTTCTGCCTAGGATGGTTTCACCTGGAAACCCAGTCTTCTATGGTTCTGGCTTAGCTTTCCTCCTGGTGCTGACAAAAAACCCCTGAGATGCTCTGGTTGCTTCCCAGTAGCTTGTGCCACCTGACTGTCTGGTTGTTTGCTTGGATTACTGCCTTCCCAGAGGTCAGAAAGATGTTTTGCTTCGTGCGAGAGTCACTTGCTTTTATTAGAAGCCTGTCTGGTTGCAGCTGATATGCAGTAGGGACGGATGGATGGAAAAAAATCTACCAGCTTTCCCTTTAAGGTCAACAGATAGGATTTTCAGCAGTCTTCCAAAAATGCTGCAAGCTTTGATTCAGGAACTTCATGTCATTTCACTTATTAAATCCTCACTTTTCTAAGCTGTCCCTTCAGCCCGTGTTTCTTGTCCGATTTGCGCATTGTCAGACGCTTTTGCTAATCTCTGTAGTTGATGTTTGCTTAAGTGATTATTTGGCAGAAGCGTATGAGCGGGCGTGTGTGTGTGATTGCTGTTGGCATGGCAGTTGGTATGATATGGCATTAGCATACTTGTTCCATGCTGTGGGCCTCCTCCTCTTCTAGGCTTATTTATGCAGCAGAAGGACAAAAAACCCCCCCAAACCAAACCAGAAACTCACGGGGGAGCCGCTTACAGTGATCCTCTAGCAGGTTTGACGAAAGATCTACAGATTTCAGAGGAACCTAAAGGTTGCTTTCACTTTCTTTCTGTTACTAATCCTAAATAGACCATCCACCAGCAGAGGATTTTCAAAGAGCTGCAGGAATTATGGGCTACCTAAATAGGGGCATCTACATTGAATCTAGTCTTCCCTACGCTTGCAAAATAGCATGGGAACTGCATTTATGGGATGATGAGGAAAAGGCAAACTCCTCTCCCTTCATGTTTATTTGCTCAAGACCATGTCTTTGAATGGGACATGGGTTTTAGTTTGTGTTTTGGACTCATTAACACTGAGTGGCTATTGGGATTATTTGTATATATGTTTTAGGAGGTGCCATTCTCTTCCTTCCATAGCTAATAATTTGAGATATAGTCTTTGCACCTCTTGTGCAATGTTAGAACATCTTTATGGGGTCCGAGTTACCTCACTGAGAACAGTGAGATTTACTCAGACAATGTAAATGTAAATGTGCCTGTGAAATCTTTGCTTGATCAGTACCTTCATTTATAAGTTTAACACAATTAGTGGAAACAAAAATCTCTGATGACACAGTAGGTGTTCAGGTCCATACCCTTTGTGAGTGCATGGGGAGGAAATCTCTTGTGATAAGTTTTATAGCAAGACATTTATCATGGGGCCTTTGACAGCTTCACTTGATATTTTTCTGGGCATCTGTTTGAGCATGAGTTGCTCTTGTACTATTTTTTTTTTTTTTTTTTTTTTTTTTGTAAAAGTCAAACTAATGGTGAACTGGGTTTCTCTTCCACTTTCTGATGTAAACTGCTTCTGTTGGTCCGTGTTAATAACTGTATCCTTTCAAGGTAGGATCTGGGCTGTGCATAACCCTTTGCTGTAAACGTGTCCCTGAATGATCGCTTGGTGTTGTAAACATTCTGAGTTTATTCTGATGAGAAGTAGAGGCTACAATCTTCCCGCTGGGATCAGCCCTTGGTTTTATCTCTGAAGGGAGAAATCTTCCGGGCTTAACATCTGAAATGTTTTGTAAAGTTGGCTGAAATGAGAAATGTAGGAGAGAGGGGAACATTTTCTCTCTCTGTCTATAACTACGTGCAAAATCGGTCATGTTTTCATGATGGAAAAAATCTGAAGTTCAAAAAGGGATGAGAATGTGAGGAAAAGTATGTGAACTTCCTGCTGTTACTCATAATTTTGATCTATAAAAGTTATTTTGAAGCTGCTTTCAAAAATATTTATAGATGCTTCTATTACTTTGCAACTGAGTTAACAAACATCTCTCTTACATCTATTTACAAACATCTCTTCTTACTTGGTAGTATAATGTGCTACATGATCCTGGCCTTTCTTTGGCTGCTTCTCTGTGCACAAATACAGCATCTCTGTGCTAATTTTCCCAAAGGGTTAGAGCATTTGAGAACAGCTGGAGATTGAATACTGACGCACAAGAAAAGGACTAAAAAATGAAGGTGGTGTGTTACAGCATCTACTGTGTTCATTTAATTGCTGTGTACTATATTTTAGTTTGAATTATTTATTACTATATCTGAAAGTCCTTTAAATAAGAACCCCTCTTTCTTGTGCTAACCACAACTGTAGGTTGAGTGGATATGGCGAGTGTGTGTTTGTATAGAGGGAAAAAAAGAGACGTGTAGAAACCTTGCCCTGACATCATGCTTTACACACATACAACAAAAGCAAGTGTCTGCTTGGAGAAACTTTTCAAAACTGTAGGGATGTGTAGCAAAAATACGTCAGATAACTTTAGACTTTCCAATTGTGCAACATGTACTATAAATGACAAGTTCACATCTTTGTGCATTGACACTTTCAGCACGTGCAACAAGGCTCCAATTCTGGTTGGGATTTTACCAACTGAGATTTCTCAAGTAATTGTGAGTGGGAATTTCTTGTCTTATTTAAGCTGCAACAAACAAAAAACCCAAAGCAAGAAAAGTCTGTGAAGTGTAAATTATCTGTCTTAAGTCAAGAAAAACTGAGGTTGAAATATTTCACTTAAGGCTTATTGAAATGGAAATTTTGAGTTACTGAATCCATGATTTCTGTTTCAGGTCAGGGAAATTCTAGTGTGCGTCTAAACACTTGCAGCACTTAATGGGCATTGAGAGAATAGAAACAAGAACTTGAGCCTACAAATGAGGTAGACACACTGGCTACAGTAGGGTCTTCATGATGCTCTGTGGTGTCCAGCTGGTGCTGTTCATTATTGCATTTTTAATATCACGGTGTCTCACAAAAAGAGTGGTATAGTGTGAAGCAGTGGGGAATGAGAAGCATTTTCTCAAATTTATCCTTTCCTGATCAGTTTAAAATTTTCTTCAAAGCATCCCTTTGAAAGTTGAAATGTGTCATATTTGGAAACATTTTAAACAATTGTAATAATTATAAGTTGTTATAAAATTATTTCTTTATGATATATTTGTAAACAGTTTTAATAATTTGTCATTTTTATTTAAAATTATTATTACTATGACTATAGAATTGAATAAAACCAGAAGTGTGATTTGATTTTTTTTTTTTCCCAAAGGCTTGTGCTTGTCCTTTTCAGTTGCTTCATAGAACATAGTGTTTTGGATTTTTTTCTTCTTTCTTTCTTTTTTTCTCCCCATATGATCATAACTTCTGTTGGGAAAGACTTCTTAGCCTTTGTTCTGTGCCCTTAGCATAGAATAAATGTACTTTTCACTGCCTGATGCAAAGTGTGGTTTGTATAAAATGAAAGGGATTTTTTTTTAATCTCATTAATATCTATCTTCTATTCCTCCAGGTTAAAAAAATATTCTAGGCCTAAATACTTTTTGGAGTAGCAGAACTTCCAAGCTGCAGCTGCTAATCCCAGACAGACTCTGATTTCCTTGCTCAGATTCCTGCATGGTCCCAGTTTTGCTGCCTTGCAAAGCTAAACCATCAAAGGCTGCTAATGCTTCTGTGATAGAAGCTGTATCAGTCTGTGAATTCAGCGTAGGTTTTTCCAAGACATACACCACGCCTTGTGAGTAGCAGTTCACTTGTACAAAATGTGAAAGTGCATGGCAGAGCATGGGTCAGGTTCTGTAAAACCAGGCTTATGGGGACTCCTTAAAACTTTTTGCAAATAGTGTTCATCTTCCTTAGCTTTAAATGTGCGTAGACCTTAAAGGGGTTTTCCCCTAAACAGATAAGCCACACCTAAGCTGTTTTGATTTTGAAGATGTATTTTCATTACTCTGAATAGCTGAGGTTTCCTTAATCTTAATTTTGGATTCATATGTCTATAATGTCCTTATTTTCATAACCTCAACTTCTCTTTGCTTTAATCTCTTTTCTATTTAAGCAGTGCAGTAGGTCACCTTTCATAAATATTACAGATTCTCTCATGTTTCTCATTTTCAGTGGCCTTTTACAGCCCCACGTCTTGTTCTAAATCAACAGAATGTTTCAATTCTTTATTTCTAAATGTGTTCACAATTCACGTCCTTATTTCAGTGAGCACACCTAGTTGAAATTTAACCCAGCGTTCTACAATTATGTTATCATTTCCATAATCAAACAATTTTTCATATTACATTTTAAAATGTTAGAAGTGCTGTTCTAAAGTTTTGTCTACTCTGAAATTACTCTTTTCATTAAGCACAGGGATGTGACTATTTCTGTCTCCAGAACTTTTTTGATGTCTAGAAGTTCATTCAGTGGTAATTGAATTATACTGAATATATATATCTATATATCTATAAGAAGATAAATATATTTTTGTTCCATTAGACTTCGATATGGTGAATTTTATTTGATATTTGTGTTGTCCAGTTGCCTGGGTATTTGTGAGGACAAGGACCTCCATACTGTTGACTCATACCATATTATATGGGCAGCATGTATTATTGCCTTCCTTTTAATTCTTTCTTTCAGATACTTCATAAATGTATTCCACAACATCAATCCTAGGCTCTACTTTGGGTACTAAGACATCCTCCTTTTGTACAAAGAACTGATTATTGTTCTTATCCTGGGATTCTCTGTTTCTTGGCTAATACTGAAAGAGAGACAGGATCTTGCCTCTTATCCTGAGAAGACAGAGCTCTCCTAACTATTTCAGTCTTTGAAAATCTGAACAATTTACATCTAGTGAAAAATAACCAGCGTATGTTTTTTAAGTCCTTTTGTAGATTAGTGAAGCATGATTTATCATTTTGAAAAATCTGCTTTTTTTAGACTCCAGTTTGTGGGGCTCCTGTTTCAGCCTAGCTGGTTTACCCTTGCCTTTAACTGACTTTTCTCAGCTCTGGAAATGTAGTTTAGTGCAATCGAATTTCTTGCATAGTTTCTTTTTTTTATTTGCTTCATTTTATTTTCCCTAACTCTGTCTGGCAGTTCTGCCTCAAGTTCTTTGCTGGTATAACCTTGGAGCATGCATCTCTCATCTCTGTTTCAAAGCAAAGACTGAAGCAGAGGAGTCACTTAACTTCTGTGCAGTCTCTTTTTCTACCCTCATTGGCTTTGTATCAGGGTAATCTGCAGGACCCACTGGCTCTTCTGGAGTTCCAGTTTCCCATGTGCTTAAGGAATGCCTTTGTACTTGTCACTACGTATTTACTTCCTTGTTCTTCAGCCTTGCTCTTGGACTTCTTAATTTCCATTTTACATCTCACCTGCCAAAGTTGTTCTCTCCTATTAGTTTCACTCGGGCTGTATTTGCATTTTCTTTCTCTTAAAGATAATCTGTGAGTGAATAAATTCTTAAACTACATTTGAGAAGTTGTTTGGTTTTTTTTTCTGAGTGACCAGGAGTACCATCAGTGATTGCACTTTGGCACCCTGTCAGAATACCTGTGCTCGTTCCTGGCATGCTTTCTGAAAGGAAAGTAATCTTCAAGCTAACTGCCACCATGTGAATTGGTTACACTGGCAAGAAATTGTTTATAAAAATTATCACATTTACACCTTTTTAGAAAATGGTAATGTTGCCATCATTTGATCACCAAGTGTTTCACTTCGATCTGCTCTGGTCTGAATTGGAGGCTTGCATACTATCGTTCTCAAGACTAGAGTTCAGAATTTCTAGTTGGAAACTCTCCCCTATTGTACCTCCCTGCGAGGAAAGCTTGAAAAGTCAGATTTGTACTTTTGACTTCTTTCTCTTCCTTAGTTGCTGTGTGTGCAAGCACAACTCGACACTGTATGTTTTCGCCTTTCAGAAGAATCCCCTCTAAGCATTTTAGCTAAAGACCTGATCTGAAGTATCTGAAGTCTACCAAAGTAACTAAATATATATGTGAAATAAATGTATATAGTCTCATTATGATTTAGATTGGCTGTATAATTTAACAATTTTTGTGCCGTTGTTGTTGGGGGAGGGAATTTGTTGGGGGTTTTTTTGTTCGTTTTGTTTGTTTGTTCGTTTTGCTTTGTTTGTTTAAGATGTGAGTGAACTGTGCTCCAAGAAGTTGTTTGTGATATTAGAAATGTGTGCTGATTGCACCCATATACATCTAATTTATTGGCCTGATTCTTTTCAGCTGTGGTAAATGGACTGCTATTTGAAAACAAATGTATTGTCAGAGTTGGAATATCCTGTTCAAGTTACCCGTTTTCCCTTAAGTCTGACTGTGTTCAATTTTTCTAACTTTGTATTAACTTAGTCTCCATGCATCTCACAGAGAATGATTTTAAAATTAACTTCTCACAGCAACACTTATACTTCTAAAATATCTTTTATTTAACTACTAGAATTATTTATATTATTTGCAAAATTGATGTTTATTCTCCTCTTCCTCTTCATGATTCCTATTATGGAAAATCAAGAGTTAGTAAGTTGAGGTTACAGGTGCTTTAAGGTGATTACCTTTTAAGTAATGAATCCCAAAGCAACTCTTTGTTTTTTGAATGGGAGGAATCTTTTGTTTCATCCTTCACTTTTGGACGGATCTTGCACACTCAGTGGCGTGGGGAGGTCTGAGTCTTGACATGTACTGTTGTGCTTGCTCCTCAGTAGAAGGTCAGGAGCAATCCCTTCCCCAGGTTGCACCTCTGTGAGCAGATGGAGAGAGGGAGACAGGGGTCAGTAGTGTGGTATCACTAACTGATGTCACAAGCAGTCTCAAAGCATCTCTGCGCATTTTTATTTTTTTTCTGTTTTGATGCATGCCAGCATCTTTTTAGCAGAAGCAAATCAACTTATGCAAACATATGCCAAGAGCAGGAAAGGAAGGCTATTTGATCAGGAAGAATAAAACAGGCTTGTCTTTAACAGTTGTTTTTTTACTTTGTGCTAGTGGAACAAGATTTATAGTAGTGATTAGTAATCACAAAGGTCTCTCAAGCCATTTTAAATTCATATCTTTAGAAAAAAGCATCTGTAAAGGAGTACATGAAGAGGAAAGAGTCAATTATGAACTGGAGCTAGGCAGAGCTGACATTCTTCCTTTTTAGCAACCTAGTGTTTGCAAGTTAGATGCATTGTCACCTGTCAACCCTGTCTCTCAATATTTCGATATAAGCCTGTTAACTGGATTGGGCTGGATTTAAGAAAGAGCTCATTCCTAATCTTGATGAGCTCAAGTGGCTTTTATGTAGGGTGCTGTGCATGGGCACAAGGACTCAGTGTTCCTTGTCATCATGTGAGTCAATAAGTGTGTTACAGGTTTTGCTATGACACATGTGGCACCAGGAGGAACAGAAGCCAACTGGGGTTGCAGATGACCTCCTGCTTCTGATGATGGTGCTTTTAGAACACTTGTCTAACATGCCTCTGAGTGTGGCAAATGAAGGGGTGATAACAAGCAGCTTTTATTCAAAGTCAGCCATTGTTTAGGTGGAACTTGGAGAAAAATATGCCTGGTTTGAGTGACACTCCACTTTGCATAGGCTTTGGAAATGAAATAACTTGACCTTTCTTAATAGCACACCTGTGTTTCACATCCAGCTGCTATTGCCACTGGACTGAACTGCACAGGGAGAGGATTTGGTGGGGGAGGGAAGAGATTAACTTATTGTGCTGATCAGAGCTCAGTGGATATGTTTTTGTCATATGACAGGTAGAAACAAAGACTGCCAGCCCCCTGGGTCTGGAGTGAGCCTTCACCTTGGTGCGGTGGGTCTATGGGATTTGACAGCTCTGTCAACACAGCAATGTCATATTAGCATGCCAATAGTGCAGGTGTGCTCTGCTGCTGTGGTGTTCCCCCGGCTCACTCGGGGTTCTTGATGTTGTCTCATGGTGTGCTTTCCCATATGGGTGGTTTGCAGGCTGCCAGCAGCTTTGGGAGATCCCAGTGTAATCTGCCATTGATTCCATTCTCCTTCCTTCCTGTTTATGTGGTGGAGCAGAAAGCATGTGTGTACACCTTGCAAATCACAGCAACAGAGGTCGCAAGGTAGTAAAACTCAAAATGATCCAGACAAATTGAACAGTTTCTCTGTGACTGAGAGCTTTTCACAGAGAAATGAAACACACTGTCCTTTGGGGTTAATAAGATGTACATACATAAAATTTGGAAATATTGTACGATAGCAAGAGATGATCTGACAGCAGTTTCTATATGCTGCTGAGAATGTCTGAATGTTCATCTGTTAACCCAGTCACACCAGGACAGCTCAGCTCTTCTTGTGGTCTGTATGGGTTGCTAACAACTTCGATGTACAGGGACTAACCTAGTTACTGTGTGCTTTCAGTTATGACACGTTTTGGCCCAAGAATTTCCAGGTGAGAATTGAGTGTAGTGGCTGAAATTTGCTTGACCCCATTTGGTGCTACTTCAGCATCTGCCTCTTTGGAGGCAGGGTTGGTTTGGAGGTAGGAAGGCTACTAAAGAGGGAGAGACCTCTTGTAGCATTTGACTTTGTGATTCCTGCAACATCTGCCATAACTATCAAGGCAGATGAAGATGGTGTCCAAGAAAGGACCAAAGAGGATTGATTGCAAGGTGCTCTAAACCTGGAGACAGAGAACTTCTTTGATGTGCCATGACAAACCTAGGCAGGACATGCCAAGAAGCTCCCTGGTCTAACATTCATTGGGAAATCAGCTGCACTGTCGTGCTCTTAGACCCTTTTCCAAGGCCAGGCTTGGAATGGCTGGTGGGGCTGGGATAAAGGGCTCCCCCACTGTGGGGTCCAGTAGATGCTGTAGGTAGCAATTTAGAAATGCTGGGAGTATGGTGGTGTAAGTACAGTGACACCAATGACTGCGGTGGCAATGCATCATTTTTCTCCTCCTTTTGGTTAGAACAGGACTGTTAATACAGAGGAGGTGCTGTAGATTAAGATACATGTTTTTATGGAAGATCAGGGCAACAGAAATGAAATGATGCAGTGTGAAATGCTTTTGCAGAGTCGTGTGTGGGAAGGTTACATTTCACTTGCCTGCAGCCAGCTTGGTGTAGCTAATAGTATTTAATGCTCTGTTATTTGTTTGTTTGGGGTTTCTTTCCTCCCTTTTAAGCAATGTATATACTGCATAAAGGAAAACAAAATCTTATTCATGTATGTAGTACATTCCTGGGAACTGAGAGGAGCACAGAGCAGTTTGCAACTGACAGAGATTTATTCCTGGCTGAAAAAGTGGTTCCTGAGATGCTGTGGGCCCATTCCTAAGCAGTTGTGTCATTGGGCTTCCATGGAATTCTGGCTTTTTGTGTCACAGTGTCAGTTCAAAAGATTTGAGGATATTTTAAAAAGCTAGTCATGATCTGAGCCCATTTCTAATTTTTCTCTCCCATTCTCTTTGCTATTCTAACTACTTTTAATTTACAGCACCGGAGCCTTGAGGAGAAATCCCCTCACAAATTATGTGGAGCCTCTGGACCTTTTACTGGCTACAGAGTCTAGGCTTTCTCTTGCTCTTCTTTGGCAAAAAGCAAAAAAAAAAATCTGTTGCTGACATCATATTGGGTTAAAAAGGCAAGAGACAAAATAAATATACATTATGGTCCCTTGGATGTAAGGATAAGTGGGTGTAGAATCAGATTGCAAGGGAGATCAGAGGCAGAGCTCCTTCAAAGACTCTTCCCCAGGCAGGAGCTGGCTGGTCTGATGGCAGAAAGTTTGCAGACTCTTTGAGGAGGTCAATGTTATGGTGATCCTCAGTAGCCTGGGTGTTAAATAGCATCTCTTTCCCCTTTTCCCAGTCACACGGCTGCATAAGATAAAAGCTTCATCAGACTCCTAGACCTTGGATCAGCCTTGCAAAATCCAGTCAGCCATTGTGAGTGGGGTTAATTCACACCATCACCACAGAAGACAAAATGGATCTTTGAAACAAATGTGGTGGTGGGGGTAAACCCATCAATCATGTGAATGCTGCTTTACAGTAATTCACAACTGCAGCTTTTCTCTTAAGCAAGGGCTGGCTGAGTCCGATCAATCCCTTGGCTCTCAAATAGGTCTCAGCAGGCAGTAGCTTGCTCCTTGTGGGTTTGTATGTACATGAAAGCCCACTTTATATTAACTCTGTGGAATAGTATTTTTTCCTCTCTCTAAACCCCTTAGCACTAATTCAGTGTAATTATACTCATTGAATACGGTACTGACAGCCCCACTCCTCCCCCTATCCTGTCAGGATATTGGCCTAAAAATCACTAGATGAAGAAAATCCAAAACAAAGATGGGATTCTTTGTTCTGGCCTTCAACGTAGGTTTTTATTATTTTAATGGAGCCCGATGATTGTACTTTCAAGTATTTTCTTTAAAGTTGAAGACCGAAAACACATTTCTTTTTTTTCTTTTAAAAATTTATGAAGAATTGGACTTCAGCCTTTAAGGAAAATGTTAAATATTGCAAAATTCATTACTAACTGAGCATTGGCATAATTATTAACAGCCTGAGGCTGCTGAGGACCTCTTTTCTACCTTTCTGGAAACAGGGAAAGATGTCAGGAAAAGGCAGGGAGCCTCTTTCCACCTGTTCCTTCCTGTGTCTATGTCTGTGTCTTAGGGTTGGGTGACATTTTCCCTGTCGTGTTTCAGTGCTAAAAATAATGATTCAGGTGGCTTAGCACAGCATGTCTTAGTCCTTTCTATCTCAATATATATGAATGAAATATGTAGTGGGAAATAGCTGGAAAGCAGTGATTAAAAATGATTTTAGGGGGTCACAGGAGGTAGGCATTGGCAGATGAACTCTGAATGTAGTGCCGTGGAGAAATGTCTAAAACCATAGGCATATGCATGAGAGGGCTAGACTAGGGTGATGGTGATGACAAAGACACCAGGATAAGGCATCCTCTGTTCATGCCAACATTTCCAAAATGTGAAATAATTAAAGGAACAGAAAAACTCTCCAACAAACTAATGTCTGGAGAAAGTTTGCTCTATGACTTAAAGAGCTTAGTCTGCCTGGTAAACTCAAGAAGAACAGATAACCACATTATAAATATCTTCTAGGGAAGAAAAATAGCAAGTACTGAAGGCCTCTATAACTTACTGGGAAAAGCCATGATAAGAGAAATTCAATTACGAGCTAATTTACTGTTTTACAGTGTTGATGGTGGGAGGCAGGATGATAATTTCACAAAAGCTTTCATAGTAGGCAGTGGATAACTCATCTTACAAAGTGTAAATGGCAAATGTGGAGTTGTGGATACCAGAAGATTGGTACAAGGAACTAGCTTGGGGCTCTTGCATAAGGACATCCATTTTGTCTTGACAGAAGAGTTTTTCTCAGTTTCTCAGAGGTGAAATATAGGCAGGTCAGTGAAGCAGAAGCCTGTGTTTTAAGAGATAGCAAATGTGTCCTGCTTTAAGAAGTTATTAAGTTCCCTTTTTAACTGTAATCTGCATATATTGTAGTTTAGGTGCCAATTTGCTTCCTGCAAAGGCTGTAACATGTTGCAAGTCACACCTCTTGTGTTGCCCTTTATCATACGAAATTTTAACTCAGCTCCTTTAAACCTACTAGAATAGAGTCAAACATCATGTGAAAAACAGACCGAACAAAGAAACACACATTATAGAAATTAAAAGGGACCTGCTGGGAGGTCATTTTACTGTCAAAGTATAGAGACGCTTAACCTTTTCTTTCTAAGCATATGGAGTTTTTCTGCTGATGTTCATTCGTCTGTTTTCTTTCTCTATCTACTTTTCCCCCTGCTTACTTTGCCTTTGTGGAATGCTAGCTAAGTGTATGCTTTCCTTTCCAATCAAGAAATATTTTCTTGACAGCAGACAGGCAGGACAGAGCCCTTATTCCAGAAACCCAGGTCCTCTAGCACAGAAGGTCTCCATCTAAGCATTATCTCACTGTCTTCATGTCTCACCTGTATAAAACCTCTTAGAAAAGTGACTCTGAATGAAGAAAAATATGCATTTTTGAGATCGGTAAACTGTGTTTACATGAAGTGGAGGAGGGTGTCAGCTTTGTAGGCTTCCTTTGCTCAGGGGAGCAGCTTTATTTATGCTTTTCTAGTTGTGTGGATAAGCCAGTTCTGTTTCCAGAATTAAGAGAAATACTGATTTTCCTCTCATTGAGAAGAATGAAGAAGCTTAACAGTTTTGAACTCTAGCTCAATTTGAGCACTGGCTATGGTTATAATAAATTGCTGGCTTTATTTAAGAAGATTCTGAAACATCAAATACCAAACAGGATTTTCCCAAACGGGAAAAACTTGTTTGCTTTTCTCTCTGAGAATATGGAACTGTGCCAAAAAATACATTTCCTTAAATTGAGTTTTCATGTATGATATAACTTGGATGGGGAGGACAGGGGGCAAAAAGCAGAAGTTGTAAGCCTATGATGTGGAAACTGGTTATAGACTATATCAGTTCTCCAGACTTATAGCAGCCTCTGTTCTCTCTTTCCCTGCTTTGTTTTACACAAAGATCATTCTTCCCTGGTGACTATTAGGACCCATTACCTTTTGTTTTGTCTCTGTGATTAATGTTGCTTATTTTGAAGATTGTGTTGATGTTGTGGAACCATCTGGTGATTCAACTTCAAAAGGCTGAAGCTCCAGGCTGAAACCTTTTTATAGAAGTGCCAGGATTGGGCCAACCTAGCTTCTTTGGAGCACAGGAAAAGTAATTCCAGATTTCTAGAGCTGATGAGATATTTATTCTCTAGCTTTGTGCAGGTAGCTCCTCCTATTTCTACAAAAAGTGTTTTCAACCAGTTCTGTTGTTCAGGTGAGGGCATCTTACTTTTGAACTTTTTTCTGTGAGTAGTTGCCTAGATAGCAAACTTTCTAGCACAAGAGAGAACTTAGTTTAAACAACAAAGACAACAAGTATTACCACAGCCAGATAGCTACAAATAAGCAGGCAGCTTGATGAGATTAGAAGGGTAGCAGTATATACCACAAACAGAGGCATATCCATTCTGAGCTATTCTGATTAGCTCCTAATCCTTAAACAGACTTTACTAAACTCTGCCTGGTTGAATTGTTCTCTCTTGGGACACTGTTTTCTGATTTGTGTTGCTGACACAGAAGATCCATCCATCCATGCTATCTTTTGGGTGACTGTGAGCTGCCAAGGCTGAGAGTTCAAATCCTGGAGCACACTGAATTGGGGAATGGCAGCCAGGAGCTGGTGCTCTTGCTGAACAGATGGTGACCCAGAAAGCTGTCTGCTCAACATTAAGTACTTAATGACATGCAGGTGTCCTTCATGTTTGGAGCACTGAAGTTTTTAAATTTACTGTAGAAAGCTTCTTTGAAGACTAAATGCATCTTCCCACCTCTGTGGAGCCATTTGTGGCACAATTTACTGCTACCAAAATCTGTCTGTTTTACATAAACAGATGTACAGCACAGAGCTGACCTGAACTGCTCTACAGTGGGAGTTAAGCATGGATCAATCAGATACCTCTTCATTCAAGACAATCCAAGGCCTTAGCCTGAGGCCACCAGAGAGAATAACCATTTAGAGGGTAACTCCTCACTAAAATACTGCTCTTACCTGTTCTTAATCGTAACACAAGTTTTATTATACCAGAGCTGTGTAGTTGCTCTGCCTGTGTGGAATAGCATCATCCTATTAACTTCTGTCATTCCCTGGATAAACAACGATTTTTCTGTAACTAGCAAAACCTTTCCTATGTGATCTCTTTCCATTTGCAAGCCAGCATTGAAGAGGTAGAGCTCTGGGTCCATGGAGGTGGGAGAGAAGAAGAGGTCTGCAGGTTAGAGGCATGGGGAGGATGAGACAAGGTGTTGAGGATATGAGGAGCATCGCTGTAAGGTTTCTTAGTCCCTTTCCTCTCTCTCTCTGCTGTGTTGCAGTGCTCACCCTTCTGTCCTCAGTCTAAGAGCCTGTAGTATTACTTCTGACTTTTCCACATTAGCAGAGCTGCTTCTCATGAAGGACAAGACATAGAGAGGTAGCAGTGATTCTGCATCGTGCTTTTGGTGCTGGTATCCTTCTGTAGTGAAATATGCTTCACTAGTTTTAGTAGGCGATATCTGTGGTCTTAGCAAGCCTTTGGGTGTTTGGAGGGATTGATTCCCCAATAACAGGGAAGGAGCATCAAGGTAAAACCCTCATTTCAGTAGTAGGCATTCTACAGGTGAAAAGGAGTGGTATCTGTGCCTACTTCCATTTTTTGAAGAGAGATTTGGGAGGAATGGAGAATGTCAGCTTTAGTTTCAGTTGATTTGTATACAAGTTGCCAATTCCATTTTCCTTTTTTTTCAAAAGGCTTTGTGAATATACTGGGTCCCTCTTACTGTGACTAACAGGCTGTATATAGTGCTTATACTGAAGTGAGTGTTTCTGCTTGTTGCCTGAACTTCCCTCCCAGAGGAATCCTTGGGGTAGCTCAGGCTAGAGCTAGTGTTTGAGCCACCAATACAGATTAACAAAAGATGAAGCTTAAGTGTGAGCTCTGAGTCTGAGCTCACTGGTCAGCAGAGGTGCTAATGCCACTCCCAGGAAGCTTGGTTTGGCATCTAGTTCACTGAATTAACAAAGAATAATGATTCCTGCCTCTCGGGTGATACCTTTTCACTAGAATACTAGAAAGAGGAATTAAATTGTGGCAAGGGGATTGGAGGAATGAAAGAGAATCATGCCTGATTAGCTTTTGGAAGGAGGAAAAAGAATCTCACGGTTCAGAATGGTAATCACTCTGCAAGGGGCAACTATCTCCTGGAGTTATCACTTAATCTCTAGGTAGGCTCTCTTCTGAGTCGTACTTAATGGGTAAGCTTTGGACTGGTCTTCAGTGAAAAGGAGAACTGCATTATCATTTCTCTGTCAGGATAAGGTTAGAACGAAGTCTTAGGTAAGAATTTGCCTCTTACTGAGATCTGCCCTTTACAGCTTTTCTCCTGTACCAACCCCCAAGGGCCCTGCCGGCATCTGCCTGATTTTTGGCATGCTTGAGATGAATTTTGACTGGTTATTCTGGAAAGTCATCAATTATATAAATATCCTAGTATAATCTATGACACTCTCAAGTAATACCTTTGCAAAATATTCTGGGTTTAGGGGATCACTTGTCACTGCTGCTTGCCTCCTTCTGTCCTGCTTATCTCTTTTGCAAGTGGTGAAGGTGAATAAGCTGTTTGAAGCTGCTGCATTTCAGACTTCCTTTTCTGTCCTTCTCCTTTTTTTCTGTCACTGGCATCAGCAGGCTTCCTCATCTCTGTGGGACAGTGTGCAGTAGCACATTTTCCTTTGTCTGACATTGGGATACATGATGTCATTTAACTATATTTTTTAATTATTATTGTTTTACGTACATCTGTTTCAGATTATCTGAAAAGAAGGAGCTCTTTGCAGTTGTAGTTGTGTTGCAAGAAATGGGGAAATTAAAGGAACACACCAGAAAGCTGGTGTTGTGTTTGAGTGAATAAGTTATTGCTTTAATCCCTAGTGCTAAAAATTACCTTTGTATTTGATTGATATCACATATCAAGACAAATCAAGCTATGTGATGCAGAGCTGATTGGGGAGGAAAGGCAGGTGTATGCATTAATAGAAAAATGCCTCTCTAAAGTAGGAGATTTGCTGAAGGGAATTTCAACACTACAAACAGAGCTTTGTTTCTAATTATATTTTTTTTCTTGCAATAAGTTATCCATCCTTCAGACTTTCACTGAAATTTCTTTTCAGGCATTTTTTCCTTCTCTCCTCAAATTTCTATCCTTTCCTGGTAATCTGACAAGAAATTTTATCTCAGGAAGTGGCTGAGGAAACCACCCCTACTCCCCAAGTAAGCATCCTTCCTAGTGGAATCTGTAGTTTTTGCAAGTGAACTATGTTCCCTCACACCTCCTGTGCTTTTCTTTTTCAAATCACATAACTTCCTGCATGAGGTAACCTTTTCTATCTCAGCCTGTCTCTCTCCCTTGCTTGCTCTGCCTCTGGCTTGCTCTCTGGGTCTCTTGCTCAGTGATGAATGAGTTTCATTCATCTTTCTTTTGGGGGCTCTGTGAAAAGCTTTAGACTTTGCCTGCTCCCATTTTTTCGCTCAGCTATTCATTTCCATGGCAATGGAGAAAGGAGGGGGATGGCAGAGTGGGTGGCAGTGGGGCCAGAGGTCAAGAGTGGCCACTTTCTGAATTAAAGCTTTGAATTCCATTAAAGGTGACACGTTGTAACCTGGAGTAACTCTCCAAGAACTTGGCTGTCAAAGTCATCAAAGCAAAGGGAGAGGGAGGCAGGAGAAAGAGAGAGATCAGAGGAGGAGGAGGAACTCAAGAGCTTGGAGCTGCTGTCAGGATTACATCTGGTGACTTAATATAGGGGTAGTTCATTTGTGTTGCCATACACTGTGCTTCAGTGAGGCCATGCTCTGAAATCTGCATGTGGATGGGGCGTGTGAGGTAGAGAGGATTCCCTTTATCCTTTGATCAACAAATGTAATCTTCCGGTTAAGTAAACAACCCTTCTCCTCTGAGAAATGGGAGGGGGAAATTGAGTATAGATAAGTATCCCAGCTACACTGGCATTTCATTAGGTTATTTTTCAATTTCTTTCACAGAGGTGCCAGTAGGACTCAGCCAGCAAAGATGAGGCATGTTCCTTGGCATCGTACAAATTATCACTGAGTAAAATCTGTGTCCCAGAAGACAGTGTGTGAAGTAGAGCAAAGTGTATCAAGGTGTTTCCAAACATCCAAAATATAGGTGTTTTAAAAACATTAATTTGGAAACATGCCAATTCCTATATTAAAAAAAAAAAAAAGCACACAAGGAAACAACGAAAAACCAAACCCAAAATAAAACCACCTGAATTTTGACATTTGGAGAGATTTTTTCTCTGAAGGTTAATTACAAGGGGGAGGAATTGGAAGGAGACATCAGGACCTCATGCCCTACATGTTATATTCTGGATTCACATTCCCTCTTTGAATGGTCTGATCATAGTGGTAATTGGGATCTGTGTTAAGACTCACCCTTTTCACTTGCTTGACCTGATGAGCAAGTGGTTTTCTGTTAGTTTCTAAGTGTGAGATCTTGCTTCTGGTACTATTGAGTTTCAGAACTTGTTATCCCTCCATCTCCAAAGTTATCCAGTTCTTCTTTTACAATGACCTGAGCCTAATGTGAATTAGCAGGAAAGCCTGCTAATTTTATAGTGTATAAAATTTATCATCCTTGATCTCATATGTTTTCTGTATTAAAGGAAAATGGAAAAGTTTGGTGCTAAACTCCCTGTGGAGCTTGCTTTGAAACCTTGCCACAACATCGTGTTTCTAAGCTTGCTAAATCTGCCTAGATCCCAGACTGAAAAATACTGTTCTTGCCAGTCCCAAGTATGCCACTATCAAAAACTGTGCTGTGTGCCCAGCAACCAAGATTTATAAAAGTCTCTCTGTACTCTGAATCATACATGATATGAAGCCTTCAGCATCCAGATCAGGTTGGGACGTTTGGAAAAACTCCATTCCTTCTCACTCAGGGTACTTGGCATTTCTTAGCAAGGTTTTTCTTATAGTTATGGTTCCTCTGCCGTTTTGCCATTCACTAGCATCCCTGAGCTTCCCTGTGGCCCTGTAACAAATAGCTTAACCTGTTCAAGGTGGAGGAGGATTCTGGGGCTTTATTTGGCTAGAAATGTGTGGTTTTTATTGCTGGAGGCTGTTAGGGTTCTTCGCCAAAAGTAAACTGTGACAGACTCTTGTCTGTGTTTTGCTGTTGTATTTTTTTATTATTATACATTCCTTCATATTAAAAAAAAAGAAATCCAGAATCTTTTAAAATAATTAATCTCACAGATTATTTTTTTATTGTCTAATTGTGTGTTTTCACAGTGGTTTTTTCACTGATGTGCGGTATATGAAACAGTAGTAGACTGTAATTGTCTAGTAACATAATTTATTGGGTTTTATTCTTTGGCATTTCTTCACTTGTTTAAAAAGCAATAAGAGGGACTCAAAGTAAAAGGAACACTGAATTTTTCAGACCAATTGGCACAAATCCTGTATCTTTGCGATGGAGTAAAAGTAGGAATTGAGTCTGTATATGGCGACTACAGGAGTCAAAAATGAGGAACTAGGAAAGTTATTAGCCAAGTTTGACATTCATGTGCATTTTTTTGTTTGTTTGTTTGTTTGTTTGTTTTGAGTTTTGCAGCTAGGAAAGATGGGGAAGGAATAGTTTGAGTTGCCAGAAATACCCTAAACTGACAAGCAAAGAAGGAACGCAGGCTCATATTACTGAATGAAAAAGACTTCTCTAGTCAAATGTAACTCTAGAGATGTTAAAAGTCCTCTAATTAGGCAGAGAATCAGCTGTAATATGTATTATTCCATGCTAAGGGAGAGACCACTGAGAGAAAGAGCTTTAGCTTCGGAGACATGCTGCAGTGAATAAAGGCAACTAAACCAGCCAGGGAAAGGATGAAAACTGTATCAGAACTGCTGGTTCAGAGATATGCAAACTCGGGCCGAAGGGACCTCAGAAATAGGGCAGAGACAAAGTGAATGGAGAATAAAGGCATCGTGGGTCTTTTTACATGAGAGGTAGAAGGAAGCAGTGCAGGGACTGAGAGTGGAGAGTTTCTTTGTTAATAAGGAAGATACTGGCCTACTTTAGCACACTCAGACTCTGGTAGCACACAAATAGGAGGGGAGAGGCACTGACATGTTTGTAATTATGGCATTTGATGGGACATCTCCCTGTATTTGCAGGATGCTGAGTTTGATGCAGCATTATCTCAAATAATTCCCATTATTATCTGGGAACTGGCCCTAGAGCAGCACTTGTATCTAGTGTAATGGCCAGTGAACCAGGACCATTCTCTTTTTCCTCTTGAGAGATTTGTTTCCTTTTCTAATCTGCTTCTGTTGGTGAGATGCTTGTTTGAAACAAATCCGCTCCAGCAGGACTTTCAGTTCTGTTATACCTTTCTTCCACTCACCCGAAACAAAATAAACAAGAAGTTACACGATAGAGAGGAAGCATAGAGATTTCATTTGATGCAGAGACTTGATTTATCTGTTCCTCTATTCTTGATCCTATTTTTCCACATACACTTCCCTTCATGTGACAGTCTCATAGTTTCACCCTCAAGGCTTTTGCTTCACTTACTCTTATTACATTTCTTTGCATTTTCATATTTACTCATAATACATTCTTCCCCTCTCTGTAGCAAACCCACTTGCCTTAAAATGCTAGTACTAAGAGTAATCAGGAAGCTGACCTCATTAATCTGTGTGTTACCTGAGGAGTGAGAGTACACTGTCTTGCAGAGGAGGCTGTAATAGGACTGATTGGGTAAAGCACAAGCAGTTTCCTTTTCTCTGTCAAGCCATTTTGTGAATTAAAATGCAGAAATACAGCATTTTGTAAGCTGTAATAATGATACCTTCCATATAGAGATCTACCTTGTTGAAGAGCAGCCATGACAAACCATTAAATCACAGGAGTTTTGCCTCCCTAGCTGGTTGGGTGTTGACTGTAAAACTTGCACACAGTAGCATGGAGGCTACACAGTGTTGTGGGTGATCCAGGACTGGGAGAAGCAAAGCCCCACACCACAATAAGGGAATTTGACCAGATTTGTAAGTGTCTAGCCTTGCAAAAACACAGCCTTGCTTGTAGTGTCAGGTCTAAATAAGGCCTGTAGGGTTCTTCCTGATTGAGCACTGGCACAGGTTGCCCAGGGAGGTGTTGAAGTCTACATGCTTGGAGATATCAAAAGCCATTTGGACATGGTCCTGGGCAACTGGCTCGAGGTGGTCCTGCATGAGCAGGGGGATTGGACAAGGTGAACCCCAGAGGTCCCTTTCAACAGCAGCCATTCTGTGATTCCTGTACAGACTAGTGCTGTGATTATTGGGCAATTGTCTTGTTCAGGCCGGTGCTTCATTCCTGTCCTTCTGCTGGTCAATTTGTATGTTACAGAATAGCTGTGTATGTTAATAGAGGTGAGGAGAAGGGCATGCACTATGTGTTCTGTTAAAAGAGAAGAGGACAAGTAGTACTAAACTAGCTCGTTACTTATAGGAACTAAAGAGTAGAATCGTTGCCATTTCAGCCGCTGTCTCAGTCATGTGCAGAGACCAACATCCTGATAAAGTTTTGTGCTTGAAGGAACAATGTTCTTATTCCTTCAAAGAGACTTAGTTGCTGTATAAGACAGCCTGGAGCTGAGGGGAAATTCGTCCTATGTTGTGGTTTATACTGAAGTAGCACTTAAGACTCCAATGCTTTCTAGGTATCCTATGTATCTTTGGTCATGTGGCAGGGAAGTCAAAGTAGCCAGGGGCTAACTTTGTTGGGAAGCCATCTAAATCAGATTGTCTTTGCTTCAGAGGAAAGCCTAAACCTCCATATATGCAGAAGAATAATTGGATGTTTTGTGCAGTCTAGCTGGTGTGAAGAGGTCCTGATCACATTGAGTGTTTAAATACAGCTTTCCTGAAACCCATGAGGATGAACTGCTGCTAGGAAAACTTGTAGAAGTGTCCTGGGAATGGTCTGGTGTTACCTGGGCACTGGAATGGCTAGAACTCCTGGGATAGTTGGGCTGGAACTCCTGGGATAGTTTTGCTCCTTCCTGCCCCCAGTCTCCAGGCTTTTCCACTGAGGGCTGTGCTTTTTTTTTTTTTTTAAGGTTATTTCTGAGTCAGTAAAGAGGAAGATGTAATCCTTGAGCCTTGTGAGGTAGTTACCTTCATCATCCAAACTTCTTCTGGCGGAAAGCTGCTTACAACAAGCCTATCCTGTGGCAGGAGTGAGAGGAAATACGGTGGCCTAGATCATAAATCTAGAAATAGGTGCTGGAAATCCCACTCTTGTGACGCAGAACTTGCATTGTTAAATCCCTGACAGCCTTTGGCTTATGCAAACGTTTATGTGAGGGGGCATTAAATTACTGTGATCTCCTAGTGGTTGAAATCTGACATCTACCTGTAACTGTTTTCAGTTAAATTCAGTAGAGTTTAGTAGTAATAGTTATTAAGTTTTATGTTTCCATCCTTTGAAATCTTACATGATAATTTTTTTAAAGTCTAGACCTTAGAAAATACAAGTATAATTAGGCTGTCATCATCTTGGCTTGAGAAAGGAATCTTCCAAAGGATTTCTTTTTCTCCATTTTCTTCCCTGACTTTCTAAAAATGTCAGCATACAAACCAGTTGCCTGCTCTCCAGTGCTCTCAGGGGAGCTACTGCCTCAGTTCCTGTGTCCTCAGCCCAGTTGGCTGGGCTGAGTTTCATATTCAGATACTTTCTGTATCAACCTTCCTCCTCAATTCACAGCCTGCTTGTCCCTATGTCTCCTGGCCCATTCCATTCCTGATTGTCATCTTCTTCCAAGTCCTTTCTTGTACCATCTGTTTTAGGCCTTTGCCATCTGTGACACAGTCCTCTACCCTGAAAGGTTTCAGAGTCTTTTCCTTGAGTGACAGAGTTGAGACTGATTGTTTCTCTGTTCAGTGTATCTAACACAGTTTTTGTGCCATCTCTGTCAGCTTTTGGAAACTTTTTCTCATAACACATATATGCAATATCTGTAAAAGTAGAGCCTTACTTTTTAGTGTGCGTGTCCCCCCCCTTAGGAACCTCTTAGTAGTAGAGAGTCACAGTTCTGTCTTCTGTGTGCTGTTTGGATGGGGGTGGCTGTAGCATAGACCCTGCATGTGGGTGAAGCAAGGGCCCCATGGCTCTTTCTCTGCTGCAAATATCTGCAGTAATGAAAATGTGGGCAATGAGATGAAGAAAGGGACATGGAACTAGGCTGCATTTTGGGACTGTACCCTTGAGAGAGAAGAGTCCAATGCCCAGCTGAACTGAGCCTTTCTTTGTACCCAGGTGCAGTCAGTCAGCAAAGCAGCATTCACTGGGAAATGGGTCCAGGACTGGGTCTCAATGAGTGGGCCTAAGTTTACAAAGCATCACAGTCCACCTGTGTGAGATCCAGCCCTGGGTCTGGAAGTGCTTTTGGAGGGAATCAACTCTTGAGTCTCATGCTACATGTATGACACTGTGGAGAGGTCCATAAAAGACAGGCTGCTGGGGCTGCTTACATGTTCACTTCTCTGAGGTCCCAGGTACACATGGCATAGGTGTAAGCTGTGCCATGCAGGCTACATGCTTGCTTTTTTTCTTGTTTATAACTTCTGAATAGAAGTGCCTTTTTTTGCAGATGAGGTATGTGCACTAGGACCTTACCTTGTATCTTCAGGAATGAATAACATCTTGAGTGACAGGTCACGTGAAAATGCAGTGATGTAGTATGTTTGCTTTTTAAAATATATATAAGAACTAGTAGACAAGTGATATAGACAAATGTAAAGCCAAGTTCCTGTTCACTTCTCACTGCATTTGTTGTGATTGAATCATGACTTTTTTTCCGGAAAACTGCAAACTGGGCAAATGTTGACTCTGAAAATATCAAGCAAATAATTTCTGCTCTTATTTGGCTTGTACTGTTGCAGTATGAGGGGAGATCAATGGAGTGGATCAGAAGCTGAATATCTGCCCTGATCCATAAGGAAACATGGTCCTTTGGGTGGAGTGAGGTACTGACAGAAGACATGCTGCCTTTATTCCCACCCATTCCAAGAGCAGACTGCTGTTAAGACCAGTCCTGGTTGGTATGGTACTGAGGATGTATCGCAGGTTTCTGTGCATCAGAGCATCTCAGTAACCAGCAATGCTGCTCTGGGAATCTAGGAAGAGCATCAGACTTGCTCTAATTTGCTCATCACTTTTGGTTGATGTAATTAGCAGTCAAGGCTAATTACCTGCAGGAATGCTCCCTCTTGCCTCCCTGAATCCACACATGAGAAAGCTGGTGTTATGATCCTTGGCAGTATAAGCTGTTCTTCCTTCTTTCTGTCATAGATGAAGATATAAATATTAATGAATTGGTGACAAGGTAACGCTTCAGGATCAAACATCCTCTTTCCTTAACTACTCTTCTTTCTGTGTCCTGTTTTGTGTGGTTTTGTTTCTCCTATTGCTAGAACAAAGAATGGCAGGAATGTTCTCAGAAGTAATCTTGTGTGCATACATCCATTATGCAAACAGACTGCAGCTACGCTCTGTGCCCGTACTTTTTAGTGCTGGTGAAGAAAGAGTAAAAGTAACTGGAAAACGGATATACAGGATCTATACAATGGGATGCAGTGATCTAAGGAGGGAGTGGTAGAGAAGAAAATTAAATGAAATGGTCTGGAACTTCAAGAAATTCTGAATATAACTCTGTCTTCCTTCATGTATGTGTGCCAGCTTCTCTTTATTGGAGAGGGAGGCAATCTCACCCAAAAGCTGAACTTAGCAAAAAGTAAAAATAGAAAAGAGCTTACTGGCAACAGCATAGCTATATTAACTATCCAGAAGGAAAAAAGCCTAACAGTTGAGGCTGGATTTTGGTGTTTGAACCCATGATTCCTGTGCCAGCACACATCACCAAAGGTGCCTTCAGCCTTGTTGAGCTAACTGTACAGGAGTGGAATCAAGAATTGTTAAGACTGATGTACAGGGAGAATTCAGAGTGCATGACTGAGATCCATGAAGGCCTGCTGACTGAGTGGTAGCTTGAGTGCTAAAAGTTATGTGGCTAGAGTACTGCAAAAAGGTAATGAGGTAAGTTAGCTGATAATGAGCCCTATGAATTCAGTGATTTTCAATATTCTGGCTATTTGAGAGAGAGCTGAGATACATTTGTATTTACCTGTATTTAAACCTCACTGCCATGTAAGAAATTATCACTACTAGCTGGGCACTGAGCAGGGGTGCAAAAGATACACATTTTGTGAATCTATGTGTCTCACGTGCCAGTGAGGTCCCAAATCCCTTAGAGCTGTATACACAAGCACTTGCCTGGTTGACCATATCAGGGCAGCAAGTTGCCAGAAAAAATCATGGATTTTGTGGCATCCACACTTTCATTCATTAAAGACAGCAAGTTCACATAAAGTGGCTTCTTACTTTCTAAAGCATGCAGCTTTACAGACATGAACATGTGATCCTGTAGTTGTATATGTGAGAGAAGATCTAATGCTGGGTCCATTGAATGTTTTGGGGTTTGTTTTGTTTTGACTTGATTATTTTAAAATATTATTATTTTTATTTTTGCAGAAATGGAGGTGGGAACAGGTTATAAATGCATGAAATTGTCTAGTACTTTAGGCTTTGTTTGTAAATGAAACAGTTTTTGGCTCTGCTTTCTCTTGGCATGTAATGAACAATAACAAATAGCATAACTTTCAGAAAGTTTTGACAGTGGAAGGTTGTTCCTTGCCCTTCTGTCAGCATTACTCTTTCATTTTCCAAATTTCCTTAGGAGTCATGCTGCCAAGAGATCTGAGCTGAATGTAAATCTTTCTGTTTGAGCTTGGACTGTGCTACCTTATTGCAGTTGTAATTTGAACTCAATCTTCATAGGTATTTTCTCTGATAGGGACTAAAAGTCAGTCTCAGGGAATCTTGAATACAACTGTTTCTTTCCAGCAAGATATTTTAAAAACCACAGTAGACTTTTTCTACCTACTTGTTGTCAATAATTTCCAAATACAATTGTATGGTATAACTATAAAGAGAACAAACTGTTTCTTTCCCCTTTCCCTTTTGGCAACATTTAACTCAAAAGGGGACTGCATGTTGTCAGTCCTCCCACTCCAGTGGACTCTGCAAATCACTTTGGAATGTGCCAAGACCTTTGGGACACCCCCACCCCGGGAGAGAAAAGACGGATCAGCAGTTTGAAAGTGTTCTTCCATTGGTTTTCTGACATTGCTATTAAAAACTATCAGGGATATATTGTCACTATTGTATTTGTGGCCATCTAAAGCCTTGCAAAGAATTTTTTTTTCCTTTTGTTCACTGTGGTTGTTTATATGCAGATAGATTCAAGACAGAACTGTGGTCACATGGCGATTTTTCACATTCTGATATATCATCATCAGCAAGCATTTTCCAGTTTAAAACATGAATAACTAATGTTGTAGAAAATATGTGCTGTAATATATAATCAGCCAGAAACAGTGTGTCCAAAGATCAAGAACAGTCTGAAGAAAAGTTTGTAACTTATATTTTAAATGGGAGTTTGGTTTTTGTTTTTTGTTTCTTTGTTTGTTTGGTTTGTTTGTGTGTTTTTTTTTATTTGAATGGTTGTGCTTGGAAATATAAAGTAAGGAATGAATCTGAGTGTGACACATCGAGAATTTTATATATTGCCTTGCACTTGATTGCCTTATGATTTATTCTCTCAGTCTCTTAAATTGAAGAGGTCATCTGCATCATTGGCCATAGTGACTACTGATAATTCAAAAAAAATTGATAACTGCTACTGTTTCGGAATTGCCACATATTTAGGTTTTTCCCATCATTACAAGAATTTTATGCCTTTGCATGTTGTCCAGTCATTGGTTCAAGGTGAGTATAAAATATTAATGGATCATTTTGCCTACTCATTTGCACAAGTATAGATAATTTAGAAAAACATGAAGCAGGTAAACATCGGGGTGATGCTGTAGATCATATTTAGTGGTTTGTCTCATCCATAAAAGTCTTTTTTGGCATCTGGGTAAACTTTGTATTTAAGAGTTGACTTCTAGATAATGTGAACCTTTCCACCTTTCTTATTTTACTATGTATATAATTCTTATCTTGCATTTGTCACCCCTTTAGTACACTCCTCACAATTTCTTCTCCGAATGCTTTCACATATAATGGTGCAGACCTTGTACTACTATTAAGTTTCCTACTTTGCACAGTTTGTAAGCTGAACTTGCTAGAATATCAAATCTGAACTTGTGATGCTAACTTCTTTCTAGAGGTCAAACAATGTGAGGTGTGTTTTTTGTTTTTGTTGTATGTGGCTGGGGTTGAAAATTTTAAGTCAAACCCCAGCCTCTGCTCTTGGCTTGACAGTACAAGGAGAAAAAAAGGAGCAGGAAAAGGGCAAAGTGCAGTCTGATGCTTTGGAAATGCAGCATAATGAAAAGGTGAAATGTTATGGTGGCAAAATTTAATTAGCTGTAACATAACAGAAAGCAAATCATGACATTTATTTTTAGGAAGAGGCCTCCCACAGAGAACTGTGATACCTTGCAAGGAGAAGCAGACAAGAGGGAGCTTTTTTAGAGTACAGATACTCTCATTAAGAACAAAGCAGGAAAGTATCATTAGAAACTGAGTTGTTTATTATTGTTGTTGTTACTATAGAACCCACGAAGAATAGCTAGTTTCTCCCACAGCCACTGGTACAGAACAGATACATAACAGAGTTGGAATTGTAAGAAAACTAGGGATATAAGCAGCTGCTTTTGCAAACTAGATGTTTTGAAGAGAATATACTGCATGTATTTTTGGTGGAAGAGGGAAAATCTAAGGTAGAGAGTGAAAAAGAGAAAGAATAGTGTGAAAAGCAAAGTTAGAAGAAATCTGATAAAGGACTACTTAAGAAGCACAGGGGTAAGCTATGGGTTGGAAATTAGTATAAATGGAAAAGAGCTTTCTTTTTGCACTCTTTTTTTAATCTGAAAGAGTATTTTGCTAACACCCAGTTTCCCATATATTAGTCTGAATTAGCAGATGTCCTGATTCTCTCGATGTGGCCCCATTTTGCACAGCATCAAGCTACAGGATGCAAAATGCCCTGCTGTGTCTTTTACATGATCAGCAAGAATAATAGCTGAAGACATATAGAAATGGGATTTGCTGTCTTTTTCTAGATCATGTGGGTATAATTAACCAGCCACGGGCAGCTTTGTTCAAATAAGTGTTCACACATACAGGTATACCTATATACCTGCACATGCATATGCATGTGCATTTGGATGGTTCACCAAATGTCAATAAGCCAGGGAACAGTCAGCAAATGATAGATGGTTAAAAGCAAGGATGGACAAAATGATTTGCTTTATATTGTAGTTCTGCATCCAGTTTGGCCTTTGTCATGGTTTAACCCTAGCTGGTAATTAAGTACCAAGCAGCCACTAGCTCACCTTTTTCTCCAATGGGAAGAGGATTAGCATTGAAAAGAAGGTAAAACCTATGGGTTGAGGTAAGAACAGTTTAATTAATGAAATAAAATAGCATATAATAATAATTGTAATGAAAAAAGAGACAGAAAAAAGAGAGAAATAAAACACATTAAAGAAAAAAATCCAGAAGTGATGCACAATACAATTGCTCACCACCCCCTGAACAACTCCCAGTCCATCCCTGAGCAGCAATAGACATCTCCTGGCCAAGTTTCCTAAGTTTATATACTGAGCCTGATGTTCTATGGTATGGAATAGCTCTTCAGCCAGTTGGGATCAGCTGTCCTGTTTGTGTCCCCTCACAACTTCTTGTGCACCTCCAGCCTGCTTGTTGGCAGGGAATGAGAAGCTGAAAAGTCCTTGACTTAGTATAAACAAAACACTACTTAGCAACAACTAAAACATCAGTGTGTTATCAACATTATTTGCATACTAAATCCAAAACACAGGGCTGTACCAGCTCCTAGGAACAAAATTAACTCTATCTGAGTCAAAAGCAGGAGATCCTTTCTCATTTTTGTCATACTCATCCTATATCAATCCACAATCACTGTATTCATACCTATGAAGAAATTGAAAATAACGCTTGAATTTTCGTCAGGAGATGCCCAGAAAGAAGTTGGCATCAACAGGGTTTTATATAGCAGGAAAGCTGTGTGTTGGGTAACACCCAGTTAGATGTGACAGTGATGTAGGATGGACCATTCATGTAGGTACCAGAACTGTGGCATGGATTTAGCCAGAGTTCACCTACAATTCGACTTTGGCCTGTTTAGGTGTTGTGTATCTGATTGTGCACTGACTCCATTCAGTATTTGGACTCTGGGGGATGTATTATACTCTGTGACTGTTGCTGGACTGGGTAAGGGCTGAATGAGTCAATACTGGTCCTGCGTGAAGCAGAGCTAGTCCCGTGGAAGAAACAAAAAGGTTGAGGAATAAGCATTCATTCACTGTTTCGTTCCTTATTTGGTGGTAAGATATTCCCTTATGGTAATTAGTACAGTGCTTGTTTAAAAATCATCCACTCTAGCTCAGCCAGAGGTAACTTTTTCATGAGCAGAGAGCTTAAAATCCAGCAGAGGGCAATGCTGTATTGCACCTATACACATACTGCAAACGAATCTACCTTGAGGACCTTTGAGTTATCATCCTTAATGAGAAATCATGCATTTAATTCACGGTAGGTTATACTAGCCTTGTGGTTGGGGTTTTGCAATAAAGTCCTGAGGCATTTCTGGAAAAAATCACTCCCATTGGTGGTAGGCATGTTGCCAGTATGTGAATGGACTGATTGCATTGCGTGTTTGAGCTGTGCAGAAACAAAATAATAAGGACTTATTGTAGTTTTGGTGGAAAGTTTTCAAGAGTTAACATCCTCTACCTTTTCTTCTTTCCTTCCCCCACCGCTTCCCTGTACCTGCCTGTTAACTTTGCCAGCTATTGCACTTCTATTACGGCTTTTTCCTCCCATTATTGTTTCTTGCAGATTCACAAAAATGAGAAATGACAAAACTCAGTAGTTAAAATAGGCTGTGTTCTTGGGAGACTCATTGGAACTGAATTTCTCTTTTACAGAAATTATAACAACCATGCATAACACAACAGTTTTCTGTCTATTGAACCTCTGGGAAGAAATTATAAACAAAGGATCAGTGGAAAGTACCATTTAGAGTTACAAAAATATTTAGCTTTCTAGTCCTTCATGAAGAGTGTAAAAAGCAATGGAGACCTTACAGGGTCTGGTGCTCTAGTTTGGTTTCTAGGCAGCTGCAATTTCACAGGTTTATATGACACTGATTTCATTTGAGGTCGATTGCAATCTTGTTGTTTTAGGATTCTTCTGTGTGTAATTCTACTGTAAGTGAAGAATCCAGAGCCTTCAGGAGCTCTGTGCTCTGACAAGGGTCCCGGGGCCCAGAGAGGAACCCATGAAATTGATCTTTCAGCCACACACTAACTTGCCTTTATTACCACTGTGGCAGCTCACAGTACTAGTACAGTCCCTGGAAAGCTGCTTTTACTGTGCTGGTCTCAAAATTCCTCTGTCAGCAATAGTGGCAAAGAGTTTCAGTTGATTTTATGAGAACAGAAACAAAAAGTGATCACAAGGGATTCTGTCTGGAGTAAAGGACCTCTTTGAGAAACCTCTTGTAACTTTCCTGTCCTCCCATGTTGGACTCCTCTCTGGAGTAATCTGCAGAGTGGCTAGAAGCAGCAAATGGAGAAGGACTTCACTTTAGAAGTCCAAAATATGTATGTGTTTTTATCCGACTTTGTTGGTTTTCTCCTGTTCCTACTTCAAAAACAAGTCATGTAATTCCACATCTTGCAAGCCATTTTGTTCTAGGGGACCAGCCACCCTTATTAGGATGCAGGGCAGAGAACCCATTTTCTCTGGTTTGCATATTTGATTATAATTGCAGAGAGCAAAGGAGAGGAGAGGGTGGAGGGGATGAGAATGTGTTTCACTGGTGCTTATCTCTAGGACAGTAAGGATGGTATGATATTGAGGGATGATATATTGGAAGGGAAGGAGCACAGTGTAAATCCTTACAAATCTGAACCGTGGGTGATATACCTTTTTGCATCTAAATGTTGGTTTCTGGTAGAATCCATCTTGTACAAAGAGAACTTGCTGGAGAATAGCAAACAGATGCCATCCTTGCTTTGTCTGAGGTATACATGTTGCTGCTCCTGTGCTGGACAGGCACTGCATAGAGACATCCAGCCTGGGACAGATAAATTGCAATAATTAGTGGTTTTTTACACCATTGTTGTAAAGAATAGAAAATCAAACGCAAGTTAAATATTAAAGGGTTTATGACAGTGGAGTGCATGAAGGAGCTAGTTGTGAGTTTTTCAGTGACAAACCCTAAGGTCAAAGATTTATGACTAATCTCTGGCAAACTGGTTTTCCCAGTTGATCTGTGCAGCATTGTAGTTAACTTTGGTTGCTTAAAACTCAAAATCTGGAGCCAGTCACTTTGCTGATTCAATGTGTCTGTGTGATGCCCCTAGTGATACAGACTGGTTGCTGTTTTCTAGAACCGAGGTTCCTGGATCAAAGTTGTAAAGCCCAGGAGCTATCTCCTCAGTAGGCACTGAGCTAGTGGAGCTGTCAAGAGTTGTGCTGTGGGAGGGACAGCTGTCTCAGGTGCTGTCCCTGCTCTGAACCTACCCCAGTGGGAACTTCAAGGTGCTTTTGGGTTTTGGGTCTCCTCCGTCCCCAACAAATGTAGCCCCAAGAGTAGGTGATTAAAAATGGATGAGAAAATGAAATTCATTTGTGTTGTAAACAACAAGCGTATATGTGCAGAGAAGGATGAAGGCAAACAGACTGACATCACATTTCTCTTCCAGTGAGAACTAAAGCCTTCGTGTTGTTTATAAAACAAGCCTCAATATCCAGCTTTTCTTAAGTCTTTAGGAGTGCAAATATAACTTGCAGCCAATGAAATGTCATTGTCTCTGCTCTGTGGCGAAGTAAGTGTTTTGATGATATATTTTTTTAAGGACATTCGGACTGGATCCCTGAATACCAAGTCCCAGCTAAGCATGAATTCAAATGACTGAGGCCTAAGCCCCTGACAATAAGGGTTTATTGAAGAAGCACTAACAGAGCTGAACTGGAGTGGACTGAATGGTCAAATGGAAATAATGGGATGCTTGTGGCAACCAGAAAATGATTATTTATTGGCATAATCCCAGGATAAACTTCTGCCAAGAGCACACGGTCTTTCCTTGCCAAGTTCTTCATATGGGGAAATACAGTACTGAACTTCTGCACGTAATAGCAGTACAGAAGACTGGGAGGAGGAGAAGTGGCAGCCTGCATGAGGAGGGAAAAAAATGTCTATCCCGAATGGTGTAAACAATGTGATCAATGGAGCTCCACTCACCAGCAGGCTCTAAAGAGACCACCTGGGTTTCAACTTTAGGAATATGGTCTGAAAAACATGGTTTTGACTATGAAGTTCTATCACTTGAATCTCTAAGTACTGCTACATGCATCATGCAGAGAACAGAAAAATTTGGAACTTTTTTCTAAAAAACCTACCTCTATGATTGTTGAAGTACTTACAAGCAGTTTCTTTCATGCATACAAAAAAGGACTGTCTTGCAACTCTGCTGAGAGACAGATTCTCAAGAAAATTCTGTTGAATCACACTTAGCAAATATTTTATTCACTGAGAAATGCAGTTACAAGATGTAGCTACACATAACTGCAGGTTGAGTTTAAAAGTTTATGGAATAACTGCTGCTCATTCAAGGAAGAAGAGAGCAGAGAGGCTACTCTATATCGTAGTGTCTTGCCCTTATCTAGTAGTATTTTGGATAGGATATTTAGTGAGTTAATCCTGATTCACATCACCTCTCTGTGTTGGAAAAGGTTTTTCTTTTCAGCCCAAAACTCACACATTTGAATGCTGTAAGTATTGTCCTAGAAGGCACTTCATAGTGGTCATTTCTCCCTATCTCCTGTGGAAGCTAAACCTGTGGTATAAAATACTTCAATATTCACTAGGGCATAATAATCTCGCCTTCCAGGAAAATGTCTTAGAGGCCATTAGAAATATCTGTACTATGAAACAAGTTCTCTTTATGGGTGATTGAGATGCCTACCTGAGAAATCTTTGACCTATAGCTAGGGCTATATTGAGGAACAGGAAACAGTAATCATAACCTCAGCTATCAATCACAGACAGAATCTGAAGACAGATCTTGCAAGCTTTAAATTTTTATTTTGTAATCAAGCAAAATTATATATGATTTTTCTCTTACTCTTACTTATTCCAGTAAAGTAGGGGGCTGGACAGGGGCAACTCTGTCTTCCTGGCCATATTTAAAAGTGGAATTTTCTATCTAGGATGTTTTTCTGTTTATGGTGAAAGACTATTTTCTCTGAAAAAAGTTCTCTCTGTCACACAATTATTTTTTTTTGATAATTACAAGAAAGTTTATTCATATCTCTAAACCTCAGTTTCTGTTCTGCCAAGGGAAGGTGATTTTACTTTCTTCTCTTACACTGACTTGCTTGTTTCTGAGAGAATCTCCTGTGGGTGGAGGCACTACCTTGGGGTGCTGACAGAGAATACAGCTGTTCACTGTCAGTGCCTAAAGGTGCTTCACTGCAGCTGTTGAAAGGAGTTGCTCCTTACTGGCACTAGTATGGTTATGGTGAACATTGGCCAGTCTCTAGTACCTGAAAAGGAAGTGGCAGTGCATCCCAACTCATTTTTTGTTACTATTAAATGCCATGGTGAACGTTCTTTTGTGAATTTAAGGCAGGGTCCATCCTAAGTGCTTGTTAAGTTGCACTGGAATAAAAGAGGCAGTTCTTAAAGTTCTAGCTAAGTGGGAAGGGCTGTGGAGTATCTGAAAGGAGATTGTAGTGAGGTGGGGGTTGGTTTCTTTTCCCAAGTAACAGGTGATAGGATAAGTGGAAATGGCCTCGAGTTGTACCAGGGAAGGTTTAGGTTGGATATCAGGAAAAATTTCTTCACTGAAAGGGCTGTCAAACACTGGAACAGGCTGGCCAGGGAAGAGGTTGAATCCCCATCCCTGGAGGTATTTAAAGGATGTGTAGATGTGACACTTGAGAGACATGGATTAGTGGTGGTTTTGGCAGCCTAAGTGAATGGTTGAACATGATGATTTTAAAGGTGTTTTCCAAATTAAATCATTCTATTTTTCTATGAATTTCAGTTTCAGAATATGAGGTCTGGGCTTTTGTCTTTATTTGCTGACTGGTGTCGCACTGGAGGACTTATGTACCTTGGGGATGCCATTTGCATCCTGACTGGCAAAGATGAGATAACATGCTACACAACTGCTGCCCTCTGCTCGCTAACTGTTTTTGAAGGAGAATGATTTAAAAACACATTCTAGCCCTGTGTTACAACAAGGCCAAAAGACAGATTTAATTCTACTCAGCCTTTGTTTCAGTTTAATTAATTTTTTCCTCATTCATTTTTACATAGTTGTCCCAATGCCCTGGCATTTGTCACTTGAAGCAAAGCAACAATTTCTCTGGGGAAAAAAAAATGCAGTCCCTTGAAAAGATGAGTAGAGGGTATAGGTGAGAGGCTATGTGCTTTCAACTTAGATAGGTTTCTGACCGTGTCATCTGAAGGGACAGACAGCAAAACGAACAGAGTCATAATAAGTAAAAAAATAAAATGGGTTTTTTATTTTATGAGTATGGAGTATTTCCCAGAGTGTGACTGGAGGTAAAAAAAATAAAAAAAGAATTCTCCAACCTCACAGTCAGCTCAGGCAAATCAAAACTCAAATATTTGACAAACTTTGTTTACTTTCAATGAAAGGTATTTATCAAAGATAAGGGAGTTCTGCTGAGTCTTGCAGCTTTCCCTCAACAACACACTGAGCCACTGGGAGCTGCCCAGTGTTGCTGCTCTCCTCTGCTGGGGAGAGTCTGGCTACCCTGCTCAAAACCTGGAACCATGGAGATTCAGGAATACAGAGCAAGCTGCAGCTGATGCTGGATAATAAAATTATCCCCTCTTCACATAATCACTTTTATTATGGGTTTCTCAGTGTTCTTTTGAAAAAGGCAAGTGCTATTATCCCTATTTCATAGATGGAGAAGTGGGGATATTGACACATGCTGTGATTTGCCTACTGCCATTGAGCTGAAAACGTCTTCGTTGGGGCAGAGGGAGAAAATGAAAATACAGTGGAGGCATCTGTTTGGCTTGTACAGTACAGCTGTTCACAATGAAAATCATGTCACAGCTTAAACCACTCTCAAACCAGGATTAATTCACGATAATGGTGTGACCACTGGGCCTGTGGTGACATCAGTGTATATCTGCAGTTTTTGTCCTCATAGTAGTAGTAATAATCTTCAACCCTGGACCTAGTTACAAAAACAGTTGTATTCCTTGGTCACTCCTTTTTTTTTCCCCTGACTGTGACACCCATAGGACATTGTTACAATTGCAATGGTCAAGAAAATGTCGTTTGTTC
Organism: Corapipo altera; assembly: GCF_003945725.1. Taxonomy (NCBI): domain Eukaryota; kingdom Metazoa; phylum Chordata; class Aves; order Passeriformes; family Pipridae; genus Corapipo; species Corapipo altera. Next base: position 9,256,205 of record NW_020884873.1, on the reverse strand, counting down.
TGTTTCAATAAATGCATTTATAATAGTGAAGAAAACTCTTTCTTAGAGAGACAGGGACAATGAGAGATTCTTTTCTGCCCTCTGTTTCACAAGTGGATGGGAATGTGTCACACCCTGCTCTAACATTTTTCAGAAGGTACTCAGATTAATCTCTGGTAGATGAAAACACATTAGCTACCCAAGTAAGTGTCAGCAACTTTCCTTATACCAGAAAGCTCTCTGTGACAGTATTTATTTGCCCTTTCCTGGTCCTGTAGTGTCACAGTAGCCATGTAGTGGGGATCTGGTCACTTGTCAGAAACTTTGAAAAACCATGAAAAAAATTCATTGTTTTAACAGTCTGAGGCAACCAGATGATCACTAGGCAAAGATACTAGCTAGTTTGGGGTAGGAAAGGAGGCAGAAACAATAAGTAATAAGAGCCGTTTACCCCCTAGATAAGCATGCTTTGTCCCTCTGCCATTGTCAAGTAATTACATCTTTCAGCACATTGGAGTAGCAGCGTTGAAAGATTTACCAGTGGCTGGAGAAATTGTGACCCCAACACAAGGTTTCTCCAAGAGCGAAATAATGATGTAGATGATGCACGGAAGAGTTTAGTCAGAAGTTTGGCCTTGCTGTCACTGAAACGAAAACACTTGGAGAAAAGAGAGGTAAGTCTCCTGTGGTCTTCCTGGTGATAAGATCCAAGAGTGTTTAATCTCACCTTTAGTCCTGGAAAAATGAGAGTCTAAGAAAACCACTGTGACTTCGTTGATAGTGAGGCAGCAGCTGTGATTGTTGTGGGAAGAGCAGGAGGGAAAAAAATTGCAGCAACAAGTTGCTTAAAATGTCTTTTTCAGTTAGGATCTTGAAATACAACAGAATGGACTGAAATATGTGTTGGTTTGGTTAGGTTTTTTGCTTTGTTTTCTTCAGCCTCTCAGCTGGAGCAGTGGGAGGGGAAGGTTAATAGAAGAGGCAGTTGCAGAAGTCAGCATTAGTTATTACTCAGGAACCCAGACTTGCTCAGACCCAGCATGAGCAAAAGAGAGGAAGAAAATGTGTGCATTGTGGATGAGAACAAAATAAGAGCTTGGGGAAGGAAGAAAACTCATTTCAACAGTGTTGTTCTTTTCAATGATCTTGTTTCTAAGAGAAATTTTGAAGGCCGAGGTTAAGAAAGTAATCTCTGTACCCTGACTGGGGACCAGTAGAGAAAATAGCAACCATCCCTTTTACATTAAATAAATGTAATGCTTTTATTGAAAGAACAACATGTTTTTTTCATGCCTTTATTGACATGGCTAATTTCTTAACATCAGTTTATTACACTGAATCAGTTTTTTTTGTTGCTGTTTTGTTTTGTTTGGGTGTTTTGTTTTTGTTTTTTTCCCCCAATTGTGATGGTTTAGAAATATTAGCTGTGTTCTCTAGCCTTTCTGAAAATAAAATAACTTTTTAAAAATCTCATGTTGGAAGTCTGGAAAGAGAGAAGCATAACATTTTTAATCCCCTTGGAAGGTTCTGGCCATCTCCATTAGATTTTTAATTCTTGGCCTTTTAACCATCCATATCACCTGTTGTGTTTGTTTGGCACTATGTTTCCACTTACTACACTTTTCTTATGAGGAAGAAATTATCTGTTACCATTTTATATTCTTGTTTACAACTCTACTGCGTGAATGCTAAAGTTTGACCCAAAATTGACACCTCTTATGACTTGTTCATTCTTCTATGATCAGAAAAGGGCTTGTAGTGCCCTGGTTTGACAAAATTTTGCTTAAAATTTGCAATGAAGGAATTACACAGTTCTTGGTGCTCTCTCAGAGATAGAGCTGGCTAATGAGAAGTTCAAACAGAAGTTCAGATTCCTAGTTCTGATGTTATGTTGCAGATGTATCTGTAGAGTCTGCCTATGAGAAGCATTAAGATCCTTTGTATAGCTCATGTAAAATTATATTTTCAACGGGAAAGAATGCAGTTGTGTAGTTGTGAGCTTATAAAAACCACAAATAAAATCATTTTAATTCATAAAATTCTTTCAAAAACTTGCCATCCTGTTGAAATTCATGTTCTCCTATGAAATATTTTTATTTTGTTAAAAAAGTTTGGAAAAATGAGAGAAATATTCCATCTGTATTTGTTTGTACTGTCCATTTTCTTGAGTCTTGAGTCAGTCTAAATTATGCTCAGAATTTAAAGGCAAAATTTATATACCTTGTGGTATCTGTTATCAACTTGAACTACTAATTTACGCCTGGGAAGCTAGAAATATAAAATATCCACAGTATGGGTGTTTGCCTTAGCCTGATGTGAGAGACAAATATGCAATCAACTAAGCAAATATCAAAGGCTAGGGGAACTGTTATCCACAACTTAACTAATTACTTTAGCTTATTTACTTAAACAAAGCTAGATGGGACATGTGAATAGGTTATTAGTTTTGAGTTTGTGTTTTTTGTTTGTTTGTTTTGCTGTTGATGTTGTTTGTTTGGGATTTTTTTGGTTTTATTTTTTGTTTGCATGCAACTCTTGGTTACCTGCTTATTTTTATGGCACTGGCATAGCTCACTGGCCTCAATGCTCATTTTTCTGGTCCTTAATAATGTCCATATTGAAAAGAGAATATGGAGTTGATTACATATTTAAAAATATCATCCCCAAGCTGCACACTGCAATTTTTGAGTGAAGTGTTTGACTTGGGCTTATCAAAAGGGTCATGCTGTAATTTTTTCCCCTTTAAGCTAACTGTTTAATTCTGGCTTTTTATTATGGGTACTCCATGCTGTAGCTGAGTATAAATGCTAGTTTAAAGGATAAAGAAAATTTGTCAAATATAATTTCAGCTTTCTAGAGTTTTCACACTTCCCCCTGGCTGATTCCTAGCAACAAACAGATAGTTATACTCAATTTTATGTTTTTTAAATTTGCACTGTACTAGTGAATAAATTGCTGTTTACCCAACTCCTTCCAGCACTGGCTCACCTGGAAGCAATTGTCTCTTCCCTACCAGCTGCTGCTTGCCAGCTTCTTCTCTCCTGCATGGAGGGAGAGCATTGCTGGAGCTGCTTCCATGTGGGGCGACCCCTCTCTCTACCCTCAAATGAAAGCAAAGTAGAGGAAGGAAAAAAGAAAAGAGGAGAAGTGCCTGCTGGTTGAAACTCTCTGATTCTTCATCGTTTTGCCAGACAACCTGCCAGCTGCACTGGGTTGTGGATTTTGAAATGGGGACCTGAAGATTGATGCTGGGATGCTGGGTCCACTACCAAAATGTGCTCCTGGGCTGAAATGCTGGGAGCTTATTTTCAGTAGGGTTTAGGGGTCCCTGCGTGGCTTTGAACTGTCTTGTTAGCTCACAGGCTCAGACTACTGACATCTGCTCTTTGGTGTTACTGATGGAGCTCCTGAAATTTCATTGCTATGTGACAAGAGGATATCAAGCTCTCGTAGGAAAGTCGAAGGAGTGTGGGAAATGAGCACACAGGTTTTGCTTTGGGCAGGATTGCAGTAGCTGTAGGTCTCTGTATTAATATGTATGAGCATTTTGATATGCTGAACAACCCACTCACCCTTTCCTACCCCCACCCTCCCTCCCAAGTGTAAGATATAATTTCACTACTTAATTTGTCCAAAGATGAAAACTTAGTGTTTCATTATTATTCTAGTAGGTTTTCTTTAACAAAAACATTCTGAAAGATCATCATTGTTAGAAATGAAATTAAGACATAGGTTTTGAGCCAGAGAGAGTACCGTTGGTTGAACAGTCAGTTATTATGATTAAAGGTTCTTTCTTTCCTTAAATCTTGGCTCACTCTTAGGCTTTGACCACTAAGGCCATAGTAATGGTTTGAAATGAACTCAACATTTCTTTGGTCCATGAAGGTGCAACAAAACGAGGAAGACCAGCAACTTGGCTCAAGGTTTTGTGCTCTGAGGAAAGTTTGGGGATCTTTATCCGTAAGGAAGCATACAGAGAAATGTATGTGATGTCTATGTCTACTTTTAGTACTCAGAAAGGAAAAGTAAGGTGAATAAAGATTTTGCATCAGATATAGAAACAACATTATGATGGCAGATTAGTCAAGAGAAAGAATAAAATTAGATTGAAAACCACAGTACTCAGAATGAACTGTATTTAGTGAAAAACTGGAACTTGGAAGACATTTGGGTGAGAACAGAGAGAAATATTGAGTACAAATGGCCCAGAAAATTTACTGAAGAAGCAGGAAAGAGGTGTAGTACTTGCAAATGGATATTATTAGGTTAGCCCCCATACACTCTATAATGTTAATTGTGACTGGCTGACAGAACTTGAAGGTCCAGAAAAGGTTCAGAAAAGATAGAAACTACAGTAGAAGAAATAAAACTGTAATGGAAATGAATGATGCACACTAAATAAATAAATAAATAAATAGATAGATAAGAGCTATTGATATACTTAGTTTATTCAGCCTGGAGAAAAGGAGAGTGAGGAGAGACCTCATTGCAGTCTTCAACATCCTCATGAGGGAAAGTGGAGGGGAAGGCACTGAGCTCTTCACTCTCTTGACCAGTGACAGGACTCGAGGAAACAGCATGAAGCTGAGTCAGGGGAGGTTCAGGGTTGATATCAGGACAAAGTTTTTCACTCAAAGGGAGGTTGGGCACTTGAACCCAGAGAAAGGGTCACAGCACCAAGCCTGTCTAAATTTGAGAAGCCTGAGGACCATGCTCTCCGGCACATGGTGTGATTCTTGGGGTGTCCTGTGCAGGGCCAGGAGTTGGACTTGATGATCTTGATGAGTATGTTGATCTTCCCAACTCAACATACTCTATGATTTTATGATACATAAGATAGGATTCATATGACTCAAAACTATCTTGAAAAAGTATGGAAAAACACCTACTAGTTTTGTGTCATCCCAAAGTTGGATGTGATTTTAGTTGGAAGTCCTTGTGTTATTGTGCATGGGGAAAATAGAGGGAGATCTTTCATTACAGAAGGGTTTATCTTTCAAAACTTAAATTAGAAGGTAAATGGTGCTAATGGTAATAGCAGCTAATTATTTGCGGATGTGATTTCTTCACTACCCACCACAGGACTATAAAAATTTGAGCTATTTTAGAATTTAATTAACTATGGCTTTACAACTCATTCTTAAAGCTCATGCTTAAAAATAACCACTCGTATCAAGTTTTATCAAGCTGATTTGCTTTATGCTGTATAGGAACATGAACGTAACTCTAATTAAGATTTTAAATTTTAAAAGTTGATTTTTGTAAAATTAGGTGAACTGGTGATGTATGTTGGACCAATGTGGGATTTTGAATAAAGGACTGACTCAAATTTATTTCTATCAAAATAGGAGAAAAAAATCAAAATTTGTTTTCTAAAAAAAAAAAAAAGAAAGAGTGGGAAAAAGACTGTAGAGAAGAATTCCAAATCTAACTGGGAATCAACCCACTAAAGTGCTATCAGGAGTTTGTAAAAATTTAAAAAAATGGTACTGATCACCCAGTAAAGAAGTGTCTTGGAAGTTCAGAAGTGGAAGATTTCTGAGACTCACTAAAAAGTAAGCTGACTTAAATCTTACAAAGGAAATGAAAACCAAGTATAGATTTTTAATTTTATTTTCCTAGTAGTGTAAATAAAGACAACAAAGGAAATGTGCACGTGTGCAAGGAAGGGAGGAACACATTACAGTTGGAAGATTATGGTTCATAAAGGTCTGGGTCCAGAAGTGTGTGAGCTTTTGCCTCAGTTTCCTACATAGGAGGACATAGGGTCAGGATGTAGGGGCATGCACCAGGTGGTGAATGAGAAAGAGACCTGGAGAAGCAGAAGTTTCTGCAGCTGTTACTGAATTGAAACTCTTAAAAGCCAAATGCTCTTAATTTCTATTTAATAGAGAAAACTGTGGGTTTCCACCTCGTAGTAATGTAAAAAATGTAATTTGACATTTCAGATTCATTAGGACTGTTAAAGCATGCAACAAATTTTATTTCCTGCTGCTGTACAAATGGAGCATAGCAAATATAATATTTATATTTAAGAAGGGGGGAAAGAAACAGATCCAGGTAACAGCAGACATGTTCATCTGCCCTCGATGGACTGCAAAGTAGAACGTATTTTGAATAAGAGAATAATTTAAGAAGTGGAGTTAAATATTAAGTTTCATTAAACACAGCATGTGTTTACTGGAATGAGACTGATGTCCCAACCTAGCTCATTTAAAAACTGATTTTGTAGATGTGACTAATCTGGGACTAATCAAACTGTGATTTATTTGTTGTGGGACTTGATGAGAAATTATTCATTCAAGCAGGAAAAAAGAAGGATTAATGCAAAAGTTAGTTCTAACGTGGACAAGGTGTTTAAAGAGGACTTAAAATGAGCAGTGTTGTGAACAGAAATAATGAGTTGTAGGAACTTCTTAAGTCTGTGTTTGGGAGGCATTGTTATTATGGGCATGAGATGAAAATAATAGTGTGCTAAAAGATGAAGCTGGGAGTCACAGTTATGCTCAAAATATTGTTTACTGGAAGAGAGAAACCACACCTTTTATATATATTCATATTAAGTCAAAGATTTACTGTTAGTGTAATTGAAATCTTAATGGTCTAATCCAAGAATCATTATTAGTGCAGATGTAATTATTACAGAAAAAGATCTGCCTATGCAGATGTTATAATAAGGTTAACAACAGTGCTACTACCACCAAAGTTACAGTTGTTATGCATACACTTAAATTCAACTACTTTTCCTGATGTTAAGCTGACCCTTCCCCAGCTCTTGCTGGCCCTAAGGTTGGTGGCTTCATTATGGTGTTGGTGATGGGGGTTGTTATGGTGATCTCTCATCATCTGGTGTCCTTGACCAGGAGCATGTTCCTGTTGTTTGTTTCTTTTTCCTCACTTTAAGATCAAATTGGGGTTGTTTTTTTTTTTAATGTATGCTAACATGCTTTGATGCCTTTCTCTTTCTTCACTGGTCTGCAGTTCATGTTATACCCAAACGTACTAGATATGGCACCTTTTATGTATTTCTGTGTTCTTTTTCTTACTTCAGGTCTGTATTTCTTTATCTGACCTTGGGCCAGTTGTTTATAGTGGGTGTGTTCTCCATTGTCAAGCCAGTGCCCCATCTCCTATCTTGCATATCTGTACTCCTCTACATTGCATTCTGTTCTCCACTTCTAAAGACCTTTGCTAAGATACAGCCCTGTGTTTTTTATAGTATATTATTATAAGAGTCATAAAACCTGTGTGGCTCCACACAATGACAAAGAAAACTAAATCAGGTTAGCCATAGCTAGTTGGTCAACTAGGAAAAAAAAAAAGCTATTGCAGCTGAAGCAAATGTGACAAAGCTGTGGACAGGCCAAGGAACACTCAGACAGGGCAAACCTCTACAAGCCTCAGTCTAGAGCCCTTGCAAACTCACTACAAAGCTACAGTATTGCACTACGTGTAGCATAACAGCATTATCAACACAACTGGCATTTGGCATTTTATGCTGGAAGAGCTGGAGGATATGAATAGGTTAAGCTACATGAGAAAACCTGATTGTTCAGAGGGGTAGATTACTCTCATATGGACTAATAATAAAATGCTCTCTTCTACAATCTGGAACCTTGCCAGGTGCTTTGGAAAGAACAAACGAAGGGAAGTGCATGTAAGTTATTAGCAGCAAAAAAGCCACCTGTAAAAGGCATATGTGATCCTGGGATGTGCTGCGTACACTAGCTTCAGTCAGGCTAGGAAAAGTAACGCTGACAGAGCTTCATCTGAAAATGTCTGTTTTGTTCTGAAATGTTCAGGAAAGACTTGTTCAGATGTGAGAAATGGAGTACCTTGGGTTGGAGTACCATGAGTTAGTTGCATGAGTGCAGATAGAGTCACTCTGGCAAGCTTGACTTGCACTAAAGGACATCCAGAGGTCTAAGGAGCACAGCATGAAAACACCTGGGATACCTTGGGCTGCCAACTTCAGTCTGCATTTTCAGGGCCTGGGGTTGGATGGACTAAACTTTCTCTTGGGCTGATAGACAAAGCTGACACTGCATGAAGGTGTCAGTAGCATTTCTGGACCCACATGGAAGTGATTGCTTGCCACATTGCTTGCCAGTGCTACACTATGCAGATACTGGTTTGGGTCTCTGGTAGAGCCAGGATTTGTGTGCTGCAGTCCATAAGAAAGGTATTTCACAGATTTCACAGAATATTCTGAGTTGGAAATGACCCACAAGGAGGATTCAGTCCAACTCTTAAATGAATTGAACACACAATACAACCTTAGCACCACGCTTTAACCAACGGAGCTAATCTCAGATGTTCCTAAAGGTGTTCCACTTAGTCATGTGGATGGTGCTCATCACAGCAAATGAATGATTTAATGAATCCGGTTCAGGAGAGATGAGTGTGATTATAAAATAAGGTTGGAGGCTTTGAAGTGGGAGGCTCAAGCTCTGCTCAGATCACTTAAACTGCAGCCATAGGGTGACTTCTGCCTGACTCTCTGGTGCTCAACATGCAGTTGAACCCATGGGTGGGTGGTTGATGAACTCATTAATTCTCTGATTGCCTGACATTTTTTAATTTTCCTTTCACCTCTTACCCCCAAGCAGAGATTGACTCTGAAATCAACTGTAAGACTGAAGTGATTCCTGTGCCTTATTTTTGCTGCAAGAAGTCACTTCGTGCATCTCAGCTGGGCTTTACTTCTGACTTTGTTACACTCTTCATGTTTTCTTAACACTCTCTGTTTTAATGTTTCCCTATCATTAACTACTTGTCTCCTCTCTCTTTCCTATTTCAGTTCTCTCTATGTGATTACTCACTGCGTTTTTCTGATCTTGTTCCAGCTTCCAATTTAAACTGTTCTAAACTGTCTTCTCTCTCTCTACCTTTTCTCTCTTCTGAAGTTTCCTGGAGCTTTCCGTACCCTAAATGTCTTTCCTTTCTCTCACTTTTGTCATTGTCTTTCTGTGGTTGTAAATACCACTACCATTTGTTTAAGTGCTGTTGTCTTACTCTCTTTAGGGGGTTGTCATAAAGGATTTTAGACATGCTTTCCCTTCATGACAAGATTTACTTGTTACCATTGGTGTAGCTAGAAGGCTTATTACAAAAATGAAAATATCGAGGAAGAGTCCATTTTGCATAACGTGAAACACTTATTATTTTGTTACTAATAGCAGTTTTGGCAGCTCTTTAAATCAAAGTTTGAACTGGAAATATTGTCAAAGGATCTAATAAAAAGGAAACACTGTCACCTTTGAATTTTGAAAAAGTAAACCAAAAAAGGCAAAGTTATTTTCAGTAGAATATATTGTTTGCAGAAACAAGACCAATCCAACAATTTTTTGTCTTCATCCATCTTTTTAACTGCCAAATGAAATATTTGAAAGGAAAACTGAAGATTGAACTCAAATAATTTCTGATAAGAGGAATTTTCTGGACTTCTGAAAAAATATCTACTATTTCATGGGTACTACATATTGGTTGTTTCTGATTTTGTGAGAGCACCAGCCCTTGTTATCTATCATGTGCAAAGCAGTTAAATGTTCTTCTGTAGTCATACTGGTTACATCATATTTGAGGTGTTGATGTGGTGTGAGGCAAAGTCTCCGTTTGTACAACATGGCTTTTCATTTGTTGGTAGTTAGTAGCAAAGGCACTTCAGGAACCAGTCTGTGTCTCTCTGCAGAGAGACAAAATATCTATAGCTGTACCTACAAGTTTAGCATTTGCTTTAGACAACTTGGCAAGTATTTTGACTATAGGAAAGCTTGAATCTTAGGAAACATACTATATTAAGGCTCTGTTGAGTTTTGTTTATAGGGCTTCTGGAATGTTTCAGACTCCCAAACCCAACTGTTTTCCCTGCCTGTTTTGCTGAAAATAGCGTCAGTCAGGTTTGAATTTGAGTTCCCTATCAACTTAATATAAGGTAACTTCCCTAGTAACAGTTATCCATGATTCCTGATGTGACCACATCCTAGGTCCCTGGGGTGGGCAGAAGGGATGTAGGGGGGAGCCCCAAACCCAATGTTACCATCTCTTACAGGGACTGAGTGGGGAGTTTGATGTTTTAATAGTGTGGAAAGTCTGTTTGAATCACAGAATTCTTTGGGTTGGAAGGGACCTTAGAGATCATCTAGTTCCAAACCCCTGCTGTGGGCAGGAACACCTTTTCCTAGATCAGGTTGCTCAGAGCTCCATCCAGCCTGGCCTTGAAGTATGGGTCCTCCCTTCCAAGGATGCGGCTTCCATAACTTCTCTGGGCAACCTGTTCCAGTGCCTCGCCAACCTCACAGTAAAGAAATTTTTCCTAATATCTGCAGAACCACAGAATATGCTGAGTTGGAAGGGACCCACAAAGATCACTGACTCTAACCCTTAGCCCTGCACAGGATCATCCCCAAGAATCACACCATGTGCCTGAGGGTATTGTCCAAACACTTCTTGAACTCTGTCAGGGTTGGTGCTGTGACCCCTTCCCTGAGGAGCCTGTTCCAGTGTGCAGCCACCCTCTGGGGGAAGAACCTTTTTCTAATAACCAACCTAAACCTCCCCTGATACAACTTTGGGCCATTCCCTTGAGTCCTGTCACTGGTCACCACAGAGAAGAGATCAGTGCCCACCCCTCCTCTTCCCCTCATGAGGAAGCTGTAACTGCAATGAGGTCTCCCTTTAGTTTCCTCTTCTCCAGCTGAACAGACCAAGTGACCTCAGCCCCTCCTCATACAGCTTAAGGCCCTTCCCCATCTTTGTTGCCCTCCTTTGGATGGTCTCTAATAGCTTAATATCTTTCTTACATTATGGTGACTAAAGCTAATCTAAACCTGCTCTCAGCTTGAATCCATTCTTTGTCGTCCTTTCACTACATGCTCTTGTAGAAAGTCTCTCCATCTTTCTCGTGGACTCCCTTCAGGTACTGGAAGGCTTCAATTAGGCCACCTCAAAGCCTTCTCTTTTCCAGGCTGAACAAAACCAATCGTCTTAGCCTTTCTTCATAGGAAGTGGTGATTGTTTGATTATGGAAAACCAGTTTGAAGTTAGCCGAACTATAAGGCAAGGTTGCATATTTATTTTTTAATTGGTTATTTCTTTTTATTTACTTCTTTATTTAATAATTAATTTTCTGTGAAATATGAGAGGCTCTGAGTAGTAACATGTAGCAGAATAAAGGGAAAAACAAGCCCAAGCTCACACACGACTTGTGCTCTAACTCCAGGCTCTGTCTGAGTTCACTGGAAACACTGCGGGTCCTATCTTCCTGATGGGAAATGGTACTTTCTTTTGAAGAAAACCAAACTGATGCTAATGACAGCTCTTTCAGACATTTGAATGCCAGGTGTCTTGCAGTCTTCACAGGAACTTTATTTCAACAAAACTCAGGTTGTTTCATCTGACTTCTAGCATGATATAAAAGCTAGATACTTAAAAGTCTATCTTTGGGATTCCTCTGCTGGTTTCCACGTCAATTACAATTATGTTGCATTTGAGCTAGAGGTTGCCAGCAGAGAATACTGAGGAGTGCCAAATTAAATTTCAGATACATTTTGTTCTTTGTTCATGTCGAGAAGTATTTCTCCCCTGAGGTTGCTGTGCTCAGCAAATGAGATCAGGTTGCCATTAAACTTTCTGTAAATATCAGTCTAGTTGAGTTTTTAAGGCCATCTTAGTGGCTAGTACTATTGACACTTCCTCGAGGGACTGGTGTAACATGAATGTTATATGAATGTTATAGGTACTGGTTTGAAAAAAAAAAAAAAAAAAGAAAAGCTGGAAAAACCTTCCTTTCATCTGAACAATCTCCAGTCAACCATCTTGGTATCTGGCTGCTTGATAGAAATGTGTCTCTAGGAAATGGGGAGGTTGCTTATTTTTAACATATGTATTTGCTAAGGCCCTGCTTTCCTATAAACATTGCCAAAATGAGACAATGCAAGTTATAGCAAAGTGAAAGGGAAAGCTCTGAATTGCTTCTGGTGACTGGCTAGTACTGATGCTTCACCACCAAGCAAATGTTTTAATTCCTTTTTATATTTGAATGTTTGCTTCCCAAATCCAGATTTTGGGTTCATTAGCATGCTATGGATAGCCTCTAGCAGTGTATGCAAGTCCTATCTCTGTGCGTATTTTGCTTTTCAAGCAATTAGCTTAATTTATATTAGGAAGAGACACCAATTGCAGGGGAAGGAAGAAGTAGGTAGCAACACACCAATGACAATTAAGATAAAGCATCACATATTACCTCTATAGGTTTTCTTGAAAGAAGCTCTTTTCTGATGTCAATTAAGCCTAATAAGAACTTGAACCCTTGTAAGATGGACAGTATAGAATTGTCTGTCCATCTTTATATGAATTGGTAAGCTGAAACATGAAGTCTGTATTTTGCTTAGGTTTACACAGCCAGAGGTCAGAAAAGAAGAGGGAAGTTCTAGACCTGTCAGGATCCTTGATTCTCTGACAGGTTTCTAGAAGATGAGCAATAGTTACAGAACTTCCTTGGCAAAATTCATCCAATGAGATCAGTGATGTATATTGGGGATTTGGTATACAGGCTGGAAAATAGTTAAAAATCTCGATATTCTCTCTGGAATGAAGATAATTGCCCATTCTGCCAGTAGCTAATTATGTTTGACCTGCTTTAGATGGAGTCCCACTTTTTTACAGTCTAACCAACCTTTTTGTTTCCTCTCTGTCGTTGATCTCCAGAATGCAACAGCAACAACACCAACGTCGGATGTTCACAGCTGCCCTCCTGGCACTTGTTTTCATTCTGGCAGCTGTGAGTACCACTGAGGCCGGCAAAAAAGAGAAACCAGGTAAGGTCCAGTGTAATTCAGAGTTAATCCCCAAGATAGATTGCATGTGTGGGAGAATGTCAAATGCTTCTGGTTTTGTTATGAGATTCAGGTAACTCGTTAACGTTTTGACATCCAGGGTAGGGATTTGTGTCTGTGACATGTTGTTCTGTGTTAAACAGGAAACAAGAAAGTGGTTTCCACGCAAACTGGCAGCTTGACAACCCCAGAGACTGGAGTCCTTGGTTTATCACACAGTGGGTATTGCAAGGCAGCTTAAAATTTACTCCGGGAATAGTTTCATGCTTGACTTAGGGAGAGCCAAACAGGAGTGATGAAAGAGCAGTTATGTTGCTTGTTCAGTGTTGTATATGACAATACTATACCAATGCTGTGTGATGTGGAAATCCTCTGACAAAGATTTGAACTAACTTGCTGGCACAGCCAGCCAGATATCCAGTGGTAATTGCTTTCTGTCAGTGATGAATTCAGGCCTCATTATAGGAGAGACAGGCCTAGGGTGGAAAATTCATATTTGTCAAAACCAGTTTTGACATTTTTTAAAGAATATATTTTTTGGTGCTTTTCTTAAGCTCTTATTATTTACAGGCTACTGACACTCAAGACAATATGAACTGTGAGTCTATCAGAATTAGTGTTCCAGCTAAAAAAAAAATGGGCTTTCTAACCATTGTGGCTGTATGGAAATATGAGAAAATGTGAATGTAAACATACAAAACTTAGAAGAAAATTAATTTTATATGAGGTTATTTAAAGTTATTTGTGATGTTTGGGGGACCTAAGTAGTGACAATGCTGTCTTTTCTCATAAGGCTTGGGTTTAAAGGATTGCAATGAAATCACGATGCTTACTTTTGTCCCTGAGCAATAAACCCACCTGTACTAACAGCACTTCAAATATGCTTCTCCATATAGTTTTTTTTTTACCTTTGGAGTTTTGGTCATATTCTGACATAAAATGTGACATGGTATACCAAGTTAAAAGATTGAATCTCACAGCTGTTTCCCAGAGGTGCTCAGATCCTCTGATACACAATATCAACACATTTCTAGTTGTTTAGTGTATAGTGTTTCAATTGGAACTGAGAATATTTGCCTACCATCGGCTACTGGAGACAGAGGAGTGTCCTTTCTGAGCAAGCTTCTGTCCTTCTACCTGTTTAGTCAGTGATCCTTGAGGGTTTTTAGATGATTCCCTATTCTGACGTGGTAGTGGGAGTGAATGATCACCCTGCTTTGGACTCAAAGAGGCTGACCTGTCTCTGCAGAACTGGGAAGAGGATGTCAGACCTTTTGCTTTTAAAGCAATCGTGTTACAAATGTCTTCCTTATTTACCCTTTCAGGTGCTGTGACTCTTTGGTTAAGTTTAGGGAACATCTCTGTAGGCTCTGGGTACTGACCACTTCTCTTGCTTGGTTCTTTGTCTTCATCCAGAGAAAAAGGCGAAGAAGTCTGACTGTGGGGAATGGCAGTGGAGTGTCTGTGTCCCCACCAATGGTGACTGTGGTCTGGGGACACGTGAGGGCACTCGCACTGGAGCTGAGTGCAAACAAACCACCAAGACTCAGAAGTGTAAGATTCCCTGCAACTGGAAGAAGCAATTTGGAGGTAAGCATCAGTCTCTTAAAGGATTTGCTTTGTTTTTTATTTTAACAATGGAGCGGGAAGCCTGTATTTTCTACTTAGTTCTGCAAATGTCTTGGTGAAGAGGTTAGTCCTGTATTTGAAGTTCATCAGAGCTAGAACATCAGAAGGCAACCTCTTCAGAGCTTCTCTGCATAGAGTCCATATAACCTACTAATTACAGACTCAGTCTTCCAGCATGCTGAAATCTGCTCTCCTGTGGTGTCCAACCCTATTTAAGGTAGTAGTGTAAGTTCACAGCTGTGAATCTCTGTGATGGTTATCACAGGTGTTATGTGACCTTGTGATCTGTGATACGAGCCTTGCTGCCAGTGTGTGCAGTGGAGGGAGTGAATGAAGATCAGTGTATATCATCTTTATCATTCAGTTTAGAAGGTTCATGTGCAACAGTTTAGAAAGACGTGTCAGATCTGTTGTGGATAAAATGTCTGTCCAAGACTCAAGTTTGATGACGCTTGCAGTCTTGGCTTTTTTTCTAGTAAGCAGCTTGCATGGTTTTGACATTATTGTGACCTTACCATCACAATCAGTGTTGCAGTTTCAGACCTGAGAAGTTTGTAGTTGCATATACATTTCTGAAACTGTTCAAGCCTTATTTGGTAATCTTTGGCATCATACAAATATTGGAATATAGAATGTAGATGATATTCCCATTGTTTTTGTATCTCTTTTTGTTGTTGTTGTTTATTGTTCATATTCACAGCTCAATGTATTTTCTTTTATATGAAAAAAATGCAGTATCCATGCAAAAGCCAGAGGATTAAACTTTAGAACATTGGGGAGAAGGAAAACTGCAATTACCACTGCAAATAATCTTTAGATTTTTCTTGGGATTCTTTTCCTTAGCTGCACATCCTTTTGTCTGTATGTACTGACTGTGATATCCTATTAGACTCATAATATTTTTGTTTTCCCACTCAGTCACTGTGTTTTAAAACTTGCCTTTTATTTACTTATTGCAGCGGAGTGCAAATACCAGTTCCAGGCCTGGGGAGAATGTGACTTGAATACCGCCCTGAAGACTCGAACTGGAAACCTAAAGAGAGCCCTTCACAATGCTGACTGCCAGAAGACTGTCACAATCTCAAAGCCCTGTGGGAAGCTTACCAAACCCAAACCTCAAGGTAAATTCCATTTTCTGAAAGCTGCACGCTAGTTCATTTAAATCACTGGATTTGTGATGTCCCGCGTGCTTCAGTGGGAGCTCAGTTGTACAAGAGATTGCACTTTCATGGTCCTTCCTCAGTTTTGCACTGCTCCTGTCTCTCAGTGGTCAGATAGACAATATTCCTGAGCTGTATAGTCAAGGCTGTCTGACACGCACGAGGTAAACTGAAGATTAGAGCTCCAATTTTAATTTTAGACCACCTGTATCACTACCAGTTTGCTTATGTGACAAGACTGCCAGACTGCAGATTCTTTTCATAACTCACCTGTTGATGGGAACAGACCAATAATAGCATGATAACGACATCTTTTACATAGGTTTTGTTTGGTATCAATTAATGACTAGTTGAAAAAAAGAACTGCTTTCCTTCTGGACAGGACTCATTGAAAGGATATTCTGCTCTGTGCACACTGAAATATGTAAATGTTGTGTACCCTTGGGCTTGTTTATTTTTTATTCAAATATAGCAGGAAGGAGAGTACAGAAAGTATATTTCTTATTTAAATGTGATTGACAGTGTAATTTCTAGTGCACATAAAGACATATGCCCTGCGTTTGTGTTTCCAGGTGTCCCTTAGAAAAACTTATATTCTTTCTAACCATTAAAGCCTTTTAATGTACTCTTTTGTTGGAGTAACAGGTGTTACGTGTGTGGGATGATTTATAGTGGGAGCTAAAATTGTGAGATCTTGTTTGAGATGCAGAAGTAATGTGTTTTAAGTGGATTATACAAGCTATGCTACCCTGACATTTGTTTGCTTAAAACCAGCAAGGTTTAACACGCTCCAGGCTCTGAATACTTGGATAATAACACAAATAAATGTGATTAGGTGTGACAGGTGCACCTGGGACAAGCAACTTTCAAATTGTGGATGGTGGTGCACCATTGATCTGAGGAGTACCTGCAGGTGGCCTGCTCTGCTTGTGCAACCAGGGAGATGCTTGCCAAGGTTGCAGGTGCTTTCTGTGTGTGTTTTTCCATCTGCTTTGCAGTCAGTGCAGCTGTAACTGCTTTTCCTTGCACACCATCCATGGAGTTATTAGATGAGTCTGAAACTTGCCTAGATAGTGACAGGCTGTGAAACAGAAGGGATACAACTAGCTTTTTAGAGACCAGCTGACTAGGTTGAGATGGCAGCAATAAACATCATTTGAGGGTAGAAATGATTGGGTAGGGATGCAGGGAGGGCTTTGAGATGTGTGATTTTTATTGTGTAACAGTTTAGGGGGCAAGGATTTTTCCTGGTTTTTTGTGGTTTGGATTGGTTTTTTTGTTTGTTTGTTTGCTTATTTTTGTTTGGTTTTTTATTGGTTGTTTGTGGTTTTTCGTTTCTTTGGGGTTTTTTTGTTTGGTTTTGGCTTTTTTTTTTTTTTTTTTGAGTAAGTTTGTACGCCTGTGTAGCATTTGGGAGTTTATTGAATGAAGCTTCCCATCGTGCTGTCAGAAGGCCTCTGCCACTCGAGCCACCAGTAGCTCTCTGCCTTGTCTTGCTCCCATGGAGTCAGTATGTTCTGTGAATGGCTGCCAGAAGAGGGGAGAGGGAGACAAAGCAGGGTGTTGATGCAGCACTGTTTTGTGAAAGCAGGGCTGTTGGACAGTACAGACTTGTTTTCAAGTTATAGTTTTGAAGGCAGAGCTTCAGAAATTGCTGGGTTGGAGTTAACCTTAACTGATTCTAGGTATCACTGAGCTATAGCTGAAACTGAAGCTCCCGTTGGGACAGCTGCAGCAAACAGATATGGGGTTTTACTTAACTAGGAAACCTGACTTCATTTGATTCGAAGGAATGCAAAAGGAGATATAGGTACAAATGTGGGGGTTTGGTCATAATAACTGTGAGCAGAAGTTGTGCTCTCCTGATTTACTTTAGAAATCTTCCTGCATGCCGCCTGCTTGTTCATCTGCTGCTGGCATTAGTAGGAGCGGCAGACATGGAAGTCACACACACACAGCCTGCCTGGGCTCTGGGATAAGTGCATATTGCAGATATGTGGGTATGACTACATAGGAGCTACAATGGACAGCGTGTTGGTACCAGTAGGAGGAACTAGAATAAGAAATTAGGTCAAGCATACTAGTACTGTGTGAAACGTTTTGCCCTACTAGACTTTATTTCTGAGTTAAAAGTCATAGTGCTGACATGTTGGCTGGGATGAGAGTATTTGTTTTCTTCCTGAGGTGAAGGAAATTACGAGTTGGAGGTAAGTCCTCACCCACAACTAGATAAAAGAAAAAAAAATCAAACTGCATTCAATCTATAGCTAGAATTTTAATGAATTCCCTTATTTGGAGATGAGAAATAAGAACTGGATTATTACCTGAGAGCTTAGAATGGACTGTAGGTATATATAGGCTCCCTTTTCACACATAGCTTTGCTTCAGTGTGTTAAGACTACAAGAGGAAAAGCCTATGATATATTGTTTGGAAGCAGTGGCATTTTTTTCTGAGGCACAATGTTGCAAAAGATCTGTGTTGATATGCAGCTACATCTGTAAACACTGGTCAAAGGCCACCAATTCCTACTGTGATTGCCTGGGGTAGCAGGACAGTGGCTTCCTGGCGTTTGAGAGCTCTGGCAACAGAGCACTAAGTTGGGTTTATCAGTTCCAGGAATCTGTTTTACCGCTGGATGGTTACCTTTCTGTCTGGTGTATGCTTCAAGAGCTACACCAATGAATACATCTCTGACAGCAACAAGTTGGGAGTACCAAAAGCAGATGTGAACTGACTGAGGCTATTGCACTGAAAAATACTGACATATTCAGAAAAAGTGTTGTTTTCATGATTTTCCTGACTAGGCTTCTTTCCTGTGCACTGAAATTTTTCTTTTATTAGCTTGTGTTTGTAACCTCTCCAATATATCACTTTTCCTTTTGATTTCATACTGAAAATGAGTTGAGAAAAACCCCACATTTAGCTTCTCCAATCAATAGTAGTTATATGTATCTTCTGTCATGTTTTGTCATTTACCATCTTTTAAAGCTGAAACCTCTGACTTAGATATTTCTTTGTATTACAATTTATCCACAATAAGAATACTCACTACTGGACTTACCTAAATTCTTTCTATTATTGCAAAATAATTTTTGTGATGAAGAGACTGGACTGTATACACTATTTCAAGCACATCCTCTACAGATCTGTGTTGAAAAAGAAAATATTGTTGCAATGCTACCTTTATTGTTCATTATACCCACCAAATATTTTAACTATGATTTAAATTTTGATCACTGCTTGTATGTGAAGTAAACATCTTTATCTAAGACCTTCACAATTCTCCCTAACTCTTACATTTTTTAAAAATTAGTTAATGTGATTAGTTAAGAACCCCAGAAGGTGTGTGGGTAAGACAGCTTATTTTGTTTAGGCCCCACCAATGAAGTGTTGCGCATCAAATTTCACCTGACACACTTCCTTGATGTGACTTGGTGCCTGAAACTCCTCCTCACATTTTCTGCTCTTTGAGAAAACTGCAAATAAATTGATCTTAACTATAGATGCTGCCCTACTGTCGATTATCCATCTTTCCAGCTCGTGAACATATGGCAACTTTGCTGGTAGCACGAATCATATGTCTCTCTCCTCTCACTTAACAATTTCAAAAATGACTGCTGTTCATAGGCTCTTGTTCTATTCTTAACACAAAGGGAAATTATACATGTAGAAAAATCTCAAGGGTTACAATTTTGCAGATTTTTTGATAAAAGTATAGTTTGTGCTAAATTAAACTAGGAGATACTCATGAACTTTGGGTATCAATGCCTTCTTCATAGACTGGTGACCTAAGTGTTTTTATGGATTTGTTTTATTGTTAGTCAGCTTTCATAGAAAAGTGTTAAAGTCTTTTTGAAGCACTCCTCATTATTTTGGAAAATAAATAGAAAAATATATATATTTTTTCTTATTATTTACAATTGCTCCGTGACAGTACTTTTTTTTTCTGAGCATCTGACTTCTATAGATTATTGTCTATGACACTCGGACATTTTGGAGTCCGGTGCTGTATATTGAATTTTAGGGTGAGAGCAGATGATGAACCAAGAATTTGAATTTTACCTGGTTTTCTGACGAGCTCTTTTTCCCTAGCTTTGCTCAGGCTGGAAGACAGTAACTTGATCCTGGGCTGCTGTGCTAAAGTGTAGCTAACACAGAATGAAAAACATCTTTTGCTCTTGAATATTGTGCCTTTGGACAGAGAGACTGTCAGCAAAGTGACAGTGATATCCCAGACACCATGGTTTGTGTATTTAGTACACAAATGAGTTCATGAGAAAGCCCGTCACAAAGTCTGGGTGGGCTGAAAGGATAATTTTTATCACAAAAATCCCAGTGGAGGCAATCACCTCTCCTCTAGCACATACAATTGCATATTCTAATCAGCGTCTGCAAGGCCAGCGATGTTCAAGGTCTCCCTAAACTGTGTTGACAGATGTGAAAGTCTTGGGCACTTCTATCAAGTGGCTGCTCTAATGGCCAACTTGCACTGAAGAGCACAAAGCACTTCCGACATACTCCATCTGTCCTGCTTCACAGCCACCCAAACTTGATTGATGGTTGTTCGTGTTCCAGCCATCTAGAAAGCAGAAGAATGGAGTATTGTCAGGATTCAGGAAACATTTTACTTTAGCTTCTAAGAGAGGAGGAATTTGTTTTCACTGAACTGTATTGCCTGATAGGCTTTATTTCTTTTTACGCTCATTCTATGTCTCTCGTTCTTTCTCTCTCTCCCCATAAGTCTTGTACTTTCAGGTATTTATTCTTCAGTTTAAGATAAAATTAAAAAGAATAAACAGTCTGCCCTTTCTGCAATGTACCCTTCATTTTTTGAATTATGCTCCTTTCTGGTAAATTTTTCACCTTCCTGTATTTAGTTCGTTTTAATAAATCTCCTTTTAAAACTTTTTATCAATTCACAGTATATCTGATCCAGGAATTACTTTATCCTGCCTCAGCTCAGTCCTTCAACATAGGAGAACAATTCCAGCTAAGGCTGGCAAACATTAACACTGTTTACAGCACTGCTGTCTTTTAATAATCGGGGTTCTGACCAAACATCACATCCTCCCACGTGCAGTGTTTGGAAGGATTTCCCACATGAAGGCAAGACTTACCTGAGCTGTTAATAGCTGTAATCTCTTTTGTGTAATTCACATCAGGTGTAGCATTTTAGAGCCTACAAGGTGTCAATACAGTTCCCTGTGTGCGTGTATGCGTGCTACTACAGTGGAGGAAAGACTGCACTCTGTGTGTTTTTAATAATTTTATATAATTTGAAAAGTTTTACTTAAGAGTTTAGTGGAATATAAATAATATGCCCTGCCTTGTTTCTTTTATCTATCTTTACAGGCAGCAATTAGCTCATCCTGCTATCACTCCTTGGAGCTCAGGAAGTTCAATTTAAAGAAAAGTAGTAATTGAAAGTCAGAAAGGCTAAATGGTTTTCCAAATTGACACAAGTATCAGTGGCAGGTCCAGGCACACATCTAGTAGCTGCTGCTCCCTTTTATCCTGATCTGCAATTAAAATTATCAAAATGTGACAATTGACTTCAAGGTGAGTGTCTAAACTGCAGTCTTTAATTAGGGTCTTAGGTTTTGATGGTGGTAACATCAGATGACTTAACTCAGTGTCAAACACTGTCTTACCTTGGGTCTTCTTAGAGAGCTTGGTGTCAAATTTAGAGATGTGCTTGTGGTAATGAACAGGTATATCTCTGTCTTTACTTACTGGTGACAGAAGCAGAAAAATGTGTATTTTGAGAGCTCCAGTGGCAGATTTCGACCTGCAGAGAGAACATCTTACTTGCAGTGCTCTGCCAGAACAACTGACTGTGCTTTGGCAGGATGACTTGACTGCTGGTTGTTGCAAGGAGCTGAAAGGGGTGCTGTATGAGTGAATTGTTCTCCTGAGCTGTTTGTTGCTCAGATTAACTGGGTGTTGCTCTGACAAAATCGAACCACTCCATGTTGCGTGTTGGACAAGCTGTTTTTTCTGGAGTGCCCTCCCTCAGCCTTACCTTTGTGCAGTAACAAAATGTCTGCTTCTAAAGAGCAACTGGAGGGGACACAGAGTGAGAAGCAATGACTTGTTAGGACTTCAATTTCCTTTTGTTGGGTGCTAGTGTCTCCTGTTTTGGCTTCACAGTCATGTTGTATCTCCCTCTGTAGGTTTTAGAATTCCCCATCTTTAATGTAACTCATTAGTCGTGCAGGCATGCAGCTAGTGTAATAATTAGTATTACAGGAGGCAGAATAATAGGATCTGCTCAAACTAATTAGTTATAAAAATGAGGGATTTTCTCATATTAGGAAACAGCTGTGATAGCTAAAGAAAAATCTGAAAGGTAAAAATGGGAGGTTTTTCTCCTGTTTTGAGGGGTGAGACAGGTTTATTGAAGAATGGCCTCTGGCACTGACCACTAGCCTGTAGTGAAATACAGTGATCTGAGCTCTGTGGGGCAGGACAGTGGCAGTGGATGCCCAGTGGGAACAGCATAGCTGACTGTTATTATTGTTGCTATCACCATGATTATTTGTATTGCATGAGTGCCCAGAGGCCCCAGCTGAAAAAGGGTGCCATTGTACTAAGCACTGCATAAACATTGTGAGAAGCAGTTTTGCCATGAATAATTTATGCCCTATGGCGCTGGGAAATGTGAAAACCAAGAGAAGTAGCAGTGGTCCAGAGCGGTGAGACTGGGTACTAAATGCTTGGTTGTGTTTCCCTGTGCCCCTTGCTAGCCTGAGGACAAGGCTTGTATTTCAAGATGAAGTAAAACTCATTGGAAACTTTAGTCTCTGCGACATATCTCTGTGTTTTGGCTCCTTGCTACCATAACATATGGAAATATGATTTTTCTCAATTTAAGTGGGAATGAGAGCAAGCCATATAAGAAAAATAAAACACAATGGTGCTTACAGTGTGGACCTGCCTCAAGCTGCTTGTAAGCTGCCAGTGCAGCCCATAATTAATAAAGTTTGGATGCCTTTTAATGGTGTTTTTTCTGCTTCCATTTCCTTATGTTTCTTGGAGGCTTTGCACTGTAGTCTCCCTTGAGACTGTTTTTGTACCCTTGA
This sequence comes from Corapipo altera, assembly GCF_003945725.1. Classification (NCBI taxonomy): domain Eukaryota; kingdom Metazoa; phylum Chordata; class Aves; order Passeriformes; family Pipridae; genus Corapipo; species Corapipo altera. Next base: position 9,233,518 of record NW_020884873.1, on the reverse strand, counting down.
AAAATTACACTGTTTGGATAAATAATTTGAACGCCTTGCCAGATCACAGCATAATATCAATCTGATTGACACAACACTAATTCCAGGGAACAGAAAATGCATGTAGGAGAGGGAGAAAATGAATATTTTTTTTAACTAAGTATTTTTCAATTTTTAGTTGGTCTGCAGCTTCTACGAGTGTTTTTGAAAAGAGAAACATTGTGATGTTTCATGGGAAACCTAAACTCCCATGTTTTCTGACCCCCTGCTTTGTTTTTCAGATTATGTTTTTTGCTATGCTGTCCCAAAAGATGAAAAACTGAGTTTGACAAATTCTCATTTAGCTGTCTAGTACCTGCAGGAGTTTCCTTTAGGGTTCAATGCAGACCTTTGTGGGTGAAAGTTTAAATACCCTTGTGTGTGCCAATTCTGTTACATGCTCATTGTCTCACTTTCCTGGCTTGCAAGAGCAGCTCAGCCTCCTTGGCATTAGTTAGTGCCCTTGAGCCATGAAAATGCCTTAAGCTGTGGGATTTACTGTGATAAAAGATATGCCATCAGCAAATGTTTACACTCATTACTGTTCCCAGCAGTGAAACAGAGAGAAAGCCCTGTCCCTTCCTTTCTGTCCTTTCTTTTCCTTTTCTACTTCTTCACTTCCTTTCCTTTCAAGCTTTCTTTCTTCCCCCCCCTTCTTTATCCCTCCATCTCATTTTCCACATTACCATCTCTCTATCTTTTCTTCTATTTCTGCTTACTGAAAAACTTTTGCTGGCGACTCTTCAGAGTGTGCAGTGATCAAAGCCAAACCTGTGTCCTGTGCCCTGAGGGTAGATCTCATCTGGGGCAGATGCAGAAAGCACAACTGAGAAATGCATGTGCCTGGTTTTCAGGAACTAACAGAATAAAATAGGTTCTCTATTCACAGTATACCACATGTAACTTTCTACTATATAACAATCTATATATACTATATATATTTATATACGTACATATTATACAGATCTCAGGTTTACATACATAATATGTATGCCTTAAGATGTGATCTTTTTGCTGTATAGGTCTGTGTTAAAGTCCAAAGGTTTTATTAATGCTTTCTGTTTTCAGCAGTCTCCTGCAGACGTGAATGCAGAGAGTAAACCCTGAATATCAGTCTGTGCCTGCACCAGTCTTGCTGGCATTAAGAGGGGTCTTGTGTACAGCATAGACACAGAGAGGGCTGAAGAGCCAGCTGGGACTGTGTCCCTCTTGTGCTGAACACAGAACATGACTAAGAACAGTAAGAAGTCCATATCCTACAGAAGCAGCAGTATAAATACACCCGAGGTAGATGAGAAGAAGACAACAACAGAAAAGCAAAGTGAGCTGCTTCTGGAAATAATTTTCTTGTTGGTCAGACCCATTCAGCAGTCTCCAGTTGCAAAACAGACTTGGTTTGAAAACTTTATCCATTGCAGTCTTCTGCATACTTACTCTTAGGATTCTAACATCTTAGATACCTGTGACCTAGATGTAAAGAAAATTAGATGAAATTTTCATGTTCTTTTCCTTTGGGCAATTAGGCCACCCAGCAAAATCAGAGAATGTGTGTGTCTTTGTGATCTTTTGTATCCCTAGGCTATTTTGAACCTTTTCTCCCAAATACGTGAATGAAGAAAATCACTGAAATTAAACCTTTCTGTTGAAAATCCTTGTTCCAGCAAATTATCTCTTAAATAAAAGCTCCCTGTAATTCCTGACTAGTTTAAGTAAGGATGATAATGGGAAGGTTTTAAACATCTTACATCTCTATGTCAGGTTCAAGAAAAGTTTTCTGACTGTCTAAGATTGTTTCAGAGTTTTGTGGCTCATTTTAGAATAAACTGGATTAATTTTTCCCCACAGTTATTCCAAGGAGAAAGAAAATGATTGAAACATTTTCCATGGGTGGTTCCTTGGTTCCATTTCTTTGTCAGATGTGTCACTGTTTGTTACAGGCATAAATGTAGCTGTTCCCCATCCATAACATGCATTGCAGCATGAATTCCTGGCTTATACGGTGCAGCAGCACACTTTAGGTTTGAATCGAGTCCATCTTGTGTTCAACAGGGAACAGATCAAAGTCTATCCAAAATGGAACTTCAGCAAAGTGAGAAGCAGAACAAAACCTTATGGAGAAGAGTGAAGAAACTGAGGATCACAGATAACTAGAGAAAGTCATTAAACAACACAGAGCTAAAATATAGGGGATATAATAAACTGTAATATATTGATGAAGTATAAGTCACATTAAGGTCATTGAATCCTTGGAGACTTGCTTTCTACTGCTGCTTAGCTAGTGGAGTATTGCTTTTTTTCCCATCCAGTAGAACTGAGTTGCTCCAAGAGGCTTTTCAGAAGAATTCATTATGGAACACAGTTGCTATCATAATATAGTTTTTCCTTCTTAAATAATTTGGAATACATAAATGCTGTATATAGAACAGGGAAATGGGAAGAACAGGAATTAAATGGCCATGAAATATTCTCTTTCTCTACAAGAAAAAGAAATACAATTTTTAAGGGGTATTTCATAAACCCAGGGATTTGTTACTACAGTCGTAGAAAACACAAGATTGTACCATTTCTGTTCCTAGAGAGCAGAATGAACCCCTTTAGGGTAAGATTTTCTTCTCTAAAGGATAAAATCCTTGATTTCACCAAAGTCCATTCCATGTGCATTGGCCTTTCATCCCCAAAATTCAGAAGCTCTCTGCACCAGCATAGTAACCTGGAGCTTTGGAAAATTTGCTCCAATGAGAGGTAGAGAGGCCTTTCAAAAACATACCTTGCTCTGTGTTCAGTAGGATTGAATGCTAGTTCTTGGCAAAACTGTGTCCTGAACATCTGATGTGAAATTTTTTTACTCTAACCTTTCCTCAGCACAACTTTTGCTATTTTGAATGATTTATATTACCTTAGGGGCACTGCTTGACTTTTACATACAGGAGTTCAGTGGTGCCATGAGTGAATTGTTACCTTCTTTTCAACAAATGAAAATAAATGCCTGCAAATCTTGGCTTACAAAGCTTGACTTCCATTAAAACGTAATTACCTCTCTTTTGTGCCTTATACATTAAGACTAGTTTCAAATGGTATGTGGCTCCTGTTCAGCTAAATTGCTTTCATTTGCTGCTTGCATAGTAAGAATGAGGTTCTGGAATAAAGATGACTATTTAAAGAGGACTGCTGCCATTCCAAACTGCATAGAGAAAGTTATGCTTATAAAATTCATTTACTTACTTGGTAAGATCCTGATTGGAATATTTGTTACTGGTCATCATGGGCCCACAGAAATGGGTCTAGTGCTAATCCATGACTACACAATTTTTAATCCTGGGACTAATTCTAAGGCATAAAACAATTTGTAGGGTTATTCAGGTGATGAGTGATCAGATAATCCAGTGTCAGTGCATTGACACAGTTTTTTCCTGCAGTGCTGTTTGTTTTTTATCTTACAGGAAGTGTGTTGGTTTCAGAAGGGAGTAGAATGGCTGAGCAGTGCTTAGGTGTTGGACACTGCAAGGACTGCCAGGCCTTTGGAATTTGCTCTTTTCATGTGCCCTGGTCCAGGATCCCAGCCTTCGTATGAGCAAGAGCATGGCTAGGCAGCCCCTCGCTGTGGGATAAGAGGGAAGAAGTGTATGCAGTAAAACACACACAAAAACTGAGGACTGTTTTGTCATCCCTGTTAATATTTGGAAGCATACGTAGCTCATTCTTCCAGTACAGGTTTCGCTTCAAGGAGGCACAAGGAGGGGAAACATAAGTATTTCCTTGATGTGAGGGAAGCCAGTGAGAAGACATAACTTCTACTTTTCTTAGTGTGGCTTTGTACTGAGCCATGCCAGAGGTGGAAGGACGATTTGTCTGGGGCTCTTGGTGCTCTGGGAACAGCAGGCAAACAGCTACCCTTGTCTATTCCCTCCTCTGCAAAGCCTGCTCACCTCAAGTGTTGACAGACACATAAGTGCTGGTCCTGGTATTGGTATCTGTAGGAGAAATACCTTTGATAAGGCATTTAATGTATTTAAATTAATGTAAGTATAAGTATCAAACATGTTTGCATACTTTTCATAAGGTTTTATACTGAGATGTTCTAGTTTGTGGACCATGAACCAGAAATGTTCATGGCTTGTAGGATGTTTCTTTCACAGTTAGGCACTTAGCCTGGCTGAGCAGGTCCCTGAACTGACCAAAGTCTGCTCTTCTGAAATACAGGATTATCATCCTGATTTTAACTTTGCTCCTTCCTCTCTGGATCCTGAACTCTACTACAGATAGCTCATAAAGGTACTTCCAACTGCTGTCAGGCTCGGCTGGGCCACCTAACTTAAAAACAAATAGGGCAGCGAGTAGGTTCAGATTAAAATTCTGTGTGAGCTGGCGTGAACCTGAATTTCATCTGGTCATGTGGTTCTGCCATAGTAGCTCTCAACATAATTGGTAGCACTTGTCTTCAGCAAACACCTTCCCTGGTGCACAGATCCATGGTCTGTCTTTGGAAATATAACACTTAATGGGGCAGGCGAGGTGAAAAAGGCTGGTGTTGGCCCAAAGTGCCTCCTAATGACAGTGTTTTGCTCAAGGTAGTCCCTGTCACTGTGCAGCTTTTCCTACTTCCTTCTGGCTCAGTGGTGAATGTTGCTGTGGTCAAGCTGCTTTGCAGGGCCAGTGAGATGTGGAGATCAGCTTAGTGGCTTCCTCATCATAAAGGCTGGCTCGATGGGCACTGCTTGATGGGTTACTACAATTTCTGATGGCAGGCTGGGACCACATTAAGGTGCCAGGTAGGAAAAGGCTGAACCAAAGGTATCACCTCTGATCTGTGCTAACCTGAATTGAACTTCTGTAATTTTCATGTATGGAATATGAAACTGCATGGGATTGTTGGACACAGTGTATCAAGGGGATCTTCCCCTCACTTAACTGCCAGCTGTTGCTGGACTATGGGACTGTTGAGCTTTCAGATAACTGGCATAGTACTCTCAGCTGGTCAGCCTTTGGAGCACAGTGTCAGAGCTAGCACATGGTAACCCTTCCAGTCATGCCTGATTACTCCAGGAAGGATAACACTGGCAAGTTGATCAGGGTGATGTGGTTCCCAGTGTGCCTGTGTGAGCTGACCTGATAGTATGTCATAAAAGTTGAAATAGTAGCAATGTGGTAAAGAGAGATGAGGACAATAAAAGCCCAAATGGCCCAAATGCAAAGAGTAGGCTAAACAATGAAGAAACATGAACAAAGTGCATCTTAATGCAACTTTATACTTTGTTTGCCATGGACCATTGTCTGTAGTGTGATCATATATAAAAACGGGTAGTGTAGCTGTGAGCAGACTTGTGCATAAGCATATGAACATCAACATTTTCATAGGTCACTACATGGGTATTGGTGTCTGCATTATGATTTTTAAAAGAGCCTGAGGACTGGGAATTATTTGAGCAGATTTCTTTCTTTTTTTTTTTTTATGTTGTTGCAATTCTGTGTGTGCATGTCATTTCATATAGCAAATATGTTTTTCAGCAATCCAGTTTACCTGCCTGAAAGACAACTCTGTGGTGGTGTCTGTACCTTTAATGATGGAGGGATTACATCTGACACATGACAGTTTTACCCTGCTGAGGCACAAAGCACAGTCACTTGTCTTTGTAGGTAGATGAGTTTGGTAGTTTGGATGATGTGCAAATTATCACAAGGATAATTTGGAAGAAATTATGAGTATGGGGACCTGATGTGATCACATGACTCCAGATCAAAGCCTTCTCCTAGTGGTCGCTTCATCCTTTCCATGAACTCCACATACTCTTCAGTAGGGTCCTGTCTGCATTTACACCTCTCATTTTAGTAAATTTGTTTGAAGTCTGCATAGTACTCTTCCATTTGTGCTGGGTCTAAATAGATTTTACAGATTCGAGTGCTGAGAAAGTGATGATGTGGGGGGGTAGAGAGCATGAAAGAGATCACAATCATTACAGAATACAGAAGGGTCAGTCATACAGAGGCAAAATTAGAGGAAGTAGAGGATGTAGGTAAAAGAGGCTCAGGGGGATACAGGAAATTTGCAGGGGAAAAAAAGCTTTAGCTGAAAGCAAATTAGATATTAACTTAATGAAAAATGGCTTTTTCAAGTGACAGGTTTTAAAATAGCATCAGATTCTGTGAATGACTCCAGACTGCAGACGTTCATACGCACATGCAAGCACACACACAGACACATACAAAGGCAGGAGGGGAAAAATTGTTCATTTTCAAATGAAAAGAAATTACTTCTTTTAAATTATTATCCCTTTCAATGTTAAGCAAAGTTTTTAAGGGAAAGAGATTTTAGAGAGATTATACGACTAAACACTAAAAAAGTGTTTTATATTGCTTTGACTAAAGGATTATTGGAAAAAATTTTTGTCCTGTTGAAAAAGGTGAAGAAAAATTGTTGGTTTGAAACACTGGCAAACAGGAAAAATAACCATCAGAGAAATGTGACAACCTAAATTTGCCTTCTGTTGAAGGTACCTGGCCCTATCTGTAGCTGGAAGATGTTGGTGTAGTTCCCTTGGCTTTAATAACAATAAGTTGGTTTTACTAGAACTGGTGTTTACTAGACTATCTGTGTTATGCAAATGGTTCAGAGAGAAAAGAATCACATTCACAAAGAACAATACCACCTTAAGCTCACTTGCCATCTCTCCGTGGCACCTGCTATGTTGGTTTTTGTGCTGGATTCCACAAGGATTTATTCATGCTCCCAATGAGAACTGTTATTTTCCCATTACAAGGTGACATGTGACACAAGAGCACCCAATCCTCTTAATTCATATTAATTTTTTAGATGCCTTTGTGAATTTGCTTTACCTGTAGAATACCACACTACCCTAGATTGCAGAAATAAATTTTCACTAGTACATTCATATTGTTCTCTTATTGCTCCCAAATTAATCAGAGAGGCAGGTGATCCTTAGTCCCTTCCTCATCCTATCAGTACCAGCTGTGTGGACAGACCATGCTCTAATGACTCCAGGCCAAGCTTTGTTTGCCTCTTGAGAGTATGTAGATGTTTGTCCCACACAAAGGGGGAAGGGTTGGCAATGGAGGAGCTGAAGAAACAAGTGAGCTTTCTCAGCATGCTCTGGAGTTGCTCTCATATTCAGAGACAGCCAAAGACTAACAATGAGACAGAGAGGAAGCAAGGGAAGGGTATGTGTGTGGGTAGTGTGTGCAAAGCTTTCTTCCAGCTCTCCACTGAGCCATGACCTGGTTTCTCCAGGAGATGCCTGCTGTTTTCTTATTTTCGAAGCAAGTTTCTGAGACAATGCTTTGCATGCCAAGCAGGGTCAGCCACTCAGATAGGAAGGGTTCTGAACAGGACACAGAATCCCCTTTCCACCTTCTCTAGTACCTTCTCTAGTGCTTTCCTCTTTTTTTCTTCTTTTCCTTCTCTTTTCCCTTTCTTTGTTCAAAATGAGGAAACAATTTTTATGTGCATGAAATAAAAAAAAGGGAACTTTCAGAAGTATTAAATAAAACTTATTGCTGTGCCTGCTAGACACTAATTTTTGTATTGTTATTGTTATCTTGACAGAATCCAAGAAGAAGAAAAAGGAAGGCAAGAAACAAGAGAAGATGCTGGATTAATGGAGTCAACTTGGGCAATTTGAGAAAGGGACATCAGCAAACATGATCAGTTAACAGTTTCATTTATACCTAGGCATTTTATCCTAAAACTATTTATAGCTTAATGGTACCATAGAAGGAAACAAGCAAACACAGAAAAAAAAATCTTTTTTTTATTACTTTAGTATTTTTAATGTATAATCCTAACAACAACTTTTAGAGGCCTGTAATAAAGACTCCAAACTCATTTAGAAAATTATTTCTATTGTATATTGAACAATGTAGACCTTTTCAAAATATTTTTTTTCTCAAGTCTTGCCATAGGTCTCAATCTGGTAACTAGTCCATGCAAGCAGAACCTGAGCCCGTGTGGAGCTCTGCTGAAGCCAGTATGAATGTAGGACTCTGGCTGGATGCATCTATATTTAAGATTGGGACCTTATATCTAAAAAAACCTGAGGCTTGTTTCTTAATTTCTGATTACATCTGGATAACTCCGTGAAATTGTTTGTTTAAGGGAAGGATGGGGGCATTTTGTTTAGTATTTACAAATACAAAATTTTCTTGGATTTGTGGTGAATGTTCATTCCAAGATGTCACCATTTGCTGATAAAACCCAGTAACACTCCTTTTCTTGGCCATATTTTGGATGTTGGCAGTAAATCTGAAATCTTTCAATGGCTGGACATAGAAGAGTCCTAATTTTTCATGATTTTCTAGCAATGATTTTTCCAAGTGGAATAATAGCAAAACTTTCAATTTTTTAACATATCAGTGTTGAGGTAGTGTCCTCTGTTTTACCTATAAAAGCTGAAAAATGCTTTATTTTATGTGTTTATTTTGCCAGAAGGGAGAATAACCTTTTCATAAAAGATCTAGTTGAAATTGTTGTGATTCTACCTGACCCAGCTCCCTTTTTTATCAGTGGCAATCTTCCTGTTTATTTTAATTATAGCTGGTTGAAAAATAGTATGTCTGGTGGGAAATAACAGAAGAAATCTGTTTAGAAACTGCCAGGGGTAGTTCATACTTTTGATCAAAAAGGGACAATTTGTGGGACTTGAAACAAATAGGAATGGAATGAATTTTTGTTTCTCTGTTAGTAAAACAGAAAGGAAATACAAAAGCAATATCTTTTGCTTTCTTTCATTTTTACATAAGCAAAAAGACCTTGGAAAAATTCAGTCAACATAACAATAGTTGGGATTTTTTATTAAATAGTCTTCCGGGGGGGGGGGGGGGGGGGAGAAAAATTATAACCAGCTGGTTTTCAGTTTGCTCAATTTTACTTAATCTAAATGATTTTGAGTCCTGAGAAAAGTCATAAAGTAGAAAAAACCTGAAAAAGCACTGGTCTGTCCTAAGCTAAAGGGTTGTTTAACAAGCTAACAACCAGCAGACCAAAATTTTTAGATGAAACCTAAGGGATTTCAGTACCCAAACTAAGTTCAAAATCATTGCTTCTAAATTCTAAATCTTTAAATTCAACAGCAAGAAATAAGCTTTGCTATTTGTGTAGGCTGCAGGTTTGCCTGCTGCTCAAGAGGAATAGTCTCCCTTGTACTCCTGCATGGTACCCACTGACTTCAGCAAAGCTGCAGCAGGGTGTGTTCGTCTGAGTAAATCACAGGGCTCTCTTGGAATTAGCTTGTAGACAAGCAGAGAGTCTTTGTCCAGACTAACATCACTACCATTTTCTATGCAAGAACTTTATAAAAACTGCAGAGCTTGCCCACTTTTTTCTCACGTGGAGGGTACGGCTGATCCGGACTCATGGTGAGGCAAGTCCTTCTGTAGACGTTCCCAAACACTTCTGAAGCCAGCTAGCCAAGGCTGCACATAGCTTAAGGTAGACTAGCCTCACAATTATTTCCCAGACTCCTTGGGTGTGTCTTGCAGTCTGTGTTGATGTCCTTGTTAATTTGACTATGCTGTTAGACATACCTGAGCCCCGGGTGCAGGTAAAAAATGTCCCCCACACGTGGTGGATGTGCAATGACCAAATCTAAAATCGCAAAGGCTCATATTTAGGTGGTTCTGGGTGCTATTTGGTTTGTTCACGGTCTAATCAGGTCTACCTGTGCTTGTGCCTCAGATTTAAACTAATGGGATGGTAGGTCTGATTGAAAGCAAAGGGAGAAAGAAACTTTTTCACTCACCAAAGGTTTGTCTGTCTAAATGCTGCATCAGTTCACTTAAAGTGGTTCAGCTTTGAGTGCAAACACTGTTGCACCATTGTCTTACACTGGTTAATCTAGTCCATGTTTCATAGGGAGCCGGGAGGAATTTGGAATGATGCTGAGATCAACACTGACTATCCTTTAGTCAAAATCTTAGATGTGACTTCTGATTTCCAACTTTGTGAGTAAGAAGAAAAGTTCCCCTGTGTTCCCTCTGATGCCTTATGGCCCTTTTGTTTAACTGCCCATCTGGCTTGTTAAAGGAACATTCCTAGTAGTTTTTGAAGGAGGCCAGTCAAGTTCCTGTGGTGATATAGGGCCTTCATGGAGAGAGTTTACAGAAAACAAAGAAACAAAACAAAAAATGCCATGTTAGGACCAGAAGAAAATGCAGCAGTCCTGGTAGCAAAGGGTGTGAAACAGGAGAACATTTCCTATGTACTACTCATCCACATATGTTCGGATCTCTATTGGCATCTTATTGTTGACAGCACTTGGAGTTAAAGTTTATAAATTTAAAATTAAGAAAATTCCAATAAACCAGCACAAGACATTCAGTGGAAACTCTAGCTATGTAGGAGATGGTAAAAGTAATTTGTGGCAGAACACAGAGGAAGACTGAACAGGTCAGTCAGGTCAGCTCTGAAAGTAGGTACTTGGTACCTACATGGGGCCATTGTTTCACTAGTGACCTTATCAACAAAGCAAAAGGCAAATATCTGGACAAAACCTCTTCCCACCCATATTGCTCAGTTTCTACTTCAGTCATGCTGAAATTTCTCCTTATTTGCTTTCTAATCTTCTATCCTCCATCCTTTGGGAGGGCAAGCTTCTCTGATAGTGCTGTGGGAGCGGCTACTTCAGATGAAATATGTGTTTACCCTCGCGGTGCTATCCTGTTACAATGGCAAATGACTTAGCATAGACGTATTGCTTACTAGTTTAACTGACAGAAGCTTGTTTCATGGATGTCCCTCTCAAGGAGTGGTTTACATCTTCATGTGTTACAGCTATAATATAGTATGGGGAGGTAATAGAAACCCCCCAGATGACAACCTTTTTCTGAGCACTCAAATCTCTTGGAAAAGAGAGGGTTGAATTGCTGAACATCTGAAAAGGATGAATCTGCATCCAGACTCTGGATTCTAGCAAGTTTAAACTTAGGGTATATTTGGATATATTTCCTTTCTCTTTCTCTACATAGGCTGAGGCAATGCTTGTATGCAGTTAGGCCTGCCTATATCTTGACTCAAAACTGTATTCGAGCATTGGGACATTTTCTGACTTTGACATGTCTTCTGGCAGAAGTTCCCATAGTGAAAGAGAATCATTGCTTGTCAGCCTGGCTTATTTAATAGTCTATTAAGTGCAGCAGAAGTGCAGGGCAAGGCTCCAGGAAGGGAAAACGTTTGTACATGTGGGTAGATACTAAATTGTAATTTACTGATTCTCATCTTCTAATTCCATAATGACATTCTGGGCTGAATTGTTTTTCAAAGGAGAAAAAATTAGAAGAAATGAAAGAATAATAATTATAAAATGTATCAACAGACAATGTTGGAGACTGTCGAAGAGAGAGATATAAAGTCAGGAGCATTTTATACAAACTTCTTTTGCATGTTCCTTAAGTACAGAAAGCAGAATTACTGGTTGGCACATTTGTTTTTATGCTTTCCTTGATTTGTGCCTTAATGAAAACTAATCAAATGTATAGTGTTACAGAGACACGAAGTCCCACTCCAACCTCAAAGAAAGAGTTCATCTGGAGGCAAAGTCAAAGGAGACAATAGTATGTCTATCTTTTCCATTTAGGAGTGCAAGGTATGATGACATTGATAGGAGAAAACATAATGTACTTCTTTAGCTCTGGTGTATATTCTTCACCACTTGGCACATGGCAGTGGATGATTCAAGTAAAACAATGGAGCATTAGGATGAACTAAGGGGAAGTGAATTCTGACGAAGACTGTTTATGAAAACAGGCCTATAAACCCCCTGAATCTAATAATGCTGCTAGCAGGGAGCATCTGAAGACAAACATTGTGTAGCTTTCCCGCTTGTTTAATTAAATTCCTCAACATATGATGAAAACTTCTGAGCTTTCTGAGGCTAATGTCAATGCTGAGGGTGGGACAAAAACCAGCCTGATTTTCTCTCATTCTAGGAGCTGCAACAACATTAACAATGTAAATTCACCACTTTTCTAAAACAAAATATTGATGAGGTACACCATTTCGGTATGACACAGATAGTCTTTCACATCTCCCAAATTCTTATAAGGAGGGGAAGCGTGCATAGGAAGTATCTTGTATTCAATCTATTTCAGTTCTCCAGGACAGCATTCCTGTGGACTTGTGATTGAGTTCTCTCCTTTGCAGAGACAGATTTTACCTGTTTCCAGCCTTCCCCCACTCATCTGTAATTTTGATAGCATTTATAGGTTTTCTGTCAATTCTGCTAAGGCATTCTACCTCTCAGTTAAGCTTCTGTGGATGTTGCTGATCTTTCCTCATCCCCGAGGCTGTTTTCTCCATTTCTTCCTGATTGTTGCACAACAGCCCCAGGAAGCCCATACCATCAGGTACCTCCAAACATGTCCTAAGATTAAAAGACACAGTGGCAATTTGTTAATCAGATGATGACAGTAAACAAGGAAGTATGAGAATGAGCCAAGAGATTCCCTGGATTCACTGGGAGGGTGGATTGCTGGTAAAACCTTTGTCATAGTCCAACGTGGGCAAGGTTTCCTAGGGGACAGAAATGATCAAATTATCATCTCAAAAATTAGAGACACTGACTCAGGAGTGTCTGCCCTCAAAAAGAAAAGTATCTTAGCTAGATAAATAGTGGCAAGAAGCTGCTTCCTTTACCTCTGTGAGGCATGGTGCATAGAGTTTCAGGGGTAGTGAAAGACTTGCCTGAGCAAAGTAGATCAAGGAGAGAGCTTCATCCACCCAAGGGTGTTTGCATTTGGAGAAGGTGAAGTAGCAGCATAAAACTTTGGTTTTGGACCAAAACTAAACAAAGCTGAAATCTAATAATTTTTCTAATGGTCTCTTTCTGCTACTCTTCAAAAATGTCCATCTGTCTTGTGGCCTCACCACTCTGACCTGAGCAGAAGTGAGATCTTTCAAAGAAAACATGAGAATTCAGCTGCATTCAACTATTGTTATCTCATTGGTGGGGCTCTACCACCCTTTAGCCCTTCCTACCATTTGCCATTTAAATATGGAGTGTCTTGGAATCCCAGATGTCTAGAAAACTCAGTAGGTATCTCCTAGCCTTTAAATAACTCTGCTTTGAGTGAGTTGTGTATGAAAAATCTGTTCCTGCAGATTTTATTCCTTTCTTAGCAAAAACACAGTAACAACCAAAACCTTCAACAAAACTGAATGCATGTGTTCAATGGATGGATTTACTGATGAGATAAAGCAGAGGCTCACAAGTATTCCCATTGCAGAAGGTCATTGAAAGTTAAAGACTGTACAAAACATTTAACCCTCAATTCAGTGATGAAAAGCTAGGAAAATGGATAGTCTCTGCAGGGCTGTCTTACCCACAGCCAATTTTAGTCAATTAATTCTACTGTTTGAATTCCCTCACCCTAAACTACCTGGCAACAAGACATTATTTAACTTTTCTCATTAGGTCATCCATTGCACTTCCCATATTATAATTATGTAGTTCATCCAGACTTTTACAGCTGAAGGAAATGGCTGTGAAAATCCATAACGTGTTGTGGTTGCTGAGGAGACCTGAAGCAGAGGTAGGCTAGTACTGCTGCAGCTTGGAGCTAGAAGCCACCTAATGAAGATGTCAGCACCAGACACAGTAGCTCTCTAAATGCACATGTATACATACTGCATATATTATATATATCCATATATGGGAAAGTAAAACTGTAGAAAAGTGCATGCATAACTCCAAATGTGAATCACAACTAGTGCTGCCACATTTTCATGCTATGGTTGAAAGGAAAGAGCCTTTTGTCCTGTGTCATTATTAAAATGAGGATACAAAAGTATGATGAAGAGCTAGATTTCTTCCCGCTTGCCAGCACATCAGTTTAAGGATAGCTGTGTCCAAGGAAAATGCAAAACACATGCCAATGAAATGACCCAAAGGACTTATTATCACAGTGATGTTCTCTTCTGTCACACCAAGTGCATGGAAGAGTTTTGTTCAAAACTTCAAAGTGGATGAACTGCTTCAGTTAGGTGTGATAGAAACCCAGGCAGAAAAAGCCTTTTTCTCTACCAATAAAAACTGAGGAAAGTGGGTAAAAAAAGATGGAAAAATCAAAGTAAGACAGAAACTATCTTAATACTTGTAGTTTGAGTGTTAAACTGAAAGAAGGAACGAAAGTCAAAAATAACAAATTAAAGGCTGAACATCATGTTCAATGGATTTCTAATTCTGTATATATCTATTAAACCAGTGCTATATGATATCTTCTCATGGGTTACTTTCTTTTTCCTGTTCCTTTTCCTTTTTTTTTTTCCAGTTTGTATATTGAATTTGTAAGCTAGCAGTGTGTTACCTTTTCAATTTTTTAAAACTTGTATGAAAGCCATATATCCATATTGTAGAATGAAAGCATTAATCCTGTAACATCCCTTAATGTTTCCTTTAGCTCTGTGGGATTGTGGGGGGCTCTAGTGAATGTATATGTTTACCAATTGTATCAACATAATTTACTGGCTCTTAGTGATGATAAAGAATTAAATAAACTAATACACAGACACATGGTGTTCTCATTTGTTTGTGAAAACTGTTTCTGGAATTTCTTGAGTTAATTCCAAGTTCTTAATATTTCTTTATTTTACTAATTTTCATCAGCTGTAGGTGTTGTTTGTCACAGAAACAACCTTGTGAATTCAGAAAAAGTTTTAGTCTGTAGAAAGAAATCTTCCAGAAAATGATTCCAGCAGAAAATATCTCTTTGGTTTATGCATATTAAATTCTGTCTGTCTCAACTTCCTGACACTTTTCAGTTCTGTTTCAGTATACAGTTATTTCAGCCTGTGTAATACTGACACAATGATGGGTTGCAGAGAAAAAGTTTGATTTTTTTAAATAATTATCAGCTAAGCATTGGGAAAACCTTATTCCCAGCCCTGTCATGCTCAGCTGTTTTACTTTAACAGTGACTTTAATGAGTGTGTATGTGTTTGCTGAGAGATGATTAAGACTCAAGAGTAGAACAAAGAAGTTTCATTATGTTAATGAACTAAATAGAATTATGTAGAAATTCAGGTAGTGGTCATTGTAATGTTAATTTTTTCTCCTTTCTTTTTGTTCCTTCATTGCCCCTTTTTCCTAAATGTACTTTCTTTTCCAGATGCTTTTCCAGATTCTGTCTCTGTGTCCAAGTATTAGTTTAAATGTTAGAATAATTAATTACTCCATACAAAACATTCTATCACTCACTGCCGAAAGAGGAAGATGCTTCGTATGGTTTACAAGACTAAGAGATTTATACAGGCTTCTGAAATTGTTTGGAAGAAAATGGAGTATTAAAAGGTATGAAAACTGACAGTACATTCTTCAAAGCACTAATGGACTCAGCAACCTGAATCCTATCCTTGAAAAGGAGATCAAGCACTCATATTGTTTAATTACAGAAGAAAAACTTTAATTCCTTTTTAATACGCTACTTGGCAGTTAGTTACATTTTTTAGGCTACTGAGTAATGAGGGAGTTTTAAGATGCTCTTGTATTTCCATGTGAGATACCTGATCTCATCAGCAAGCCTGAGCTGCTTGAGGATTGTCTCAAGTCATGCTTAGCTTCCCTGAACTCCATCATGCAGGGAACAGAGTTCTCTGATTTCTCTTGTCCTTCTCACCTCTGTCCCCAAACGCTGACTGAGCTATAAACAGGGCTGGAAAAGAGCTTTTATGTCAGCTCTTCTCTGGTGGGTTGCTTTCATGGAATACAGTCTTGGAAGGCCATCTCTGTCTTTACATGGCTTCTTTTTTTGTTATGTATGGAGTATGTGAATGGAGAGAACTTCAAGTTCTGCTATCGCTTTGTGCTCCAAACTTTTGGGAATGGTGGTTAATCAAGTGTGTCTAAGGATGCAAGGAGGACCTCCAGAGGTGAGTGGGGAGAGATGTCCACATGAAAGTAACCACTAGCAGCGCAAAGCCCCTTTGAGAACTTTAAGGCCCCAGAGCTCATATGGGGTACTGCAGAACTGCAGCTGAAGTTAAAAGCCTGTTTGTACTTCATTATCCTTCTGGCCTTGCACAGAGTAGACTTGTAGTTAGTACTTAAATGCATGATAGTCACATTTGCACAGACGCAGAGACACACTCACTTCATCCCTTGCTTTGCAGATGATGGAGCAACACCTGATTGGCATTGAGAACAGAGAATTTGCTAAATGAACTCTTCATGTTCAAGATGAAGCATTCTCACAAAGTAGTAATCCAGTTTTTTGTCCATTATCATCTTTTACAGTGATATGGGAAGTCACCTACATGAGATTATCTCTTGGTTTTTCTTAGCCTGTGCTTATTGTCTCTAGTGAAACACAAATGGAAGAAAAAATCTGTGATCCTGTAGTAAAATAGAAGTCTGTTATAAAACCTTTACTGGGGGCATTTTTGAAGAAAAATCATTACATTTGCAGTTAAATTAGATTTGACATTAAATATAAACATACATACAAACACGTTCAGAGTATCTTTCACAGAAAAATATCCCCATCCTTTCTGGGTACACTGAGTTACAGAAGGCTTTATTGCTAAACAGTCAACAGTGAAATTGTTGCCTCCATTGTCAAAGAATATTTTTTATTTATACTTATTCAGTCTCTGTTTTCTCAGTTACACTTTTTATTTGCTTCTTTGCACCATTTCTACTACAGGACCAAAGATGAAAGCTTCGATCTGAAAAGGTCAGTGACTGTCTTTTTTCCTGCTCAGTAGATAAAGCCTTGCAATACCAAAACTACAAGAAAGAATCCTTATTTAAAAAAAATAAAATAAGTATTTCAATTAATTGACAGAAATTTAGCAGTTCCCCAGTGTTTGTTACTGGAAGTCCTAGAGGCAGAGTAAAAGAAAAGTGTTGTATGTTGGGGGTGGACTAAAGGCACAGATCTTTCCATAATCATAATTAACTTGCACACTACTGTATTTTGAAAGAGGAACTGTTATTTTGTTTTGATTTTTTTTCCCCTCATGTACAACTTAAACATTCACTGTTCACAATAAAAGCATTCTGCACCCATCTAATTACATGGGGATTTTTCTACTTGAAAAGCCTTAGCTTTTTTATTAAATTAATTTTTATATTTTGTAAAGATGCTCGTGGAACCTAGATACTCAACCTCAGTCAAGTGCAGTTTGTGTTGCTCCAGGGTGTACAGCGGGACTCAGACAAAAGGGCTGCCTGGGGATGTGCTTGATGCAAAAGGAATCTCCAGCTGCAAGAATGGACAAACTCCCACTTTTTCCTCAAAGAATTTATGGTGGAGGTAGTGGTCAAAGGGCAATATTGTCCCTATTGACCTTTCCCCCTTCCTTTCTTTTCCTTTCTTCCTTTCTTGCTTTCTTTCTTCCTTTCTTTTACTCTCTGCTTGGGCTTAGGCCTCACACTGCTGAGTTAGAGTAACCTGGGAAGACACATGCAATTGCATGGAGTTGCTGTTGTAAATAGTCTTTAAACTCCTGTGAGGCTAGAAGATTTTGGAAGAAATGTTGGGGAGAGGTGATTTTGAAAGGTTGGAGTAGAATCCTTCATATAAAGATTAACACAACAAAACCCTAGGTACATATATCAGAAAAAGACACAAGAAAGAACCCAAACTGGGGTGCTGAAGTATCCTGTCCCAAAGGCTGGATTACCTGGGCAGTTGCTGGCAGTTGAAGATTTATGTTGAATTCAGGATGTGATTTTAGTTATATTTTGAGTGTAAAGTGGCCCATTTTCAGCCTGGAAAAATGTCTTGAGACTCATGATATAATGTGCAAAGATCCTAAACTATTTAATATCTCACCTGTAACAATTTACATGAGTGCTGTGCTTTATGTGTTGCATGCAGTCCTACTGACCCAACAGGACACTTTCCAATGCAAAAAGGGGTGGCAAGACCAGGTCTCCATTTATCCTTAGCTGGGAGGGAAGTACCACATTTGTTCTCTTTGCTGTTGTCCTCCTTTGATGACAGGGGTCCATCATGCTGCCTGCGTAACTGAGTGTCTCAGAGAGAAAACATACACCCCTCAGATAAAGAACATTTTGTAAGTAGTTGAATTTGAACTGGGCCTGTCTTATCGCAAATGCTACTGGCTGTCTTATCAGGAAAGCTCCCTAAATAAGCTACTGCCCCCAAAAGAGTAAGTACTCTGCAACCTTAACGTAAGGGTCACAATAAAGTGGTACAGTAAAGGCAGAACAGAAAGTTCTTAGAGCAAGAAGGAGGCAGTGGAAAAGGTAGCCACCTTCCTACTTTGTAGCATTAATGCTACAGGACCCTAGAGTAGTAGATGGACTTCATCAAGGGAGATACAAAACACTCTAATCTTAAATCCTGAAATAGACTTTATTTACTGTTGTTATTAGTAGCAATGACAACAATGCAATAGTCATTATTGTGATTTATGCTGTAGTTTAGTAATATACTCTCGGTTAACACCTTTGATTCAGAAGCTTTTATGCAGTTTGTCAGTACTAAGTACCCACCACCCCTGTGTGTGGGGTTGAAGGTTAATCTCAGAGGCTGTCCTTAGGCTTCTTCTGTAGTCAATGCAGCATGACAAGTCCATTCAGAAGGTGATTCAGACTAGAGGGCTAATTTAGCAAATCTGAAAGATGTCATGAAGGGCCTCTTTCCTTACTACCTGCTGAGGGAGCTTAGGGAAATGAAGTGTGTGACGCTGACCTAAGTTTCGCCTGGTAGTTTGCTCTTCCAATAAGGTAGCAAGCTGCAACACTGAAGGTCAGCACCTCAAAAGTGTTTAGGAATTTAGAAAACAAAGTATCTTAACAGCTTGGAAGATAGGGACCACAATAGGTAAAAAAGAAGTGGTCTACAGCCAAGGATTTTGGCAGAGAGTGACTGAAGTCCCAGTGCAAAACTCCCTTGTCAGATGGGAGGGAGGACCAGAGAGTGGGAGAGAGATGACAGTGGAGAGCTTGATACCTCCTACTTGGCTCTGACACTGGTATTGAGGAGAGGGGAGAGAAAGTCCCTGCTTTTGTTCACTTGTTTGCCTCAGCTGAGGCAGGGAGGGAGGCTGGGCCCGTGCCCCCTGCCGAGCTCAGGGTCCTTTGTGCCACACAGCAGGTGTGAGGGGAAGCTCGTCTCCCTGAGTGAATACATATGTGGATGTGGATGCCCCCACTTCTTTCATGACCGTGCTGGGAACCAGAGCGAAGCCGCATTTCTCAACAGCAGGCCAGTAATTCCTGGAAACAAGCAAGCACAGGAAGGGGCCATGGAGCGAGAATGGGATGGTTTGGGAATAGCTCTGCAGGACCACTCCTTATCTTGCATTTCCCATTGATAGCTTTAGGGCTTCATCCCAGAACAGCGATTGGCATCTCCCAAGAGACCTCAAACTGGTCTCTTAACTACTTTTCTCTGTGAAAAGCTGATCTGGACAAAAAATATCTTTTAAATTCTTCAGCTGAAAGGGGCTACATAAACTTAAACAAAATTGTCAAAGTACCCACAGTCCTGTCTTATTCACATCCCAGTTCCTCACTTGCCACGGGTTAGCTGTCGCCGGCCTGACGCCCTTCCCCCCACATCCATGTCAGCAGCTGCAACGACAGGAGTTCTAAGCCAAATGCCTGGCATGCTGGAGCCTCTGCCAGGACAAAACCACATATTTAGTTCTCTGCCTCAGTGCCAGGTGGGAGGTGTGAACACGAAGGAGAGGAGGCCTGAGGCTGCAGCTGGCAGGCTGTGCTATTGATCCAGAGGGTCGAGTCACTGTCAAGGAGCTTCAGAAAAAGAGAATTAAGCAGAGAATCATTGAGGTTAGAAAAGACCTTTCAGATCATCAAGTGATTAACCTGGAACTGCCAAGTCCATGAATTAGAGCAGAAGGGTTGGCTACATACTTTCAGTACTTTTAGTAAGCTTACAAAAAAGGGGGAGAGTGACTTTTCACATGGGCAGATAGAGATAGGTCAAGGGGGAGTGATTTTAAACTAAAAGAGGAGAGATTTACATTAAACATTAGGAAGAAACTCTTTGCTCAGAGGGTGGTGAGACACTAGAACAGGTTGTCCAGAGAAGTTATGGATGCCCCATCCCTGAAAGTGTTGAAGACTAGGTAGGACAGGACTTTGAGCAACCTGGTCTAGTGGAATGTGTCCCTGCCCATGGCAGGGGAATGTATGACTAAATTATTTTTGATGATCTCTAAGGTCGCTTTCAATCCAAACCATTCTCTGATTCTGTGATTCCCGACATGGCAATGTTTTACCTTAAAGCCAAATCATACCATCTTTGAAGAGAAAAGGTGAGCTTGCTTTTAAATTTAAGTTTTTGAGTATGGTTTTAGCAACCTAGGCGAATAAATAAACAATATTACATTCTTGTATCTTTTGTAACAGGTACAGTAGGTCAGACTGTGAGAATTAATGCCTCCAGGGATCAAATCTGGAGCCATTGGAGCTAAAACATGTGCTGAACTAGGGGACCCATCCCCCAGGTTTGCTGAAGCACCCCGGGTTATGTGCAGGTAGCCCAAGCTCCTACTGTATCTCTGAGAACAGTATCGCTTGCTGACTGGGCTCTTCTTCTCAGTGGGGCAAAACTGACCTAGTCTCTGACTTGTGAAATCAACAGATTCTGTACATCTCTTGACAGGACTAGACAGTCCAGATTTTCAGGGATATTGAAGATGAAAAAAAGAAGCATAGAAAAAAGCATACAAATATGCCCACCAGAAACAGGTACACCAGAAGATACAGCTGCCTTTAGACATGCAGAGACACTTTATACATATTCATGGAAAAAGAAACAATTGTGCGTATAAGAATCTGAATTTTTGTATTGCCAACCAGCATGTAATTTAGGAAGTCCTTAACTTGCATTCCTAGAAGACATAACTTCAGCTTTCTCTTTGCAAAAAAGTGCTTGAACCTCAGATGTGTTGTGGGAACAGAATTGGGCGCTTTGTAGATATGGTTGGTCATTTACAGTCATTCCACCCCAGTGACAAAAGGGATATAACTGTTACCTACACCAGAAAGTCAGCTTGAATTACGTGAGTAAAGGAAAAAATAAGAAATTATGAATAAATTCTGGATGAGAAAGGTGAAAAATTCACAGCGAAGTGGACAAAGAAAATGAACCAAAAGAAAACTAAGCTTTTAAGCTTGGTTCACAGTTTGGGGGAGATTTTGCCTGGCAAGTTGTAGAGATGGCAGAAAAAGGTTTCTTCCTATGTGTATCTAGTGCTTGCAGTGCACACTGTAGCCTCCTGCCAGGGAAAGCATGTTTTTCTGAGAAGTTTGTTTTCATAGTCTGTCAGGTAGGCTTGCAAAATAGCATTTATAAAAATAGACAGACTACTGCTCAAAACAGCTCTGCATCAAAACATTTTAAAGGGCAGGAGAATTGATTACAGGTACCTTTTGGATTGGAATAAAAAGCTGGAATAAACCCTCTTCCTTAGCATAATTTATTCTGTAAACATCTGGCAAGATGTGAGCATACCATACTTATATCACACCAAGAGTTCAGGGCTTTCAGCTCACCTCTCTGGTGAGAGACCTCTGCTCAGATTCTCTGCTCTTTGTCAAAAGCACATTATGCTTCCTCAGGATACATGCTTTCTAATCTTCAGAAGAGTTGACTCAAAAAAAAATACATTTAATAGTCATGGGTTGGAGCTAAAGGTTTTTCTCCACTGATTGGCTTTCTATGTGTGAATTTCTTTAATTAAAACCTTCCATACACCTTTTTGATTGCTTGAATGTTGGAAATATTTAAAAGGAAATCTGGATTTTTTTTTTCTACAAAACTGAAGGAAAACATAGTCCCTGAATGAAGAGATAGCACTAGTTTCTTTACAAAAAAGCTGGCCTGGAACAGCCCTAAGCCTTGCTTCAGATAGATATCTTCCCTCATAATAACTCTTGGCCCTCTGGGAAATTCCTGAGTTTGACCTAATCCTGAATATTCTGTTACCCAACTGGAGCATTCCAGGGGCAGGACACTCTCCAAGAGGCATTATGTTTACAACCATCATTTGGAACAGCTTTTGTCTCTATTTCTCTCCAGGAGTGGGTTGTAAAGAAATTAGGTGGCATGGTGAAGAGAAGTATTTTCAGCCTGCTTTATTTCTTTATCAACTGTTTGTGTTAATGATGATTGCAGAGTTCATTTTCTTTCTGGCACAGATGGAGAATGCATTGGAGATGAATGTTTCACACAATGTTTATGCAGGTCATACTTTTTTATATAGATTTCAATATATAGTGTATATCAAAATATATTTTTTCTTGGCCTATATGTACCTTTTGTGGGTTTTCTATCAAAAACAGCGTATGCTGTGTGATTCTATTCAGGTTGTTATCATAGTTAAAAATCTAAACAGGTTCAAAGAGTGATTGGACAAATTCATAGGAAATAATTAAACCATTCTGAACTGCTAAATGCAAAGTTGCTATCTGTAATTTAAGATGTCTCCAAGATGCAGCTGTTAAGCTGACAGTAGACATGAATCAGAAGTTGAGAGTTTGCCTTCCTTACCCTGACCTTATTCTTTCCCCTGGTGCCACTGTCTGTACTGACAACTCTTGCAGCTGGAATGATATTTGACCTCTAAAACTACTTCACAGTACCAGTCTCACCAGGCAAAAAAAGCGAAAAATAGAAGATAAACCAAAGATGCTGTGGGACAATAACCAAAAAAAGAGAAAGGGGTGAGATCACAAAACATTCTGGCCATGTGGAGGCAGCACACAAAGCTTTCTGTACTTCAGCTCTTGCCTGGTGGTCTGTCCGTGCGTTTTCTGAAATGTTTCCAGTGTTTAACTGTAAGACATTGAGGCCCTTACTGCAACCTTTATTAAAGAACATTTCCTTCTGTTTCCCTGTAACAGCAATCTGGTGTCAGTGAGCACAGTGAAATAGAGCTCAAGGAGAGCAAAGAGAGCAGACAGCCTGGAGGGACCAGTGCTCAGAGTCATGGCCAGAGAGCCCGGCAGTGCATCCTGCTGCTGCAGAACAGGAAGGTGAGGGCTTCTGCCATCCTTTCATGTCTCCTACCCTCCTCTAGTCACAGGCCTGAGTAAAGCCTGAAATGTCATGTATCAGTCGTATGTTAGTGTTTTTAAGCTGTCGTATTTATCCTATATTCACTAATATTTTTTTAATGAGCAAATAATTCTCATTTAGTTGTTTTCTTTTGCTTCCGCTCTTCTATATGTCTGTTGTTCCTGAACAGCTCCTACATGTTTTTCTACATGGGCGCTTTCATTACTGGGAGCTAATTGCAAGCAGCTTCCTGCAGGGATTTACTGTGCGACATCTTGTGCTGCATTTTCAGCTATACACATGCAGTATGGCATGAACTCAGTCTCTGTCCCCAGGTGAGTCTGTGAAACTATTAGAATTGCCTCACTGGCAGGAATTATAATATTTTCAGATTCAAAAATTGACATAAACGAGCTATTTATTCTGACTTTTTTTTTTTTTTTTTAGTCAGCAAACCACACTGCTGGATTCTTTCCAGAGAGCTAATAGAAAAAGGGCATCTGTGCATTCAGAGTGAACTCACTTATAATCTGAATTACTATTAGTGGAAGACATTTTACACTTGATTTAATGAGAATTTTTGGTTTTATCTGGGACTCCACGACATTTTGCTTTTGGCTAAATTTCCACTGAGCTACATGGAAGCCTGACAATCAGAAGAATTGAACCATCATGCCCTCATTTTCAACAGTTATGAAATTCTTTATTTGAGTTCTAGTAAGCTGGGAAGTTTCAGTAACAGGTGAACACCCTTGTACAGATAATTATTTTCCATACTCTGAGTTATAAACTGGAAGGTTGTCTTTCTGCCAAGGGAATGTGCTTATCTATTTTTATTTTCCTGTAATGTAGTTGCAATTTGAACTTGTTTATAAAGTGTGGGCACGTACTCTGAATGCAAACCAGCCATTGCTGGTGGGCTGGCACATACTGTGACCCCATGAGCAAACAATAAGGTTTTATAAACAATAAGGTCCCTATATTTTTGAAGAGAACATAAGCTTTCTAAGAAAGTGAAAAAATACAGGTGATTCAGCAAACTAGTAATAACTTGAAGATTTCTCTTCAGTCATGGCTAAAAAATACAGCTGGCTTATCATGTAAGTGAATTCAATCAAAAGACACATTGTTAGCTTGTAGTGAAATGATTTGGTCTCCACCTATTTCTGCCTTGAATACATCACCACTGAATTTTTTTTCATTACTCTCATTCTTTACATTGTCATGTAATTTTCAAGGCAAAGCGCACTCGATAAATTTATCCCCTCTCATTATTGTAGCTATGAAAACCCATTTTCAGCATTTAGCTGCCTCTGCTGTTTGAGATGGCCTTCTTCTGCAAGCACACTGACACCAAGGCAACCTGCTGTGATTTCCCAGGCATCCAGCAGGAAGCCGAAGGACTGATGGCTCTCCCAGGAAAACCATCGTCTCCTCCACATAAGGAAAAGACTAGAAAAACATAATTTTCGAGGTGGACTAGAGAAGATGCTTTGGTGCCAGATTTTGCCTTTTGTGCAGAGACAAGACCCTTGATTTTCCAAAGGGACCCTGGCACACAGTGCAGTGCTTTGCAGGGTCACTGCTCAGGGCAATCTCTGGCTGGGACACCTTCATACTTGCTTTTATCCCTTCTGGTCCTCCTTGATCTGGTAGCACTTGTGGCTGAGCTTTTGATCCTTGGCCATCTTCAGGAATTTCCCAGTGCATCTGCCATCAGGTAATGTGGTCACTTGCATCCTATTTCTGCATCTGGAACTGTCTTATCCCTTACCATCTTTACTGGAAAAATCAAGCGAGAATTGAGACAGTGTTGGGGGAAAAAACATGAGTGGAAGTCATTGTCTTGTGCTGATAAAACTTTAGGAATGTGACAGCAAATCTACTTTATGGACTAAGTAAAAACCCCAAATTACTATCCTAGGCATTTTGCTTTATTCAATGTCCTTTTCCCATCCCAATGTCATTTTATTCTGACTTTTATACCAGGGGAATAACCAAAAAGCTTTCTCTGTATATATATCTCCATAAACTAACATCCTCTAGGACCAGTTAGATTGGAGACTGGACAGATTGCCCTGGGCCACTAATTAATACAGAGAATTTACTGACATTACATCACATTAAAACCAATTACACTTCCATTACACTCATCTACTTTACCCCTTCCCGCATATGTGCCTATTGAATCCAGTCCATATTTAATCTGGCGATGGATTAGCTAATGAGGTGGTAGAATCAGTTACTAGCCTGGCAGCAAGGCAAGAGAAGCCATCCACCAAACACTTTCTGATTTGGAAGTTTTCTCTGAAGGACAACAAGGAAAAAAGAAGCTGGAGCAGGGCCTCTTTGTTAATCCATCTGTGCTTAGGAATGGTCTGAAATAGTTCTATCAAACTGTGAATTTTCTTCTTTTTCTTCTATCTCGTGGTAACATGGGGTGATTGAAAGAACAGTTATTGAGCAAAAAGCATTTGTGCAATAACCACTCTAGGGAAGAGGAAAGGTTTACATCTGCACCAACTCCAGAAAAGTCTGCTTTAGTTAAACAGCAAGTATTCTGGGATTGAAGTGGTGTTCCGGAAATGTTCTATCAGTGGAATTATTCTGGAATAATTCTAATTCTGTATCTAATGTTGCTTTCAACTCTGTTCATGGAATTTTTACACAGGAGCAGGAACAGAGCTTGCAGCATCCACAGCCAAATAAACATGTGGTGCATCAAGCAAGTCTGTGTCACACTTGCTGGAAAAGAGCATACAGTGGCAAATAAAAGTCAAGCTCAGAGTTCTCAACAGTGAGGGGAATTGGGAATCTATTAGGGATGAAAGGATACTCTGTGCTACCAGGGAGGGAACAGAAATGAGCCTGGGTCCAGCTGGAACAAAGAGAGCAGAAGGGATGGTGGCTGCCATCGCAGCATAAGAGCACTGAATGCCACATGATACCTCACTCAGGCGCTTGAACAACTTGGTTTGAAGAGGGTATCAGTGTGCAGGATGAGCAGGGAGTGCAGCTCCAATACTGTCAGAGCTTGTGTACTGAGTTGTGTTAAGGGCAAGAAGGAAGGCAGAGCTGTGGAAAGCTGCAGCATGGACTAATTTTGTGGTGGTTTGTGGTGGTTTGTGCTGGCATCACTTCATGAGAGCCAAGAAGACTGAGCAGGCTTGGAGGAGTTAGCACATTTGGGTCAACAAGTACTGTAGGACTTCTCTATTGTAGAGTTGTGTGTCATTAAGAAGTGAATTTAGAAAATACCTTAAAAATAACAAAACTGGCAAGTCTGTGTTTTGCCAGCAATGCTACAAATTCCGTGGATTGAGAGGAGGCAAGAAAAAGGGTGGTATGAGTGCTGTTACATCGGCAATATTTTATTTGCTGTTTGGTGTTACTCTTACCCATTTCTTTGACCACACTGATGCTGGTGCCTGGCTTTTTGAACAGTGACAACTGTTAGGTATTATCAGGGCTAGGCTTTGCGAACAAAGATTTGGGAAGGCACTATCCACATTTGCTACAGGCTGTATCTAAAATGCACAGTCAAGAGCCTTTTTGAAATGACAGCTGATTTTAATAGCTTGTAGCTTTCAATCATGAAGGGAAGAGCAAACAAAACCTTTTCTGCTAATAATGTTTACACAAGTCTTAAAGCAGGCAATTTTATTCTTTCCTACAGTCAAGCTAAAATAAACCAAACCAGACTGTCCAAAGAAGGGGAGAATGAAGGAGCTTTTTATCCAGGCTCTTTCCTCCTGTTCTCCACCCTCTATTCTCTACAACAAAAAATTGGTTGAATCATGAAAGATAGGAAATACAGCATCACAGATTACAAGGATATGCAGCAAATCCATTTGGTTTATCAGGAGACAGAACTGTCTTCTAGTCACAGCTCCACCTAGCCCTTTCAGAGCCCTGTTAACAACAACCTGGCTGAGCATGGCAGCTTGACAGGGCCAGGTTGATCTGTATTGTTTTGCTATTGCTTTTCATCCAAGCTGCTGTCACTCTGCTGTTTGGCTGGTTTGAGTGGCAGTGTGCAAAGGCTGTGCTTTAGAGGAGTTTTTCGAGGTGGAGTTGCATGCAGTTTCACAGATGAGGACTTAAATAAGTGGTAGTCACAAAATGAAGGGATTGAAATTATAATCCTCGCACTGGTGTGAAGTCAACCGTGAATCCAAAACATGACAGGAACTGGTGCAAAGAGCAAAATGAGTCACTTTAGCACAGGGTTTAGTCTCATATATTTTTAATGATATGAAATCTTTATGTTTCTTTATAGATGAACATACCTAGCTGAGGGACAAGTATCTTCTGTTTCTGATTTAATGCTTTTATCTCTTCAGTTCAACCATCGTACTGAATTTCTGTTTTAATTTAAAGTAAGGTACATGGGAAGGAGCAAATACATGTGTGTGGTGCTCCCCAGTAAACTATTAATTTTGCAATTTGCAAATATCATATGGATATCTGAGACAATTTTCATCATACTATCTTATAGACTGGCCGAAGAATCATGCAGTTCTTCAGCTACATTATTCCATGGATTAATATACTGTGTGTCTCTGTAATAGCTGGGCTGCTGCTGGTATCTGGACTATGTGGTTTAGAGGTCACTTGAGATATGTTATAGTCCGTACCAGTGTAAGCATGCACTAAATGGTAGATCACTGAATTACAATGTAGTATCAGCCAACAAAAACAGTAATAAAGGGATTTGGCAGTAAGCATAGAAAGGACAATGTGAGTTTTGGGTGCTGTAAAGATTTCTAAGGTTCTAGGGAATCAGCAGCCACAGCTATTAGCAACAATCTAAATACAAGTCTGTGAGAGTAAAAAAAGAGAAGATAGCACAGAAGCTTCTGCTATTATTAATCATTGTAGAGATGGAGAAAGGAAGACTGGGAATTCAGGTCTGGTTTGTTGGATTTAAACGCATGGAGGAACTTGGAGCTGTGACAGTCTGGGAGGGTGCCCTGCCACAGTGTACCTTACACTTTGCCTTTCCAAGGTCATCTTTAAAACTGTAGTGTATGCACGAACTTGCCAGGAAGCCAATGAGATCTAAAAGCAGTCCAAAAACATTCAAGCTGCCATCAGCCCTGTCTCAGGATGGCCAGTGTGCCCAGCCATCACCAAGCAACTTGGGGGTTACACAGAGCTTTTTAATGCAAGACATTTTAGCACAGTCCAAAGATGCTGTCATGAGACATACGAGCAGTGATTCACTGCCTCTCAGCTACCATGTGATTACTCCCTCACCAATTCATTCTCTCCGATCATTACTTCCTTATTTTTTTTTGAAAAATCATTGTGTTCTCATTTTTCCCATATAAAACCATCAACTTGTCAAAAAAGAGAGGACGTGGAAAAAATTTCTCTCCTTTTCACCCTGTCTGGCTTCTTTCAAACTGATCTATGCAAAGCTCTAGTGCAGCCTGACAAGTCCTAACTGCTGATATTTCACAGACACTGAGGGAATGGTAGTGGGAGGGAGCAGGAGAATTGTTCTTGTAAGGGATTTGCTGCAAGCTGCTGCATTCTGCAGGGGCTCTCACAGACACCTTGCAATTGAGGGAGGGTAGGCAGCTAAAATGGAGCAGGGGGAGTCACATTCAACAGGAAAGCAATAGTTGCAGGAGTAGAAAAATATGATAAGTTGCATATTTCAATGTAAAAAAAGGTGCTGATTTAAACAGACAGAAAAAGTGGAAACTTATTTCTGTCATAAGACTTGCCCCTGGAAAGGAAACAGAGGGTCCTGAGTCATTATTTGATGTGTTTTATTTTAAAGCAGAGAACTTATTTTACTGACTGAAACTGGATTGAAGGATTACTGTGCTAGAAGCAGGCCATCTGTCCATAACTATATTAGATATGATAATGTTCTTTTCTTCACAGCTATTAATACCATGGCTCCAGTTGGCCTGCTCCTCTACATCCTCTGCCTGGATCTGCTTGGTAAACAGGTGATAAAAGAGACTGCTCCATTCCTAAGATAAAAATATTGTATTGGGTCTAAAAACTAAATTGCAGGGCTAGTGAAGTGAAGGGAGAGTCTCTTTTTTTTTTGCCATGCAAGATGCAACGCCCGGGTAGCTGGAAAGATTTGTAGGTCAACATTCATCAGCAGAACTGGACCTCTTTCCACTGCTGGTATCATTCAGACATTCACTGCATCATGACAGCACCAGATCAGGATGGTGCCGCCTTCTTACTTTACCTTTTCATATAATTTAGGCAATTCTTAATTGAAGAGATTTGGAGCAGCATTCCTATTTGTTACTTTCTTGTGCAGGTCTCCAGCTCCCTGCCAGATGCAATTACAACTGTTGGCATATTTAGGATGAAAGATAGTATTTTATGGGTTACAGAAGCAGGGTAGGGAGCAAAGACATGATGAAAAGTGAGACTTGCAGAAAGCAATCTGCTTTTGTAAAAGCAAAGTTTCAGCTTATTTGCCTCTTTGATTGTGACAACTTTTATTTTGCCAAAGGAAGCAAGTAATAAGTAGCATTTAATCATCAGAACACACAGGGATACAAATACACCATGATTATATTGCTACTTTCTTCTGCCACCATCTGTATCAGCAATTGAATTTACAGCTGGAAAAATAGCTCTCTTTTTTGTCTTTTTTTTCTCAGTCATTACCTTTCTAGATGGTAGATAAGAGCAAAGTTTCTCTCAAGTAGTTGTCAAGCTATTTCTTAAACAAAAGCTGCTGTAGGAACTCCTCTTTCTCGTAAGTTATAACAGATTCACTCAGGGGCAGGAAATCACATAGGAGCAGGAACTGAGGAACCATCTTGTTCCAGAGATCTTTTACAGTTTTCTGGCAAACCTGTACCAAGCCTTCATGATGGGCACCAGGGGAACTTGTTATGGATCTTTATCAGCTGCAGTTTCTTCTCCTCCATGTTAGGCTTCCCAGATGAACACTATTTTTCCTTTCTTCTACATCCAGCATGCTTGTCCCCAAGTCCTGAGTCCTGGTTTTATTTGGCCGGGAGCTCAGAGCTTCTGGAGCTGCTGGTGGTAGGGCAGAAATTGTGAAAGAAACGGTATTTCCAATAGCTTCTCAGAGGGACATTTCTTCTGGAAGCCATCCAGCTCCTGCTAGCTGAATATGCCAGAAATATGCCAGTTTCAAACTCTTCAGAAAACCTTTCCTCTCTCTCCATTTGAACTATTCATCTTTGAATGACAGAGCTCTGAGCTGAAAGAACAACTTGTCATATAGTGATCTGTAGCAGCATTACCCTGGACCCCCTTTGCAGACTGTGATGAGCAGTGGGAGTCTTTGAGTACACTGTACATCATCCAAAAAGAGGCACTGAAAAGGTTCCGAGGAGTCCTGCTCTGGAAGTGCCTCTGTTTTCTTTGTTGGCTACAGAGTGAACCTGGTGTACCTGCCTCATCTCTAGATGTCCACATTGTAGACAGCTGCAATTAGGTGAGACAAAGTCAATCTCTCTTCTGGTCTAGGCACTGATTGTCTTTCAAGGGATTGAATATGTTATATTTATAGTGCATTCTTCAGTGTTAGCCATGCATTTGGTACTCTCCTCACTGATCTTTATTCAATACCATAATCATATCTTCCTGTGTTTACCTCACAAATCAGGAGAAATGTATGTTCAAGGATGATTACCCTGAGTGCTTCCTCACGGTCAGCTACGGCAAAATGTTTCCCTGCTTCTGGTGCCCACTTGGGCAAGCACTGTATTGTTATAGAGGGAGCTGAGCCTGATTGACAGGGCTACTGCTCTTCAAGGAAGGGGTTGATGCCTGGTGAGAGCAGTGGCTAAAAGAAGCCTGCTGGGAGCAACTGAAGGAGCAGGGAAAGCAGCTGGTTCTTTTTGGAGGCCTTTGGGAAGCATCCAGTACCCTGAACATGGGAATACCAAGGAAGAGCACACTAAAGTAAATAGCTCTAGGCAATTCCTGCCTCCTTGCTCTCTTCTGCCTGGCCATTGTATTCAGTTGAGACACTCTCATCACTTTAGTTCATAAATTGTGATGTGCCCCACAGTGTAGGTTGTCTCAATCCAGAGGAAGTACAGTTACACAATAACAGGGAGTGCAGTGTCATTATAAAAAGAAAAATAAAATTGAAGGAATATTCCTTGGGCATAATGGCATAATTTTGTCAATATTCTCTAACTCAATAAACAAGCAATAGAGCATTGATTCATAACTAGTGGAAAAATGAACTACAGTTCTCACTAATAATATTTCTCATTTCTGATTTGACAATAGCTGATGGCAGCTTTTATGGACCGACCTCTGCTGAGCACACAACTGCAAGGAAATGAACCTGTGAGTTAATGTATTATATAGACTTAGCTCAGGAATAATTTGTACAAATCGATGATAAAAGCCAAATCAAACAAAGGAAGTCTGCTGCAACAGAAGTGAACAAGGGACAAGCCTAGAGGAGGTAGGTGACTTCCCCATGCACTTCAGTCAGAGTCCACAAGGTACCCTGCTCTTCCAGCTGAGTCTACAGTAAAAAAAAATCAGCCAACCCTTTGCTACAGCTGTTTTAGGTAGTGAGTTCTCCCTTACATGTGTAATTCCCACCTGAGCCAATGTTCTTCACTACAAGAAGAGACTGAACAGTTTAGTATCATGTCGAGGGATGAGAGGTGGAAAAATGAGTGAAGATACCATATGTGGAGAAAGCAAATGGCAGTGCATTCCTGATGCTGAAGGAGGGTTTCTTAGGTTCTCCTTGACTCAGTATTTCAAGGCAAAACACTATCGTGCTGGGTTTGGTCTTTGTAGTAAAATGCTTTTGCAATTCTGTTTCTGATGGAGAGTGTGTAAGGCTCAAGTATAAAGGCTTTGCATTAAAGGTCGAATTTTACCATAAGAGGCTAAGTTACTGTTATCCCTCAGCCTGTCTCAAACTTCGAATGAAATCAGCTTTGATCACTTCATGCTTCTCCTCTCTCCAGATGCTGACTGAGCCTTGTAGCATTGTTTGAGTGGAAATGTTTCACAAAATGGATTTTAGGTTTGCCTCCAGTAAGCAACTAAAACTGATTCTAAGTAAAAAAAATAAAATTGTTTTTCCCTGCAAATTATTGCTGGGTGATTTATAACACTAGTATTATGTGTGAGCCTAAATCAGCTTGATTAAGAGCAAAGATTGAACTGTTTTTCTGCATACATCAGATTATTTGAATAGAGAAACAGTATCAAGGCTGTAGCTATTTCACTTCGGTGGATTAAGTGTTTATTAGTGCAAGAAGGGCTGACTACACCACTGCTTTGAATATGCAGATGCAGAGTGGATGTTGATATGCCCAAGGAAACATCTGGTGTTGTGTCACCAGAGGAAAAGACAGCCTGTCCTCAGACGTCCTGCAGAGATACAGGCTAACACGTAGTGTGAAGAAAACTGATTTTCAAGTCATAGGAGTTGTTAAGGGAGACATGGGAGCCTCTTGCTGGTAAAGCCATGCAGGTGTATCTTCTGGACCTACTCTGGCACAGAAGAGGCTCTGTTAGGATCAACATGTTCCCTGAAAAAAAAAAAAAGATTGTCACTCACCAAGTTCTCAGGCTTGAGGGACCTATTTTTTAAGTTTTTCTTCCCTCTTTCAGGAGGTAAAAATATATGAGTTTCTTTCTGGAGACATATTAAGTTCTCAATTCTGTCAAAAGAAACTACCCTTTTGTGGGTCTCAAATATTCCTTTCCCTTTCCATGACCAAACTGCAACAAAGATATGATGTGATACTTCATGCTGAAACTTTCTTGTCCTCAGGAAATATATGTGAAAGGTATGGTTAAGCCAAATGGAAATATCTTCTATCCTAATACAGTCTCTTGTGCTAAGTGAAAAGAGACTGCTTGATATCTTTCATGGAGAAGAAAAGAAGAGTGAATCAGGAGTGTTGCTCTAAGAAAACATTAGTCAGTGCACAGCACAAGAGGTGGTTTGCTTTCTTTTTCTTCTGAGTGCAAATTGAGCCTGGCTGCTGGAAAACTACACTGTCTCCAGGAGGATATCCTCAGCTATCACTCACCTTTGGAAATATTTTCCTGGTAGAGAAAAATTAATTCCTTACATGTATGGAGAAAGCAAGGGCTGAAATAGTAGAGACTGTAAAGTTTTGTTTTCAGTATCTACTTCTGGGGCACCTAAATGTATGTTGTGCACTGGGGAGAATAAATTCACAGTGAAGACTGCAGCTAGGATGAAATTACTATAGACAAATAAAAATGGCAGAAGTAAAAATAACAAACACTGTCCACTCTGCTGGTTCTCATCCAAACTTTATTAGCCAATTTATCTGTTCTCCTGTCATTAATTCTTACTGAGCATGTCTTTTTCTTTCTTCATTTTGCACTCATCCTGAGTACACTATGCTCCAAGAAGCTAGAACTACTAAGCAGATGTTTCTGCTTTGCGGACTCCTGCATTCCATACTTGGTTGTTTCTTGACAACTAGAAATCCTGACTGGGATGTTTCATTTTTCTCACATGAGCTATGGGAGCACCACAGAATAACATCTAATCAGTACTAATTCCTGTAGCTTGTATTAACATTAATTACTCAACTTTGGGGACAGAACATACCCTTAGCAAATTTGCAGATGAAGCTAAACTGAGGGAATGCTTAACGTGCTGAACAGCAAAGTTACAATCCAAAGAAACTTGAATATTGGGCCAAAAGGAACTTCAGGAAGTGCAGAAAGGGGAATGCAGAGCTCTGCACCTGGGGAGGAATAACAGCAGGCATGAGTGCTGAGCTAGAGCAGGTGCCAAGCTGTGAGTTAGCAGTGAACTCCCGTTGCAATCAACATGAACTGCACACTGGGCAACATCAGGGGCAGTGTTGCCAGCAGGCCAAGGGTACTGGTGAAATAGTTTCATGTTTGTGAACTTTGCAGCCCAAGAGGGAAAGGGAGAGAAGAGAGAGGATCGAGTAGAAGATTAATTAGGATCATCAGGCACTTGGAGGACCTAGGAGGACACAATTGGGCTAATGTAGCCTGATGAAGAGACTATTAGTCTGACTAACCACAGCATACAGCTACCTGGTCAGGAACTACAGAGGTGCCTGAGACAAACTCTTCTCAACAGTGGCAAGTGGTACAAAAAGGGGCAAAAGTCAAATGTTGCAGCTTGGCAAGTTCAGGTTAGACATTAGGAAAAACCTCTTCACTGTGAGGGTTGTGTAGCACTGGAACAGGTTACCCAGAGAGGTCAGGGACTCTCTGTCCTTGGAAGTTCTCAGGACTCAGCTAGGCAAAGCAACAGCTGATCTGACCTAGTTTTGGCAACAGCCCTGCTTTGTGTGGGAGACGTGACCAGAGGCATCCAGAGAACCCTTCCAGCCAGCACTCCAATGCTTGTATGAATTTGGGGGATGCAGTCAGCCAATCTAAAAGAATCCTGTTGCAGTCAGACTTTACTTGAACAGCCCGTAGTTATGAAGTGTTACTGAGAAGTGAACTGTGTCTTCACGTACAACGGGAAATCTATTTTCCCAAATCGTGCTACATGTGTTATAAAGCTGCACCAGAGTACATGACTCCCAGATGAGGGCAACTTTTCTTACTGGCTTATGCCCCAGTTCCGGGAGACTTGTAGAACTTATATGCCAACATATATGTATGGACTTTGTTTTAAGCCTTTGCATTTATTTGTTATTTGGTTAAACTCCAAAAGTATGTCCATAATTCTTTAATGAATCAAAGGATTTGCACGTCCTTAGCTGGCTCCTGGTGGTTGTTCTATTCCTGAGGTACCTCAGCTGTGGCTAACTCTGAAGAATTAGGTCAGACAAACAGAATGTACATTTTACATTGTGCACATCTGTGTCCCTTATTCAGGTTACCGGTTCACGAAATATCATATCTGTATTCCAAGTGAAACTTCCATGAAAACACAAGCTGCTCCCACCTTATGAGTGCAGTCCTTCCCAGAAGGAAAATCCCTCAACATCTGCAGAAGTGATAACTATTTCATCAAGTGTTTGCTGTCCCTTGCAAAATCCACCCAAAACAGCTGAGAAGCATTTTTAAAGGTAAAATAGAACTTGCAAGACATCCATGACATGCTGCAGTGCTTCATCAGATTCTTGTCTTGTTACACTAAAGACAAGAATGTTATCACTGTAGATGATTAATTATTTATAGGACTCATTAATTTGCTGTCAAACTGCCAGGATTATTTTTTTCACAGTATCTCGTGTGAGTGAAAACTGTAGAGCCTAAATCCAAGTGTGTTCCAGGCCTGTGGAAACCTTTGCTAAGGCTCTTTTTCAAGTAACCCTGTACAAAGTTTGGGGGAATGGGATTATATGTTGAGACATTCTCATTTGGCTGCAGTATTTGGATAATACGTATATCTGTAAGAGTGTACGCTGTGTGAGCTTAAATCTCTGAAAACTCAGATGTGCATTGTCCTGTTCAATGTACTTTTCCAGAATTGTTTTGTGTTTCTCTACTTGTTTTCATAATTTTTGTTTTTGTGTACTTTTCTGACACTCTTATTCCATGGAGATAATGGTTATATCTAATGTAGAAAAAGCCTTTGCTATATTCAAACCTCATTATGTGACCAATACTTTCTGATAGGTTTGAAAGGATTGCAAGATGTCATTTGCAGCTTAGAAGGGGTAAGTTAGTGAATCTCCTATTTGTTAAAGGCTTCTTATCGGTAGAAAGATAAGAACTATAATGAACACTACATGCATGTAATATGAAGGCAAATTATGGGGTGCTGCTGATAGATTTTATCTTTTGCTTCCTTTCCAAAGTATAACACTTTGAGACTTCCTGGTTTGAACTTTGGCTTCAGAAATATTGAAACTTATGTGTCATATTAACTGCAAAATCTGCAAATCCTTCAGTTAGCATCCTGTTGTCCAGTATTGTGTCTTTATCTTGAAACATTGACATTTGCTTAGTGTAACCGAATTTGTGTTATTGTAATACAAATTACTTCATCCAGGAAAGCAAGAATAACAACGTTCAAGTACTGTGACTTCTTGTTTGATCCTCACTCATGCTTTAATTTCCATATCATTTATGTATTATAGGAAGCCAGAGACAGAATTAGTGTCAAGAAAAGCCAGAAAGAAAAAATTGCTCGAACATGCAAGATTCTCCTAGAGTCAGCTCATTCAGCCATTATACTAAATACATTTGTAAAAGGTTCTTTTTGTCATATCATTTTATCCTGAAGCTGTGATTTAGTCAAACGAAAGAATGGAAAAGTACCACATCCTATAATATGCTTGGGTACAAAACACTTATTTGTGCCTTTTCTAAAGCTATTACATTGTCCTGTTTTCAGCCCACTGGACAATGTATGGGGCTCACGGATTGCTTTGTACCTCTGCCAGCTGCCCTCTGTGTGGTGATAATGCTCATTTATGCCTCCTCTACTGTTGTAACACAAGTGGCCCATCTGCAACAGGAGTAGTATGTGTCTCAGCAGCTACCCCTCTGAAGGAGTCATAGTTGGACCCTCCAGAAAGGTTCAGATCAACATTTAAAGTGGATGCAGTAACCCATTTCTTTATGAGAGACCCAGCATGTGTTTTGAAAAGAAATCATACTTAAAACTGTAAGTATTTAAAAAAAAATTGGGTTTAGGCTTCCATTGAGTATTTCTGTTAATCTCTGTGGATCTCCTGGTCTTTTTAAATGGGTATCATTGAATTAGGATTAAGATATATGCATATAAAATTAGGAGACTCCTATGTGAAATACAGATTTTTTTAAACAATTACTTGTTATTGACAGGAATGCTTGATGTTGGAGATACCATTTGTGTGTGGCCAAGGATAAAAACCCATAAACAAGTATCCATGGTTTAGAAAAGGAAACTGGAAGTGAGGATGATATCAGCTCCAGATTGTAGACACCTGTATTAGGAATATGAAAGAGAGATCTCCATGAGAGTTGTGTGCATAAGTACCCATTCTAATTAGAGGAGAATCAGTGTTTTATTTAGCTGTCTTTTTTTTTATAAATATCTAATCAAGAGAAATTCTTTTAAGGTACCTGAAGTATCATCCTTGCACTGGCAAATATGACACAAGACACAAGGGGATCCTGTGCTCTTCTGCACACAAATGAAAGTTGGGAAAGATACCACAGGATAACTGAAACAGCATCATGAGGACAAATAAACAAGCCTAGATCTCCAGTGTCTATTCTGGGAGTTCAGACATCAGGACCACAGGTTAATACGTACAGGTCCTTTAGATATCTGAATTTCAGTGTAATGAATAATCTGAGTGAAGAATAGTCTTCACTGAAGTTTTGGAGGATACAAAGTCATTTTACATATGTCTGATGATCCATTAAAAAATTGTTCCAAATTGTCGGACTAGTTATAGATGAGTCTTTAATTAATAGCTACAGTCATCCAAACTCTGAGCTCACCATCTAACAGCTGTGCAAAAGTAGTCCTACTGGGCAATGACAGAGCTCAGAGGATGAATTCATGAAAGTCCTTAGTTTTGTTCAATGACTCCTTGATGGACAACTCAGTGACTTACTAGGTGGTTCTGGCTCGTGTAGGAACAAGCCTAACTACTTTCTTTGGTCTGAGTAAGTCAGAGTGTTCTCTACTTTTT
Source organism: Corapipo altera (assembly GCF_003945725.1). NCBI lineage: Eukaryota > Metazoa > Chordata > Aves > Passeriformes > Pipridae > Corapipo > Corapipo altera. The sequence goes on along the minus strand of NW_020884873.1, from coordinate 9,195,890 downwards.
TGTCTCTTGTTAATGCCCTGGGTGTAGACTTCCTTCAGAGAAGCAAGCTCCAGGGATGCAATTACATCCTAAACCTATGTGGACCCATAAGATTCACCAGTTGTTTGCTGTTTATCAGAGCACAATACCTGAATCCAGTCTGTTTAAAAGTTGGTTTTCTCAGAAACTCTGAGTATTAGAATATTCTTATGTACAGGCAAAGTTTTCACTTCCAACTGTGCAAGAAACCCATGGATCTAGACAAGACACCTGAGTTTCTACCCTTGCACTGTGTTCTTTGGACTAAGGCCAGGTGCATCAGGATCTCTGTAATTCCTCTTAGGCATCTTTTATACAGTCCATTTTTCTCCCCCCTGAGTGTTCCCAGTATATCCAGTATATAAACCCAAATTCTTGTCAGTTGAAACTGGTGAATTGATCTCTGTGATACTGTGTTCACATACCCCCAGCCTTTTTTAAGTGGCTTCTTGTTTGTTGGATCCCAAGGTAAATCAGTCTGCAATCAGGAACATTTACCCTAATCAGATTTCTATACACTTTTTCAGAGTTCTAAACTTCACCATTTCCTCCTGAATTGTTTACTCCCTTTCTCATTTGTTGTGACAGTCACATTTTGGTATTTGCATTGCTTATTCAAATGCCAGTTCTACTCAAAGATTAATGAGAAAGACAGTAGACTCCCTACAAGAAAGCGTACAGGAGGCACCAGGTACAATTCAGCCTGTACCTTGTTCCTAGTCTGTATCTTCCTGTTGAAGAATACTGTGTTATATCTGCAGTTCAAAGAAGCTTCTTCCAGTATTACCCTGAGTTCATCAAAGTAATGGTGATTTACACTAGCTGACGGCCTAGTTATGATCAATTTTTTAGAAACAGCCTAGTAGAAAAGTGTAGTGAATGCTAAGGATTATCAAATAAGCCCTATTTGTGGTTCATTCTGTTACATATCTCACTGGTGTCCCAAATGCTTGTGTGATTCTCTCTGAGGAAACGATTCTTCCATTTCAGTTTTAGTTTCTTCATCCTACCTTCTGTGTTATGAGGTTTTTTTTCAGAGAATTACCTTGCAGCAGAAGACCATAGCATCTTGGGTGAAACAGTCAATGGGCAGAAACTGCAATCTGGGCATTTTCAGGGGGAAATCAAATTACACAGTTTGCTGTATAAAGCACAAACAAATTTTAGTCTGGTTGGCGCTTATCTATTTTTGCAAGTACATCACTTTGGAAAGAGACTTGCTCAGCTAATCTATAGCTGTCATGGAAATGAAATTTTGCCTTCCTCCGAACCAGTAACGGGCACCTGGCAAGCTTGCTTGTGCACCCATGCATTCAAGTCTAGCAGTTTCCATGGCAACCCATCAAACTGTCGCACGGGTTTTCTAACATGCTGCCACTTCACAAACACAGGACAAGCTGTTTTGCACAAAATTCCTTTATAATGCTCTTCTGTTTTCTCTCTGAAGACAATTCACCAAAACTAAATGTTTGCAGACTGCAAAAATTGCTTCTTGTTTTAGCTAAACCAGCTCATCTACGTGAGAACATTCTGGCTGAATCTTTCGTAAATTCACTGAAAAATATATTTTAGGCAATTAAATTCCCCATCTTTAGATTAGAAAAAGAAAAAAGCTCCTTTTAAAATGGAAGTATATTTATACTGTGGTTTTGTTAATATACCACCTATGTCTCTGGTTCCCTCCTAGGAAGATGCTTCTATGCCAAACTTGAGAAGCCAGACACAACTGCCTGTTCTGTGAGACTATCCTGCCAACTTTTAAGTTAGTTGGATAAAGCTGTTGAAGGAGTTCAGGGACATGATCTCTGTGAGAAGAGAGACGGGACTCAGAGATCTAAGAGGTCTTGTTCACTCTATGGCTTAAGGCCTGTCTGGTGACAGAAAAACCAAAGGCTTCTTTAATTATGAGTAATTTAGTTTTCAAGCTCTATCATAACATACCGGACAAACAAGTTTTCAGAAGAGCTTCAAAATCTCAGTCTGCTACTCTTTCATTAACACTTTCCGAACATGCAGGTTTCAGATATCATCCAACATATATTCCTTCTAGGTTTTCTGTTTCAGTAAAACTCATGGCACGTACCCTCCTACCATGCAACTCAACATTTGTTTATTAGTCAGCCAATAGCAAGGTTTTCCAGACCATTTTTTGATCCACACACTTCTCATTTTTAAAAATGATTCCTGCATCTTAGAAGCTTCCAGCTCCTATAAGTGAGGAGTATGTTATGAGACTTTTTAAAAATATCAAGCATTTTTCTGCATGAGTTTCTTCCCTATGCAGTACTGTTTTACTGATATCAGCAGTTGGCCTTCATTTAAAGTGGAAAAGCATCAAACGCAATGATTTCATCTTGTGGAACAGCAAAAAATAGTTAATGATACATGTGAGATGAAGCTCAAAGAAAAAGTTCAAAGAACAGGACAATTAGTTGGCTAGAGCCAGAGAATTAATGCACAGCAAAATTTACAAGAATGTCTTATCCAGTGAATTTTTATAATAGAGATCAGATAGAGTTGGTAGCTGAAGAAGCACAAATGGGATAAATGCCCATTTATCAAGAAACATCTTTCAGCTGAGGAAACTGAATAGTGTATACTGTAAAAGATTGAATACACTTAATATTGGCTTGCTTAATGGAAAACTTTGTCTATGCTATTAGCTTTAATTTAATGCTAATTTACCCATTTAATAACAATTGATATTAAACAGTTTCCTATTTAATGTTAATTGAAAATCACTGGTCTCCTATTCCAGACAATATTTAATGTCACTTATTTCAACTAGTGACAAAAACTGCATTTTTATTTTGACCTTTAAACTTTGAAGGAAATGTAAAGTACAGAAGAAACGCAGATCACTCAATAGAACTATACACTTTAATTTAATTGTATTATTGTTGAAAAAAAATTACCATTAAAACCCTAGCAATGTAATTAAATGCCACTAACCACAAAGGATACACTGAGATGATTCTGCAGTGGCAGTAAACTGAGTCATACTTGTGTTTGTTCCCTTTAATTTTTTCCCCTTATTTTTAATTTCTGTTTGAGCATAGGCATAAAGTGGTTGTAGTAAGGAAAGGAATTCCGCTTTGATCGCCACCTTTCCCAGATTAAAGCATGTACTCACCCTCCGAATTTACAGGAAACGTGCCACTGGCTTGCTAATAAAAACTGATGGCATAACCCCTAGATTTGTACTCACTATTTTTCTAGCTCTGTGAATATACACTTAAAATACGCCTTGTGGATTCCAGACTGTGAACTGTAAAAAGATTCTCAGCACCCAACAGCCTTTCCCTACAGATATGCACAAGCTTCTTTTTAGATCCAGAATCTAATGTTTTTTGGAAATTATATCCTATCTCTACTGCAGGTGTGTTGTTTGTATCACATGGACCATGTGTGTTGCCTGTTCATAAAATACCTCTGTCGCTTCCCTCATGCATGTACATGCACAGAATAAAAAGAATACGTGACACCTGAGGGTAAGATCATAAAGTGAAATTTTTTTACATGCTATGGTAACTACATTTGCATCATTATTTATAAATAGCCTGCCAGTGTAGCTGTCTAATCTGCTACTGATGTCAGGATCTTCTTACAGCCTTCAGTCTTGCTTTACTTCTTTACTACCATTTTCTTTTGCAGGATTTGTGACTCCAGTTTAACACAAGGTATCCTGGTTATGTTTGCTGTGCATTATCTTACTGGTTTATTTCATAAAGTACAATGAATTAATTATGCTATTATCTGTTTCCTACATGCTGTAGAGAAGCTCTAACAGCTTTCTGTCAGTTGACCCAGGCATGGCTATTTCCTAAGTAATTTCTCTTCACCAGCAGAATAGTCTCCCACTGAGAATACTCCCTCCTTATTGTGGAAATATGTATTTTGGTAGGTTGTATTAAATAACAGTAATGTTATTAATCTCCACTGCATTTTCCAACCATTAAGGAAGGAAAAAAAAAAGAAAAAAATCATGATTTATAATGTTAGGGCATGAAATTATGGCCCATTCCTTCCCTGAGGGGAAACAGGTTTCCTGCACAATTCGCAATTCTTTCCCACAGTGAATATAGCCTGTAGCAGTCTTTTAAAAGCAAAGCTAATTGTAGAGGAGTGGGAGGCAATACGAATGGCATTACTTTACTGTTTGCCTCATTGCTCTCGCACACAGAGAGTGAAGAATGAAATCAGGAATATGGTAATGGGTCCGTTTTGGACGGGAGGTGGACAAGTCTATTGTGAGCACCATTGATGGATCATCCTGTTTCTGATTCTGATTTGTGCTGACATGCAAACATCCATACATCTGAATCAGTCTGAGGCACTGAACACATCAAGCTGTTTCTCTCCCAGTGCTTGCATTGATAATTCATCTTCTGCACTAAAATTTGACAAGCATAAAATTTTGAAAAGGTCAAGTCTGGGGTCTCCTGAGATTATTTTTGACCTTAACTTTGACAGCAAATGAAGGAAATCACTAGCTGTATGCATTTTGCAAGTCCATTGAGCAACTGAGGCCTGGTAAGTTCCTGTGATTAGTAGGATTAGTGATAGCAACCTTTCCATAGCTAATGGAAGCCATAGTTGACATTAGAGTCTTGGCAAATACAGAAGGGCTTGAGTCGCTACAGGGGCAGAATAAATACATGCAGTTTCCAAACTGGAAATCTCACTGTTTTGAAACCATGAGGTTTTGAAACCTTTGATCTCTGAGATATCAGCATTTCAGAAACAGATACTAAATGATGATACTTTGATGAGTTTTTTTTATGTTCTTCTTCATGGTGACCTAAAATCTCTGAATTGCTGGTCTGATGACTGTGGTGTCTTATCCAGCTGGAACAGGAAAATAATCCCCACTTAAATGTGACTTTACAGGGTCAGGTTGGAAGGTTTAAGAAAATATCCCAGACCAATCTTTGCCATCTCCAAAGGCAACAGTAGGGAAACAGGGAGGAGATCTGTGTACTCGGTCATTTCTACCATCAATAAATTACAGCTATGATACTCCTTCTAACAGGTGTACTCTGAGAGGAGCCAGTTCAGTGATGGAGTTACTTATGCAGAAAGTATGTCCAAATCCATTTTACATGTGCACCAGAATAAGACAGTCCAATTAATTGAAGTTTAGGTAAAATTTAAGAACTCTGTATTTGGAAATGGTCATGCCTAGGAGACTAACCACCCAAAAATTATACATATAGAAGTGCATTGGAGTCCTCTTTCCCAGTTTTACCTGATTGATGTTCGCCTCTGCATGACAGTTATAGAAAGAAAAGGAGGAGTGAATCTAGCAAGAATATTGTGAACTTAGTATTAATGAAGGAGCCCTTCTGAGAGCAAGAGGGAAGGAGACATAGGCCACGAAACCAAGAGATACTGCATTTTAACAGATGGAGATATTCCAGCACAGAAAAAATGGGAGGAACTGAGATGAAAGTTCACTGAGATGCTGAAGAAGCACATGTACTGCAAAGTAGCATTGCAACAGTTTGCTTTGTTGTTTCATATTTGTTAATGCTTCCATTTTATTACAGCCATGCTTTAAGACAAATAACTTGATGTCATTCAAATGAAGTGATAAAATAGACTCTGTGCAATTTGGTTTGTCCCTGGGCATTTCCCTCCTAGAAGTGTGGCTCCTTTGAAAAACCCTCTGCCTTACAAGAATATTCTAAGAATTCCTTTAGTCTCCAACACTAGTCAAATAACAACTGTATGCTCTTCAACCTGCCTTGCATAGGCTGATTGGAGCATCAGGGCAACAAAGATGCCTGTAATTTTCATCTCTAAGATAATAGATATTTTATGCTTATACCTCCAAAGAGCAAATGCATCAAAACTAATTGGTAAGCTTGTCAAATCCAGTTCAACAGAGAATTTTTGAAAATTCTTTTGACAATTTATAGGCACGATTGTAGACTTTGACCAAAACAATACAAATATTATTTATTAGTGCAACCTTACAGATTTTTAGTAGTGGTTTGGTTTGCTTTTATAAGTCTTGTTGGTTTTACTAAATCTTGCTTTTAGGGAACAGAGATAGGTTCACTTTCTTTAAGATCATTCCTCCCTTTCAGTTTTTGATTTATCTATTTAGAATGGAAGATAGATCCTTTACAATGAAAAAGAATGAATATGACATAGGAAAAGACAGAGCTGGAGCCAGGGCTGGTACAGGCCCACAGGTTGGCTGACTTTTTTTGCCAGAGAGTCAGAGATCTTCCAACCACATTCCCTTGCTGCAAACAGTGCTGTCTATGTGTCCCAGTTCTACCCATTTTCCTGGTCAGTCAGCAGTGCTGATTCCTCCTGTTTGCATACCTGGCTCCAGCACAGCACTCCCACTACAGGGAAATACCTCATCTGCCTCTTGGCACGTGCTCTCTGGCCCAGTTTTTGGATGGCTATCTGGTAGTGATGCATTTCACTTCTAAAAGGAAACAAACAAACAAATCAACCAACAAATAACCCCCTAGTGTTTGTTAGAAAAAAGTCATCTTAAGGCAATTCAGAAACTGTTGAAATTGCAGGCAATATGGTCCTGTTTTTTTCCCTACTCAATTTCTGTTTTGGCTGTACAGTATGTCAGTTTATTTTTTATTTATAATTATTTTAATCTCCCAGCCAGCTGAGCTAAAAGAGTTCAACTTTAGAAACAGGCTATAATCTATTTTGATTTGTCTTGTGTGCTGTGTAAACTGTCCCAGTCTTAGGTATTTGTACCTTTTAGGATCTTATGGCCCACAGAGTACAGTGATAAACCTTTTATACCTTCGAAGTCATACCCTTGTTCTATATAATTCTATAATCCTCTAGATTGAATCACCACTGAAGGTAGCATACGATGGAAGGAAGGAAGGAAGGAAGGAAGGAAGAAGATTAACTTTCATAGTAGCAAGAGACATGCTGCAAAGAAAAAAACTTATTTAAGGAAGCAAAAGAGCTGATTGTATCTACTGAGAAAAAAATAATGAAAGAAGCAGACTCTTAGGAGGTGAAATAAAACTTGAGTGTTGAGTTTTACTGTGACTATTTTATGCTTTGGAAGATTCCTTTATGCACGGGTAATCTTCTGGCAATATCTAATTGTACAAGCAGCTTTGACAGTATACCTAAAAACTATGGAAGAGTTTAAGAGGATGGTTGAGAAAATGGGACATGATTTGAGCAATGCTGGTCTTCAACACAGTTAGCATCTTGAGATATTAAGTCCACTGGGAAATATTGTCAAGAGTATGTAGAATTTTCTCTTAGAACCATGCATTTAACATGACCCTTAGTGAAACCTTCTAGTGCATAAGTCTTGGACTGATCTGTGGTCATCTGTAGCCAGCACTCTTCCATTTGCTGACATTTTGCACTGACTTTATGTAAAGGATGACAGTGGGCAAATACACCCATGAGCTTTCTGTCAGACTTGTGGGCATGTGTATGCGCACTGTGCCATGAAGAGTGATGAAAATTTTGTCAGTGATGTAAAAAAAGTTGTAAATACATGGTGTAGCATTCTAGCTTCAAGGGTTTAAAGCAATACAGCATCTGTTGGATGATTTCATTGTCATTAATAACAGCTGTCCATGACAGTGGGAGGCAGCAGAGGAAAAGTGTCAGTTTGATTTACACTGAATTCTACTTGCAAAAATTCCTAACTCCTCTCTGAAGAGTTTCCAAACAATTACTAGTACTTTGCATTGAAGATAACAATTTATCCTCTTCTGTAAAGAAGATCACAGTGACTGCATCTTGTTTGTGGCCCTTGCACTGACAGAGGAAAAGTTTTAGAGAAGCCTCAGTTGTCATTTTGCTTAAATTGAGTTGCTCTGGATCCTACAAGACACTAAATTCCTGGTCTCCCCAGGCAAAAATCTCAGCATGCAATTACACTTGAGTTAGAGATACTTTCTCACAAGATCCTTTGCTGAACCAGAGCTCAGCAACAATCAGTTAGTTCTCTATCTATTTGAACTTATGTGTTGTCAATACGCTGGGGTTGGAATCAATGTCTAGGTCAATTTTTTAATATTGGAAGGTTTTGGGAAAGGTAAGCCTATTTAGTGCAAGTGTCTTGGAAAAGCTGTTTAGTATTGCCACAGAGGAGCTATTTTTTTTTTATTTTAAATATTTAGAAAAACTGTGTTTTTCATATTTCTTTTCATGTTGAAGAAAACATGAGTTTTTTTGTAGTTGGTGAAGAGACGTGCCAAAACTTCCCAATAAAGGGACTTTTGAAGATGTAAACCATAAACTGGGAGAAAAAACAACTTGCAATGGAAAAAATGTGGAATTATTCTGTAGTTTGGAAAGTAAAATCTGAAAAAAGTTGTCTTTTTTCTCTTTTATCTGAAATACATAGAAAGCATAGTAGTTGTTGATTCACATTTTTCAGTCTACAGAAGTATTGCCATTACATGTAGTGTGCTTGTTACAGAGTATGTGAATGCAAGATATAAAAATGTACTAGTTCCTTATGGAATAGACTGATATGGCTGCTGTTGTGTTGTTTCATTGACTTGTCACATACATCAGGAGTGCAAAAGTGCAATGTCTGTGTTAGACAGTAGAATCAAGGGCCACACTAGGAATTGAATCTTAGCTCTTTTTTATTCATAGGTCATAAATCAAATTATCTCACACTAATTTTATAGATATTTACGATTAAATTGGATCTTGCTTTCTCCATAAACATGCCATCTTTTGACTGCATTTCGGCTTCTAGTGGAGGAAAATTATGCTGAGCTTGTGTCATCCTTAGCAAGACATTACCTTGACATAAAATACGGGGTCAAACAAGGGTAGGTGCCTTATTGAAAGAAGAAATAGCTTTTACAGGAAGCCTGTCTGGTGAGGTAAACATTCCCATCACTCCAGGTTCCTTCAGGGGAGTGTTAGCCAGCATATATATGTCATTATCAGTTCCAAGTAGTGCAAAGACTAAAGGAAAACAAAGGTCCCATGTGCTTCTATAACACACCTCGAACACACTGAAGGTCAGACAGCTGCGTCAGTTTGAGAGTTGTATTTTTCCAACATTGAAAAAACCAAAATAATAAAAAATATTTTAAAAAAGCAATGTGTTCTGTCCTGCAGAAAGTTTATTTGATTTTTTTTTCTGAACTTGAAGCCACCTACTAACCTGAACATTTCAAATGTCATTCCTGAAAGATAATTTCTTAAAATGTGAAGCACATTTTAAACCATGAATGTAGTTAAGCAGAAGAATTTCTACTGAATTGTGATGGATTCTCTGTGATGGATTCTCTGTTCTTGAAAACTGTGACATTAAAAATGATCATTCTTCCACAGAGAACACACTTGTCTAAACAGAAATAATTCACTTCTGAAAATCACATGACCTATGTTGTGCCGTTGGCTAGACTACACTGTCTGGTACTATGGGATTATTTATGGGTATATCTGTGAGGCACTGTTTACTGAAGAATCAGTCACTAATTTTTGTTCAAGGATTTTTATTGATTACTGGCTTTTTTTTAACTCATTTTTCTTCTCAGTATCTGCACATTAAAATTAAATTCTAATTACTTATTTGTGGGGGAAAACTGGGAAAATGTTTGTCTTCATTTCCTCACGCAACTGTTTTGCTGCAAGCTAGAAGAGTGGGTGAGAGAGGCAGAAAGCTGTAGGCAAGGGTTATACCAGTTTGTTAGGTCTATGCCTCTTGATGCTTACCATGCTGAAAACCTTGGCAGTTCCCACCTGAGCAAATCAGAGGCACAGACAACAGCAGCACACACATCTTATTTAAAGGATGAGAGAATACTGTTTTCTGCTGTTTCAGCTTTGGGAAACTACATCGTTCTTCTGTTCTCCAGATAAAGTAACTGTTGAGGGAAGTGGGAGCTTGGCTGCAAGCAGAACAAGGACTAGGAAAGAAAGTGCAGTGTTTAGTAGCTTCAAATTGTTTTCTTGACACCAGCATGAAACTGAAATGGTGAAAAGTCCTTGGTATTGGTCCTGCTCCCTCATATGCTACAGTTTGTGAAGGAGTCATTACCTTCTAACCACCTTTCCTCTGCCCTGCCTGTAAGTAAAGAGGTACACAGATCTTTTCATGGAATAATAGAATAGTCCAAGCTGGAAGGGACCCACAAGGACCACGGAGTCCAACTCTTGGCTCTGCACCAGGCAACCTCAAACCCTACACTTTTGCTGATATATGAATGTTTATGTAGACTGCATAGAAATTTCTGGCTTTTAAACTACTGCAAAGTGCACCCAGGATGGTCTAAAATTTGGCTTTTCATGTTTGAGATTTCAGATCCATGAAATTCTTCTGTTCTTTCCTATACCTAAAAGTTTTGCTTGGGCTACTACTCATGAATGCTTGTAGTATTTTCTCTTTGAGGAGTGATTGCAAATAAAGCATAACTTCATTTTTAATGTTAACTTATAATGTCTTATGTCCAGAGCAATTAAACTGTTGCTGCTAAAGGTGAATATATATGGCAGGATTTTATTTATGCATATTCAGAAAGAGCTTGAGGGTGAGTCTAGTGGAAAAATAAATACTGGCAATGTTTTGAAATCTCAAAGTGAAAAGTGCTATGACTAAATCAGTGATGATGCTGGTTTATATAATGTCTCTTTTAGTGGGAAGGAAGCATGACATATTCACATGACATTATTTTTGCCTCCCTAGATGGCCTTTCTCAGGGAACTGGAAAATTTGCTTTTTCAAGAAATGCTTGCAGTATTTATGGTTTTTTTTTTGTTTGTTTTTCAAATTTTCAATGTTGTGGATAAAAGTAAAAATTCGCTATCAGTATTTCCATCTCTGAAGTGCTGCATCAGTGAGTTAGTGGCTGCACATATAGATGTTTTTTTCTCACCCACCTATAATTGGTCCTCCCCCCAAAAAGGTGAAGAATTTGAATTACCAAGAAATTCAATAGAATATTTTCAAGATTCTGTTGAACAAACATCTTTTTCAATTATTTGAACTGGATTTTAACTAAGGGAGTGAAGAAGAGAAAACAAGAGCAAAACATAGCTATTCATCATCTATATCAATCCAGCTTTCATTAGGACTCTTCTAGTTTGAATTAATCTCTGCAATGACTTCAAATTTCTGATATCATAAATTCCCTTAGTTAGTTTTGGCACTAGGGCAGTAATTGCCATACTCGCTGATTGTGATCTTTTACTAGGCATCTTGGCATGTCATTACACTGAATGTGCGCTTGACAGAGGGATGTGTCACATCTTAAACGATGTCTGTCTATCTCTGGTTTTGGAAATCTACTCCTGAAACAACTGTGCTGCAGCACTGGTGAAAAAAGACCGTAACAGGTCAAAGATGCTTCTGAAATGTCATCTTTTTTTTATCCTGATGGAGTGGTACCTGCTGATCGCTAGTTTCTGCATTGAGAAAAAAACCCTTTCTAAATTGACGAGGAATTGGTATAATTCAGATATGATGCAAGGAGACCGTGGAGGTGAAGGTTCATTTCGGTCACATTATATATTTTTACCTGATAATAGTTAAATAGTTCCACCTTGTTATTTCCTGCATCTCTCAAGGAAGTTGAAGCTCCCTGCAGCTCTAGCACAAGTCAAGAATGAGTACAGTTCATTTGTCAAAATGTCAATGACCTATTTCAGAATAACCTGTACAGTATCTACAAGTATCAGATTTATTTCTCTGGTGAGACACTGAAGGTAGTTTTATTGCAGATAAATTGACACTGGAAACAAGCTCTCCCTTTCACTTGCAGCATTCCTAGGGGCAGCAACCCAGACAGTGCCATGGGAGCCATTGAAGGACTGTGTATGACTGAAAGTTTTAGTGCACAGCAAATAAACATACATAAACTATCAGATGCCGCCAGATAACCTGCTGGAAATGTAAGGTGCAAAAACGGATGTACATTCAAACACTCACACAGGTATTAGCCTGTGTCTACATATAGGCGTAGACAAAATATATGGGCACACCTACACATACCTCCAAAAGCATGTAAGATGAAGCACAGGTTTTCCTGTTTCACTGTATCCATAAATGTACAAAAGCTTATTACTTTCTCACCTTCAAAACTTAATATCCACACAGAGAGGAACAATTAGGCAAGTGTTAGACTCAAATATTTATCATGTCAGTATTAGGGGCAATTTGTTAACATTGATGGCGTATTAAAAAGGGGGTGATAGCATTATATGGACTTGGTAACACCCTAAGGAGAGAGGGAAAATGAAGAAGAGCTTAGAAAACCCTTTCCCGGTAGGCTCCTGTAATTTATGATCTCCAGGAGTATAGAAGACAGGTGGGAATGAGCTGGGAGTTTTGGATGTATTAGTTTTTCCCTGTGGCACATGCCATCCCCAAGACAAGTGTAGCTGTAATTATTTCACTTGCTTCAGGATGAGCATTGTTTATCAGGAAAAATGTGTTTCACATCCTTCCTGCATTTAGCGGAAATAAAATACTCCTACTAGCTTGATGACATGTAGCACAGTCAATTTGAAAGAGATGTTTCCTTTTCTTTTCAAGTACCTTCTCTCTTAGCCTCACACTTTTAAAACTATTCACAGAGTAACAGCATGATGATTGCTTTCTAAAATCCTCTTGAAGTGTCATTAGATTTCGTTGGATTTTGTAATAAGCTATGAGCAACTCTTTGAGATCCATGAGTATAAGTGGATTTATTTTGCTAAACTTTATTTTGCTTTCCTCTGTTGCCGAGGGCTACTATTTGTTTTGTTTGACACCTTTTAAATGTAACAAAAGGCTGTGGACATACATAGATGGAGATGACTGCATCTAATCAGTGACTGACTGTAAGTAAGAACAATATTTGATTTCTCTCTCATACTACCAATAAAGGAAAAAAGAAAGGTAGAGAGGAAGCGGTGGTGATTTCAATCTTTCTTATTAAAACCTGCAAAGGAATTATCAACTACATAAGCCTCAGTGTTGACACAGTAGATGATTTGAAGCATAAGCAGCCCAGTCTACCTCTTGCTTCTATCTCTGACTTGTACTGGGGCAGATGAAAATGGAGAGGGCTGAGATAAAGGATTTGTGGAGGGCAGTCACACCAATGTGGTGCTTGGCTTCAGAAAGCCATCTGCTCATAACGCTTTCCTAAGACATGTGTTTCCAATGGAAAATAGCTTGTGTTTATAATCTCAGTTTCTGAATTTCCCTCTTGCAGGTGTAGAGAGAAAATGCAAGGCAAGGAAGAAACAGGCACCACGCGTGGGATTGAGAACATAAAATTAAACCATTGAATCCAATTTTCTATTACTCTACATTCCAATTAAGCTAGCAGGCTTGAAAAGATATAGAAATAATTAATTTTCTTCATAGTAGCTTGTACGTTGATGTTTGGGTTTTGTGACAAGAACAGTGTTGAGAACATAGGGATGGCATCAAAGGCCTTTTCTGCTTCTCAAACTGCCCCCCCAGAGAGGAGGCTGGAGGGGTCACAGCAGGGACAGCTGACCCCGGCTGACCTTGGGGGATATTCCATGCCATATGATTTTGTGTTCAGTAATAAAAATCTGGGTAATGAAGAGGAAAGGAGGGACATTCGGAGTGATGATGCTTGTCTTCCCTAACTACTTAGGTGTGATGAAGCCCTGCTTCTCTGGACATGGCTAAACACCCACCAGCTGACGGGAAGTAGTGAATGAATGCTTTGCTTAGGTGTGCAACTTTTGCTTTACCTAATGAACTGTCTTTGTCTCAACGCACAAGGTTTCTTATTTTCACCCCTCTGATTTTCTCCCCACGGTTGTGTGGAGCTGAGCTATCAATGAGTGTTAACAGACAGCAGTCTTTCGTGGTGCCCAGTGTAGGGCACGACCCACAACCCTAGGATTAGTCCCATGCTTCCATGCCAGTAAAATGTGTCTTTTTGGGCTTAATGCTATTGTCTTGAAGCAGCGTTTGTTTACAGCAGATTAAAAGGGACACAAAAAGGACCCTGTTTATACATGGCAGTGATTACATCTACCTAATATAGACTGAAGTGCAAGTTGAGCATAAAACAGAGATAAGCAGCTCTTACTTTTCAAAATTAGTCCTTTTTCTCTATGCTAGAAGAAACTGAAAGTTGGAGCTTTTTCTACCCTTACACTGAATTAATTGGGGATCTAGCCCATGATGTTGTAAAGGCATGTTCTTTTATGAGATTTAACATATGTACCTGGGCGATTCACTGTCAGTTCATTAATCAATATGGAGTTGAGTTCTTATGCAAAACTGAGCTTCTAAAATTTTTATGATTGCTTAATGGAAGGGACCAAAGAAAAGTCAGCCAAAGCCTGTGGGCTATTTGGAATTTGAATATGAATACATTTTGTTCACAACTAATGCAGTGATGCACTCTGCATAAAGAGCAAAATCACAAGTTGTCCCTGAAATAGTTTTTCGATGAATTGGAGGCACATGGTTTTGTTCTTTCATTGTGTGTTTAGGACAATAAAAACCCTGAGAGATCCTACAGGGGACATGTCTTGGATATTTTGTGCTAACTTATTCCAAGTGAAATGTCATAGCTGCTGATTAGAAGCATTCATTAGTTTAGTAATTTGTTTTAAAAAGTTTATGGTATTTCTTTTACTAAAAAATTCAAAGTCTCACTACAGCAGAATAGAGAAAATTATTTTAAGGATTTGTATATATACAGGAATAAATGTTCTTTGAGACAATCCTTCCAGAACAGAGTTGTTTTGGTTTTGGTTTTGATCTTCTTTTTTTTTTCTTCCTTTCAGGACACTGCAGATTTACCAAGATGGTAAGTTGTACTGGATGAACCTCTATTTGAAGAGCACATGTGCACTAGTAAAGCTGTTGGTTAATACTAAGGCTTTTGGTAGATCCTAGTGTTAAGACCTTCTACAAGACAGTGAAGGAAATAGTATGTGGAAATCATTATAGATGGAACAAGATAAACCAGTGATAGTAATTTTTCATAAAAGAGAAAAAATAGAAGCTGCTTGTGCCAGTTTAACTTGTGTTAGGAAGTTGGATAACTGGGACATCTTATTGACACTGGTTAGAAGAGTTTGGTCTGTTCACAAAGCAGCTGATAAACATTTTATAACTTACTTAGGTTAAGGTTAAGCATATTGTAATATTTCACTACCTTAAATAAGCTATTTATTGATATGAGTTTATGCAAATAATAAAAATAAATAAAAGACCATAATGGAGAAGGTGCTCTCCTTCTATTAATCCTGTGCTCATGTACAGGTTTTAATCTTTTGATACCTTAAAAATACCTCTGTGACTTTCGCTCATGAATTTAGGTAACTAAGGTTTTCGCTCATGAATTTAGGTAACTAAGGTTTCTGGCTTAATAAGTTAAATTCTTTAGAAATAACCTTTACATTTGCTTTGTATAATCTTTCATATCATATACACTTTTCAGTGTAATTGTTGGCTGCATACCATTTATATCTCTGTGTGACAGGATATGTATGAGATACTATTTACTTATTTAGTCATTGTATTGCATTTTCAAACAAAAATTCTTTTTATCTCTTACAGTTGCTTGGGGTGGGTTACTTGAACTCTCTTGATTCTCAGCTAGTGTCAACATGTGAGAGAAACAGAACCTGTCTGGTTCATGTTCTTTTTTGCTCAAAACTTATTTGTTGCATGTACAAGGAATGTTCAGCATTGCCAAATGGATAACCCCATGGAGACTGACATTATAGCTTGCTGTGGGGTGCTTGTGCCTGGGATGAAGCAAATTCCAGAGCAGCAGGGACCTGAACATCTTCGAGCACAATCTGTCTGATTTTACCAAGTATCTCACAGAGTTCTGGCCTTTGATCCAATGTAGAATGAAAACAAGGTATTTTCTAAAAATGTAATTTCTGTTTGATATTAATCTACTCCCACATATTCTACTGATCAGGAGAGCATTGTTGGAGGAAATGAACTACCTCGAGAGTGGATACCACCCCATCCTTAGCTCAGTGTGCCCAATAATTTATATAATGCTTAGAAAGAGCAACCAAACGTTGCTTTAAATGGAGGGAGACCTGTACCTGTGTTCCTACTGAAAATCCATCACATTTCTCCATAAGCCACCATCTGTTCTCTGTGAAAGCTTGGAACAAGCTGTTTGAATTAATAGGAGTTCGTTGGTTTTACTCAGTTGAGTTGAACAGACATCACAACAACTGCAAACTGGTAAGGTAGTAGCTCTCTGTGACTGTTTCCACTGTTTGTTGCCACCTCATCTTCCACAGGGTTGCCAGTATTTTACCCATATTTTGTATTCAGCCTAACTCATACACTGTTCGTTTTCTGCAGCATCATCAATACCAGTTTTGGGGTTTGTTTGTAAAGTGTGGCCCAATGGAGTCCAAAATCAGTACCTCAGTAAAAAAGTGAAAAGAAAAAAAATTCTGTCTATATTTGCATCTGTTTTAGGAGCCAAAAATCAAGGAAAAAAGGAATTTTAAACTTGAGTAGTATACACACTTTGCTTTTGCCCAGAATAGTCTACATGGCAGCCTTTGAAGATTTACTTCATTTGGGGATTGTCTCTTCCCCCTTCCTCAGGAACCTGGATCAGAGCTGTTTGCCCTTGAAGGCTGCTTCTGGTTAAGAGGAGCTGTCCTCCCACACTCTTGATAACTACTCCTGGTGAGGATGATTGAATTAAAAAACCAAAAGCACCGTGAATGTCAGAAATATTATTTTCCTTGTGATATTTTAATGAGGTTACAGCTTATGGTAATGAAGAAATTCCCCACTCTGGGAAAGAAAAGGGTTTTATGCTAATCTGCTGTGATGCTGATTGTTTTCCTTGTGTGAAATGAAGTTGTGCCTGTATAGCAGCAGCTGCAACCCTTGCCCCTCACTGCTGAGCCTGGAGGTACAGAGCTAGGTTTGTGAAATGGGTGACAGAGCTACTCCTGTTTGACACAAACTGTCTAGGTGTCTTTTACAGACATTTTACTGAAGTCCTTCCCTTTGACAGCACCTGAGGGAAGGTACAATGTTTTTTGTGTGTTTCTGTGTTTTCTTTTTGCGCATGCAGTGGTTTTGTGAGACCAAGAACATATTATGCCTTTTAAAACATGCAATTACATGTAATGAGAATTTTCCTGTTAAAACATAATTTTAGGGGTATGTTAGCTCTCTCCCTTAAATATTACTTTCATGAAAGCTGTATGTTTTCCCTGGTAATTTTATTGGCTTATATTTAAAAACTTGAAAAACTGAGAGACTGGGTTTTCATTACAGTTAAAGGATGAGAATGTTTGGAAGATTTGGATAGAAATGTTTTAACTGTGGAATTTAAAATAATTTTCCCAAATATCATCACTTAAAAATTTGGACTGTATAAGTAACCAGAAATATGTTTCAATGAGAAATATAATTGTTTTACCAGTAGACATTGGGATATCCTGAATTAATCTGTAATCATAATACTTGTATATGTTGAAAATATTGTCTTGTTTATTTACAGCACACAGGGATACACCCTGCTCCTTCAGACTGTGCTCTGTTGGCCTTTAAAGTCGATTGGCTTAGAGTTGATGAAAGAAAAGCAGAGGAGAAAAGGAAGCTTGTTTCTGGTTGACAAAAGTTAATATTTCCAAGAAAAGCTTTTTGAGTGTCTACAAGTAAAAAAAAAAACCAACAAAAACCCACTGAAAGTTATTGTCTTCTGAAATGGAGGGATAATTCAGGAATCAACAGCACAGTAAATGCTTCAGGGATCACTCTCTCGAGAAGACAGAGTTAGCTATCTTGGGAAAAAATCTGGTGTGAATAAATCTCTTGTCCATCCAGAGATAAATAGGAAAAACAGACACTGGTGAGAGGAGTCTGTTCAATCTGACGAATTACAAATATTCTACGATATAATTCTACATTAAACTACAGGTAAACTTTCATGTGTAAAGTGTAGTCCTACAAGAGTGCTCATGCACATCTTTGAAAAGCTGTACTTTATATAGAGGAAACTGTGAATAATTTCATAAAATACAGGCCAAATAGAAATTATTCCTTTGTACACCCATGTTACCTGGGATAGAGAGAGTCACTTCATTGGTTCTTACTAATCTTCTGGGAAAGTTGCTGTGTATTAGGAGTCTGTAACAAGTACTGAAAGAAAGAGCAGAAGTTGAATAGTCATTAAAAAAAACCCCACACCAAACATTAAATGCTACCCTGTGCTTGAGAAAAATAAGAACCTGGCTCCCATGTGATTCTGGGTGTGCGACAGCTGAAAAGTACTTTTACCTGGAAGAACTGTGTGGGACCCAGTTTAGCTGTGAAGTCGTGTGCCTGCAGGCACATATTCTTTCTCTACCTCTCTTTCTCTTTGCCGGAGGCCCAGTAATTATATCTGTATTTTGGGAAAACACAGGCAGACCCTTCTCCCAGTCATATAAAATCTCCTGCCTGGACTGTTTTTATTTCTTGTCACAGAGGGAGTGAGAAGTCTATGACTAGCTTTCAAAACTGATTGCCTCTATGAGTGACTGAAGCTACAGGAGGGATGAATGTTGTTAGTGCCAATTTGCAGAGCAAGAGAGGACTCTAGAAGATGTGGGATGCAGCTGGTAGGTGATTAAGAATTAGAAATCTTTTCACTGCATTTTTTCGAGTTGTGTTTCTATATGCAAGTAAGGGCAAATTTCCCTGGGTTTCCTGTTTTCATCTTTCTGTCCTCATCCCTTTCCCTTTGCTCAGTGCCCTCAGCAACAGCAGCTGTGGTAATCTTGTCTCCAGCTGGAAGGATGAGATGTATGGAAACTTTTCAAAGCTGCATGTCAATGACAGCTAAACAACTATCACCTTTTTTTTTTTAAGACAGCTACATATAAGGTTGTTCATCTAAGAATGAAATTGTAGGCCTTATTTATATAAAATAAAGGCTGTGTTTAAGAATCATGACTGAGACAAAGGACTGAAGGATCAGAGTGAATAATCATTGCAACATGAACTCTAAGAACGATATAGTAGCAAGATGAGAGTTTAAGCAGTCCTTGATTGTGTAAATAAATATCAATCATAAGCAGAGTCATATGTAGTGAGACTATAGACAGCTTTTATATTTAAGCCAAGATTATCTGAAAAGAAGGAATATTATTTTGCAGGGTATTTCAAGGCATAGTCATAGTTTTTAGTCCTGCAAAACAAAACAGTTTTATATTTGTTGTGTGAAAGCTGAGAACACAAAGGAAGTCAAACTATCCTGTGGTAAGTAGTGGTACCACTTCTCTGGGACATTGTGGACTTAAATTCAGGTGGTTGGATTGAGTGTCCAATTGGATCCCTTGGAGCCTGGGTACATCTTGGCCCCTGATGCGTTTCAACCTCCTTGATGGTCCCCAGCCACAGCCACCTCCTTTCCCTGCCACGGCAGAGCTCCCATCCTGTGGGAGTGCTGCAGCAGGGCCTGGGTATCCTTTTGGACAGTCCCTCAGAAGGACCTCTAGGATGGTGTCCTTCCTACCAGGTCGTTGCTTAAGGTTTGTGAGTGTCTGCTTTGCTGGATTTGGATCAGGATTTTGAACCCAGGATTTCATGCCAGGAGCAGTGCCTGAAACACATGATGAACTACTATTTTCTCAGTTTAGGTCCACTGAGCTTCAGTGACAAAAACTGCAATAACTCCAGCTGGAGACAATCAACATAGAACGTTGCTGGTTTAGTGATTAGGTCAATCCCTTGGATTATGAGAGTTAAAGATTTGAGATCCCTGCTTTGAACTTAGATGACCTGAACACGTGTCAGCCACATCCCTGGAAAATATTTTCGTTGTTGGACTAATTTTGTGACAGTTCAGCAATCTTCTGTAAAACAATATGTTTCCATGGAAAGCTTTGTTTTACATTGAGAAAACGTGTTTCAAATAAAACAGTATTCACAGTCAGCTCTATTTCATATTTTTAAGAGCATATTGACAAACTGAAAAGTCTAGAAAAGAGCTACAAGATATATTAGAGTCCTGGAAAATCTTTTTTACTACAAAAAGTCTTTTTTACTACAAAAAGTGTTTTTGGTTTATCTTTAAAGGTAAATGGTGCCTGTTCACAGTAGATAAGTGCCTATAAGAGCAGCAGATTTACTAGGAGAGAGCATTTTAACCTTCTGAGTATAAAAACCTGCAAATGGCTCTCATGGCTCGAAGCTGAAGCTACTCCAATTCCGAACAGAAATCAGTGGCAAATGTTTAAGATAAGAATAATCAATCACTGAAGCATCTTTAAAATAAACGGATTATACCTGCCAACAACTGCTGTCATTAAACCTGGATTATTTTAAAACTGCCTCTAGATTAAGCAGAAAGTTTTCTGTAAAACAATTTTTAATTCAAGTGGAATTTCTGAGCTTGCTGTAGGAATCACTTGATGGTAATCTGTGGTCTCCCTTATGCAGAAGATCAGACTAGACAATCATATTGAAGTTAAAGTTTTGCAATTAATTTCTGTTTCATAAATTAATACAAAGTTAAGTATATTAATAAAATATATTTGGTCAAACAAAATGATTTCTCACTAGATATTCTGCTAAAATCTACTTAAATGAAACAATGCTTGTTTTTCTCTTCTTTTTCTTAAATTTTCCACTTACTAAAATAAGTGATTTTTCAAAAATATTGCTTTGGTTTTGACATTTTCATGAATATATTTCAATTATTCATTCCAAAACTTAGACTGTCTTTTTTTCCCTCGAGTATAATTTTGAGAATCATTAGACAAATGCTTTACTTGACTCAAATATGTATTTTTTTATCCCAGCACTAAATGAGTCTATACCTTATCATCTGAGCTCATAAGTTAGGATTTTGGGAAAAGAATCTGAACTCACTCTCTGGTACCTTGCTCGATACTGAAGGGCATGAAAGCCCTGGGCCTAATGTCATTTATTTTTCCTTGAAGATTTGTTAAGTAGCAGTCTTAGTTCTCCAGAGATGATAGAAAAAAACATTGTAGATTCTTGTTTATATGGGTGTTCACTAGTAATGCTTAATAAAGAGTAGCAAATTGCCATGATAAAGGCAGATAAATAGCTGATGAAGGCAAATTAGCATCAGACCACCTCATTGCTGAATAGGTTTATAGCTGGCTAAAAGAGAACACTAATCCTGAATTTCACCAGTATTAGTGATGACTTCAACACAGGGAATAGGTTCTTCTGCCAATTTCACTCTCTTTCTACTGAGAATTTTAATATTTTTATTTTATGGGACAGTTCATGGAACTTTCCACAAAGATGAAAGGGAAAGGTTATGAGAAAATTTTCAACCATAAAGATGCGATGATTTGTTTTTAAAATATCCTCTTTGTTTTCTACTGAGTGTGCCATAGATGAGGAAAGCTCCCAGGGATATGTAGAAGTGGTGTACCTAAAAGCACAGAGATGACATTCTGGAATGACATCTCTCATGCTTTCTTACTGTGTAGTGAATCTAATAAAAATATAGTTCTTTGAACCTTCCTTCATTTAGTGTAAAATGAGAAGATTGCAAATGGATTAAGTTTCAAAGAAGGTTCAGTACATGCTTTGGATTATCTGAGTGTCTGTCTGAATCAATTTATTTCTAAAATAAACAGTGTCATCTAAAAAATATCTCAGCTGGATGACTCTAGTAATCATCTCATCCCATTGTTTTCAAAAATTTGCATGTTACTTCAGAAGAGAAAAAGCTCTCAGAATCCTCCTTAATTTTTATTGGCATCCCATTTCAGAGAGTCCTAAAGATGAACAGGGTTCTCATAACCCCTGAAATTTAGTTTCAAGAAAGATTCCTGTTTACAAAGAAGTGAGTTCGTGTTCAAATGCAACCTCTTGTGCAGTGAGACCATCACCACTGGCATCTCCACAAGTTCAGTAGCCTGTGGCCCTAAGTACAAGCCTAAGGTTGCTGGGTCTTTCCTGAAGGTGAAAGCTGAGAGATGGAAGGAGAGGGAAGAGGAAGGGTGGTAGGGCTGGGGAGGGTTGGGTGAGACCAAGAGTTCAGTTTTAATTCAAAAAATAGTGCTGAGCGATGAAACCCGAGTTGATTCATCTCAGCTCCCAGGCCTATTTCTGTTTGTAATTCTAATTAGCCTACTTTGTGTTTGTGGTCAACTCAAATCGGGTTACAGAACTGCATATGAAACATCCCTCTTCCAGTGCTGGAGAGAAGAAACCACCTAGGATCATGATTTGAAGAGCCTGAATCATTGGACAGGTGGCAGAGCATCCTGGGTGACAGCCTGGGGTCCCCAGCTGGAAGCACTGCCTGTGAAACTCCTCCATGGGAATGATTTATCACTGCAATGCATTTCCCTCTGATTAAACAGCAGGCAACAATCATCTTCAGCTGCAGACACATTTGTAAGGAGTGTGTCATGAGGAATACACTGCCTCCTCAGAGTGCAGAAGAAACTGCAAATTTTTTTTCTAGGCTATTGCCATAATTATTCTGTTGGGTTTGAATTACTCCCAATATATGTCAGGGATGGGAATGGACCTTATGGGATGTCTCTGGATGCTGAGCTTCAAAGCATTCATCTCACCTGATTAATAAACTCAGAGTCATGTAAGGAGCTGGGAACTCGATGCCAGACCTTTTAATACTCTTCCCTTTGATGGCAGGGTGCTGAAAACCTCCCTTTAGAAGGAGCTGGGTGCCTTGCAGGAGAAGACCTGAAAGCTGGCTTTCTGGGATAGAGCTGCTTTTTTGATTAACTAGGGGCAGTGAGGAGTAAAAGAAAGTTTGATAAGACTGAACACTTTCTTCTACTTTGTATTCCTAGGTGCAACTTTGTCCCAGCTTGCTGCCTGTTTCTCAAACTTGAAGCAATACCTTAGTGGCCCTACCTCTAAGAAACCTTGGTTTATATCCCTCTCTGTCATGTCCAAGATTGAAGCACCACCTTCCATTTAAATGTGTAAGAGCAACTGATCCAGCTGAATCTCTTAAGCTTAACAGGCTAAACAGAGTGACCAACTAACCTTCTGTTTGGAGCACTGAAAAAAATAAAGGGGAAAAGTCAGTGCTGATAGTTGGCCAAGTTAATATCTAAGGCACCCACAGGTAAGTATCTGCTGCCACAGCTGAGTATCCCAATAGCAAGTATCCAGCAGGTAAGGAGTCATTCTTTTGTTCCGCACTGGTAGTTCTTGAAAAGTAGGAAAGGCTCAGCCAGGAGATAGGAGGAGATATTGCTCACAGTCCAGTCTCACTGCCAGTGTGGGAAACACCCTCCTACATCACTGGAGTGGCTCATGGGAGCCCGGGCTGGCATGCTGTGCCCAAGTACCTGGGGGCGGGCTGCTAAAGGTGGGTTGTGTTACCCTGTTGGCAGTGTGGGCAGCAAAGCCCAGCTGGCAGGTTTTCCCCTTGGATATTGCCTCAGGCTGGGCGGTGATGTTTAATCCCAGCCAGCACCTAAGTAACATGCAGCTGCTCAGTCCCTTCCCATCCACATCCCACCTACCCCTCCATCCCCCTTCCCAGCACTCCCTCTCCCACCCTGGAAGAATGAGAAGAACTGGGAAAAAAGGAAAATAGTGAAAATTCACAGGTTGAGATAAGAGCACCTTAATAATTAAAACAAAGTAAAATATAATATCAATAATACTAATGACAACAATAATAATAATTGTAATGAAAAGGAGAGAGAGAAAAACAAATCCTAAGAAAGACAACTGATGTGCAGTACAATTGTTCACCACATGGTGCCCAGCCTGTCCCTGAGCAGTGACTGGACACCCCAGCTGACTTTCCCCCATATACTGAGCATGTATGGAATGGAATGGAATGGTTCTATGGCATGGAATATCCCTTCGGTTAGTTTGGATCAGCTGCCCTGGATATACTCCCTCCTGGCTTCTTGGGCACCCGCTTTCTAAAAAGTCCTTGATTTTGAGTAAGCACTACTCAGCAACAACTAAAACATCAGTGTATTAACAACCTTATTCTCGTGGTAAATCCAAAACACAGCACTGTACCAGCTATTAAGAAGACAATTAACTCTGTCCCAGTCAAAACCAGGATAGACATACAGAGGCATATTTGTTTATGAGTTTTTGAATCCCAACAGATCTTGGGGACGAACTGAGAGCCTCCCTGGTCAGCAGGCAAAGGCAGCTCTAGCAATGCAACTGCAAGTATTTAGGCACTGGGGATGTTTTACCAGTTTTACCAGTTTTACCAGATGTTTACAGTCTGCTACCTGCGCTTCTGTTACTGTACAGGAGGTCTGTGCCCAATACTTGCAAACTCAAAGTCCTTGCTCATCTGCCGTGTAAGTTCTTAGCTCAAGTAGAATGTTTTTCTGTGACATTTTCTATGGATGTTTCTCTGCTCTTATGGCAAAGAGCTTGGGTGTGTCAAGTATGCTTTTTTGTCTTCCTGTGTTATAATTCTTGCTGAAACTTTTGGACTATTTGTTTCTTATGTCAGAAGTGTGGGCACAGGGGAAATGAGACCTATTTGCTATCGCTGACTTTTGCTGAGGATGCTTTGTTCACTTTTTCCCCTTGCTGTGGTCTAGTGACAAGAAGTCAATCACCTTTTGTTTCTTCTTTGTCCATTACAATCTCAATAGGAGAAATGTCATAAAGCCAGGATGGAAGCTGCTTTACACTACAGAACATAGCTGAGACTACTTAAAATAACTTGTATACTGTTAAGAAACACAACCAGGAAAAGAAACCTTGTCTTACTTTTTTCTGAGTATAAATGTTATATATGTTCAGCTTTTTTTTGTACTGTCTTTAAAATCAGATGAATTTGCTCTATGTTTGTTTTTTGTTGGTTTTTTTTTTTTTTTGCTTTTTCCACATACACCACCAGCAAGCTGTTAAAAGAAGCAGTGAAAAAAGATAACCTCAAGTTTCCTCATTCTCCCTTGGAAAACACCCAATATTTTGGGGCTTTTTGACCAGCAAACAGGATTTACTCCTTCCTGGAAGTCAGCTGTAGGTAATTTTTTTTTCTGTGCTTTGTTCTGCATGCATCTTTCAAGCTGTTCTAATTTTCTCTCTTGCTCTTGAAGACAACACAGTAGCCAGTCCAGGTTGCTAAACAGGAGGGACCTGGGGAGCTGACAGCTCTGTGCAGCACTGCCACTCTGCACCAGACAGTACCCACGAGGGGCACCAAACCTGCTGAAAATTCCTGATTAAGACACAGCATCATCTGATGTCTAATTTCTTTGTGTGGGAGTTTTCAGCGAAACATCCTGAGAGTGTAATAACTTTTGCAATTGATGGCATTTCTTGGGGCCCTTCTGGTTATATAATTGATTCCAGGCTGGTGCTAAGAAAAATGCTGTTTGTGGGTGCTTGGGCTGTTTATTACCCATTAATAACCATGTGGGTGGACAGCTGTATTGTGCTGATCAATAGACAGAGCTGTGCTCCTGAAACAGGGGTACAGGGAATTTGGCACCCAGGCTTCCCTACAAGGGTACTTTTTGCCCTTCCTCAGCTGGCCTAAACTCTTATAGGGGTTGATCACTTCCAGGCGTCTGGAGAGGTGTGTTTCCACCAGGCATGAAGGATAGGCTGTATGGTGATGCTGAACCACTGCCTCCCAGCTGAGAAACTGAACAGGACAGCAAATGTCCATGCTCCAGACTGGGAAAAAGTACTGCTTTTCAGTGTCTTTCTCAGGTTTAAAATAGCAAATTTCTTTTTTGGTCTGCTCAAACCATACTCGCTGCACAATTACGTTGAATACAAGTTTTAAATTAAACTTGAAATAAATGTTTGTACTGAGGAGACAGTAGTTATCTATATTTCAGCTTCTGTACCTGCTTTTGTAGTGTCTAGTATGTCAACATCTTGATCTTCAGCATTTTCCAACAAGACTGAAAAATGTTTTCTGTTGTATATATGTCTGTGTGTTTGCATACGAAGAAGACATGCAAATATTAGGGACATTGAAACATAGTTTTTCAGGTCATGTAAAATTAGGAAATTATCATTTTGGTTGATTAGGTTCAGAACAAAAACTTATTTCTACAACTTTCTATGAAATGAGAAATCTTGAAAACTGTTTTCAGTATTGTATATTGTATGGTGCATGACCTCCACTGATTTGTCATAACATCATTCAGAAATATGCACAATATTCAAGGAATAAATGATGGAATTGTGTTAAATGAAATTCTTAGTTTATTGAATTTTTCACTTCTGGTTTTGAATTGCTTTTCTGATGCTTATATCACCACAGGTATGACACTACAAATAACCCCGTACCCCTCAGTTTCACCCTAGTATAATTTGCTGACAAATACATGGGTGAGATGTATTCACAAATGGTTCCTGGGCTTGTAGTTGCTCTAAGTTGAAGGTTAGTTTTGAATTTGTTTCAGAAAAGTTACTGACCTGATGAACATCAGCAGAAATTAAAAACAAAACTCAAACCCCTCCCTCCCTAAGTTCTACATTTTCATCTGGGTTCTTCCTTTAAGTGGTTTGCTTTGGGACAGCAGTACCCATCACCATTAACATATTTTGTCATCAACAGATTATGATCACTTTTAGCCACTGAGAAACTAGAGACAGTTTCAAGGCAGTGACCTAGAGATGAGGGGTACTTTATCTCATTAGAAGATAATCAGCACTGCCTGGGCCTCTTAGGAATTATTGTGTCATGATTAGGCCCATAACCTAACAGAGAAAAAGCTCCTTGGAGGAGCTTGCTTTGAACAATAGGCAAAAGGCAATACAGCAGGAGATAGGCTGTACAACGGAAATTACTTTAAACCAGAGTCTCAAGGCTTCTGCTAGTAAATTAAGAGCCAAGGGTGGATTTATTTTTTGTTCAGTATATTTGTTGCTTATCCATCACAGTCACAACTTAAGTGCCCAACATAACAGGAAAAGCAGTGACTTGTACGGAACTGAATCCAAATCTGTTATTTTTTTTTCTTTGTCCCTTCTGCATAAAATGCAAAATTAGAGAGGGAAGGGAGGATGGAAATGGAAAAAGTGCATGTCCTTTCCTTGCCCTTTGAGTAATTGTCACATTAGGCCCTTGCAATGAGATTTGCAGTTTCCTTTGTCAGGCTCCTCTCATTTCAGGTTAGTATTCATGTGGGGTAGTGTTATTGTGAAGTGACTTTCCCAGAACCTTTGGTAAGATGCATGCTAATAGGGAGTGATGGAGAGGAGCTAACGTGATGGGGATATCAGACATTGTTAACAGAGAAGTACTGCTCTGCTCTTTCCAGCTTGTGCTGCACCAGGCCAGAGTCTTTGCCATATTTCTTTGTTCCCTCTACATGGAGAGCCTTTCTAGGGGATGAGGAGGGCAGCTTCATGACAGCCATAACCACCTCACTAGACCAAGCAAAGAAGACTGTTCTCCTGTGCCCTCTGGAAACTTATCTCAAAGGTGGCTCTGCTGCATTCAAGGACATGCAAAACTTAACATCATAGCTTCAGCAGTAGCTGCTGAGAACCAAATGTTCTCCAAGAACAAAAAAACCTATTGGATACAGAGCAAAGGCATAAGAAACAATCAGCTTTTTTTTCTTCCTCCATAGAGTTTGCAGCTTTACATAATGGATTTGTCTTCCTCCCCTCTCTACTTCTTGTCTCATCCCTTGCACAACCCATATCAGGAGTACATCTGAGACTGTGGTTCTAACTGCAAGCACAAGGAACTAACTAATCATTAAGAAGTAATATTTTTTCCCAGCATAATACCAGTTATTATAATTATTGTTACAGCAGCATATAAAAAAACTGACAAAGTCTGAAATTCCAAGGGTGTGAACACATGGGCTGGGAAGTATCTCATCTAACTGTAGCTGTTCAATAAAAGGGCATTCTGAGCCTGTAACCCTGTCTCTCTCTATCATCAGTATAGGCTGGAAAACTGTATTCAAAGAGGCCTTCAATCCATTTAAATAAGGTTCCTTTTCTAAGGAAAATTATGTTTCTACAATGCCCCTAGGAGGGTGTCCTACTTTTGACAGCTGAAGCATGACATGCCTCATCTTCATTTCTTACTGTGGCTTCACAGTTCTTTGCAAACACCATTGACTTTTACTTTTCAACCTTTTCTACTCTGAACTGTGTCTGCTGACATATTTTAGCATGTATATTCCTCCCTTTTATTCCTACTTGCAGGGTCTAAAGTTTTAGAGTAGCACCTCTGTAAGTTTTATAAAAGTATAATCATGCTGATTGTATACTCTGGAGTGTGACACAAGCATTGCCCTGATGCTAACCCTCCACAACACTGTACTTGGCAACCCAAAATATCCCCTTGGACAAGTTAACAATGTGGGAAAACAAGGTTTGGGCAGGACTTTGGATCAACGTGGAGACAGATCTGTTGCAAGGAATGCCTGAGAGGTGTTTTCACTAATAAATAGTTCCCAGACTGTTGTGTACAGGCGCTGTTGTATGCCCGGTGATGGAAGATTAGGGCCTTTGTCTGCTGCACAAGTGAAACTGGTAAAGGGCTGTCGAACAAGAGAGAATTTTTCCTGTTACCCTCCAAAATCTTGGTGTATAGTCAATCTCTGACTAGTTTTATGCTTCCTTCCTCAAAAATAAGGCCGGATAAACTAATATATGTATTTTAAAAAGCCTTTTCCTATTGATCATTCGGAGGTTTTTTGATTTAACTTTCTGAATGAAAGGTATTTGAACCAAAAAACAAACTTTCTAAAATAATCTCCTAGGACAAGTTTGATTTTTTTACCTGTGAATCCGAAAAATCCAGTATCATGAACTGCCCAGAGACTTCTGATCTTTGAGCAGCAAAGGTATTTATTGACAGTGCTGGGAGCAAGCCAGTTATCACTGGAAAAACTTGCTCGAAGGCTTCACACAAAATCAGCTGTTTTTATACAATTTTCATATATGATTAAGTGCATATTCATGTGATTACATCACCTACCTATACATATTAATAACAGGTGGAGTGTAGGTAGAGCTCAGGTAGGGCTTGGGGAAGTGCTTCTCTTGGCCCTCGATTTTGGTGGGAGATCCACTCTTCCTCCCATGGGTCTGGGGGCTAATTCTCATCTTCCTCGGCTTGACCTCCCTTCTCTTCTATTGTTCTCAACCCGCTCACTGAAGCTTGGAGAAAGGCTTGGCTCCAGGCCTGTTTCTTCTATTCAAATGTCTACTTTCTCTTACTGCATCTTAATTTATTACCTCTAAGCCTATTCTGTGTTTCTTTTACCATTCTTCTAAGTTTTGGTCCAGTAGCTAGAGCAGAATGAATATAGATCATTTAGATGTTCATAGCTTGTTAGCAGGCCCAAATTTCTCAGTTAACTCTTTGGGCCTGGCCTCCTGTTTAAACTAGAACATTTCAAGACCAGGCAATCCATTGAAATTGATCCCTTACCCCTCCCCTGCAAAAAAACCCAAACCAAAAAAAACAAATCAGCATTTCACAGTGGAAAAAAAGTTTCACCAGAAAGTTCCCAACCAAATCCATTATTTTGTAGCCATCTAACTCATGTCTTCTCAATGTGATGTAAAAGCCATCAAACAGAAAACGTTCAGCCTCCCTTGTATAAAATTATAGGTTTTTTTTCTATACATGGAAATCACCTTCCATGTAATGGAAAAAATACCAGTTAAAACCCTTGGAAACTTTTGGTTTCTTCACTTTTCATTTTAGGAAGACAGCATAAACAAATCTGGGATTTTATGCCCATATTTGAAATACATAATTTATATTTTCTGTAGAACATCCACTATTTTATAACTAAACCTGTATACACTGAATTCTACTCTCATCTTTATTGCTTGGCTGCTGTCAGGAATATTGAAAACAAACCTTCCTGTTGAAAGACAAGCAATCACGTTCAGTAGCTTAGCCTTGTTACCCAAAATGACAGCCTGGTCAGACAAACTGGGAGTGTCTTAATTTGCCCCAAAGAATGCGATTTTTTCAGGGAAAGTTCTTGATCCTTTGACCTACTGGTATTTCTTGGTCTTCCCATCTGTAAGGGGAACTGAGGTATATCTTCTATGCTGGAGGGATTTAACTGCTTTGACCTTTCTCCCTATTCTTTTTTTAGGCTGCATTTTAGCAGGATGAATTTTTCAAAGCCACAGATCCATCGTGTCTATGCTTCCAGAAAATGATTTGATGCAGCTGCCATCAGTAATGCTTCCATTTAGGAATATTGCTCCTGTGCCATATGGATCCAATCATCTCTGCTCAGCCCCGTTTTTAAGTGTTTTTCAACTGCAGGCAAAATCATAGTAGTGATTATGATGGGAGTCAGGGGAAGCCTTTGGTCCATAAACTAAATGAATTAATTCAGAGGTTTTTTTGTGGCATTCCTCCTTCCCTCCTTCCCTGCTACATTGCTTCACATTTTTAAGCCAAAGGTTTTGATTTCATAGCGATTTATTTAGCACCTTTAGCAAGCTGTTAATGAGAGAGTGAAACCTGGAGAGCTAGCTGAGACTTGACAGACAGGTGAGGAGGAAAAGGACAGGGAGAGGGAAAAAGGAACAAGATAAAGGAGAGGGAGGAAATGACTGAGGGCAGAGGGTATTTTTGTCTCTCCATTTCTTCAATATAATTCTTGCTGGTTTTATAATTTCCCCTGGTTCTGTGTGTTGGTAGAAATGAAGTTGGCAAGCTCTGTTGAAAAGAAGGCATCAAAGTCAATTTCCTAGCGCTGCCAAGTAGGTTCCCGTGTCTAGACAGTGCATACAATGGTTGGCAAAAGTCCAGAAACAGTGTTAATGGATTTACTAAATAGCAACATTTCTCTGTATTGATTTTCTTAGGTGTTTCCAGAACTCGAGGTGAAGTAGGTAGTTACACTTGACATAATTTTTTCTGCTAATAAAAGACCTCAGAGAGAAGCACTTAATAAAGACACTTCTGGCCTGGTGAACATTGTCTAAAAATGTCTCTCCAGATGGGAGATGATGTACATTATTAGATATTATATTAACTGCAAATAGTATTGGCTGTAATTGGAGATTGAGGTGGCAATTTTTATTATGCTTAAGTGTGACTTTTTTAAAGAAAAAGGTAGCTTTGCTCACAGCCCAGTGGTGAAACTGGGAGTTTGAGCGAGTAGCTTAAGCAGGTAATTTGACATGTCCATGCCCCTTTTCCACTGTGTACAATCAACTCTTGAAACAAAATTTTCAAAATATGAGTGGTCACTGAAATGTGTCTAAACCCCGTCTGGGAAGACAACCAAAGTTTGGCTTCAGTGCTCTGAATTTATGTAGCTTTAGTTGTAGGTTTCCATAGTGTTAAATGAACTTAAATACATGTACAAAAAAGAAATGTACATGCTGAAAAAAGGAGTTTTTTTGGATCCCGCTTTCCAAAACACACAGAGCAGGGAATTGAGTCTTGGCCTGTCATGTTGTGTTTCAAATAGTGATTGGCAGCTCCACCCATTTGGAAGTTAGACCCTGTATTTGCAGAAACATCTTACATCTGTTAAGACTCCTTATTGGCATCTCAAAGTCTCCCTTGTAGCCGTATGTTGGTGATTATAGGGTGGTATAGTGTGTGTGTGAGAGAGAATGATTTGGACTGTAGTGTTATACTGACAATCTGAATTATGCGTATGATGGGATGGTTGGCAGAGCACAGGCTGAGAGGTAACCTGTTCTTTGAAGGGAAGAGACAAATCAGAACAAGTAGCCTGTGCCTTGAGAAAATGGAGTTCAGGTATCTATTTCTGTCTTTATTATGATCTTGACAAGTGTCTTCTGACCATCAGGATCCACCTGCAAAAGAGTACTTTCTCACATGACAGGCTATCAGTAGAGTCTAAGATCAGCAGAATGCAAGGGTCTCAAATACAGGGTAAGCAAAGAAATCTATTCAAACACATCAATTTATCTGGTTGCTTTGAGAAAAAAGCAGATGACAAAGAGGTGGTGAGCAGGAGGGTGGCTGAAGGTGAGTTTGGACTGCAGAAACAATAGAGTAAATGGCAGAGATGGAAAGTCTTAGGCAGAGAGAATAAAGACTGGTGTAGAATCCTGAAAAGGTGGAAAAAGTGAAAATCCTCGAATATTAACAAAGGAAAAATGCAGAAAGAAAACAATATAGACCACCGTATTAAAATTGCTTCTTTCATTCTGGAGCATCTGGGTTACGGTACCTTGATCCCGACAGAGCTGATGCACCCACTATGCCCCAAGAGACCCACTCTTCAATCACTTGTCAAATTACCAGACTGACTGTGCTCCAAAACCAACATTTACCTGGGCAGGGATGGTCCCCAGTCAGTAGTACTGGCTTCCTCTGATGCATCTGAGCCCTGTCTGCTTCTAAAGTGGGGTTGAAACAGTGTCCTGAGACCCTGAGAAGCTGAAGGTATGCAAACCGTGTTCTTTACCTCTACTCCCAGAAGCTTTCTGGGTATGCCATGTAGCTAGATCTGCATTCATGAGGCAAAGGGAGCTCAAAATACCTTTGGTTGTTAGTAGTGCCATCTCTCCCCATAATTAAAAGTTTCTTTTGCTTTGATATAACAGGATGGCTACAAAAAAACCTTATTCTATTCCCTTTCAGTACTTGAATGACAGAAATATATGGAGGAATGTCTTATTGGAGACCCTTGTCAGACTGCTCAAGGGACATTGCAATTAATGGTGAGATCTTCTGAAGGAGGAACAGAGATGTCTACAAGACAAGGACAAGTAAAGTAGTAGTCTAGGCTTCTCTTGAACTTCGCACTGGCCAAGAAATTAAGGGAAAAGAAGGTTAGAATTTTTTTCTAACAGACAGCCTCATAGACAGTGGCTATTTTAGGGCAATTATTTTTCTCCATTTATCCCCATTCCACATTTCACAGGGTATCTCACTTAGTAAAAAGATAAAATACACAGAGGTACCACATACAAAAACATTTTTATTGTTGTTATAATTCTCTGTTTAATGCAATGCTTTAACTAGGAATACAACTCAGCAGAAGTACATACACATATATTGCATGTAATTTTAGTTGTCTCTTCAAAATGTTTCAGATGCTCATCATCTCATTCTTTCATGGCTTGTTTTGGTGAAACACTTTCTTTCTTCATCCTGCATGACAAATTTGTATGCTGCTGAATAACACAGACATTTTCTTCCAAATGGAGCACAACATTACCTCCAAATTCCCAGTTAAAAGGACTTTATCAAACTTTGCTTTTACTGTATGAATGTTGTGTATAATATGTGTATATCTATACAGCATATATAAATATATATCTATAATGTATATATAATCAAGTGGGTCAGCCTTACACAGCTAACCATAAACTTGTGCTTATCTTATTTATATGAGATCAAATGGACGGTATCAAGAATTTGACCAGATTCCGACTTATAAGATCCTCAGTTCCCAGTTCTACCACATGATTTTGGCTATCACATACAAGAAATGCATTCCCTTCTTTCTTGCAGCAGTATTTTTGTTTGAAGAAAAGAATGCAGGTGTTTTTTATATAAACAATTAACAGGTTTTTCAAACCCTTAAGTTAAAAAAGGTCTCAAGAAGAGATGAGGTTCTTCCTCATACATAGAGCTTGAAGAGTAATTTGACATTCATTGTAGATATATTTACATTATAACCTTATCTGGATAGTATTACACATAATGTATTATTTTGTACACAGTCAAGATATGGTGTTGGTCATGTTAAAACACACTATCTAAAGGTATTTACAAATTACTTTAGTAAGTACTTAACTTACCAACCACCTCTGAAAAGTGGCAGCAGAATTAAGGGATAAGATATAAGAACATCTGTTGATTGGCGACCATGGTATTCTCATTAGTGTTTTTATTATTAATAATACCACTACTACCATGAGGTGCTTCAGGAAAGGGCTGTCTTTGGGCTAGAGGCATAGAGACAGAGCCTCCCTGAAGCCTACATTAGCTGGTGGATGCAGAAAAACAATCCACCTGTGACTTCCTACTCCCTTTGCAAGTAAGGGCACACCAAGCTTGTCTCCCTGTGCTTTCCTCAGTGCTGTCAGGTGAGTCAGTCCAGACATTAAACACTCAGTGAAATCTTCCTTCCAATGGCCACTATAACAGGGGCTGCAATCACGCTGCCTGATGTACCACACAGAGATGCTTCTTCCAGAGAGTCAGAGCACTT
This sequence comes from Corapipo altera, assembly GCF_003945725.1. Classification (NCBI taxonomy): domain Eukaryota; kingdom Metazoa; phylum Chordata; class Aves; order Passeriformes; family Pipridae; genus Corapipo; species Corapipo altera. Next base: position 9,161,804 of record NW_020884873.1, on the reverse strand, counting down.
TGGGACATCTGTTAGAAAATAGTTTCTGTGTACTTCTTGGCAAGTATGATTTAAAAAAATAGAAAGAAAGAAAAAGAAAAAGAAACTCACCATAGGAAGATGAAAAGAGTAGTTACCAAATAGCACTTTTTCAGGTAATGCAGAGCTTGGAAGGCACCAGAATTTACTAGAATGAAATGTGTGTAGCAAATCTACCCAGTATCCTGAAATATGAGGCCTGGGAGGACTGATACACTCATGTAACGCACTGGTTCCACAATGTAGCAAAAGAGGTCAAAGTAAAAGGAAAGTAAAAATATAGCAGAAATAATTGCATTGGTTGTGATAAACGATTCATGTTCAACTCAGTCTTGCTATAATTACACTCTTAGGCTTGGATTGTCAGTAAATGCTAGTAAACTCAGGAATTCAAGGGAAGGGAGGGTTGCCTTACCATTGCACAGAGCATAGAATTAATCCGTGCATGTTCCTGCATGATATTCCACTACAAGAATATTCACTCTTTGACATTATCCACTGACGAACGTGGAGAACAAAAGAATTGTTTTGGCTTTGTTTCATACGAGGGTTTGTTTTACTTCTGATTCAAAACCCATGCAGAAAGGATTTATGGAACTTCCCACTCCACACAGTAGGCTGGGCTTCAGCAGAAGGGGATTTGCATGCTAGAGAAAGCAGTATTTTGGTGGGGTTAAAGAGGTTGAATACCAGCATTCACAGTGCCTAAAAGATAAGGGAAACTGCATGCCTGTAGCTGAAACACAGGTGACATACTTGTTAAAGTGAAGAAGGAGAAAAGCTTTTTGTCAAGACTGTGACAAAAGAGGAAAGACAGGCAGAGAAAAGAAGCCACCGCAAATTAAAGAGCATCTCTCAGCTTCCTTCAAGGAAAGATTTTCTATAAATTTTTAGAAAAAAAAGGGATTTAAAAGTCTAGAGCTTCTCGTGATATACAAAACCAGTAAAACAGTAACAGTGATATTGGATAGAAATCATTCCCATAATGTGTGTCTCTAGGCACTGTAAATAGACCCAGGGTGAAAGAAAAGTTAACTTCTTTTTAGCTTCTCATTTCTACCACTTGCAGTGCTGTCAGCTGAGAGTACAGAACCACCTAAGAGGGCCTTAAAAATATCAAAGGCTATTAGACTCCAAACTCATTATCTGTCAGCAAATGCCCCCCAGCAACAGGGCCAGCATTTATTTTTCTGCATTTTCTTTCTTAAGACTTTATCTTCTCACAAGAAACACCCGAATTTGTCAAAAAATAAAGATTTTTAGGAATTATTTTATGGTGAGGGAGGAAAAACATCATCATCACTCTTTCCTCCCAACCCCCATCCCCCCTTCCTCCAGCTGCATTCATGCCAGATTTGCAGCAGGATGCCTGTCAGGATGCTTTACCTATTTGGTCCTGCTAGGCTGGTACCGTGAGTAGTTTTGGGGAACAGAAGTAGCAGTTCTGTCAGTTGAAGTAAAAAATTCAAAGTGTACCCCCTCAGCACCGCAGGAGAAAATGGGAGCTGTATACCAAGGCAATATTCATCCACAGGAATGTCTCATCCATAGGAATGAAGAAGAGGAATTAAAATCAGTCAAAACCAGGGAAGGGGGCAATGAGTTTACTATCAAGGCCCACTGCAAGGCAGACAGATGGACATATTAAAATCCATGAGGGGAAAAAACCAAAAAAATGTCCCTCCACAGCTTCTCCTGTCCCATCTGGGATGGCCAGGAGTAGCTGGGCCACCCCAAGGGTTTCTTCACTGATGTGTGGGCTGTTCTCATCACAGACACAATAAAGGCACCTCTTCTTGACAATATGCGTTCCTCCACCGCAAGAGTGTAAAACAAAGTACTGATAGATTTAGCACTTGCTTTTGTCCCTTTCATGCTTTATGAATGCCAAACAACAGATCCCTGGAGTCCATTTGAGCACTCCAATCCCCAAGAGCATTTGTAAGACAGAAAAGGAAGAAAGAAAAAGCAATCTGACCTGTATAGATATGTTTGTTGCATCTGGACTATTTTTCATCAGGTAACATTGAAATACTTCACTATCTTTGAATGGATCCTATGATTCCTAGTAAATCAAATGAAAAATCCCAAATAGAAAGAACACTGACGGAATTTTTTCTTAGATTTTGTTCTCACTGGAAAACAGATTTTTGATATTACTTCAGTTTTCTTTCTTTCTTTCCTTCTTTCTTTTTCTTTTTCTTTTTTTCTTTCTTTCTTTCTTTTTCTTTCTTTCCTTCTTTCCTTCCTTCCTTCTTTCTTTCTTTCTTTCTCTTTCTTTCTTTCTTTCTTTCTTTCTTTCTTTCTTTCTTTCTTTCTTTCTTTC